>NC_141823.1:17883756-18611256 GCF_982586985.1 Callionymus lyra
CCCATCATTTTAAACAGTAAACATTAGCAGCTCAGGACCAACTATAGCAATAACAATGTTTAAAAATAGAGTGAGTTTTAAAAGTGGGTTCTTGGCTGATGATGGCCGACTATGAAGTATTTCATTTAGTAAATTCCCAAATAGCTTTTTTATTGTATTTGATTTATAGATTTTCATGTCGTAAATGTACGGCTTGTAAACTTCATAAGCACTCAGAGAGAGCAGACCTCTGCCAAGCAGCTCATTTCCACCCATAATGAGACTTTCTGACAATGTTATTGATCCATATTTCAAGCTTATTCCTGATTTTAAGTTAAATTAATATCGACTACAAGACATTGTTACCACAGCCATAATGTTTACAGTTATCTATTGATGTAATTGTTGCTTTTTTTGCTTGTTGGTTTTTCATATTGCAATGAATGCATCAACATAACAGCTTTTATCAACGCAGCTCTCTTAACAGATACTGGAAAATGCTTCAAAATAAAACCAACATAGTGTGATAATCCATAACCCTCATTCTCACACCCACTGCGCTGACAGTTTTTTGACGTTCTGTCCAAATCCAGGCTGTCTTACATGTCATATTATCAACATTTAATATCATTTTATTAACCTTTTCAGTATGAATACATGTTATTATTTTTATTTTATTTGATTCAAATCATGAATTAATCAATACATATATGCTTATGTATTACAAAGTTTCTTCTCTGATAAAAAATGTTGTATTTGATTTATTATCTGTATTATAACCGTTCTTGTGTACAGTTGGAATGCGTTTGAAACTATGTATCATTTTTTTAATGGGGAAGATATAAAGGTCAAATCAAAAGTTATCAAAAGCAGACACCTGTCACCTGAAAACCGTCAACCTCTGAACACAAAGTTGCGAGTTCCGTCTCTCTCCGGACACAAAATAGCGTCACAACCACTGACTTGACCCCCCATCAAGGGGACGAGATGTTCATGTTTATATAGTGTTAATCTCAGAAGCTCATGGTAAAGAAAAAAGCGCTGTCCAAAGAAGATAAATGGTTTCTTTCCAGGGAAGTCCCAAGACTGGCAGAGTTTATTGACTACGTCCACAGAGAGGCTTGTGTAATAATGACTGACACAGTCTGGATATTCCTGATAGAGTAAAGCAGTTGAGGCAGTCATAGTCTTGAAACGAAGGATAAAGAATTAGTTTTGTGTGACTTCTGGACCATATTGAGCTGCTCGGCTTCCTGTAGCAACATCCTTGTCTCAGTATATGGGAATAAATAATTGATATACTAAAGGTTGAATTCAAGGAGATGTTTAAAAAAAATCATTTTTGTCCTGCAGACTGAGCAGTGAGAGACCATAGGTTCCAACAATCTCTCCATACCCTGTATATACTACCTGATTATTCCTGCCTGTCACTCTACGTCTTCATATGCCCTCCAACCAGCAGCATCCCTCCTTCATTCCACTCTCCCTCCGTCCATCCTATCGTTCGCTGAATCCTTCTTTTCCAGCCTAATTCTTCCTCTTCCCTTTTCGTTCTTTACACCGACACGTCCTCCTCTTGTATCCTCAGCCGAGGCAAAACCCACGCGCACACTTCCACCGTCCATCTTTCCCGGCGTTATGCGTGACCTCTCCCTCCTTTCCCCCCCCCCCTCACTCACTTGTTCTCTCCACCTCCATCACTCTCTCGCTCTGAATATTTCATGATTTGGTGGCACTGGGCTGAGGTGAGGAGTCTTCCTCTGTCTACAGCACAAATATTGACTCTCCGAGCTTTGCTTCCCAGAGTAGGACACGTGTGCACGTGAGCGTGCATGTGTGTCGGCATGTATTTGAAGTGGTGATTACATGTGACATGAGACCCACAGGAGGAGGCAGGTCTAAGACCCCATTAAACATGACTTATGTACTGCTCCATTTCACACCGACCGTCACACTATCTATGTATGTATGATGATGATGAATGAAAGGCATTAATACATTCGTACTGTACGTACATATATGTTCATATAATTGGAGGGCGGACTCTGGAGTTAAAGAGGGATAATAAAATGGAGAAACTGATAAAAAATCTGCAGCTTACATCAGAATTAGAATCATCAACCTAAACCTCAAGATAACTGATCCGACCAACTGACCAAAAACTGTTTCCTTCAACTGAGAAAAATCTAATCTTAGGAAAATCGTGTCACAACACCATATGTATCTTATAATCCATACATTTGTGTCTTCTCATTTAGACTATTGTAATTTGTAAATTTATTTTCTTGTCTAAAAAAGAAGGATCTGTCTCACCTGCAGTTAATACAAAACTCTGCAGCGAGAATTTTGACCTGCTCTAGTAGAAGAACTCACATTTCTCCAATCTTTAAAACTCTTCACTGGCTCTTTCAGGATCAATTTTAAAATTCTGGTTCTTACTTTCAGATCTATTCATGGTCAGGCTCCTCCTTACATCACTGATCTGATCCAGCCGTACACCCCAGCTCGGGCTCTGAGGTCTTTGGATCAGAATCCACTGATGGTTCCATAACACGCTTCCGGCCCAGAGGAGAGAAATCCTTCCAGGCTGTTGCTCCTAAGCTTTGGAACGATCTTCATCTCCCTCTGTGTTTGATGATCTACTGACTCCTTCAAGAAACATCTTGAGACGTTCTTATTTGTTCAGGCTTTTACCTGATTGTCTGGGACTCCTGTGTTTGCCTTGGCCTTTTAAAGTGTATAAATCTCTAGGTATTTTTCTATTTTTTATTTGCTTTTGATTGTGTGCTTGATTGAAGTGCTTTGTGACCCTGATCTAGAATGGCGCTTTACAAATAACAAATTACTTACTTACTTACTTGCTTGCTTACAACTTGTTTTGCTTCCCTAAACAGATCCCTTTTGTTCCAACGATTGGTGCAAAAAAAAAAGAAAGAAAAACTCAATTGATGTGCGACCGCGGTGGAACCCCTGATGTTACAAGATCGATCGGGGTGACAGGAGGAGAAGGCCAGATTTGTGGTTTGAGGAATTTAACCAAAGCTTTTGTCTAAGAGGCCCAGTGGGATGTTGAGTCCTCTGAATGATTGTGGGACGGGAAAGGTTGTGCGCCCTTCAAAAGTGTTTGATAACTACAGGTTTGCACGTTCTTGTCTCTGACCATCGCGGGAAGAGAAGGGCATTATTCTCTGGGCAAAGTCAAAGGAAGAGTCAGGCTGCAAATATGACGGAATGTTTCCATCATTCGGCAAATATTAAATGTTTTAAGTATAGAGGGAATGCTTAAACACGTGGGTCAAAAATCTCAATCAACAAACTGTTGGAATGTTATTTTCTTTTAATAAAAGAAATGCAACAACATGAAATAAAAAAAAGATAATTCTTTGAAAACTTGAACCTTGTTTTGCCTGACAACACCTTCTCTGGTTCCTTGTAATCTCTTCATCCTCTGAATCTGTTGGTCGACGCTTAATCTCACTTGACAGACTGAAGAAACTCGTGTTGAACAGAAAGAAGACTCTATGGATTATCGATAGTCAGACGGAAGTTGTGACTCAACAAATAACTCATGACTTTGCATAAGTAGCTCGGAATGTTTTTTTTATAATTGTGTCCTTTGTTACTCCTCTGATACATTGTTTTATAATAGTTTTGTCTTTCTTTTATGAGTCACTACTTCTCTGTATCAAACATTTTTTGTAAAAATTATTCAAATGGCTGGTTGATTGAATGATTAAAAAAGGAAAATTATATTCTTTTTATGTGTTTTTTCCATGTATACATGCAAACTATCTCTAAAAATAAGCAATAATACAGATTCATATAATCTTTGGAATACTGCAGTACTTGTAACACAAGCAGTCCAGGTAGAATTGAGACAAACTGAAACATTCCTGCAAATACTTTTTTCGAACAATAAAACACTGTTCTGTTGACAACATAAGAGATGTTTGCTGAAATATAACCCACTTAACAAACTTCATTATTTATGCAGACAAACACACAGTCCAAAAATAAAAAAGTAAATCTAAATTGTCATTGAGTGGCTCAAAGGCCAAATTCTTCAAAACACCACAAAACGAGATGTTTGCTGGAATATTTTAGCGAACCAGTCGAGTTATACACTTGATTATTTATGCCGACGACAACACAGTCTAAACCTCTACAGAGGTTATCAGTGGGTGTGAGTGGAAATATTTCCTCATTTGTTTAGGCTGTTTGTTTTAGTCATTCAAAATTCTGATTCTCTACAGAAACTGGGATTGCATCGAACCCGATGTCATGCTGGAGCTGATGTTATTTTTGTGTATAGTATGTGGTCCTCACTTTACCATCAGATGTTGAGGGTGTTTTGCTGACTGTTGATTTTACCTTCATATTTTCACCATAAAAACTGTCAATCAAGCCTTGTTTACTACATATGTCTCAATGCAACCCAACTCTGCAAATGAACAGTTTTATTAAATGTAATATTAAATCAAACAAAAATATATAAATGTGAGAAGAAATGTTGTTTGTATTACTGAATCAACTATTGTCTATAACATGCCATTAAAAATGTCCATGTGTGTAAAAACAGCAGTTATATATTACAAATTAAATAAAGAAATACTGATATAAATGAAAGAAATACCGATGGCCTTTTTTAAACTAATTCTTTTTTACATTACATAAACGGTTACTGTTATAAACAACAAACAGCACCACATCCAAGTCATGGATTTCTAATCATCTGTTGCTTTCCTGGATGCAATTCATGCACTTTAGTCTAGTGATTGTCTCATGAAGCTTCATGAAACAGTGTCATTATTTCCAGAGTCCACTAGATGGCGGTCTCTGCACTATTTTCCTATGTTTCGAACACCTGTTCTAATGAAACATCACATCATTTTTTAACTGACGGCGCCACCTACTGACCTCTAAACAACATGACACTGTTTCATGACGCTAGTAAAAGTTAGTAAAGTTCAACAACACTTTGAGGGACTGCATTTTGACACCATGTTACCTTAAATGCAAAAGTATTATTAGGTCACCATTATCTTGCATATTTTTTCAGTCTTTCCAAGTCAGAGTGGATTCAGTAAATTGATTCAATAACGACTGAAGGTTTGTCAGCTTTTTCTTTGGATACACCTTAACTTAACAAAGCTGGTCCATCACAACATCCAGTACATTTTTTATCTGAACCCATTCCACCGTCCCTTCTTTTCATTTCACTTTAAAGAAGAGCTCTCGTAAGGATTAAGCCCGGTTGGATAAGATGAGTCAGTGAGACCTGTGCCTCTCTCCTCCTGGGGAGATTTTACAGCGTAGCAGAAGACTGCTGACCTCTCGCTGACCACAGAGGATGTCTACATTGCAACTTGCAGCTAAATCCTCCCACGCTGTGGTCCAGCAACAGACTTATGGTTAATTTCGTCCAAATATTTCTCTCCGGACTTCAAATACATGACAAGTCCTGCATGGTTAATGAAGAATCGTTAGGTTGTTTGCGAGCGTCGGCTTCGGGAAAAATCATTATCTCAATCAGTTTAAATAAAACAAATCCTCATTTAGCCGATGGTACCGTCGCATATTTCACAATTAATCTATATTTATCTGAACTTTAAACGTCTTATCTTCCTTATTCTTAGTGTCTCCATGAATCTCCCGTGTCAGAATGAATCATTATTTTAATTACTTTGATGCTTTTTCCTCTCAATTTACCCTAATGACCGTGTTGTTGGCCTCATGAATATTTGTACTTCATTTCTGCTTCACCCATTTAGTCATCCTGGAGTATGATTCAAAGCATTTGAATGTTTATTTAAAGGGGCCTTTTTTCTGGTTTACATGTAGTCATTTACACTAATTGTCATGTTTTATTCAATTTTTATCATCCTATGAGAAAGTGTGTTGCATGAATCTGACAAACGTAATAGTTTTATTCGTTCAAATTTAGAGTGTAAGTTGTATTTAAATTGAATAATGATATTAGAAGTTACCTGCATTCTTTTACTGGATCAACGTTTCTGTTTCGTTAAGTCGGTACGACACTGTCAGGTTCAAACTTTGCTACCTTGCTTGAGTAAATGAAACATGTATTCATGTAACACATTTAGTTTTGGTCATGTAAGCTTTGCCGCTTGCATAGTGCATTTATCCATCCCTGCTTCTAAGTGTTTAAATATCAAAAGAGCAGCTGAGGGTCACACAAACATCGGTAAAGTGAGTTCAGCTGAGCTCTGCGTGTGATAGAGGATCTCATGAGGAGAGAGAAGTCATGACTTCACTTCTAATGTAAGTGATTTTATGTTTTATTTCTGTCTGCTTTCGTGACTCACCCACTGGTAAATAACCCGCCTGAGCTCTCTCCGCGAACATTATCCATCCGTCTGTGTCGCTCCATACTCGACAGATTCATATGAACGGGCATGTCTACAAGCGTGTTGGACTCATTTCATAAATGTCCTGGTCTGACACTAAAGAGTTATTCTGTTTGGTGTCATAATGAGCTGAGGAGCTGCAGCAACGTTTCCTTTCACAGAGACATAGAGCGAGAAAGTGGCTGCATTGTGACAATAAACAAGATACTTAAATATGTAATTACCGAGCTGTAGTGGCACAGAGGCATCTTGTATTGTCAGAGGGGAACTTATTTCATGATATGTCAAATGTCCTTCTCCTGGAGTTAAGATGTTGATGGACAGGACAGTATATCAGAGCCCTCAGTATTTAACATGCTAAATCTAAACTTTGTCTAAATGTCTAAATACATTTTTTTAAGCAATGGAACCAAATATGTTTGGAATAATTCAATTCAATTATTTGTTTATTGAAAGGTTGAAAGGTTTTTATATTGAACATTTGAGTTCAATAATTTGTATACTAAAAGGCTGAATTTAAAAAAAAATAATAATCTTTTTCATCTTTTACAGATATAGTTTGATATTCTAATTCCAATAATTAAATATTATTTTTTCTAAATTAAATTATTTTCAATTAGTAGCCTTTTGAATTCAATATAATAATTTTGGCAGAAAAGTGCCACAACTTTTAGATTGAATTTAAAAGGTCAATAATATTTTTTAAAAATATGGATTTTTCTCTTTTTTTTACACATAGACTTTGATATACTTATTCAAATATTATTCTTTTTAGATTCAATATTAAAATGTTGGAATTTTAGTGTCAACCCTTTTTTAGTGAATTTAATTAATGGATTTCATTTGGTAATATATATTCTTTTTTATTTAGTTATTTAAAAAATAATTATAATTGAACCTTTAAATTATTTTATATTGTATATAATAAATTAGGGTTTTTAAAAAATAATAATCAAATACCGTTTTTAATTAAAAAAAAAAGTTTCAACATGTGAACATTTGCAATTTTAAATTCAATCTCATGTAATTAAAAATAAATAAATGAGATGAGTTTTATTAATTTACCACATGTATTTTCTGTTCAACACGAGCCCATGAATTTAATACGGCAGATCACATGAGACATTGGAGCTCAGTGTGAAGTCACCAGAGGTCTCTCTATCAATATAGCTGGTAGTGTGAGTGCAGGCTGAAAACTCAACGCTATGTTCAGCGGAGAACAGCAGGAATTAAAGATTAAAGCCCAGCAATAATTGAGATGCACTTATTTTACTCATAGGAGCTGACGTGACAACAAGCAGATGAAACATGGCTGTGAGGAATAGACGTCCGGGGACCGAAGAGGCGAAAGTGATGAGAGTTTTAATCAGGTTTTAATGAACATTTAATTAGCAGAAGAACAATCGGCAGAGAATATTATCAGTGCGATAATACGACTGTGTTCACAGTAGAGCGGCAACGCTTCCTCCTGCCTTTCAATGATTTACAAAGTCTGTGATTTATTTTATCGTAAAAAAGGGAGAAAAAAAATGGCGTCACAATTCAAGAGGAATCGAGGAATGAATTAAGCGGATTCTTGTTCGGGGCGGATAAGATGACAAAGGGGTCGGGGCGACGTGATAATTAACTGCCGCGAGCAGCATCTCAGGGCACCCACAAATACTTTTTATTATTCATGAAGATAATTAAACTACAACTAGTAGAACAATTTACTCGCCTCCATTATTCATTAAAAACTAGTCAAGCGTAATGAATGCACACTTCAAGGTGTCCAAAGGTGAAAAAGTAAGTTTGGTGCATTCAAAAGACTCGGATTAAAAAAAACAAATGACAGGAGAAGTTAACAATTAGGTTAAGGTATGATGGGAGATGATGAAGATATATCCGAGGCTACCATAGCACAAACAATCCTTCCACAACAGCTCCTTCTGAGCCGAGTGTGCAAATGTGTATTGTGGGTCTTGAGTGCTTAGTGCACTTGTAACTTTCACAAGAACATCAAAACACAATCAAGTCATGTGAATCCCTGAGGCTCGAGGCTGCAAGCTAGCACTTAGGGAAGGTGGAGGGAGGGAGGAGAGACGAGGGGGGGTGAAAAATAGCGAGTATAATAAATCATTTATTACCATATAGTGATCAGATTCATAACCAGTAGATGCTCTGTTCGGACTAGCAAGCGTGGGTCATAATTAATAGATTATTTCATGATTTAAAAGTTGCAGCTGAGATAGAAGAAAAGAAAAAAAAAAATCAATCACTGAGAATGAACGGAGAACGAGAGTCGGGTTGGAATTAACTGTCCTAACTTTCTTTCATCCTCGTGGTCAAGAATTTCTGCTCCTTCCTTCTGCTCATTTTTTTCTCCAGCCGCGCTGTGAGGAATGGTGATTGAGCCATCACTCCGGCGAGGAGGAAAAAAGATGAATGGGCGGCGCGGTGAGAGGGAATGTAAGAGGAAGAATGACTAAAGATGAACTCACAGAGAGGAATGAGAGCAGAGAAATGTCAGTCTTCAAACTAGCTCTCCTTTGTTCACCACCGCACCACTGCTCCAATAAATCCTTCAAAATCACCGGCTCTAATCAGCTCCTCTTTCAATCCTAAATTAAAGGCTCCAACCTCCTATAGTTGAGATGTTCAGGTCTTAGTCGTATAATCCACTTACTCGAAGCATCTTGAAGGATCTTTCCTCGATACCGGAATGAAACCTTATTTAACAAGAAACAAGCGACCATGATTATTATTATACGGTGCTCTTAACTGGTATTCATATGGTGATATATTTGCGATATTTATTTTCACAATAATGTATCAATGTTTTTTCTGGGCTTTCAAATTCTATTTTATTCTTTTACCCTGGTTATTTTATGGTTTACAGTAAAAAATAATAATTAGATTTAATAAATACAATACAAAAAACATACAAATATTTATACGTTTGCTGATTTTCGTGTTGCAATTAAACTAAGGCCTCTAGATGGCAGCAATCGTTACGTCCTCCATCCTGAGAGATGACTGTGGACGAGAGGATACAGTTGACTCCAGCAGCTTTTTACATCTGATGTTTGGATATGTTTGAATTTCAAAACAAATGAAAGCAGTTGACTTTGTCAAGAGTCGTGCCGTCTGTAAATTCTGCAACACCAGAGTCAAGTACTCGACAATACTACAAAAATATTCTTGTTCCTAAAGTATCGCAATACATCGTACTGTTGTCCCCGTATCGTGATACGTGTCCTACCGCCAGATTTTCACCAATTCACATCCCTAGTTAGTACACAATGTGATAGTAAATTATAGCCTGATCTATTATTCTAGATCAGTATCAGATCGAGCCTTAATATATGTCCAATTGTGTGACATGTGTAGTACACACAGCCATATTTTGTCTGATCCATCCAAATACAAACAAATTATCAACTTAATCTTTTCAAAGACATTTGGGAAAGACTCTTAAAGTAAAATAAATGTTCACGGGCAACTGAATATGTCCCGATTATCTGTGTATTCTGTGGCTCAGAGGTGCTTTTGGAAATATTTAAAGCTTCCCAAAAAACCCACCAGATTCTATATTATTGTGAAGAAATAATGTTTACACCTCTTACACTGACTTATAGTTTGAAATCTAAAGAAAAAGACAACATGCATCCACATATACATCCCTTCAAAACACACATATTAATCTTATTTAACTTATTCTAATGGGAATCATTACCAAAATAATTGAGTTACCTGATGACAAAATAAATTATAACCAGTGAACAAGCAGCCAATTTTCCTCCCACCCAGATCCATCAATAATTGCACAAGCGGCTTCATTTAGCAGTGTTTGTCTGTGGGCATTTGGAACTGATCACTTCCATTGATCAGGGTAGAATTAATTGCTAATTGAATCTTCAGAGGAAAAAAGGAATGTGTGGCTCAGGATTAGGTGTTTTACATTGAGTCGTGATGAGTAAACACTAGTTAAAGTATCTGAAATCGTTCCACATTAATTGGGGACATGAAGTGAACTAGACACAAAAATGTACACTTCATTTTTATTTCAGCCATCATTTCATTAGAAAGTCGGTTTATTCGCAACATTATTTAATAAAATGTCCCTTATTTTCTGGCTAATGTGAGTCACATAATGTCATCTCAAAAACAACCTTAGTTTAGTCAAAAGAGGGTCTTAAAAAAAACTCCTCAGTCACCTAATTCATGGGTTTTCTATTCATAAGGACAGGGTTTTTTGTCTCAAGTGTTTCTCAGCTTTTGCGACCGTGACGAGTAGAAAGATCGGCAGACAGATGTACATGTGTCTGAACTAGAGTCTGACACATTACACATTACATTAGAAGAAGCTTGGACTATTAAAGTTCTGCTTTTGAAAGGTTAAGTTATTATAGTTAATATAAATGTGATGCATAGAAGGTAGACGATGAAAACATCCCATAATTGTATAATGTAGGTCATGTTGTTGAAAGAAATACAAATAACTTAAGAGCAGAAAAGCATATGTTACAAGTAGGTCCCAAAAGACAAGATTCGATTAATGTGTCTTGTGTTTTTATGCACTCAACTGAATTTGTAAATAAGTGACAAGATTCTTGCGGAAGCTAAAAAGAAAAAGCAAAGATTGAGCATCAAGGTTCAGAAGAACCTAATGTGTTGTCACTACAGAATACATTCAACGTGTACAAGAAAATAAACTCAATAAAAGTGTCTACTTAAATGATGCTTGTCTGGTGATACTCAGTTAGATTTTCTCCACTGTCACGAAACAATATTCGTCAATCCTGGTCTCTCAGCTGAAAAAACGGCTATAATTAAAAATGCATGGACAGTTTTGATTCATATTTCACAAGCATACCGCAGCACCAGAGATACAACAGAACATCCCAAATACAACTAATTATAAAGTTGGTTTGGCATAATAGGGGCCCTTAAAGGTAAAGAATAAGAAAACTTTTTTGGTTGCAAAACCTTGGTTGTCTGTGTGCTTTGTCCCCCAATTTTGGCTTCAAAACTATTTTGAAGACATACACTGAAATGCAGCCCAACTCCCACAAACAGCGGCTCTGCAATTATCAGTATTCCGCCGCCACATTGGACCCCGAAGCCAGGAAATGATGTCTTAGTAAAGCCACTGCAGGAGGCAGGGCAAGTGTAAAGACATTTCGGGTGGAGGAAAGCCAGCGAGCATCAGTGTCTACCTCTGTTCCAGGGGAGGAAAGATTAAAGGCTGAGAGAGACATGCAGAGAGAGGGAGTGGGAGGTGGGATGGGGTGGGATGGGGTGGGCGGAGAGAGAGACAGCCAGATGCATTGACACAGACAGAGGGGGGAGAAAAAAAAAGTCAACAAGGAGACGGAGAGAGTGGAGAGTTCTTGGGGGGAGAGAGGGAGGAGGCGGGTCAGGTAAGGAAGTTGACATGGAGGATAAAAAGAAGACATTTCCCTTCTGCCACCTGTCTCACAGATGACTGCAGAGGTCTCGCCGTCATGGAGGAAAGGCAGGTATGGAAGTTAGGAGGTCAACGTGTCGCGATGACACGGGCCCAGTCGACCGTAAATAACAACAAGAGTCATAATATTTGCGGTAAACAAAGGAAGAGACAGCAAAAATGACAAAACCAGTGGAGTGACCGTCAATGGATGTGACAGGTGAAGTAAAGCTGTCACTTTCAGGATTGACCGACAGCAGAGGAGAAGCAGGAGAGACAGGATCTTCTGGGAGTACAGTTTGTCCAAGCTGGACATTCCAGCACCGATGAAGAAAGTGATGACCAGCAGAGGACAAGATGCTGCGACAGGAACAGGAATGATGGCGGTTGGTGTGACAGTGCATTAGGGTTTAAGCAGTGAAGCAGTCGTGTGGGTTGTCCAGCAGGAAAGTTAGAGTTGAAGAGATAAGAATTTGATGCGAGTAATGAAATAATAAATGGGAAGATGAGAAGGATTATGGCAGCGCAAACCTCTGCCAAGGAGCTCATTTCATATCACTTTGTAAAACTCAAATTCTATAAATTAATCATTAGTTTTTTAACAGAAACCAGTGGAGTTTGGTTCTACAGCATTGATGTTACAGTCTAAGATAGTGACTTTTGTACAGCGTCACAATTGCTCATTTTAGTTGAGTGAACATTGACTGTGTTCCATTAAAGCTTCACTATGTGAAGTACACAGCAATGTGAGAATAATTTAATTTGAATTCAAAGGTCCATTTACCTGTATTCCAAATGTTTAAATTTTCCATTTAAATAATCGGCATTTGTAAAAAATCAAAAAAAAATCCTACCTTTACCCTTTTTTTTCCATTATCAGGGGTAACAGTCCAAGGAAGTGAGTGATGATTCTTTTTAAACCTTTCTTATTCCAAATGAAACACCATTAAGATGTAACCTTATGCACCTTTAACATCGTCAAACAACGTCAATACTTTTATTTCCCTGCGAGAGAAAAAACCAAACACAATAATACATAACACACAAAAAAAAATCATGTTTACCAATTTAAAGGGCAACTAAAGTGAAAACACAACTCTCCTGACTCACTTACATGTTTCAAATGTTGAAGTCTTCCTCTCTAAGATGCAGTAAGTCCCTCATCATGACCATGTTTTTAACTTATTACTTTATAAAGTTCTCCCCCGTCTGAAATCTCAGCGAACGAGAGGTTACAAGAGCAGGGTCCATTCTGAAGTAATAATGGCTTCACTCCTCCTCCAGCCAGCTGTAATCACGCCCGCTTTGTTTATACAACAAGTCCCTTGGAGGTGGAGACTTCCGGGAGTGATGACGGGCAGTGACAAACATCGACCAATCCCCGAAGAGTGGGCGTTGTTACGGAAACACAATTTTATCTCCATAAAAAGCATTTTCAGTGGGCAGGGCTTAAACACATTTTTTTTACATATATATTTCATTGAAAAGAGGGTTTTGATTAACAGACACTGACAAGTACATCTATTTAAGACACACTTAAATCTTTGAATCAATCAATGAAATTTGACCTTAAAAAAGAGCTTATTTCATTATGTTGTCTGGAACAAAACCTTGAACACCTTTAAACTGAGAAGAGCGAGAGTACAGTTATATGTTCTGAACCCATTAAAAAGACCATGATGGGCTTCAACCTGCAACGTTACACTGGATGACCAGGGTAGACTGATGGAGACACTGAAGAATGAAAGCAGATACCAGAATTAATTCCTCATTTAGAAGACACATTCACTGGCCAATGTCTTTACCTTCTCCATTCAATGAAAAATACATCATCATATTTAGAAAAGTAATGTGTCTGGACTAACTTCTCACCATGATATGGATTTAGTAATGGTAAACACAAATAGAATTTAGTTATTAAATTACTGTTGTGAATGAAGATTGTGACTCTCAAATAAACCATCGTTTCACAGAGACACTAGAGTTAATCTGATCTATTTATTTATATTTTTACGTACGACTGTGAATCAACCGCTGTAGCTTGCTATAAGTGATACGTTGATGAAGCTTCATGAAACAGTGTCATGCTGTTTAAAGGGCAGTGGGTGGCGCCATCAGTTTGAAAATGACATGATGTTTCAGTTGTTCAAAAACAAAGTAAAACAGTGCAGAGACCGCCATCTAGTGGACTCTGAAAATAATGACACTGCTTCATAAAGCTTCATCCACGTTAGCATCTTGGCTAACAAACTTTGACCTTCCGGACCAAATCTCCATTTGATTTGTCCCCCCTTGACTTTTTAAGTGTGAGGAAAACACAGCATTAACAAATCACCTCGGCGTGAATTCGCAAAACATCAAAGAAAACATGAAACTATTTCAGTTTGAAACGTATCAGTCCTAATCAGCTCTTCTTCTCTCCGACTTCCTTTTCCTTCTCGACTTTGTGCGTGAAATCTATTATGCAGGCTGCCTGCTCGCTCTGGAGTGACCACTTCAACGGGGTTTTTGAAGTCGGGAAGTTTCTCACAGGTGATGCCAAAATTGAGATGCGGCAATTCATTTTGAGGAAACTTTACTTATTAATGCTTGAGTCATCGCCGAGCGTGTCACGGGGTTCAGAATCCAGTGTCGAAGGCACCCTGGCTAGTAAAATAGATACGAGGGAGTTTGATTTTTTAACAATGTGTCAAAAGCAAAACTAAAAGGGAGACGAATGAAATAATAAACTCTGTGTGAAAAAAATGATCCAACTAGAGAAGAAGAAGTCTAAAAGATAGAAACAACTTTGCCCCAAATTCCAATCGGTTCAATTGAAAACATCTCTTTCCACTGGTTTCCTCGACATCTAAGTACTCAATGAAAGGATGATGAAACGTCTGCCGGATGAATGTCTCTTTTCCGTGAACTACAGGTTGTTACAGTAACTCTCGCACTTCGTTCCATTTATTTTCTGGCAACAACAGAATGCACCAACATCGATTCTACCCGCCGTCTCAACATTAATAAAACATGAATAGAAACCAGCTTCCTAGAGCTGGAAACTTGAATTATTTAAACGTTTTTTTAAAAAAAACCACATGATTTGGAAAAGTTTCGAAAGCAATTAAGATATTAGATATTTTACACCGTTCTATTAGATTAAACTACGTTTACATGTTTTTTTTGTTTTACAGTCATTTTAATCAATGGAGAACATGTTTATAAATGAGTGTTGTGTTATCAGTTTTATCTTGATCTTTAAAGTATACACTTTATTGAATATTGTTTTGATTGTTTAATCGCTTTGTGACCCTGGTCTGGAAAAGCACTATACAAATAAAAATTACTTACTTACTTACTTACATAAGGATTAATTGTATCGTGATTTTATGACTATAGAGAGCAGCTGAATGAAAGCTGCAACAACTAAGTGTAAAAATAGAAGAACATGTGTACGCCTAAGGCCTGTTACACAAATTGTATATTTAGTTCATTATTAATCAGTGGCTGTAAAGGGGCAGTAACACCTACAGAGAAAAAAGACAATTTCATCTGCTTTTGTTACCTCTGAAAGCTCATGTTTTTGCATTGAATAAGTTCTTTACGCTGCCGTCTCCAACATTTTACCATCTACATTGTAATAATTTATCCGTGTGTTGCACAATCATGAAGGTTTATCAACCTCTTTGTCTCACTATTGTGTTTCCTGCTAGAGCGCCTCCGGCAGGGTTCCAAGAGTATGAAAAAGTTGTGGTTGTGAGAGTTTGTCAAGTCAAAATTAAAGAAGACAAAGAAGATAAAAATGGCCTAAGTATGATGGGAGGATGAAAAAAATGGTTTGTATATAATAGAATATTTACCAAATATGAATAAAAGATAGGATGTTTTTAATGTATTCTATTTAATTTTCATATTGTATAAAATGGAATATTTACCAAATAAAATACAAAAATAGTATTTTCTTTTTAGAAGGTATTATAACCATTTTTTTGTCTTGTATATAATTTAATAATTACCAAATATAAATACATAAAATAGGATTTTTTTTTAATGTATTCTACTGCTTTTTGTCTTGTTTACAATTCAATATTTACCAAAAATAAATTTAAAAAAAATAGGTATTCTTTGTAATTTTCTAAAATATATATATATATATATATATATATATATATATATATAAAAGGTTTAGAAATAAAAACCAAATGTAAATATGAATGAATTAATATGTATTTAGAGAAAACAAAAATTGTGAAGCCTTCTTGAATATTGGAAGTTGATTTCTTGGATATTTAATGATCAGACATCAAAAGAGTTTTTCTTTTCCTCCTAAAACAAATTAGCCGCTGTAATCTGACTTTAGTGAATCAGTTTTCCGAACAACCTTTCCTGTGATTCCTTTTATTCCACCTCCGGTACTGTCGATGAACAGGGGTCTAATGATTACATCTGGCGCTGCCACAAATTAATTCCTGCCTCTCTGGCAAAAATCTGTTCCCACCTGATTATGCAGAGCAGGCCTACATTCTCGGCCTTTGAAGTGCAGGAAAAGCTGCTTAAACATTCTTCCCTGGAGGAAGCTCTGCAATATGGGGAGCACCAACAAAGCGAGTTCACGAAAAGGTCAGAGAGATGAGTAACCTCATTGAAGCCTCGCTGCACATCCATGTTTTACTGCATTAAACTTGTGTCAAAGTTGAGTGGGTGGAAGAGGATAAATATTGAGGGAATGTATTGAGCAAAAGTAGGACAGAATAAAAAAACCCACATATATATTTCAATGCAGCCTGATCAAACATCGACTCTGTGTCACTACCTTTCCTTCTAGGCAACGAAATAAAGCTAAACATTAAACAGCTTAAATCTCAGGGTCGTTTCTTTACATTTTAGCGCAACATTTTACCACATTATTAAGGACAAAACAGCGTTTGATGATATGCATAGTGAGTGTGTTCATAAAATACACTGCTGTTAGACTGAATTCTGTTAACATGAAGGGGTTTCCTTTTCAAAGTTGTCTCTTGTTGTGCTGCTCATGGCGACGAGCTGTTGAGTAATGGAAATTGGGGAATATCTCCCAAGGGAATTATTTAAGCTCTATTTCATCTTTCTTTCTTTCATAATAAAGAATAAAGGAAATGTAAGTTTTTTATCCCCAATATGGGAAATTGAGCTCTAGTTGCCAAGAGCTATTCGGGGTTCAAAGTCTTGCTCAAGGACACCCCAACATAGCCCCTGCAGGTATGTGGATTCAACCCTGATCGTTTCTGATTGCAGATTGACAGAGTCTGACTTGAAGTTTTGTAGGATGAGTTGGCAGATTTGAAAAGTTACTCTGATTAATGTATTTTTTTATTATTATTATTTCTGGTCAAACTTACAATTAATGTTTGCAGTCACTTGGTGGTTAGGTTTTTAAATATCACTATGGCAACAGATTATAAACACTATCTTAATCGCTCAACAAAGTATGCAACAAAAAGTTGTGAACCCGTCTTTTAACAATATTATCATGATTTTGATCGCATTTAAAAGAATATTCAAACTGGCTTTTAGGGATGTTTTTTGCCAGATAACATGCCATTCTTTTTTATAAACAACCTGTGACATTTCAAATAATCTGTGTTTGTTTTCCGTATTTATTCTAAACATTTCAGGATAGAAGTGATCGATAAGTACTGAAACAATGACATGATGTTGCAGCTTATTGTAGTTTGAAATTCAATAACGTTGATTATTTCTTTGAGCTGAACAAGTAGCAACAACTAGGAAAAAAAACATAATAAGTTGAAATGTTGAAACCATTTTTCATTTGTGAACAAGGAAGAAAACAACTCGATTTTATGCATTTGCACAGATGATGTTCCCACTAAAGCTGGTGCATTACTGTTGGATTGTCACCTAAATTCATGTA
This sequence comes from Callionymus lyra, assembly GCF_982586985.1. Lineage (NCBI taxonomy): Eukaryota > Metazoa > Chordata > Actinopteri > Syngnathiformes > Callionymidae > Callionymus > Callionymus lyra. Next base: position 17,901,425 of record NC_141823.1, read on the forward strand.
TATTTACAGAGTATTTAAGCTGGTGACAATTAAGAATCAACACATAAAGACGTTCAGTTCTTGCAAAATTGATGATAAACATTGAAAAACAGCGGTTTTGTGATCACGCCCTCCTTCTAATCCGGGATAAAAACATTGGTCCCCATGTCCTGTTGGGCTGAGGAACGACTAGGAGGCCAAGTCGACGGTGATTTAATGACACAGCGCCACCCGGTGGTGGTGAAGGTGCCGCGTGAGGTACCTGTCCTTGGCGAGCAGGAGAGAAGGTGAAATAGTCTGACAGCGGAAATCCGATCTCCTCCCACAGGTCCTCGGCTTCAGCGTCGGGAAAGTCCTTCAGCACAGACTCAACGACGGCAAAGTTCTCAAAACTAGACAAGGTGCACGTCGAGTAAACAACAGTTCCGCCTGGACGCACCGCTGTCAGAGCAGACCTGCAAGAAGTGGACAGTGTCTGAGGACGGGAGTGTGGTAGTTAAATATTACATGTACAAGGATGTTCTTCAATGGTCTCTGAAATAGCAGCTGTTTGTGAATAATTTGTTTTGTTCAGGTAATTATTATTTTATTGTAATTTGCAAACATAAATATGATAATTTAGTCATCGCATGAATCTGCTCTATTTTAACATTTAAATAGCAGACACAGCAACACAGTGATTAAAAGTTATGCATTTTAAGATAATGACCTGTTACTTATATTACATAATATTATATATTATATATCATATATTATATTATTATACAACATGTTGCTCCTAAGCTTCGGAACGATCTTCCTCTCTCTTTGCGCTTGATGGATCTACTGACTCCTTCAAGAAACATCTTAAGACGTTTCTATTTGTTCAGGCTTATCCTTGATTTTCTGGAACTCCTGTGTTGTTCTCAGTATTATCTTGATCTTTAAAGTATGTACTTTTTTGAGTATTGTTTTGATTGTTTAAGCGCTTTGTGACCCTGGTCTCGAAAAGCGCTATATAAATAAATATTACTTACTTACTTACTTACATACAGTATATATATAATAATAATACAAATGACCTTAACTAAACATGTCAAAGTAGAAATGTTTATAAATACATAGGTTTAAATTCTTGTTTGTTTTTTTTAATTAACTATTAAATGTATATATTTTTGATAGATTACTTTGAATACAATCCAAACACGATTTTAACAGCATAAACCAGCAAACAGTGTTTTTTTGGCATTTTAAATGTCATTGATAGCACTGGGTTTGGCAGGTGGCAGCAGAGTTAATGAACATGTGTGTCATTTGACCTTTTGCTGTAACACTCCATTGACGGTAATGTAGCCAAGATTTAATCCGCTCCTTGTCGCATTAGCAACATCTCCTGAACATTTGATTAAAATCCAGTGGTTTATTTTTGTTATTTTGGACCTATTTTTTATTGATGTGGGCTAAAATGAAGAAGCTATTTTTTAACTTCTCTGCACACAAATGTCGAAGAAGTTGTTCATAACAGGGGATTATTTTTGGTTTTTCAGGTCAGCTGGAGGAAAGACTAACTTGAGCAGTTGAGCCTGTAGCGTCGGCAGCGCTGCTCTTTCCATTAATCTCTTTTCCACCTGGTCAGCCGCAGTCGAAAACAGCCAACTTCTATCATTGGAACACGGCGCGTCAACCAGGACCTGCAAACAAAAGAGCTGGACATGAATGTTTTATGCATGTTTGCTCCAGCACAAAAGTGGCCAAGAAAACAAGAGCAGGTTATAAAAGTATAAAGACTAAAGTTCATGAACTAAAACTCAAGTACAGATTTCTTATTTCCCATTTTTTCATCCGAGCTGATGTGTTCAGTTCATCACCTTGTCATAGGTTCCTGCTTCAATTTGCCCAAAAGCCCGTCCATCATGTGGAGAAACTATTACTCGGGTCTTTAACCGATGAGGCAAAAATGACTCGAGAGTTTTGGCCAGCCAGTCTCGTCTGTGAGGATCTGGTTCATTACAGCACAGAACATCTGAAAGAGAAATCATACTAGCATCATTCATCGAGTATGAACTAAAAAAAATACTTCATCATCCATCAATAAACTGTTGTCACTACAGATAGAAAGTGATTATCTATTTACAAGCCTCTTCATAATAGTGAAAGACTAATGAAGCCTCATGAAGCTCATGTCCTCATTTTTAGAGGTCAGTAGGTGGCGCTCTTAGTTTGAAATGCTGTGAGGTTTTATTAGAATAGTTGTGAAAAACAAAGGAGTATAGAGTAGAGTGCCATCTAGTGGACTGTGAAATAAGGACACTGTTTCATGAAGCTTCACCAACACATCAATACGTGTTACTAGATCATTCAAACATCACTGACAAAATCACAACCGGTTTAACATTGAATTTAACGGTTAAGGAAAGTTGGGATTTCCTATGTTATATTTGAGTTGTGTTGTCCATTTTTTGTTTAACGTCTGTTGTGTATGTTTGTTATACTTCTTGGATGTGATGCATGAAAACTATGATCTATATTGAACACTAATCTATTCAAAACATGTATAATTCAACAAGTTATTGTCCCTTGTTTTTTTTCAGTGATCATTTTGAGAGGATGTTAGGGCATATTTCAAGAAACTGGTTTTACTTTAAAGGCGCAGTTCAACCAGTGTAAAATCATATTGAAACAGATTTTTATTAAATCAATCATCCAAAGTCCAAATATTCAGTTGTACTATGTTAAATAAATGTACCTGGGGTTGCAGACTGCATTATGGCTATTGATTTTCCTCCTGGTGCCGAGCACAGATCCAAAACTTTCTCTCCATCCTTGACGTTTAATGCCAAAACCGGAAGAAGGGATGCGGCGTTCAGAAGGTAGTACTGCTTCAGTTGACCGGGCCTGTGAGCCTGTGGTGGAAAACGGACGACGTGTGGGTGTATGTAGCACTGCAGCGAGGGAGAGTTGGGCTTGTTGCCAGGGTCATCAACACCACCATCTGATTGGAGGAGGAGATCTGCCTGGCTTCCTGAACTGGACCGAATGAAGCCGTCAGTGTGAGGCAGAAACGTGGAGAAGCCATGAGAGAGGAGGACTTGTTTGATGTGCGTGTCTGCAGCAAAGCGGTTGAGTAAGACGCCGGACTGCCAGGAGCAGGGGTCCAGGAGCACTGATCTGTGAAAGAGAAGAGATTACAAACACCAGAATTCCACCAGTACACTCAAAGTGCAATGTGTGGAATGGATTCAGTAAGCTGACCTTGTCGACTTCCACAATTCCTCAAGTTCTGCACCGTACTGCTGATCGAATCGGCTGAGAATCTCTTGACATGGAGTTCTGACTGATGTGGGAGCTTTGGATACCTGAAGGGAGAATGCACATGCATGATTAAAAATATAATAGCTCCCGTTTCTCCATTGCTCCCCTCAAATGAACCATTGAAGACACAGTGAGATTAGTTATTTGTGATAAAATGAAAATTCCAATTTCTATCTGCATTATGTCTAGCTCTCAAACAAGCATCAGTCCCAATGACATTAGTTTACCAGGTATAAAATGAAAGAAAATCATATACACAGATTAATTCACAGGATTGTCTTGGTTTCCAGATTATGTAACTACAACCACAGACCTTTATGTTAACCTGCCTAAGTGATGCAGCACATATTTTGCTTTCTGGTATCCACACTATAAAATACAATGAATGTTCCTCACTATTTAATAAAATAAAAAATAAAAAAACATTTTAATAAAACCAAGCTCTAAAGACATACGTGAAGTAAACTCATTTAATACGAGATTATTTGTTTATCATTTAATTGGTATTAAACTGAATTAAATTATGATCTCGAAAATATTAATTAAAAGAGTTATGATATTATATTTTACATCCTTTTGCTGATCATTTTCACACAAGTTATACTACGACCTTTGCAGACGGACTACCCCTAGTGGGCCATCAGTGTAAATACAAGATTGAACTATCGTCGTCTTAAGAAGTAGAGCAACAAATACCTACATATACGAGTTGTATTTAGTATAAATGTACCGATAGAAAACTCCAACGGTGCTTACCTTCTTATTAGCAGGACGTTTTTGTGGTTTCGTTTGAAAAGATGTATCCGGTGCAGAAGTGTTATAAGAGGAACACAAATGGCGAACTGGGATCAGTGTTTGCAGTTTACAAGTGAAGAAAATTATTTTCCGCATGTAAACAGTCCATTTTTCTGAGAGCATGTTTCTCAGTTTGAAACCGAACAGAAAACACAATATATTTTAAAACCATAAACTGTCATTGACATGAGAGCTCATTGTGTACGTCTTTCAAATGACTCCGTGTGGCAATAAGAACTACCAACATTGGTTCCGCCCGCGCCGATTTTACAAAGGGAGGCGATGAAGTACAACATACTGATCATATATTTAATGCAAACCTCGTTCCTTATCGGCCTGGAAAGAGTTCAGAAAGCCATTCCCCGATTTTTTCGACCAAAGGGTTCCAACATGTGACTTGCTGCACATGTATAAATAAAAAAAAAGCTTGAAAGAAAATTCAGGAGTTTGAACTAGTGATGGTCTGATGAAGCTTCATGAAGCAGTGTCATTATTTTCCATTGTTTTGAAAAACTATTCTGATGAAACACATTTTTAAACTGATGGCACCACCAGAGCTCTAAACAACATGACACTGTTTATTTGGTGAATCAATAGTTTGATCCACATCATTTTACACCAGAATGAACAATGTAGTACTAGCTAGCAAATTTAACTTGGTACTGTGTTAATATTTTGAAGTGTAAATTGCTAATAAAGTCCTGCCTTGACCTGCTATGGTTTTAGTCATTAGAACCAAGACTGTATTAAACAGTCGTTTTTAATTACCAAGCCACAGAAATATGTGATATTTAAAATACATTTCTATTTAACTTTGTTCCTGGTCTAAGATACATTTATTTTACAAGCATGCCAGTTTCCTGTGAAGTGTAGTATATATAAATCACAGATGTGTAGTTCAGCAAGTGAAAGTTAACATAGAAAATAAAAAATAAAAAAGACAAAACATATTTTCAACGTCGATTTATTTTCTGGTCACGTGTGTTTAAACAAAACATCTGATTAAATATACAATACAGGGCTAGACCATTGTCAGAATGATTCTAAAGTATCAGCAGGTTCACAGTCATGTAATTACACCACTGATAGCGCTTTTTACACTTAATGAAGTCACCGTACCATTAAATCCATTCAAACGTTAGACTTCGTAGCATCTCTACTGGGCTCAACTCTAAAGGCCTGAATGGATTAAAAGGCGAACAGAATGAGGAAAGCCACCATCAGACAGAAGAGACCCATAGCTTCAGAGAGAGCAAATCCGAGGATGGCATAAGAGAAGAGCTGTTGTTTCAGGGAGGGGTTCCTGGAGTGACAAAAACAGATAATGAAAATTCTTCAGAGTACTTATAAATACTATAGAAAGAAGAATTACTTTGAAACATTAACATTTCCATGTTAATCCATCAGGTACATAAAGCAAATGGCATTTGATTCGAACCCATTTTGCCAGGATATTTTTACTGGGTAGCTGTGCATCTCACTTACCTGGCATATCCAATAATAAGACTGCCAAACACTGTCCCAATCCCAGCTCCTGATCCTGCCACGCCAACAGTAGCAGCTCCAGCGCCGATGAACTTGGCAGCAGTTTCAACGTCGCGGCTGACGGCGCTGGTTTGGAAAGCTCGCACTGCCACCTGCTGCTGGGAGGCACCAGCGGGCAGAAGTGAAGCAGACTGAAACACACAAGAACGCAATGGTTAACCCTTTAATAAGACCATGTTGTTGAATTTATTGTCCATACAGATAAGGAGTGCGTTTATATAATACTTCAAAATAAGCAGTGCTTCATTTGTTGAAATAATCCTCGATGTACGTTTCTCACCTCGACTCTCCTGTCTGACAGCACAGCTGCAGAGAGCGGCCTGTACAGGGCTCGAGATCCAAGACGGACCTGTGGTTAGAAAAAGAGTGATTAATGATCAATTTAACGAGTTGTCAATAGCAAGGATGAGTATTGGTTGATTAGTAAATAGGCAATGCCAATTGAAAAAAGGTAATTTGTTCTCATGTATAGTTTATACTTAAGAACGCTATTGATCAAGTGATGATGCGCTACTTGATCAATAGCCCTACTTAAAAAAATAATCAATGCTTCTATTGTTGGTGTGCAGAACAGTTGCCTTGGTTCTTGGTTCCGTTTTCAATTGCTTATATTGTGTGTGTCATCTTAATTCATTTTTTTGTACCAGCAACTGAAAATAATTCTAATGCAAATTTACAACTTCAAATCCATGCACTTATACGTTGCACACTAAAAAAAATGAAGTTGATTAAAAGGCTAACAATTATGATTCCAAGCACCCTCTTAAAAAAAACTGGATGATTAATTTGTATAAATAAAGCCATCCACACTATTCAATTTAATATTGTATGATCTCTGTATAATAATTATTTATCTAACATGTGAAAAAATGTTTTCTCTCGACTTTATTTTGTATATCGTTTATATAAACATAATTTCATAAGCTTCTGTTTTGATGGATCCACAGACTCCTCAAGAAACATCTTAAGACTTTCGTATTGGTGCAGGCTTTTCCCTGATTTTCTGGGACTCCTGTGTTATCCTGATTTTTTAGTGTATATGTTCGAGTATTGTATTGTTTAGTTTGTATGCAAAGCACTCTATAAATATGACTTATAATGGCTACAATTCTGCAACCACAACCTGTTCTTGAAAGTTGTTCCTAACAATAATTACATACAAATGTGACAGACTATCCCTGCAGGACGTCCACACAAACCACCATGGATGTCTAGGTTGTTCTTTTTTTAGTTTAAAACAAAGTTTTGTTCATTTGACAATGGACGTCCTTGCAGCTGTGGCTAACTTTAGCAGAGGGTCAACCCCAACTATAGTTGACTTTCAAAAAGGTCACCTGGTATGGACAGCATGATGTCTTGCGAGGACATTAAAAAAAAAAACTATGGCTCCTATCGAAGGTTTACACGTTCATTCATTGAATCTCACCAGAGAGGGCGCGGAGGCGAACTTAGCACAGGCGTACATCTCGGCTGGATAGAGTTACAGTAGCTGCTGGCTGCAGAAGAAACGGCACAAAAATCAAAAGTCAAAACACTTCCACCATACATTAGATCATTTAACAATATAGGTGATCGATGAAGAGAGAGCAAGATAGAGCAGCTGCAAAAAAAAAGGTCAGGAAGGAGCGAAGGTTTTTTAAAAGATACACGTCAAACCAAACGGATCGACATGGATTTCGCACTTTGAAACGGCAGCTATTAGATGGAAGAAAAGCATAAACAAAATAATAAATGAATAAAAGGTCAAATAAACATACCCCCGGGTGCAGTGAGTGTTAGCTCCTAACGGATTGTAGTAGAGGTCGAAGTGGAAGGAAGGGCGCATGCGCACTGTCATATGAGCCGGATTGACTTCCGGTGTCAGTTGGCCTTCTGTTTCCGTCGCGAAAAAATGTTACTCAATATAAATGTGTGTGTTTTTTAAATGTATTTGGCGGAAGAATATTCCATGAATGTTCATGGTTTATAAATAATTAATTATTTTAAACAATATTTTAATAATTATTCGCGAGTTTATTTATTATATTAATGCATGTTTTGCTGATTTTAACGTAAATATCGGTGATATATGTGTTTGGATTTAAAAAAGTTTATCAACTTCCGAATTATTATACTGCCCTAATCTGATCTTTTTTATTTTGGGGGATTTTTCTACCCATTTAAAAATAACAAAATAATAATAACCTTTAAACGTATATTCTGAACACATAGTTTGCGTTTTTATATTACAGGTTTTATTGTGAATATTACTTCAAGTGGAACTTGAGATTCATTCGGCAATTGCATGTAATGATACTAAAAACCGACAGAGTGCAGCAGCACAACATGCAATTCAATGAGCATGCTGGTGTTTTGTGCTTCAACACTAGTAATATCCCCTCATAACACTATGTTATATTTCATTTATTACAAAACATTACATTAAAAGGGTTTAAAATGTGTTAAATATGTGTGCCTTTGTCCGTGTATTTGGTACAGCCGAAATATGTTTTTTCTTTTACAATGTTGCATTTTGTATACTTGGTTTACAATTCACATTTGAAAACTATTTTTAAATTCTAATAAAAAGCATTGAATACTACTTCCCGTCGTATTTTTCTACAACGTATGATCGCTTTGCAGGAGCTGGGAATGAATGGGACTGTGATTGAATTGTAATTTAAGGGGAAAATATTATTATATTCAATTAATTTTTAATATATTTCACAACACAAATGTGCAAAAACACTAAGATTTTATTGCTCACTAATAATGCATTTTATAAAATAAATTAATGTCAATTTCTATATACATCAGAACCTGGTTTAATCTTAGTTGATGCTATTAAAAAATAAAACAATATTCTGTCTACTGCCTGGGTATAGCAGTTATGATAATGAATGCATAAAGGATTACTAGTATATTTCAAATTCCCCCTCCATTACAGGAATGAGCCAATTTCTGATGGTAAGTAAACCATCCAAAGTAAACTGAAATGGTGCCCCTCGTTGTCATTTGCTGTAACTGGTGTCATCCCATCCCATTTTCCGAACTAAAAAAATACAAACCTAAACATAATAATCTGGCTCAAGGTGACCTAGAAAATGTTGGTGCTTGTGTTTTTTTCCATAACAAAATGTTCTTGTTTTGCATCAGCTTTTGAAATTTACAGATTCATTTTTTTCCCCCATTATAATCTGAGCTAGCTGGAAATCTTACTATTCATTTAGAGTTCAGCTAAATCAAATTTGGGCCAAATATCCGAGTTTTTCCGAACTACATACAATTAATACAATTGAGTTTAAGATGCACTCTGCTGTAAAAAATGGGAACATAGGATGCATAATATACATTTCCATTGTAACTAATCCAGAATACAAAACGTTCCATATATCAAATGCTAATACTAATCCATTTGTATAAACAATTTAATGAAATGAATGAAATGTAAAATACAAAAAAATAATGATAATAATAATGATCATCGATCATGATGCATCACGTGCGTCAGCTCTAAATGTACCTCGACTATTACAATTAAATATTTATATTCTCTAAGAGAGCGTTTCATGGAGTCATATACACATGTGTCAGCCTCTCGTAGACGTGGGCTCCATTTGGCCCTGCGGAAGGGAGATTCCTCAGCTCTTCCAGTCAGACGCCCCCCTCCTCCTCTTCCTCCTCCTCCTCCTCCTCGGATGATGATGATGATGATGATGATGCTGTCGTTACGCACCTCTGTGAAGAAGCGGAGACGCGGTTCTCCGGGGCGAATCCCTGCTGACGTCACTCCCGCGTATATAAAGGATACAAGCAAAGCACTGACAGACCGAATAGAATCCCCTCAACTGGACTGCGGTATTTCTCATACATTTCAAAGGATTATTAGAGTCTGCCACCGTTGGATTTAGTCGCCAGCATCGTACAGTGAGTACTTCTCAGATGTTTGGGTTTTTTTCGAGAATGACGAGCTTTTTACGCACGATTTACGAGAAGATGATCCTCGATCCCACGTTTTACGCATGGCACGTCTGTCCACAGATCCGAGACGCCATGACTTTGAACAAGGGGGACAAACTCAGGAGCATGGAGAAGAGAAGAGGGAGCGTGCCTTTCCCGAGGAATATGCCCAATCTCCACCGGAGGAGCATGCCGGTGGACGACCGGGACCTGCGCGCCGCCACCGTGCCGGAGACGGTCCAGACGGACGAGATGTCGAACCTCCTGCGGTGCGCCTCTTACTCCCCGACCGAGCAGCACCGGGGCAGCTGCACGTCGGATTCATCGGACTCCGTGATCTCCACCGGCAGCGAGCCGGAGTCCCAGGTCTACAAGGTGGTCCTCCTCGGGGAGCACGGTGTCGGGAAGTCGAGCCTGGCACGCGTCTTTGGAGAGGTCGAGGATGCTGGTCACGACTGCGAGGAAGCAGGTACTTGATGATGCGTACATGAGTCATTCATCTCACACCCATAAATAACAACAAATCCAACACATTTATTAAGTATATCTAGATTTTTTACACATCATCATCAGTAATGGTTTATAGTAAATTTCGATTCTACCAAAAAATCTACCTTTTTATTGTAGCTTTCCTATTTTCACCCAAAAATATACAAGTGCTATACACTGAATCTCCAATGGATCTCCTGCTCCCCCCATTTGACCGTATTTGTAGTGATCACACATCATTACACGGAATATTAAAATCCTATTCTCGCCTTTCGCAGGAAACACTTACGACAGGTCGATCGTGGTGGACGAGGAGGAGGCCTCCATACTGTTGTATGACATCTGGGAGCAGGTACTTGTCTTCAATTATTCATCCCTTCTACATTGAAGTGTATTTCAATTGCACCTCCTAATCGTTCCAAATTCTTTTTTTTTCCCCCTCAAGGATAACAGCCAGTGGCTGAAAGATCAGTGCATGAGGATGGGGGACGCCTACATCATCGTCTACTCGGTGACCGACAAGTCCAGCTTCGAGAAGGCGTCGGAGCTGCGTATCCAGCTGCGCCGGGCCAGACAGTCGGAGAACATCCCCATCATCCTCGTCGGCAACAAGAGTGACCTGGTGCGCTCCCGAGAAGTGACCGTGGATGGTGAGTCCATCGTTTGAATTCACTTGATTAAGAACACTACCAGTACTTTAAAATTATATATATATATATTTGCTTATTCACACTCTATGGCTAAATTATACACTTTCAAATACAACTCATTTTTGAAGGAAAAATATAATGTTTATACATATGTTTCAGTATATATTATACATATATTTCAGTATATACAAGACTGTACATAGACTTGCATGCCTCTTTGTTTCTATCTTGTAACATATTCTGGAGCTGCTGAACCGTGAATTTCTCTGTGAGATGAATAAAGTATCTATCTATCATTCTATCTATAATGTTAACCGTTACTGTATTTCTGTGACTAAAGCTACACAAGACCCCATTATTTTTTCCTCAAGCAAAACTAAACTGTATAAATCAAGCTACAATTTTTACATTTATTGATTTACCAAAGAACAAGTTCGATATATTTGTGTCATTGATTGCACATTTACAGAGCCTTAGACATGACATGGTTTAATAAAACATGCAATTCCTAGCCACAAAATACTCATTTGTGGCCGCAAAATACTCATTTGTGGCCGCAAAATACTCATTTGTGGCCGCAAAATACTTACAAATAATTACTTTTAGCAATAGCCTGGATAGTTCAATTGGTACACAGCACACGATTCTGGATCTTGAGGATGTTGGCTTGATCCCTGCATTTAACATCGTCATTTAACATGGTTACTTTAGAGACCTTTTTGTGTTGAGGCTGCAGTAGCAGACCTGCACCCCTCAGGGCTTCTTTATTCAGTAAAGGAATTTATTATGGCAACATGACTTAATTACCAATGTAATTTTTTCTTTATATATCCTAAGATTTTTTTAATAGTTATTGCAATCCCACAAATTAGCATTTTATGGTCTTGCGGTGGCTTTTAAAAGACTCTTGCTACTAAATCATGGTCACGAATTAGCATCTTGAGGCCACATCTGGTCCAGGACTCCTTACAAATGATCTCAATAAAAGACCCAAAAAAAACAGTGATTTGTGTGAAGACCATGCAAGGTGTACTAAAAAATGATGTTTTCCTTCCAGAGGGAAGTGCTTGTGCCGTCGTGTTCGACTGCAAGTTCATCGAGACGTCTGCGTCTCTTCACCACAACGTCCAGGACTTGTTCCAGGGCATCGTCAGACAGATCCGCTTGAGGAAAGACAGCAAGGAGGAAAACGCGCGACGCAAGGCCAGCTGCAGGCGCCGGGAGAGCATCAGCAAGAAGGCCAAGAGATTCTTGGGTCGAATGGTCGCACGCAAGAACAAGAAAATGGCTTTCAGGCAGAAGTCGAAGTCCTGTCACGACCTCACGGTGCTCTGAGGGAGCAGCGAGACCCAAAGGACATTCAATTATTTAGCCTCTGAAGACCAGATGCTGTGTGTTTTTAACACTAACACCGAGGACTAATAAAGCTGTACAAAAAATATATTTTTATTTTCTAGTGGAGAGGACTTTAACCGATGCATCATGACTGTAACATGCATGACGCTTTGAGAACACTTTTCTCATCTGCCTTATTCTGTATTAACATCGAAGCAAGAGGGAGAAAAAAATGCACATTATTTTCTAATGCAAATATTTATGTTCTGTTGCGATTTTGATGGTGAATGTAAGGACGATCTTGTATATATGTTACCATGACTGAAGGCTGAATGAAAGAAACATCTCATGATCCAACACAAAGATCACAACACTTGGAGGTGGAGGTGTGCGGGTTCGTGCCTCAGCCAAGTTAGACTCAGCTGCGACAAAAAACTCTGTGATTCTATGTTGTTTTAAAACATTGAATTCAGTTTGTGAATGTATTAGTGGAGCAATAAGTTCTAACCGATTTGTGACATCATTTAGGATTTGTTTTGTTTACATGAAATGCATTTTTTTCTAAATAAAAATGAAAAAAAACAAACCTTTTCTTTGTTCTTTTGATCCTGAATATTCATTAGATGTTATCAGTGGAATTGGGGGTGAGCTGACCGCTGGTTTCACAGGAAGGAAACATGGTAGTTAAGCATGTCTGTGAGAAAGTGTTAACCATTAATCCCCCTGGAAGAGAACAAGATCCACATTTTTCCGAACATTTAAAACTCCGCTCACACCTCGCTTGGACAACAAGAGGGTCACTTCACAAAGGTAAGACCCCGAGAAGAATTAGCATTTGTGATGATTCTGTAACTACCATTCCCACCTTCTACTTTAAAGCTAAATTTAATTTGTTTTTTTTTAAGTACTGTAGCATTTACAAACGTCATTTTTGAGATAAAAAATGTGAAAGGATTACATGCTAGTGAAACAGTAACCGGACAAAAACAGAGTTGAACTTTAGATCATGTCTTTTGCAAATGTTTTTCAGAATCTTACAGGAACTCATGGCTGAAAATCTGATGCTCATAGCCCTCCTCGCAGTGAGTGAAATAAAGTTTGATCTATAATAGGAGTGGATCGAAATTGTTGCATCACCGTTGTCTTCTTCCACAGTGGACGATATTTGACGTCTTCGCACCATGTTGTGGAGGGAATGTTAAAATAGGCGTACCGGAAAACTATGATGGAATATTTCCGTGGTATTTAGCCAAGGTAAGACTGTTTGTATCTACGATCGTCTAGTACAATGTGCCTCTTTTTTTAAATGCCTTTTTGTTGGTGGTGGTGTTTATGTATCCTGTTACTTTAAATCTATTTTATTCAAGATTATTTATTTCCCGATTAATCTGCTTTTTTTTTTTTAATTCGGTAGCATATTCAATACCATTTAACTTCATTCATGACAAACAGTATGAATTATATAAACCTGGAAAACTATAAGCAATGATTATGAGCTATCAAATTTTGCAAATGCTGATAGATGATTATTTAATAAAAACATAAATACTTTGCCATATTAAAATAATAACACTAACATCTGAGCTTCTATTATTAAAAAAATGAAATAAAAACCTCAATTGGTCGACATTTTAATTTTTTTCCTGATGATTGCACTTGTTACAATAAAAAAATAATAATAAAACAAAATTGAAGGGGGGGTCGGTTCTATAACATCCTAAACAATTTAAGTCCAATATCATAACAAAATAAAAATAAATGTGTGAGTTTTTTACATCCAAATAAACATGTATTTAAAAACGCAAACTTATCAAATTAAAATAAACTGACGTAACTGCGTATGCAACTGTACAAGTAGGTTCACAAAAAAGGGTTAGTATTTAGTTCCGCGAAACCATTAATTCTATAACGAAAGAAAATGACGGAAATCCTTTGTTCATCCAGTGACTCAGAGAGACTCAAACTAAGAGATGGCTGGTCTGATGGACGGATGAATGGATGACTCATGGTTATGGATTAAAAAAAAAAACAGGCCACTTGTTCGAAGAATAAATCCACTGATCAGTCCAAAAAAAAGCAAAACAGCCGTTTGTACCGCTGCACTTTTACAGGCACAAAGATTGTTGGTCCTCATCTTGTCGGCACTGAAGGTCGAGGATGAATGAAACGCTGTCGTCATTCTCAGGCTCTGACTGGAGCTCTTATGAAGGCTTTTCTCGCCCGTCAAACAGACATGTTTTCGTTCTCCAGCCCCGATCTACCACAAATCCACATGAAGCACTTTAAACTATGTGTCAGCTTAATGCACACTCAACTCTGATATCCTTCTCTTTTCTAAGACCTGACGTCAGTAGCGTGGACCGAAAATAAACGTTTGAATGGATTAATTAACCGCACGATTTCTAACTTCATGAAAGCTTTGACGTACCAAGTGTCAGCACAAAGTTGAGCAGTTTTAAACGGACTTAGTTGTCAGCACTACATTTCAATATCATTAAATGAAAATGATACAGAAAAGATTTTTATTCTACTTTCCACGCAGAAGAGTGCTTGTCTTTTACACTATGTTGTCCATCTTGAACTGATCGCTCCAGTAACGCCACTGACTTTCTTCTCAGCTGCACAGTCTTCCAGTCAACTACAGCGACCTGGTCTTAACCGGAGACGACGAGGGAATCTTCGGCGTTGACGCCCAATTTCTTTACGCCCTAAAACCGTTGGACAGAGAGAAGCAGCCGTCTTACTCTCTCAAGGTACTCAAGCATTTCTTAGCCTTTATACAACTTAAAAAAAAGAATGCATTTGGGCAATTTTATAGATTATTATAATTAAAAATGGATTTTAGACGCTGAAGAGTCACGACCACGTGCGTCCCACAGGTCGCCTTCAGGACGCCGGTGCAGCGTCAGAGCTTCACGGTCGAAGTGTGTGTCATCGACAAAAACGACAACGTGCCGTCTTTCATCGAGGAGAGCATGAGAGGAAGCGTTCAACTCGGACTGCTGAAAGGTCTGAGAACATTGCGTTGTAAACACAGAAGGAGTGGAACTCACGTGCGTGTGGTTCGACGAGGTCAAGAGACTCGAGAGTACATTAGTTCAGTTTAACGATACACTCGGCAGATAAATGGATCAACTATAGGTAGAACACAAAAGGAGGAGGAAGTCTGATAACACGGGTAAAGGAAAAACACTCACAGATGTTGAGACACCAGACGCAAAAAGCACGTGACAAACGTTTCTCACGGACAACAAATATCAAACTCAAGCACCAAAAAAAAAACATGGAAACAAAGGACCAAGAAAGTTGATTTGCAATCTTGAACTGAAACTACAGGGTTTTTATAAGCATAACTTGATATCTCAGTGCTAGGAGAGCCATAAATGTATTCTTTTTGAAAGCCAAATAAATAGTTTTTTCTTTTAAGACAGTGATTAGATGAATGAGATGTTCATTGATTAATATGTTTATCTGTATAACATTACTCATACATAAAATAATATACATTTACTAAATCATTGGACATTTTTCTAACACAAAATGTAATTTCTTTACAAAAGGAAATGACTTATTCATCAAAAATGTACACCTAAATATAATTCACAGGGTCACCATACATTGACAATATAATAATACAAATGTTAATTTTCAGTTCCATCACAATTTTATTGTCTTAGAAATATATTTGTTTTTCAAGACTTTTCAAAGCTACACATTTCATACCATAAACTCGAAGGGCTTGACCAAGCATGTGTATTAATCAGTAAATCGACACATACCTGTATGTTGGTTAGTGGTGTGTATTGGCAAGAATTTGGCAATACGATACGTATCGGGAGAAAGGGGTCAAGTACTTTTCTCTGGTTTTGCAAAATTCACAGACCTCTTGACAAAGTCGTAACTGCTTTAATTTGTTTTGAAACCAAAACATGCCTAAACAACAGCTTTAAAAGCTGCTGGAGTCGACTGTATCCTCTCATCCTCAGTCATAGCAGTCCATCTAGCAGCTGGAAGTTTAAGTGCAACCCAAAAATGAACACAGCTTGAGTAGTTGGATGTTAATTTTAAATAAATAGAAATAGAATCATTTTATTTACTCACATTTTATTAAACCATAAACCATTAGATAAGTATGGTAACACATCAAATATGAATTGCAAGCCAAAATGAAAAAAATATATATTAAAAATAAAAAAGAATTAAAATGCTGTTGAATATTGATACAGTATTGTGGAAAAGTACATTTAAGGTCATGGTTTAGTTTGCTGTGAACAAAGATAAATGCACCTGAATAGATGTTTCTTATATTCATTCGGCCGCCCGTGCGTCCTCTAGGGATTCCGTTCATGCAGGTGGAGGCTCTGGATCGAGACGACCGCAACACTCCTCACGCTGAGCTGCGATTCAGCCTGATGGAGCAAACCCCCAGAATCCCCTCCAGTCAAATGTTCTGCATCGACTCCATCACAGGAGAAGTTTCTCTCACTGAAGAAGGTCAGTCGCCAGAGTCAATATGTATGTGAATGTATAAAAATACCTTTACCATAGACGTGGTTTTCGGTACATACAAAAGTATTGAAGCAGGTTAGATGAGGGTCAGCACTTCTAAGAATCACAGTAAACGCTCTGTAAATACCAACAAAAAATTGTGTTGAATGTGATTCAAGCCACCAGAGACAATGTAGAAAGGGATTAAAAAATATATATACATAATATATCCCTCCTTTACTGAGTTGGCTCCTTTCTAAAAATGCCCCGAAATAAGCGAAATATGTAAAATAGTGACTCTTTAATTTTTCACTGTTAAAATATACACTCTGAAAAACATTTTTAACAACATGAAGTTCTAAATGATTACTCGCTAGTTAAATATTTTACAGCTCCTCTGATCAGGCTGCACCCCCAACCCTGTCTTCCTTCTTTTGAAATACACTGAACCAGAGATGTATTTATTTCATAGTGGGTCAATTCAGGATCTTATTGAGGTCATGATACTCGTAGATGGTGAGCTGTGATATAGAGAAAGACCCACGTATTTGTATATTCTGCACAGATAAATATGTAGCACCGCAATGAAGTGCGGAACCATCCGTCTCCGGCATCCGTGATGACGTGTCCAGCTGAAGTTGTGTACATTTTTAGTAATTTCTATGACTCAAGCACCAGAAAAAATTGATTATTATTAGTACTGGTGATGTGTTGTTCTGGTGGCTATAGTGTCGCTCCAGCCTTGCAACGCAAAACACACAATCTCAGATTTAAATATGTGTGAGTCCAACATTTCGTTTCTATTTTTAAATCCTTCACACAAGTGTAAACAGTGGTATTTAGTCACATCGAATAGGAATCTTGATCTGCTGTTGTTTCTTTATCCAGATTCTTTCACTGGGGTTAGCAAAGACGTTGGTTACCTGGGCAACATGGTCTATTTCTGTGAAACAAATGCAGTTTTGAGAGACAAACAAACATTTCCATTGTGTTCTGGTCATAAACCATTTTTTCTTTCTATCTCGACCACGTCCAAGATCGTAAAAAATTCACTTTAGCAAACGGGAACAAAGATGTGAATGATTACAGTGTCAATGCAGTGAAGAACGTTGTTGCTATTTCAGTACCTGTGGGTTTTTTTGTTTTTTTTTTACTCTTGGATGACTTTCATGTTTGAGGGTCACTCCTGCTGCCAGCCTTCATTATTTCACATCAAATTAAATCCATGATTTTAATAAATGTCAGTTCAAGCTAAACAGCATAGATGACCTGCTGGCTGCTAATGGTTATTTGTGCACGTATGAAATAAATGTGCAGTACACACACACACACACACACACAGTTCTCTCTAGAGGGGCTTTGTTTCCTCAGTGCAGTGCAGCCAGTAGCACTTCAAGCCAGCGAAGGTCATGAAGCAGTTATTATTAGCGCTGTTTTTCTTCTTTTCTCCTGAGTATTTTACAGAAGCTTAAAAAACGAATGGTATGCATGATGGAACAAATAGCGTTTTTTATTAAATGATTGATTAATTAACAACAATTCTTTTTTCCCGTTGTGTTATGATCAAGTCAGAAAATACTTAGGATAATAAGTATGTAAGTAAGTAAGTAAGTAATTTTTATTTGTATAGCGCTTTTCTAGACCAGGGTCACAAAGCGCTTAAACAATCAAAACAATATTCAATAAAGTATGTACTTTAAAGGGCAAGATAAAAACTGATAACACAACAGGAGTTCCAGAAAATCAAGGAAAAGCCTGAACAAATAAAAACGTCTTAAGATGTTTCTTGAAGTGATAATCAATCACATTCTGGACCAGGATCTTCGACTCTGGACCCGGAGATGTGTGGTCGCTACAAACTCTCCGTGATGGTGAAGGACATGACCGGGAGGGCGAACGCTTTCTTCACCACCGGAGTCGTCACAGTGGAGGTGACCGGAAACACCTGGGCGTCACCTGATCCCGTGAGACTGCAGGAGAACCTCCCGGGACCCTACCCCATCCGCATCTCTCTGGTGAGACCGTCGGAGAGAAAACGAACGATATGATCTGTACATGGGTCACGTATCAATGTTAAGAATCCCTAACGCCCCCCTGACTTGTGAAATAATTCCTCGCACCGTTCGCCTCGACAGCACGTAGAGGAAGAGATTAGCCGAGACTCTTGGCACTCACGAGGGAGCATTACGAGGATTGATAGTGTTTTTGGTCGGAGCAACACTTCAGATTTATTTTCGGATTGACTAATTGTGAGGTGTTCTGCGTAGCTGAATGATTCCAAGAGCACAGGTGTGTGTAATGAGGCCTTATTGATGATATATTTGAAGAGCAAACGTGCTCTCGGGGTAAAAGAGGAAAATGTACGGCAAAAAGCAGACGGACTAAAAATAAATGATGACTCTTTCCTCTCTTCATCCACCAACACTTATCTTCAGGTTATGCTGAAAATTAACATCGGAAATAGGATGTCAGAGGGAGCTATGACACAGTTTAATGACAGATATATCACAGTTAACCCTTCGTCAAGTCAGAGGTGGGCTGACGTGTTGATGAAGCTTCATGAAACAGTGTCCTTTTTTTCAGAGCCCACTAGATGGCACTCTCTGCTCCATAAGCCTTAGTTTTGAACAGCTATTTGTCAACTTACGGCGCCACCTACTGAGTTTGAAAATTAGAACGATGCTTCATGAAGAGTCATCAGCCCAGCACCACTTTATTTATAATGAGAAAAAAGGTTTTCTTTTTATGGGTTCAGATTGTTACAAACAGAATGTTATATGTTATGTCAAAATGTTCATTTTTCAAGTCAAGGCAAAAAGAGACTTTAACTCCATCCATGAAATGTTGCTTTGTTATGAGCATAAGCTAGAGACAGAAAAAGCCAAACGCAGTAAAAGATTTTAGCTTATTTTATTTAGTTTAACCCCCTAATCTTTGGACTTCAAGGGCGGACAAGTTTTGGGGTGACCAGATGTGTCAGCAGGAGGAGAAGGATTGCTTATATCTCTACACTGGCTTTAGGAACCTTTTCAAAATATCTATATTACCCTAAGAGAGTCTTTAAGGCCAAACTGTTTTTTAATGATACATGACATTTGCGAAAATATATTAGATTTCATTCGTTACAGGTTGAAATTAAACACAGTCCAATGAATGTGTGAATGGAAATTGAGTTTAATTTTACAGTATAATTATAATTTTTTCCAACACACACAATTATTATTTTTTTTTTTCAAACAATCAGACGAGCCACAGCTGTACTTTGAGCTAAATAAATAGGGTCCACCATGAGAATAAATATGTATTACCCCGCTAAGAAAATTCATTTCAGCTTCTTTGATTAACTGTTTGTCTTATGACTTATAACCTCTAACCTTCGTTTGATATGTAATGATTGGAACACAGAAAAGTGTCATTTGTTTTTGACTTAATTCAGAAAAAATAGGAACAAGATGTTCTGCTGTGTTAAAACGACCCCATAGAGGAGGCAAGAATGTCCAAGATTTTTCCAAATTAAAAGTATTTTTTTATCAGCAACTTGAAATGCTTTTCAAAAAGTTTGCTCTTAACAGTGTTCAAAAGAAGCAATTGATTGATAATGTCACACCTAATTAATATCCTGCTAAGACATTTTGTAACACTGATATAAAAGAAGCTTCTTGGAGATTAAATCAATGGTTTTATCAAAGCCAACGCTGAAACAAAGAGCCTTTTAAATATAAATTATGCAATTAATGAAATGTGTTGAAAGTGTCCTTAGAATTTCTCCAACCATCACATCTTCGCCCCCTCCCTTTTTCTCCCACCTCCTCCACACTCGCCCACTGCTTCTTGTCATTCCTGCTCAGCAGCCCATCGCACCCACTGACAATGTGTGGATTTAAAAGAAACTATCAATTTGACTTTGAGGTGTCACTTGTACTATTACAACAACAAAAAAACAAATAGGCTCGATTTTTTAAGTCTTGAATCTAGAGCACCCGACGAATGAGTGACTTTAAGAAGATACATTTCTTTTTTATCTCCCTGATCATTTTCCAAAAATGGTGTTTAGTTGAGGGAAGCCTCTTTGTCGCCCACCCGGACCGAGTGCGCAGCTGGGCTGAGTAGGAGGTGGGACTCACCGCTGTGGATGACACATAAAGATACTCATGTTCAAGGACTCACTCTATGGATTTATCTCCACGGCAGCCTCCAGATAATGGAGCGCTCTGTCCACATGCACTGTTGACATTTGCACTCAACAATTCATTGGGTAACATGTACTGGACGTGCCTTTGAACAATCTCAGAGCAGTCGGGACTTCATGGTCAATGAAGCGATGGAAACTGTTGACTGATATAGTTTGGCACCATCTTGGTGACAATGTAAACTGATTCTAAGTATTAAAGTATTATTATATTGTAATAATATTGTCAAATTATTCAAGTTAATTCCCTTCTTTCAAGCTTGGATTCAACGTCTACGGTATTTCCAGGAAAATATGAGTTCTATTATTTAATTTTAAGAAAATATGAATGAATCCATTTATTTTAAAGTGTACATTTTTTACGAGTCACATTGTTTTCATGTATTTGTGTCCACAAGTTCTTGGGAGGGAAACTAATGTGTTGATTTAAGTGTGTCTTAAATTGAACTTGGACCCTTTATTGTACTCATCAGTATGTATCTGTTTGTACAAAACTCTCTTTTTATTGATGTATTTACATTAAATAAAAATAAGCCCCGCCCACTGACAATTCTTCCTTTTTCCTGGAAATGAAATCTTGTTTACCCCAACCACGCCCAATCTTTTGTGATTGGTCAATCATCAAGGTTTGTCACAGCGCGTCGTCAATCCCGGGAAGTCTCCACCTCAAGGGACTCGTTGAATAAACAAAGCGGGGCATGATTACAGCTGGCTGGCGTCAGAGTGAAGCCATTATTACATTATAATGGACTCCACTTTTGTAACCTAACCTTAAAGTAATAAGTGAGGAGGGATTTACTGTATCTTGGGGAGGAAGACTTCGAGATTTGAATCATGTGGGTGAGTCAGGAGAGTTGGGTTTACACATCAGTTGTCCTTTAAGTCATTTTATGTGGCCTGCTGGACAGTTGTCAAGAAATGTAAGATAAAATAGGGAACAGAGAGATGATCAATCTCATCTATTTTAATGAGACTTCCAAATGTTTTTTTGGCACGAAAACCTTGACTGCGGAAATATTTTGTCCCCTTTCATGATTGAGCTCGACGGCCCCGGCGCGGAGTATTACTTTGACATTACATGTTTTGGGAACAGACAGGTTGTTAAAAGTTGAAATCGGCCTCACAGCTCACAGCCAGCAGTCGCTGACCATCTGTCACGTCTTGGCTCCAGAAACATGTAAAAGTTGTGCGTGTGTGAAGTGTAGCCAACTGTGTGAAGGGACTGGTGTACACAAAAGCAGTGTCTCTCAGCAGCTCTTTTCCAAAACAAGAGTAGAAAGTGCAGCGGCTAAAGAGATTCCTCGTGTCGCGGTCGTGCCTCGAATGCGTCTGAGCTCCTCTCCTTGTTGGGTGCTGTTTGACGGCTCCTCTAGATCTTCCTGCTCTGCTGCACAGGGACCATAAAGCAGAGTGGAAAATCCCTCTCAGCCTGCACCGTTAGTCTTGGCCCCGGCTCTCAATACCACATCATCGTCACAGCATGTGCTTGGCTGCTTATCATCTAAACAAACCACTGTTTTAACTTTCTGCTTATACATGCAGGCTCAGCAGTCATCTGTGTTTGGGCTTTGTTGTCCATCCTCGGTGCCATGGCAACTGTGCAGTAAACAAACACAGAGATCAAAGTAAACTTCATTTTAATGTGTGTTTTGTGCAGGTCAAGTGGAGTGGAAGCCAGGCGGCGTACAATCTGGCGGGGGAGTTTCCAGAGATGCTTTTTACCGTCACCAGAGAAGGAGTCATTTATCTGAACGCTCCTCTGGACCGCGAGACCCAAGACCAGGTCTGGCAACTTGCAAAGTGAAACATCTGCAGCACCTAATAATGCACATCTGTTTGTACTCACGGTTTTTAAAAGTCTAAATAAAGGAGAGGGAGATTAACAGATCCGGCATGATGAGTGTATAACATGTGCTCAACAGAAACGAACCAGTGTTTTATATTGCAGCGTGTTGTTACACATCAGGAATAATCATATATATTTAATAGAAAAGGGATCATTGAATGTTTATTAAGTCCTCACTAAGATTTTAAGAAAATGCAAAGATAAATCAAAGAGGTTGTTGAGCAATTATTGTAGTTAAATTAGCAAAGAGAGCCTACATCTGCTAAGGTGCGCATTAAACTTGTTTAAAATTGTTAAATTAATCATATTAAAAAGTCACATTTTTGGGGCTTGTTCTGAATATGTCAGTGTCTAATCCTTTAAAACCATCCTGGATCCAGATGAAACTCAATCATTCGTTCCTTACCCTATCATCAACATTCCCAGAAAATATATGTCACGGCTCATGGCCGAAATAATAATTGATTGATTTAATTGATATTGTAATCCAGATTGTTTACATGCCAAATGTGATCTTAGGAAAATTATCTATTATTAAACCATTTGCACTGAATTAAAACAACACAATATGTAACCAACCAAGTGCAAATGTTTTTAATGCATTGAATGATATTTAAAAGAAAATAAATTCATAATAATATAATTATCAACTGAATAGATATACTATCAAAAGTGCAAATACAAAGTTCAACTTGCGCACCTCCTTTTGCTTCTTTCCTTCATTCTTCACTCTTTTCTGTCTGCTTTTCATACCTATGTGTTATGTCAGGGTCAAGCTGACCCAAAGGCCTGAAAACAAATGTGTTTGCAGTATGCCTTGTGTTGTCTCTAAGTCAAGATGAACGACCTCCACCACTGCTCTTCTGAAAGCCAGGGAAAGGGAAAGTTTAGAGATATTCCATGATAATGTGTGAATTAAGTTGCTGTTGATGAAAAACGAGAGAATATTGAGCAGATGCTGCATGCGGTCGTCCACTGGAGCTTTTGCCACATCATTTTCAAGATGATGAAGGAGATTGTATTTCTACTCTGCCCTAAAAAATGTTTTGGGATTGTTTGTCTGGCCAAAGTGGCTGAAGAAAGTGGTGTTTTCAAACTATCTCATTGAACTGTGAGCTCTGTTACCTAGCAACCATAAAAGCACTCGAAACACATCAATGACTGAACTTGAACAGTGTTCGTACGAATTTGAATTAAATTCAATACAATTCCAAAATATTCCTCATAGTGGTATCTTAAATGTGCCAGAAAGCTGTTAAGGTCTCTTTGTGACCCTGGTCTCGAAAAGCGCTATATAAATAAATATTACTTACTTACTTGCTTTATTCTTTTTCATGTTTTTGAATTAACATTTCTGAAAATTAATACTTTAATAAAATAAAGCATGTGAGGTTATGTTCCACAATTTAAAGGTTAGAGACAACAAGTGAAATAATTGATATGTTTCTAGGATTATTTTCATTTTTTTAAATTGTAGAATTTAATTGCTATTATTGCAATTAATTTCAAAGCAAAAATGTTTAAATTGAATTTTAACAACAACAAAGTCACAAATTGAACTTTTTCTGAACAGAATTGCTTAACCCTTGTGTTCAAGGTAAATAACCTCCACCACTGTATTTCTCGAAGCCAGGGAGGTGGGTCATCTTGACCCAGAGACAACAAAAGGATTAACTGAGGAATAATGAAAAAAGGAACGCAAAATGAGTGTTGAACTTAATCAGAAATATCTAAAATATAAGAGAGTAAAATGATAAAGTAAGATAGAGGAAACCGCAAAAAGAAAAATTTATCAGAAGCTTCACGTTGTGTAAAAAAAAAGTTTGTTTCTGTTTTGTTTTTTTTTCAAATGGATTAATATATCCAATTTGTCAGTTTCTTGTCAATATTCTCGTGGAGCGCCCGGACGGAAGAGAGATTGCCAAGCCTGTGGAGCTGAGGGTGATGGTGGGGGACGCCAACGATAATCGACCCACATTTCCGCAGGCCCAGTATCACACTGTGGTCAAGGAACTCGCACCTCGAGGTAACACAACATTCAAACACATAGATGCTAAAAATAAAGTTGAAAGAGCAGCACGGCACTGATCAATAACCTTTTGCATCGAGTTTCAAAAAGTGATTCAGTAGTTCAGACACCATATTAGACAGAATCCTTAACTTTGTTCAGTGCTTTGCCTACAGTGCTGTGAAGTCAGAATAAAAAATGACTTCCTCGTTTCGTCTTGTTTTTGCAACGCTGATATTATTACTCTCCATGTCTGCTCAATACTAGACTCTGCTCTATTGTCACATAATTGCTGTTTTATCTCATTTGTTGTTCTATTTTTACCTCCTTATCATCTTTTCTGCAAAATGCAAACCTCATCTCGTTGTAATTGAATTGCAAGTCAACAATAAAGATATTCTGTTCTATTCTTGTTCTCCCCCCTCAGGCACTGAAATCCTGACTGTGCAGGCTGCTGACAATGACGATCCCAAGACTGACAATGTTCGCATCTCCTACCGCCTGGTCGGTCAAATCCCCGAGACGCCGCGCGGTCTGTTCAGAGTGGACCGAGACTCGGGGGTTATCTCGGTCCAAGCAGACAGCATGGAGGGAACCGCTCCGCAGTACACGCTCACCATCGCAGCCGAGGATGCAAAAGGTGATTTAACTTCATCTAATCACGCAGTTACATGAGTCATCAGGAAGTATGGTCTCTGTTGAGGCCGGTCAACATCAAGCCCTTGTTGTTGTCTTACATTTCCAGACAAAGTGATGTTTAGAAAGTGATTAAACAAACCATCATTTCAAAGATAAGGGTTACCTATTAACACTATTTTTGCCAAAACTGGGTGAGCTAGTCACCCTCATGTCGACTAAGGATTGGGATTAGTTCCCAGTCTACTGTCTACACTGAAAAATACTTACCCAGAGTACTTCCTGTCTGTGTAGGATGTTGGTCTAAGAGCTAGCCTAGCAGCGCCCACTAAAAACTACCTTAGAATATCGACTTGCTTAAGTTTTTCTGGAACAATTCCTCATGTCAAGGTTTTATTACAAGAGGGACATTACAGACGAGCACCACATATGTATTTGGATGTTTATAACTGTGTCTTTTTGGAGGAAGATGAAGACGAAGACAACTGAGCTCCTGTTGCTAAATTAAACTGGACTTACATTACATCGAGTAGAAAATGAGTAAAAAATGTTGGATTAACTGTCATGTTATAGTTAAAAAATGCAAAAAAAAGTCTAAGGTAAGATGGCTCCTTACCATTCAATTGTAGCAACCGAAGCTCACTTTTTCCTCCAAAACAGATGCAACAAAACTATCAAATACTGCCATACTTCCTGTAATGTCCCTCTTGTAATGAAGCCTCAAAAAAGTTAAACAAATCTGTTGTCACATTTTAATGGACTTGCATTTTTACCTATAACTCAACAAAACAAACTCTGAAAAGCCTTAGACGACACAAGGGTGAGAAGAAAATGAGTGAAGTTTGAATATTGGGGGTGATATCTCAGTCTTACAAATAGTATCAAAGTCAGGACACTTTAAATTGACGGTGAGGAAATGATGGCAGTGATTTGTCCGACAGGTCTCAACAGTTCCTGCACGGTGGTCGTGACCGTGCAAGACGAGAACAACAACCCGCCGGTCTTCTCCCAACATGAGGTACTGCGCCCCTCTAAGTCTGTACAATCAAACGCAAGCCTCTCACGTAGAGAAGCCTGGACGATGACCCAACGATTTAGAACTGCAGAATCTACGAGGCTCGCCACTGATCTAATTTTCCAGACCGGGACCTAGTTCCCCACTAACCCCCCTCCGCTAATCTCAGGCATCAGAGAGACACCACTATGCTATTGTTACAGTTGGATTGACGGTTTGATTAAAATTAATTTGGAAAATATTTTCCATTGTACTCTGAGCGTGACTCTTCAACACCAGCACTGCAAGTTCAGATGCAAAAAAATAATCAATTAAATGCTTAATGAATTAAAGCCATGAAGTTTGAAGTCCTTTATCAGGGTTTATAATTTACTATAATATGATGTATGGTTGAGAGACAGTAGCTGTGACAGAGAGAAAGAAGAGAGTGGAAGATGCTCTTTTAAGATCAGAAGAGTAGAGACAAAATTACTTGGAGTATGGACACTTGGAGAGAAGATACAAGAACTGGAGGTGTCAGTAAAAAGAAAGAGGAAGAAAAAAAACAAGGTTCATGTAAGTCCATTTAATAATAAAATAACATTTCCGGAGAGGATAACCAACCACACTCCTTATGTTTGCATTTGACGTCACGTTGTACTCCGTGTTAATGGCGTAAACATCGTAGCACAAAAATCACAGGGGAAATTTATTTCATAGGCCATTCCTTGTTGAATCTTTTGTTTTCTGTGTCAACTTCACTCACCTTGAGAGGTCTATGTTACATTATCCAAACTAGAGCTCCTCTACTAAGCATTAAAAAGTTATACATATACATTTATTTTATCTGCTTTTTCACCACCCGTTCATATTTTATAGGTGAATGGGTTTTTTCGTTCAATAGACCTGTGGCCACGAAGAACGTGAAGATGATAGCGGTGACGAGGCAGTACGTTGCTGTGGCAACCCCTGATGGGAAGAAAAACCAGAGGAAATATTTGTGATTACTACTGATCTATCTATGGTCGGGGTCAGACCATTCAAATAATAACAAAACCTCTTTTTTTATCCCTGAATGACGCAGTCATGGTTTCCATTTTTGGCGTCACATTTACCCCGAGACACTTCTTCCTGTAAAAACAAGCTTAAAATAGAGACAATTTTTCAGAGCAATTTATCATGTTAGCGCTACAATACAAGATGGACATTACAGATGAGCAGGATGTTTTTACGTGTCTATTTTGGATGAAGAAAATAGAGCTCCGGTCTCGACCGTCACATGGACATGTGTTCTCCGAAAAGACACGGATTACTCCCAGATCCCAAATAACCCCAACCTTTAGTTGACATGAGGCTGAGCAGAAAATGAGTGAACTCACTCTTTAACTTTGAAACAAATCCGTATTAATAAATTAGAAACAGCTTTAAGATTAAACTGACCCCCTTTGACAGATGCAATACAGCGGTGATAGAACTTTTGACCGGCTTACAGCGGTGGAATCCTTCCCTGAGCTTTTGTCTAGCTGCTGGTATAAGAGATAAATGAACTAAAAATAACTAGCCACAGAAAATCCCTTTGCTTCCACCCACTCGTGTCTCTTTTAATACAAAAGAGTGAAGTCGTGAGGATTGGGCAAGCGTTGCACGCTAGCTCTGAATTAATTCATCATTTTTATCCGCCGCCACTTCATGAGAGTTCTCGCACACAAACGTGTTCAAGCGATGCTCTTTCTGAATGTTCCGGACACCGCGGAGATAAATGCCACCACAAAAACACTGGGGTGGAAAAAGCTCTCGAGAAGGTCACACCTAAGTGGAGCAGCTTTTTCCATGGGCGGTGTGAAGGCGACAGTGGATAGGGCGTAGGTGGGAGGCGAGTGGTGACAGTGCAGGGTTCAGTGGATGGAGCGGGAAGATCAGAAGCAAAGGCTGTCTTACCAGTGGACATCAGCGAGTGAAGAGCGAGAGCTTTCTGTCCTCGGAGGTGTGAATGAAGGTCAACTGGCACAAGAGCCGCCAGAGGTTAAGCCCGCACTCAAGTGCAGCCTCTTATCAGTTTGTTTACATGTTTTTGGTTTTCCTGGAGTGACCTGGTATTTATGTTGATCATCCAAGACAATAATTGAGACATTTACGAGATATATGACATTTAGATTATATATGAGGTCAATCCATTTTTATGGAACAGAATTTAATTTTGCTCCAAACGCTCTGGATTCATTCCTTTAGACTTTCAAAGAACCTGTCGAAATTTTTCATGGTCAACACATTTTAGTCCAAAAAGTCCACAAATTAATGCTTTAAAATAAAGCAAAAAGATAAATGCAAGCAAATCAAGCTGACCCTCTCCCGGCAGATTGACCAGTTGCAACTTGAGAAAAGGAGGAAGATATACGGTCATGTGCTGTTATATGACCGTATATCAATACTGGTTCAATAGTAGGTTTTTAAATACACTAACTTCTCAATAATAATAAGTTTGATTCAGATAAACACGGGTTTCAGATTCAGAATCCTCAGTCAGTGTTAGTTTCAAAATCAATGGATATCTATATTTGTATTTTTATATACAATGTATTAAACAAGGATTTTTACAATGTGTACGTCGGTTCAAAATAGCAGAAAAATATTTTTTTAAACACCAAGCCTCTTCTTTCCCACCCAGACACGAGCCCTGAGAATCATTCAGAATTTAAAATATAAAGGTTTCACAATTAATTTGTGAACCGAAAATACAAGATTAGAATAAGAAAAAGAATAAAACAATTCCAAATCAACGAAGGATGGTTACAGAGGATAAGGAGAAGGAGATGAATCTTTCTTTATGAAATATGCTTCAGGGCAATCACTATATCCATTCAAAAATAAGAATAGTGAGGATTTCAGAAACCTAAATCCTTCCATTTGTTGCATTGTATTTTAATTGGTATGACTAATCACTTATAATGTCATCATTATCAACTAGTGCAGCACTTTATCAGTAGAAAAATCATCCTTATCTTTATCAATCTCTTTTTTAAGAAAGGGGAAATAAATAGTATCTAAACTCTGTGAAAAGAAATTCATTTTTTTCTCTCCCACCTCTCCACTCGCAGTATGGACCATTTCACATCCTGGAGGATGCTTCCGTGGGCACCACCGTAGCGGCCCTGACTGCAGGAGATGCAGATGTTCGTGGAGGAGACAGCTGGCTGGTTAACTACCGCTTGGAGTCTGGCAACGAGGAGGACGCTTTTACTCTCATGACCGATCGGCAGACCAACGAAGTCTCACTAGTTCTGGCCAGGGTATGACTTCAACAAACATGCAGGCATAAAACTATATATACACAATAAAGATCATAATGGTTACAGCAAAAGCACCAAGAGAAACCATATCTTTTTACGATCTTTTTACTAGATTCAATCCAATTAATTAAACCCTTGATTGTTCAAGAATTATGACTCAAACATGAGCACCATTGGGTTTTTACACAGTCCTTCCAGCTAATGCTAATTATATTTCTTAGTATAATAAGTAAACCAAATACAATCTATGTATAACATATGTTATCAAATGCATGCATTTTAACTTATTTTACAAGATCAATTACCCTGAGAAATAAAGTCTTGAAGTCCAAATCCATCTTCAGATATAAAATACATTTCATTATCTCTTCTTGCATTCTTTTATAAATATTTCCCAAACAGTTTATTCGTACTTAAAAAACCTCCATCATGGTACCGTGATTCCCATCAATATATATTACAGATCCTTTGATCACGCTGCATCCCCACCTTCCTTTGTAAGATCGTTCTCCTCCTTTTTTATGTACCAAACTGGAGATTAATTTAACCTTTTTTTAGCTACAGTTCGCATCCTCCTCGCGCAGCAGCCCTGAAAGTTTAGTCAAAATGACGCTTTAAATAGAGACTTTTAAATCAAAAATCTAAAATACACTGTGAAACAAAACTATCTTTTAATAGCCAAATACATCAGGAATCAATATGAAAACTACAGTTTCAAAAAACAATCTACGATTGATACAGTAGGAATAACAGACATGGAAAAATAAATTCAAACATGCAGTCCTTCAACACAAAATCTTCAAAACTGCGAGACCTTAGAAGATGAACGATGATACGGCAGGGGACCATCATAGTCATTCAGTGTTCAGCGTCATTATCGTCAACGATAATCACAATTTGACTCCTATTGGACCCCAAACCCCCCAGTTCACAGTGTAACCGCGTGAAGTCACCCCGACTCATTATTAGAAAAGACGCGTCACTCTCAGACACCATGTATAATTAGACAACGCGTGAGTTAACGCTGACGGCAGCTGGCCACGCCGGGCCTGCAAATTAGAGTAAATGTATAATGAACTAGGAGACGGCACAAAAGGAATCGAATTAGGATTGAAGTAGACAGCAGCACTGACGTCAGATCTGAAATCATTTGTTCAAGTGGGTGAATGAACAGGGCTTCATTAGGGTAATGTTTCGAGGCAGCACATTTCATTATGCTAACACGTTAATTCCACATGAATTCTTTTGATATGAAAGCTGTTCGTGGAAAACGGTTCCTTCATGTTCATCAAGAATTATTCACGTATAAGTGTGAATCATGTTTTTTCAACTGCAAATAATTGCCTGTGAGAAAAGTTCTAATGACACTAGCGATAAGTGACCTCGATTCGTCGAGCCTTTAATGCTACATAAAAAGTATCAACGCGTGTTTTTTTGGTCTCCAGGCTCTCGACTTTGAGCGCGAAAGCGAGTACATCCTCGTGATCAGCGCTCACAACCCGGTGGCTCTTGTCGGCGGTCGATACGGTCCGGCGTCCACCGCGACCGTGTCCATCTACGTGGACGACGTAAACGAAGGTCCGATACTGTCCCAAAGCCATTACGAGGTGACGGTCAGGGAGGGCGAGGAACCCGGGCGAGTCATCGCGACCATCCGAGGTTACGACCCCGACTCTCACCCCATCAGGTGAACAGAAACAGTACATGGCAGGTTGAAGCGTTCTTTTAATGAATGATCGTTTGTCGGTGCAGATATTCTCTTCAGGGCGACACTAAGAAGTACTTCTCAATCGGAAAATACTCGGGAGAGCTCAAGACGGTTCAGGCTTTGGACCGAGAGGAGAACAGCACTTACACCATGGAGGTCTTAGCTGTGGACGGACGTAAGTTCCATTGATTATTTTGCATTTAGCGGAAAGCAAAGACACTCTGAAATGTAAAAAATAATAATAATGATATTATCAATAAAGAGGGAAACAAGAGACGTTAAATAAAATCAAATCTGGATTTACATTTTGCCTGTTGGACTGTGGACGTAGTGACATATAATACATAAGTTACTAAATATTGTTAAATTACACTAAATTATATAAAAACTGAATTAGTTGTAGAAGATTACAAACGATTAACCAATTATGCAAACTATTCAAATTTCAATATATTTATCATTATTTTTGCTTCAACATATCCAAAAAGTTCAGTATTTCCATTTGATTGAATTGGATATAAATTAATAGATAAATTGTATAACTGCCTCGATAGTAAGGGTTTTAAACTCATTCACAAACCATGTCAAACATCTGTGGTCAGTCAAAATACATATATTCTACGACATCTCCTTTAAATTACACAAGAGAAACCTTAAAGCACATTTTTAAATTCTATATTTCGTTTCATTTACCGTCCAACATCAGTTTATTTACTTTTATAAGAACAAGTTAATTTATAACCTGCACTTTAACTTTTTAAATTAACTGTAATCTTCAATATTGACATGCATTATTTTTTCGTGGATATAATTATAACCTGGCAACTGTTTGATCCGAGAGACTTTTTCGACACACTTGTTCTACAGAATCTATCGAGACAAATGAAAGATGGCACATTAAAATCTAAGGATTGGATAAAGGATTCAGTCCAAGGCTGTATCAAATGTTTTCGCGAGTCGAAACATGAGGTTTTGTTACAAAGTGGTTTGATAAAAGTAAATATTTACATCAGCGGGGTCGCCTACATGAAGGTTGAACAGAGGTTGAGGAGGAGTCTGGAAGAATCAAGTTTCAATGAAACAGATTAGAAAAACAATGGAGGCAGCAGTGGAGGGTTAAGAGATAGAATCTGTGAAAACAGTAATGTTTACCTTAAACAGACATGTGAATTAAACAGAAGTTGGTACGGTCGTAGGAAACGCTTCGTTGTCTGCCTCCACTCTGGTGACGGTCCAGATACTGGACGTGAACGACAACAGCCCCGTGCTGGTCGGGGACTACTCCTGGAAGTATCTGTGCACCCCTCGGCTGGAGGACCAGGCCCTGGTGTTGGCCTCGCGCGACAGCGACGGCCCACAACACGGAGGACGACTGAACTTCTCTCTGCGCAGCGATGCCACTGTACGCCGCAACTGGAAGCTGACGCCCATCAATGGTGAGAAGAACTGAGCAGTAACTTCTTAATGATGAAGAACTGTTGTTGGACAACAGATACCTCACAAAAGGATCAAATAAAAAATAGCGTAATTAATTTAAAAATCTATATCTTAAAAAGTTTTTAATACATCTGGCTTTTTAAATATTCATTTGTTCAGTCTTCTGCTAAATCCATAATAGACAAATATTAAACAAAACTTATATTACATGAAGTGAAGATAACATTTGCACTCATAAACAAGATCTTTTTTGTAAATGTTTTTGCTTTTTACATCTAGAATGGAAGTATACAAAGAGAAATGGTTTCCACTCACCATACAGGAAGTGACACGGACATGTCTATAACATCATAAGACACATACATGTTATTTTCCAGGAATGTGGAGGAGGATTTAGTTTTATTTGTGTTTGCTTATTTTTGGAAAATAAATTACACATCATAAACTCGTGGAGATAATATAAGAAAATGCCAGGAAGTAAAAAAAAAAATGGCACCATAAAGCAGACCCAAAACCCATAATGGCACCATATTCAAAAATAAACACACCATACCTCAAACTAATAGCTACTACAAAATACCCATAATCAATAATAAAACAATTTCCCGAAGGAGACCTCCTGAGGGTACAATAAAGTTTTACCTTACCTTACCTTAACCCACAGTTGTTTTAGCATGTGATAATCATGGAGGAAACCATTTTCAATTTGACTTCAAGATAAAGCTCAAAACTAAAATGACCTTTTTATTTTCAACTTGTATTGCTATACTTTTATCTAATTTTTTTTTTTTTTTTTTAACATTTGAAATATTGTGGAAGTCCGGCTTGATTGGGGTTAAGGTGGCAGTAAACTAGAACTTGCTAGAACTAGAACACACACAAGCTGGATAGGTAATGGGAGCTGCAGCTCTCTCTGTATGAGAAAGTCAGGAGCAAGTGAGGGTAGTGCAGAACATGTATGAGGACAGCGGCAGGAGGTTCTACAGGGATTAAAAATGATAAAATAGGATGACATCAGACATCAGTTTTCAGGACCTTCTTGTTTGCCTTTATTA
Organism: Callionymus lyra; assembly: GCF_982586985.1. Classification (NCBI taxonomy): domain Eukaryota; kingdom Metazoa; phylum Chordata; class Actinopteri; order Syngnathiformes; family Callionymidae; genus Callionymus; species Callionymus lyra. The sequence continues at coordinate 17,935,096 of NC_141823.1, forward strand.
TGGACAGGCTAACTTAGTGGTCCCCAACCCCCGATCTGTTCCTGGGCCATGCGGTTTTGTTTTAATATAAAAAAAAAATCTATTGATTAAAACTGTCTCAAAGGTGTTTTGTTTTTTGAAAAGATGGTATTTTTCCATAGTAACATTAGCCTGCGACTCTTCAAGTAAATACTTTTGTTTCAGGCATGTTTGCCTCACAAAATAAACCTGTAAATAAGTAAAAATGACTGACAGCGTTTTACTGAGGCGTTTCCATGGAAACATGATGTTTGCTTATTTTATGGGTGGAAGTATGAGCCGGAGAAAACCGAAACGAAAGTGAGTGTTTGTAAATAAAAGAGAGGGAGAAGAACCAGTGAAGATGTGGGAGTGAGTATGAATTATCATCCAGAGTAATGCACAGAGATTCGACCAGGTGAAGAAGAGAGTGCAGGCAGGGTGGACATTATAGAAACCTGTTTTGTTTAGAGTTAAAAATCTATGACAATACACAGTGGTATAACAGGAGCTGGAGAGAGGCTATAATACAAAAGAAAAATGATACTTTTTCCGCTTATGTGACACAGAACACCGTTTGAGCTCCATTAGAAAGTAGTTGAACCATTTGTTCAGACACATTTCTGCACTGACGTCAGCAAATTATTCACCGGCTCAATCACGTCGCTCTCAAGTGTTTTTTCAGTCTCCCCTTCACTCCACCAGTCATGTTGCTATTGATTGAGCTCAGCTGTAATTACATCTTCCGCGTAATTTCTTTGGCGTCACGGCTGGGCTGCTGCCAGCTAATGGAGGCTAAAAGAGGAATGTCCCACAATGCCTTGCACCTGGTCACTGACATTCATGGTGGCTGCAATAACACCTTTTTGGTATTTCAGAAGAAGGCTGGCTGTGGCCATTTATTTCTTTATGGTTTTGAATGGAGAAGTGGTTTGGATGCTAACTGTGAAACTGATTATAGGACCTATGATTAAATCGATATAAATATAACTTAAAGGACTGTATTTTGTCTTTTTTCCTTACTTTAATCAATCCTTTAATATCCCTTAAAATTAATTTAAAGAAAATTGAAAGTGTTTTACATCACATTTTCTCAAGATGTATGTGTATATTAAAACAAAAAATATACAAAGACATTTTATAATATACAGTCATTACAGTTGGAATTACAATGTGTTTGTTTTTTAGCCATTTTCTACTTTATTCAGAATATATATATATTTTTTTTTTGCCTTGACAGCCTCTCAAAACAGTCAGATATAATAATGTGCACCTAATTTAATATGGGTAGATCATATCCAAGTGAAAGTTTTGAAAATAACAGTCTAAACAGAATGCAATTACAGTTTAATTATTCGTTAAAAAAAGTCAGTCTACTTATTTTTACTTTTATTTTTTATTTTTGTGGTTTCCAGATTTACTGTTAAAGCTACTTTGTGTGTCACGATATCAGCATCTGTTGTGACGAATGTTATTGTGTATTCATGTATGTTTTTCGAGTTTGTCATTTGTGTCCTTCACGATCCACGAGGGTGACAGACTTTGACATATCTTACCAAATGAAATGGGGTTAAAAGTGTGTGTTTTTCTCGTCTCTTCTCATCACCATGTGTGTATTCCAGACACACACACCAACCTCTCCCTCAACATCCCAGACCTTCCTCCCGAGGTCTACACCGTGCCCTTCACCATCTCCGACAGCAGCTCCCCTCCCAGAAGCACCTTCATCAACCTGCCAGGTAATGTGACACAGCAAGGACCGAACGTAACCCATTCAAGAATGATTGTCTTAATGCTGCAACTCTTGTTAAAATGTTATGTACATTATACATTGATAAAGCAAATGGATGAGATCAACAAGAAGTTTTTGAAGACATGGAGACAGTTTAAAATCTCTTAATGGTTTTAATATTATAATACATCAAATTATGACCTGAATTATGACATGAAGCAAATTCCAGACATAAAACATACATTTATTTCATGATTGCCAATGATTAACTTTCATGAAAATGACCTCATTTTTTTGCTGATTTTAGCTGTAAATGGTTTGATTACAGTGAAAACACAAATTAAATTATTTGGATTGCTAAAGTTGAGATAGTTAAAAACTCTAAACTTGTAAGTATATAATATGATATGAAGCATAAATATTGTGTATGGTTTAAAGCAGATGATTTTCTTAAACTCTAATACTGATGAAAATGTTTGTTTGTTTGAATGACGTTTGAAATATATACGATTATAAGAAAAATAATTGGGTATAATTGTAAGTGTAATGTAAGAGTAAAGCTGTGAAACTGATGTAATTGTCTGTATGCGATTAATAATATTAACAAATATATTAATGTGTTTTTTATTTTTTATTGGAGAATCTAACCTTTAAAATATTTTTAAAAAATGTTAACAGTGTTAAGATAACAAGTTTACATTCACTAGACACATGAAAAAATAACTTCTTTGATATAATGATTGATGATGAATCATTTTGTCATAGTATTAAATGCATACTTTATATTGTTACATAAATTAATATGTTTGTTAATTTCTTAACCAATGCTTTCCAGAAATAAGGAAAAGGGTCCACGCTCTTAAAAAACATGATCAAATATTGTGGGAAAACTGCAATATTGTCAAATATCTGACCAGAGATGACGATTGAAACCATGTTTTCTTCTTCTTCTAGTGACGGTTTGTCCTTGTAACGCCCGAGGAAACTGCAAAATGCCCGTCAAGCGGCTGAAGGGAATGCCCACTCTCCAGTCTGCTCTGTGCATCCTGCTCGGCACGTTCGCCTTCATCGGTAAGAAGAGTCACATGTTAAACTCGGTCTCCATCAAAACACAGCTTGAGATTGATGTTTTTTGTGTGTGATCTTCAGGTCTGATGGTTGTTCTGGTGTTTGTGGACTTGTGTCAAAACCGGGAAGAGCTGGATAAAACCAAAGATGAGCTTCCACAGAAATATTCTGCTTAAACTTCGCCTTCCATTTTTTTATTCAGTCATTTTCACCTTTTTTTTTTCTAATTGTGGCTTTGTTATCTTGTTATTTATCTCTCAACATTTCACTATATTTCCTGTTAAAGTAGCATCTACAGTAAAAATGTAGCTAGATTTCCATTGCAAATGAATGAAAGTCATCAGATTAACTTTAAATAAAACCACCAAAAATGAACTAATGGGTCTTTTTTTTCTCTCCTCAGCAACATATCACGAGGTTCTGTGCGATTCATTCAACAATATCATTTTTCTCATTATGCCAAGAACAATATCCGTCTTTGCTAATTAGCCTTTAACTGAGGAAGACGTGGAAAATAAATCCACAGAAGACAGTTTTCGGCTGCAGTGATTAGTTCTGCAATTATCCAGTGACCCAGACGTCAAGCAGGGAAAAGCTTTTTTAGAACGACCATTTGTAATGATTTAGTAATTGCAATTCGTTGTGATGAAAGGATCCAATGTACACTTTTCAACTGTCGTTCTTTGATTCTTTTTTTTTTCTGCCACTTGTTCTCTACTCACAGGGGGGCTGAAACATATTCCCAGCTACTCAGGGCAAGAGACGGAAAAACATACACGCACACTGACATCTACAGACAATTTGGATTGCGGATATACTTTGTATCTATCTATATTATTATTATTATTATATGACTGATACAAAAGTTTAAAAAAAATCAGGATAAAATCATACATTTTTAGGACAAAAGCATCCAAATTTGCACCTTTATTTGACTCCAGTTTCAGAAAATCACACGCCTTTCAGTCGCTAATAAATCAACAAAAAATCAAGAAGAAAAACTGTGGCCATTTTTTACATCTACACAATGCACTTTATCTTCTTTTTTTTCTCCTTAATTAGTCATCCGCGGAATTGTCAACTCAAAAAATAGACTTGGTGGCCTGGAAATAAATATATTTGAGGTATCCCTTGTGTTGCCTCTGGGTCAAGGTGAATGACCTCAACCACTGCATATGCATTTATGGAAGCCAGGGAGGTTGACCCTTGACCCTGAGATAACACAAGGATAAGTAAACCTGACAGCACATGCGTCTCGACGTTTCAAGAGTCACAAATCTATTTTCTTATAATTAATTCAAATATTGTTGTTATTATTATTGTTACATGTATTAGAAATACATGTTGATAGAGTAAGGCTAATGCTTTAACACTAAACGAGAAGAACTGAAAAAAGAGGTTCTTACATATTTCCAGTATCTATTCAAATTTAAACATATATATTTTTGGTAAATATGGTATTATCGCCATCTTCCTCGAGGATTGATTCACATTAAATAGTATTAAAAGTCAACTTAGAGCTATACATCCATCAACTTAATAAAGGGAAATTCTTAATTATGTGCAGCAGAATTGAATTGTTAAATCTACACATTGTATGATTGTATTGCCCTTAATTATTTAAAATAAACTGTTTAATGATTCAAAATTGTAGCCATGATTGTCAATGGCCTGCAGGTGAAGAATTAACCCACATTCAGATGAAAACACTCGCACAAAAAAACATCTTCAGTCTAGATCGCCCACGTTTCTGATGTCCTTCCTCGTCTGGACAGTATATGGAGACTAGAGCAGCGATCCTACGCATCCTCCCATTTAAGAGGCTATTTATAGCAGCGGACGAAGAGGGCCCTGAGGCAGATGGGAAGCAAAAAAAAAAAAATTCAATAGTGACACAGGATCAAGTGTGATGTTTTCTTAAGCCTCTGCAGACCTGAGTGTGTAGCAGTAAAGCATCTCTGGTGGTCAAGTGGAGGGGGAAAGGCCGCAGAATCAAATGAGGGTGAAGTTTCCAATCACTGTCGGGAGCTCTGGAAAAAGAGATCGTTCCCCTCGTATTGACAGGTTCACAACATTAAGCAGAGGGCAGCTTGTGTTTCCCAAGTGACCACTGACTTTCCACCGGCCGTTTACCAGCACTCTGGAGTGTTTTTCCAAACACTCCCTCTCCCTCTGCGAGGGGTTTCCCAACCGCCGCGGCTATTATCAGACTATTTTGAGACAGCGAGTTTGACAGTGGACTTTCAGCGCAGTACACTTCCAACATCTGTACACAATTCCTCTTGTGAAATTCATTGCAAGTTATTTGTCAATCAATTAATTATATATATATATATATATATATATATATAGGTAAATATTCGAATTAAACAGAAAACAAAATTGGAAACTTCAATAAAATATATAAACAACAACATTTTTTAAGAAGATATAGTAATGGTAATTTTATTTTTTTTAAGCAGAAGAAAAATATATTTAATTATATTTTTAAAACGCTACATTAGTTGTCTTATAAAAATAACTTTGAATTTAGGATGAAATATGATTGATTTATATAATATAATGTATGGAATTGGATTTAATTAATTGTATCTAATTATATAATATACTGTATTTATCTTATAAAATAATATAATTTTAATTTTGTACTGTACCTCATTTAGCTTGACACTAGACACGTGACCCCCAAAAGGGGAAGACATTTTCGGCACAGCGCCAAAATGATCCGGTTTAAGGTCGATTAAAAATAATGGCAAAGTGTTAATGGATTGAATCTTTGTGGTTGGTTTGATGAGCATGTGAGTAGATGTCACCACAATAATAGATGCAATTAAATGAATAAAAATAAGTTGTAGTGATGAGTTGATGAGATTTAATGATACATAGCTGTCATTTTCAGATCTCAGTAGGTGGCGCTCTCTCTTTAGAGGCGAGGTTTTAGTAAATATTTATTGATAAAAGGGAAGAAAATAAAGACACTGAATGTCTAATCTAAAACTTATTTTTTTTAGCCAGAATGTAAGGGTTTTTTATATTTATTCTGAGAAAACAAAGTGTTAATAATGCATTACTCAAAGCATTAGTGAAACCACAGTTATTCAAAGCATTTGCCCTTTTGTTAAATCACGTTTGCTTGATAAGAATTGCACTAAATGACCAACCGGGAAAAGGTCAGCGTCTGTCAAGAGTTCTGCACGTCAACAACGAAGCTGACAGGAAAAGTGCCACAAAAAGAGCGACACAACTTACCGGCTCACTGTGTTGCATCACTGCGTCTAAAGTGCTCCAGCTGTCCACTTGGACCAGCACAACAGTCCAGTAAAGTTTTCCAGACGTTGATGTTGTGACGGTAACGGATGCTTTGCGAGAAATAAAAAAAAAAAAGGTTAAAAATAGATTCGAGCACCAGCTGTGTTGACCTGTGGTCACAGACGGTTTGTTTCACAGGACATGAAGCTGTTAATCCTTCTCCGAGAGAGTCTGTGTTCATGGAGATAAAAGTGTGAAGCTCCTGGCTCTGTGATCCAGACTTCATTACTTATACAGTATATGCCTAATCATTATGACCCCCTTTGTTAACAGCTCCTGCCAAAGTCAGAGTGAACAGTTAACTCAGCAAGTTCTCGCCTACAACCGAAGGATTATGAGAAGTTTAGGGATTTATATTTTAATTACCTCAGCAAAACACTGTGAAATGATCTTCTACTCACTGAGTCTTTAAGACAGACCAGGGCAAAGTGTGGCCCGGGGTCCACTTGTAGCCGTTCGACTGTATTAATGTGGTCCTCATGATGACAGAGTGATCCACATAGAACGTGTAGAAAATGTTTCTGACAGCTAACAATATTATTTTGTATTGATTATTGTGTCAACTCTATATTAAACTCAAAAATGTCCCTATCCCTACCTTAACCCTCGTGTTATCTCTGGGTCAAGGTGACCCGGAGGCCCGAAAAAATGTATATATTTGTAGTATCCCTTCTGTTGTCTGTAGGTCAAGGTGAACGACCTTCACCACTGCATATGTATTTATGGAAGCCAGGGAGGTTCTTCACATTGACCAAGAGACAACACAAGGGATACCACAAACACATTTGTTATTTAGTGCCATATAAACTCAAAAATAGTCCTATCCAAACATATTTCTTTCTTAGTGAATCCCCTGTATAGGGGGTCCCCAACCTTTTTTGCACTTCGGACCAGTTCAATACTGGTCTTTTTGACAGACCTTTAGAAAAAAGCAGAAAACTTAGTCCAAAAAATGTGCAAAAAACTAATATCGGACAATAATGATGAATCAGCAGGAGACCTGATAGAGTTTGTGATTTACCTCATTAATAGTTAGTTAGTTAGTTAGTTAGTTAGTTAGTTAGTTAGTTAGTTAGTTAGTTAGTTAGTTAGTTAGTTAGTTAGTTAGTTAGTTAGTTAGTTAGTTAGTTAGTTAGTTAGTTAGTTTTATTAGTTTTAGTTTAGTTTTATTTTAGGTTTTGATTAACTTAACCTGCGGCTTGATGTTTCAAGAGTCACAGGCTGAAATAAGATTTCAGAAAATCTTGTTTGTTTTTCAAATTGAAACCAGTTTCAGACAATAATAATTTTAATAACCAAAATTAAATTAATGTTTTTTATCTTTCTGTGGGGCCTGGTAAAAATAACCCAATGATCTAGTAACGGGTCCCGTACCAGTGTTTGGGAACCACAAACCTAAAATGCCCAGCAATACATTAACCCAAGAAGAGTGTTTTAACACATTAAAATGAAAAATAAAAAATCGACATCCAATTCAAAATCTATTTTGTCTAACCTTTTGACTTGATCAGCAATTTTATTCATCAATCAACATTAGGACCATCATGCATCATTTCCTGCAGCAGCATTTACTCATGAGATTAGGAAAGTGCAGCAAGAAAGTAGTGGACAGAGCCAGGATATTCAGAGAGAAAAGCATAAACTGTCTATCAAACAAAAATGGACCAGTGACAGTTTATTTATGGAAGCTGAGAGGCTGCAATCAGCCGTACTTTTCAGAATGTCAAGACAGGAAGCCCTGAAATCAACAATTAGATTAAATATGCTGCTGGAATACATGTAAGCTTTGACGTCAGAACGTTTGCCGCTTCCTCTGAAATATCCACATTTAGATTCAACACTTTTTCATTGATTTTATGTTTGGACCACACATTTGTTACACTGTCGTTATGGGGTTTAGTCACACACTCACAAGGTGAGGCAGCATTAAAGGCAGCTGAGTTGGTTTAGCTATAAATTAAATTAAATTAAAATTAATAAAAAAAATATTATCTGCAATTGTCATACTAGCTTTTTTTATGATAAGATAACTTTAAAAAATACCACAATGTGTTGATGCTAATGCTAAACATCTCAATGAAGTTTTCAACTGGATTTAACTGATGTCACTGTTCAAATATGACCCTCTTTGAAAAAAAAGACAACATGGTCGACACCAAGGCTTAAAAAAAAACATGTCTCTGACTCGCAACATGTGTTCCATCTCTGCTCTTACCCCGACATATACACCTCTGGTCGTCCACTTATCAAACCTATGAAAGTTTTCGGTCAACACCACTTTCATCTTGCTTATCACGGACCCCTTTCAGGTCCAAGGTGACGCTAGCAACCTTCGTCATCTGTGACACCAACCGAGATAAAAGAAAAAAGAAGCCATTTCAGATTGGTCACAGACTTCTGGGAAGCACTAAGAACCTTCTTTAGTGACTCCTCACATCAGATGGAAAACAGTCGTGTAAGCAGTAACATCTACTCTCAGAAGTAAACAAATACACATTAACCTCTCACATGTGTGGTGACTCATCGAAGGACATCATCAGCTTCATCTCCATTTGGTATTCTGCTGCAACTGTCAGACAGTAACATAGATCAAGTTCCCTCTTTGAACTCTCTGTTCTCTCTCTCTCCACTTTGTCATGAGTTAAGGAGAACCAGGGGCGAAAGACAAGATACATTTACAAGTAACAATTGTAATTTAATCAACCAACGAAATAAAAAAAGTTTGGCTTAACTTCCACAAGTTGGCAGCAAGTTCAAAAAGTCCTATCTCAACAAGGTAAACCTAATCTCTAGCTCAGTCCAGCTAACATAAAAAGGGAATTCCAGAACCTAGTTAATGCAGGATAAATTGTCAACTGAGAGAAAAACAAAAATGAGAAAAGGTAAAATAGATGCTTACCAAAGACTGGAGTAACCAACTAATGCTAATGGGGGGTTCGAACTAACGGACGGTAGAAGGAGCTGTCAGGTATTACAAGGCAGAAATGAGCAACGAGCTGACGCTGGTCTTCAGAAAATCCAGCGTATAAAACGCTGCTGAAGATTGGAAAATTGCTGACAGCTGTGTGTCTCCAGAGAAACATTTGTCGACAAATGTCAGCAGACAGGAAGCAAAGAGAAAGACAGGAACTAACAATTATCTATAAAATTAATCAGGAGAAGATTGTGACAAACTTGACTTTTTACACAATATAAAACACTAGACCAATAGACCAAATAGGACCAAAAATCATAGTCGCATTTGCACATGCTAAATATGTAGGACCTTATTATTCAGCACGTCTAACAAGGCATAACTTTATGTTGTTGCTCCGTTTTTAAGGAGCAGAAAATAAACGTAAAGAAATTTTGGGTAATAATTAAGCCGAAATTTTCATTATAAACATAATTTAGTTTTGTCCAGTCAGTCCGACGCCTCTTTTAATAACTTTTCACTCTCTAGTTGAAGCATGTTATTGTGGATGTTTTGCAATTTGGCTGAAAAGTGGTGATAAATAACTTAAAGAACAGTCGGTTAAATGCGAAAAAATACAGTGGATATACTTTCCATATTTATTTTCCCCTTAAGCTATATAAAGGAATGTATTTATATCCATTTCAACATATTCATCAGTATCATAGGGCGAGAGGCAGGGGACACCCTTGACAGGACGCCAGTATCTCGCAGGGCACACAAAGACAGACAACCATTCACACACACTCTCATACCTATGGATAATTTCCCAAAGTTCTCAATTAATATATATATATAATTATTGTTTTCCTGTCTATGTCTTTATTAACAATCAATTTAATATCTAATCATGGCACTCCTGGAATTCCATAGATTTGCGAATAAATGTTGCTTGTCATAGGTTGTGCTTCTACCTCCACAATCCACACTCTAAAATACAGTATATATATTTATTTTCTTTTACAATTATTTGTGTATTTTATTTGATTGCACAACAGGATAATCATTGTAACAAGCCACCACTTATTTTCTTCATAAATCCATTCATATTTAAAATAAAACAGTGTTAGTACAGTTGCAGAATCCTTTTGTTTACACGTATGAAAGACATCGATGACGAACACAATGGATTTTTTTTTCCTTCTACCATCCTCACGTTAAAGTAAACGCTGATGTTCAGATTGTTCTGACGGTGGTGATGTCAACCGCTGCAGACCAGGATGACGTCGTACGGAGTCATCGTCAAGGCTGCTTGACACACAGATCACTATGCTCAGATCTTCCTATGATTTATGGGAGGATGTGAAATGGAACTGCAGTGCATGACTCTAATAAATCGAAAGAAAAAAAAAAAATAAGCGTGACAGGCCGTCATGGTGACAAATAGTTGTGCTGGAATCTGATGTTCATGACTTTAGTCTTTATCTTTAAACAGAGGAAAAACTAGCATCAATACTGAAGGTGGTTATAGTGAAGTTAATTATGTATTATTGTTAATCATGACAATCGATTTAACTCAACATATCCAGCCTTCACAAAAAACTGACTCAACCCTTGTGTTGTCTATGGGTCAAGGTGACCCGAAGGCCCAAAAACATGTGTTTTTTGGTATCCCTTGTGTAATCTCAGGGTCAAGGTGACCCGAAGGCCCGAAAACATGTGTTTTTTGGTATCCCTTGGGTTTTTTCTGGGTCAAGGTGACCCGAAGGCCCGAAAACATGTGTTTTTTGGTATCCCTTGTGTAATCTCAGGGTCAAGGTGACCCGAAAGGCCCAAAACCATGGGGTTTTTTTTGTATCCATTGTGTTATCTCTGGGTCAATGTGACCCGAAGGCCCCAAAACATGTTTTTTTGGTATCCCTTGTGTTGTCTCTGGGGCAAGGTGACCCGAAGGCCCGAAAACATGTGTTTTTTGGTATCCCTTGTGTAATCTCAGGGTCAAGGTGACCCGAAGGCCCGAAAACATGTGTTTTTTGGTATCCCTTGGGTTTTTTCTGGGTCAAGGTGACCCGAAGGCCCGAAAACATGTGTTTTTTGGTATCCCTTGTGTAATCTCAGGGTCAAGGTGACCCGAAAGGCCCAAAACCATGGGGTTTTTTTTGTATCCATTGTGTTATCTCTGGGTCAATGTGACCCGAAGGCCCCAAAACATGTTTTTTTGGTATCCCTTGTGTTGTCTCTGGGGCAAGGTGACCCGAAGGCCCGAAAACATGTGTTTTTTGGTATCCCTTGTGTAATCTCAGGGTCAAGGTGACCCGAAGGCCCGAAAACATGTGTTTTTTGGTATCCCTTGTGTTGTTTCTGGGTCAAGGTGACCCGAAAGGCCCAAAACCATGGGGTTTTTTTTGTATCCATTGTGTTATCTCTGGGTCAATGTGACCCGAAGGCCCCAAAACATGTTTTTTTGGTATCCCTTGTGTTGTCTCTGGGTCAAGGTGACCCGGAGGCCCGAAAACATGTGTTTTTTGGTATCCCTTGTGTAATCTCAGGGTCAAGGTGACCCGAAGGCCCGAAAACATGTGTTTTTTGGTATCCCTTGTGTTGTTTCTGGGTCAAGGTGACCCGAAAGGCCCAAAACCATGGGGGTTTTTTGTATCCATTGTGTCATCTCTGGGTCAATGTGACCCGAAGGCCCCAAAACATGTTTTTTTGGTATCCCTTGTGTTGTCTCTGGGTCAAGGTGACCAGGAGGCCCGAAAACATGTGTTTTTTGGTATCCCTTGTGTAATCTCAGGGTCAAGGTGACCCAAAGGCCCGAAAACATGTGTTTTTTGGTATCCCTTGTGTTGTTTCTGGGTCAAGGTGACCCGAAAGGCCCAAAACCATGGGGTTTTTTTGTATCCATTGTGTCATCTCTGGGTCAATGTGACCCGAAGGCCCCAAAACATGTTTTTTTTTTGTATCCCTTGTGTTATCTCTGTTCAAGGTGACCCGGAGGCCTTAAAAAATTGAATTGTTAATTGTTTCATCTCTCGGGTTATCTCTGGGTCAAGGTGACCCGGAGGCCTGAAAACAAATGTAATTGTTGAAGCCAGGGAGGTGGTTCACCTTGACCCAGAGACAACACAAGGGATACCTCAAACACATTTGTTTTCGAGCTTCACGGGTGAACACGACCCTGAGATAACACAAGTGTTCTTTTTTTTTTTTTAACTATTCTGTGTTTTTCAGAATCTATTTCCAGCGTCTGCCTGATACATGTCAGCTCCAGAGACGCCACATTTAAAAATGTTCTCTCTGACACCCACACACTGTCGTCCACGTGCTGCCACACTTCTTAATTCAAGCATTTCAATGATTGCACTTCAGAGCAGAGAACATTGAACGGTTCAAGAGGCTCTAATAATATCTCGCCCATCTGAACTGAAAGAAGCCAGGGATGTTAAGATGGAGCTGCCGGCCTTGTTTGTTTGACTTGAAAGGCTGTATTTTCATTAGGACCATCAAAGAAAGATGCACTCATAGCCACGGTCCACCCACGCGGTCTCGCCGGACACAAAAACGTGGTCTTAGTGAGCGTCCGCGGAGTCACTCTTGAGTAGGAGCAAAACTAATGTGGGCAGACTCGACAGGCGGGAGAGCGGGGAGGTGGAGGGAACTGAAGATGAGTGTGTGGTCTTGAGCTGAAAAAGAAATGAATGAAAGAGATTTAAACTTTCTTCTGGTGTCAATAGATTGAAAGATAGTCTTGAGATGTATTTATTTGTCCATTCATTAGGCGAAAGCAAGGATTTCTTAGACTTATTTTACTTTTAATTAAAGCTATTGTTGCCTCACAGAAAGAAGGTTGTGGGTTCGCTTCCAGCCTCTTAAGTCTTTTTTGTTTACTCCTGGGATGAAGGTGGTGAATTATAAATTCATATATCATTCAGAACATTTTGCCATACAGTAAAAAAAAATCTAATTTTAGAGCAGTGACAAAGAAAATCCAATTAATCCCACTTGGGACTTCACCTTCATAAAGTACTCAAATGTCTCAGGAAGTGAACACAGTTACACTCGATGGTAAAAAGCAGATCATATTTGTCTTCATTAGGAAATATCAATGAAAAGGCAGTGTCAGGTCACAAGCTTGCCTCGTAACTATTCTTCTTTTCTCTCCTAAAGTTCTTCTTCTAAGTTCAACGAACACTAACACATTTAAAGTTATTGAAATACGAAAAAAATCTAAGATGTTTTAATCAGTAAAACATTTTTCTGGATTGATTGACAGACGATATCATTGTCTTTTTCATATTTCTTTTAATGTAAAAAATACATAATCTTAAAAAAACAACATGGATAATAAGACAAACAAGAACTGTTATATATGATGGATTCATGTTTGTGTATGTATGTTTTTAACAGGTCACTTTTTACATGTTACCTCTGGGTCAAGGTGACCCAAAGGCCTGAAAACAAATGCTTAAAATATGTTTGTTCACCTTTACTCAGAAACAAGACAAGGGATACCACAAATACATTTGTATTCAGGCCTGGAGGGCTCCCCTGACCCAGAGATAACACAAGGGATACCACAAACACATTTGTATTCGGGCTTTTGGGTCACATTGATCCTTATATAACATAAGGGATACCACAAACACATTTGTATTAGGGCCTTCGGGTCACCTTGACCCTGAGATTACTATAATAAATACCAACAAATGGCAGGTTAAACATTTAGTCACTGAATCTAATCTTGAGTTTACAATTTAAAGTCCTAATCTTTAGTAAAACTGTGTTATTCATTTGTAGGTTGGATGGATTTGGCTTCTGACCAACACGCCGACCGCACAAACGAACATTACGCAACATCTGCCCGTCACAGGATGAGTCACCATGACGACCAGACGTGTGTGTCAACAGTCCAGTCTGACATCATGACCTGAATCAATTACCTTAAAAGTTATCCCTCACAGTTTCGCCAGCAATTTGACTAATCATTACGTCAAGTCAGACCCGGTTATCTGTCGACGGGCGAGAGCAACTAAGTGAATGGAAAGAATCCCGGGAGTCAGGAATCACCGAGAGGTTAACTCGGCAGCTGTTTTTGAAAAGTTTGAGTCCGCGAGAGACTGGAGGAGCACTGATTACCTCTGTTATTGGACGGTTCGGCACACATGTGACCTATTGAACGGTGACTGGAAAGCTCTGCAAGTGGCTCTGTCAACACTTGCACATAAATAAAGCTAAAGATAGGGTGACGTGGCCTCGGCCCAGGTCCCCCACACCCCCACCCCCCCATGAAATGTCTTTTTATAGCAACACTCTGATTTATAAAAGGCTAACGGGCTCTATTTTGGAGCAGGGTGGGCTTGTGAGGGATCGAGATGGTGGAAAACTTGTGATGCCTCCGAGCGCATGACTGACCCCTCTGACTGGAAGGTGTCGTGGTCAGCGGTGGGAGTCGCGGCGAGATAGCAGCTGAGATCAAAAACAGCTGAAGGCCTGTGAAGTTGCTGGAGACGATCCAGACGGACAGAATGGGGTGATCACGCAGGACTCTCCCCGTCAGACCCATTAAGTTATCAGATAACGCTGCACATTTTCGTCGCTTTTATAACTGTTTGAAAATAAGTCAATTTTTTTTTTCTGATTAAAAAAGTAAACATACAATTAAATACTTTTTTTTTTTTTTAACTCCAGTCCAGTTTATCCAATATTTTCAGCACAATCTGTGAAATTACATTGATTTTCAATACAATTTAACCCTTGTGTTATCTCAGGATCAAGGTAACCCAAAGGCCTTGTGGTATCCCTTGTGTTGTCTCTTGGTGAAGGTGAATGACCTCCCTGGCTACCAGAAATACATATGCAGTGGTGGAGGTCGTTGTGTTTCTTCGGTCCTTCGGCTCACCTTGATCCTAAAATTACCTTTTTTTAATATAATGATGATATTTACTGTATATAGTATTAGAATATTCTCTGCTTAAATTGTCATTGAAAAATATTATTGGCTGAAAAAACAATATTGGCGTTGAATATTGGTTAAATATTGGAACTATTAAAAAAAGTCAACATAAAAAATAAAAAAGCCAAAAGACCAAACACATTAAATAAATATATTTAAGTTTCAGACTAACGTTGTTTTTAAATCGATTTTTTTCATCCAATATTTTTTTCTAATGCCAATATAAGCAGACACTGTTCTAGGTATATATGATTACACTTTACTGTCAGCATATACAATGGTGCCCCTGAAGAAAATTATATCCATCTATCCATCCATCCATCCATCCATCCATCCATCCATCCATCCATCCATCCATCCATCCATCCATCCATCCATCCATCCATCCATACATCCATACATCCATCCATCCATCCATACATCCATCCATCCATCCATCCATCCATACATCCATACATCCATACATCCATACATCCATCCATCCATCCATCCATACATCCATACATCCATCCATCCATCCATCCATCCATCCATACATCCATACATCTATATCCATCCATCCATCTATATCCGCCCATCTATATTCACCCATCCATCCATCCATCTATATCCATCCATCCATCCATCCATCCATCCATCCATCCATCCATCTATATTCATCCATCCATCTATATCCATCCATCTATATTCATCCTTCCTTTTTGTAGGTTTTGTTCCTTCTTTCTATTGGCTTGACGGCCCCTTAGGACAATCACAGCAAATCAACTGCCATCATCTGAGGATGGTGTTTGTTTAAGATGTGCGTTCAGATATGTTGTGAGTTCACTTCCCTTTAAAAGCATTTGAAATGTTTAGGCATGAGCTAATATCATTGATTTATGGATTCATTGGACGCTGCGGAGGTGTTTTGTGTCTCCGGTCTCTTTGAATATTTATTATTCTCAGTGATGTTCGGAGCAAACATGGCACGACTGAGTCACTACACAGTCGGGCTAACTCCGGTTGCCATGGCCACGGCGTGTAAACAGTTGATCTGACCGATTAGAGGGTCATTCATAAAGTTCCCTGAAGAGCCGGTAGGTGAGCTACAAATAAGTCATGCTTCAATTCTGGGTAACCTCGCTCAGTGTGGATCAGATGTCAGGGGTCAGCGTGTGACTGTCAATCTTAAAATAGTCACGACGGGTGTCTCAATCGTGACACGGCGGTGATGCCGACTCACTATATTGAATATATTACTTTTAATGGTGATAAGAAACCAGGGGAGACGTGCCCTCTAATATCTGCATCTCCCCTGATTTATAGTTCAGTCGGCCAACCAAGGCCGTTCCCTGACAGACTATATGTTCTGGCTTTGACACAGGAGCCATCAAAAGGTGAGTGAGATGTTTTACCTGAAGCCTGACCCTGAACACCAGCAGCTGACACGCTTGTTTTTTCCAACAAATATGTCGGCGAATGCACAGAATCCATCACGCCGTCTTATAAACGACACGTGCTTCTTTATTAAGCCCGTAATAAAAAGACACGTGTCGCTCCGACGGCCTTCATAAGATATTTTTGATTTTATTATCTGACAGGGTGATGGCGATACATCACCGACTCACAGACAAAGGAGGAGGGGAGATATGAGCTGGCCAACAGTCTCCATGTTGTGTTACATGTGATGCTCGTCTCCATGGTAACTGCACAGGGTCCGTAGCCCTGTGATTGCCAGATAGCGTCACCGCCCTTCACAGCATCCAGGAAGTTGATTTAGGGGTGAAGTCCGTGCTCTGGACCACCATGATTATGGATTATTTATAAACCGATTTGGTTTTGTTTTTCAGTCCCCTTGTTTGAATCGTCGAAAAATAATTTTGGAAAAATATATATATATATTTAAGTCTTAACCTTTTGCCTGGTGTGGCTTTTGGGCAGAAATAATGTTTTAGTGAAAATAAATTAAAATTCAATGAACAGTTTTATTATATACACATGAAATTGAACATACTTAATTTTATTCCTAATAAAAAAATATAAAATGGTAGCTGCTGCTGACATTTTCTTTACACTGAATATAGTTTTGTTACTTTAAGCTAGTCCGTTATGTTTGATAAAATCCCTTTAATTAATTTTTTTAATTCTCCACACAGAAAGAATGTGGGATCGAACCTTCAACCTTCATGAGCTCTAACTCTATTAAATTTCCTCAGGGGCCATATTTTATACAGTGGCAGTCGTTAGGGGCCATCAAGCAATAAAAAAGGAATTAAAAAAAATGAAGTAATAAAATCAAGATGAATATGATAAAATAATTATTTTATTGTATTTTATTAATTTTTTTACATTTTTAAAATCTAATACAAAAGCACTTTAATAACTTAAATATTTTCGAGGGTCAACAAAAGTCCAAATACAAATACAATAAATTCATATTTAGATACCAGTTATGAAAAATATAAATTGATACAAAATAAATTGTATATTATTTACATGTTCTTTGACCTCAAGAGGGCCGGTCAAGGGGCCGCATGTGGCCCTCGGGCCGCAGTTCTAACTGATGATACAACAACTGATTGATATTTTGTGTAACTTCAAAATCAATTTTTGACAGAAGGACACAGAAGCTGCCATTGAAAAGTCGAAAAAGAAAAATTCATGGTCAATGTTGAGTTTCTCATGAAGGCAATTTTGCACAAACCTCTGCTGATTTGATTTTAAAAACAGAATCACTAAGATGATGTGTCCAAATATAGCTCCAGCTTCATTTGTCAACTAAATTCAATGCAGGATATCGGCACCTGCTTGTCATCCACTTCCTGTGACTCATCATGGATTCTCATCCATCACACATCTAAAAGTTATTGCATTTCGATCTTGTCATTCGACTCGCAGCAAGTCTATATTTCGCAAATTGGTCAGAAATTGCTGCGTCTGAGAAAGATCACCACAACATGCACACATCATGATGCTAAAAATACACCCGGCTGACTCTATTTCGGAGGCCTGGCTGATATATCTGATTACATGGCACATCG
This sequence comes from Callionymus lyra, assembly GCF_982586985.1. Classification (NCBI taxonomy): domain Eukaryota; kingdom Metazoa; phylum Chordata; class Actinopteri; order Syngnathiformes; family Callionymidae; genus Callionymus; species Callionymus lyra. The sequence continues at coordinate 17,953,068 of NC_141823.1, forward strand.
ATTGTGGTCCGGCATGATGTGTCCGCTCAGGTATTCTGAGTAATGAAACTCCCTGCTGCTATTTTGGGGAGTGTATGCACGAGAATGTGTTAAGTATAGTTTACAGCGACACACAAACCTTCATTTTTAATTCATGAACTTCCAAACTGAGTTGTTTTTCACAGACATCAGCAAATACTAGGAAACAAATCCAGGTTATTTTTTTGGTTATTTAGCCATCATGAAAAATCCAAGGTCAAGAGGTCCAAAGCAGAGGATGGCAATGACATGCTTTATGTATATATACTGTAACTTTAAAGACTAGTGTTTGGATTTGAAAGAACATAAGTACACACATTTCATTGTTTTGCCCATTAGACCAATAACAATTGTACAAATATATAAGTATTTCCTTGTTTGACAAAATAATATATTATACTTTGGCACAAAAAAAAAGTATGTGCAAACTGGTAATATTGTAGAAATATTATCATATTGTTTTAAACAAGCAAACAGGCTCCCGTTTACTTCGAATCACGTGACCAAGGTTTTTGTTTTTTATTTTATTTTAAACTTAGCTCAGTACTGACATCTAACGGCAAAATGTATACAACACAGTCGACTAATCCATTCTTTCAATTTATCAGCGCTTTGCTTTTAGCCTTGTGCTTATTGTTATAATTACCTTTTTTTTTTAAATAAAAATGATCTTGCTAGTTATTATTATTATTATTATTTTGAAAATGTATACATTTGAATAAATAACACGCTTTAGGCGCTTTACAAATAATAATTACTTACTTACTTATTATTATCATCTTTTGGGTTATATTTTTGAATAGAGAAAATCTAATATTGTGAACTTTGAGAGTTGTTACTAGATTATCAAAGAACAGCTAAACAGGCTTCAACTAGGGAGCCTTTTATTCCACAGGCTGGCTTCAAAGATATAAACTATTAAATAAATTAAAATGGAAAGGTTAAAATGATTTTAATGATGAGATATGTTACACGTTTTGGCAAGATTTACAATCATCCTATTTATTTATTTACAAGCAACCATTTCTAATGATGAAATCGTTTTTAACTCATTTTTCTACACAACTTCCAAAAATAATCTGTTGAGCCAGGAGATGAAACCAACATAAATGGTCTTGATAAAAAAAGATGTTCCTGAAAGAACATAACTAGAAATCAGACAGCTTTGATCATTTATTTCCAAAAGGAGACCTCCTGAGGGATCAATAAAGTTTTACCTTACCTTACCTTATTTTAAACTGCAAAGGGAAAAATAAAAAAAAAGGCAAAATTATCGCAATTACTTTAATTATGCATGATTTATGTTTAACAAGCCAGAAAAAAATATATATTTTCAGAATATCAGCTTTTGTAAAGTTAGTAATTATTGTATTCAACACAATTTGTTAATTTAAATCAGCCAGATTGCTAGGGTTGTCAAGTGATTGATCAGATATTGAAAAAGTATTGATATGACATTTAGCTCACCGTCACAAAATAAACATCTTTATCTCATGTCATCTCTGGTTCAAGGTGAACGAGCTCCACTACTGCATATATATTTCTGGAAGAGGTCGTTCACCGTGAGCCAGAGACAACACAAGGGATACCACAAACACATTTGGGTTCAGCCTTCGAGTCACCTTGACCCCAGGATAATAAAAGGGTTGATGAGCATTTCTAATCCAGAAATGACTCTTTATAAACCTGGTAGTAAGGAAGACAAAATTGGGCAGATACTTTAACAGGTTTCATTTATTGCAGCAAACATTTAATTAAATTACAAAAACAGTCATGATTGACATAATTCAACTCGTGATCTTTGACTCGATCAGATAAGAGCAGGTACAGTCGTCCTCTTGCTGCAGGAGCCAGATGTGTTTTATTGCTGCTTTGCTCCAGTGTTTTTAACAATAATCCAAGTGCATGGAACCCAGGATCGGTGTCACCCATAACTCAAGTTTAGCCCCTAAATCTTACAGGTATTAAAGTGTTCAGTCTTTCACAGCGTCTAAGAAACCTAATCAAGCTGGTATTTGTGAATACTTAAGAATAACCCTGATGGATGTGAATAGATGCATCGCTCATCGACTTAAGAAGAGTCCAGATCCAGCTCCGGGGAGGATTGAAGGCCTGCAGGGGGGTCCGCAGGTCGGAGCTGAAATGTCGGCGCACAAGAGGATCATCGAGGATCAGCCTGAGGTCTGCAGACCATTTGTCAAGTGGAAACTTAAGTTATCGCTGACACACTCACAGCCACGGTAACCCATGACATCACCGCGTAACATTTAAGCTCCAGCGGTAAAATACTAGCAGCAGCCATCGGTGTCTAATTAAAAAAAAAAAAACTTCCCTTTAAATCTTTAAAGTTCATAACTGTGACAGAGACGCCCACCAAGACAAACTACAGAGAGGTATCGATGTTATTCATATTTTTTGCATTCATTGCGCTGTTTCTGTGCATCATGGTTTCAGGCTCGCGCGTCTTCAGGTTGCATTAGTTGGATGAACGCACTTTCCTGCCGTTCAGTGGCTGAGGAGGCCTGTAGTTGTTCTCCATGCGTAGCCTCTGGTCTTCTTCCTCCCCGTTGAAAAGTAGCAGGCGGAATTTTCCCAACTGTAAAACAAATAAAAATAAATTAAGTTACGCCCGTTTTCGTGTTGCATAAACCTTTCCATGAACCTTGCTCTAAAGTGCAACTTGTAAGCTTGCTAAAAGGATGAAGGGGCTTATTCTGTTTAGTGGTCAAATCCATTTAACGGACATGACAACATGTATTGGCCATCGTCGGTCATGATCTTCTGACCGTCAATCAAGATCTGCCCTAAATCAAGCATCAACCACACCTTAAACAATTACAATCATAACTTTTGACATATTTTGATTGATTCATCACAACTTCTACATTTCAGGTTAAATATCCATCATGTGAAACTAAAAGCTTCTCAAAGCAAACCAAACATTTAAATTAAAAAAAACAAGTCACAGAGACAGGCTTTTCCTTGGATTTCTCGAACTCCTGTGTGGTTCTCAGTATTATCTTGATCTTTAAAGTATGTACTTTTTTGAGTATTGTTTTGATTGTCTAAGCGCTTTGTGACCCTGGTCTCGAAAAGCGCTATATAAATAAATATTACTTACTTACTTATGGCTGCTAAGCTAATCAACATTAGCTTAGCAATACTCAGAAGTTGCTAAAACTTTAGCAATCGAATAATCAGGAAAACGCCTAAAGAGATTTTGATTAAACAATGACATTTCATGTTTCTAGAGTCTTGTGCAAATTGATTTATTTTCGCATTTTGAGTTCATGCTGCGTTTTATCAAGTCACGTTTTCAGATGTGATTAGCTAGTTGCGAACGGAGATAAACGCATCATCAGCGTACAAGATACTCTAGCTAGACTACCAAAAGTTTCTGAAATATTGATTAAAAATATTAATATATTAATAAGGTATTAGAATTAGAAGGTAAAAAAGAGGATCATCCCAACAGAGGTTAGGATTTCAAGATGGTAATGTAGCAAAACAAAAGGTATTGATACAACTAGAGTATGTACAGTACATGCAGAAGTCAGCTCAGATGAGTCAGTTGTGTAACAGTTATGTCGCTAAAACAAACTTTTCTCCTCAGCAAGAAAACATGGCAGTGACAAGAGAAACCCAAATTCAAATTATTAACTGAAATATCTTCATTGTTCAAAGATAATCTGATTGGATTTTTGGTAATGTGATGGGATCAAATCTTGGAAATGGGTTGTTGTAAAGAACGATTCTAAAATCATGTCAAATCTCTAGTTGTGTTGTTCAGAACTTTTCAGCAGGATCAGTAGGATCTTGACAAGTTTTATCCAGAAAAACAGGATTATCCCAACAGGGGGCAGGATTTTAAGGAAGATTTCAGGATGGAAATGTAGCAAAACTTTAAAATCAGAAACTTTTACTTCCAGTGTTAGGAACACAACATAGAATTAGTAGTTTTGTGTGGCATCAGTGAAAAATAAAATAACATACAAACGACGCAATAGAAAAACAGACCTAAGGCAGCCATTATGCTTCGCCTAAAATAAGTCAAATAATACATTTGTACCGTTTTTGGAATATGCTTTTATATCCATTTTGCTACTGCGGTGAAGTAGATAAAGTACTGTGATCATCTTCAGTGTTTTTATTTGAGACGCACACAAAAACAAACTACCTGTTCCTAACCAGGTAGACAAAATATTGATACGTTGTTCCATTTAGAGAACTGGTTTTCCAGATCCGGTCACCTAAAATGAAGTCTGTCTGATGATTCAAAGCTATGTTTCTTGAAAAACAAAACGGACAGAAAGGAAATTAAAAAGGAATTCCATTTCCGGATCATTTTGATTACATTTTTTAAATAAGTGGCGCATAAGGATTAAGGTTGAAGTCACTTTTTCTTATTCCCTGCATGCCAACTAGTTTTAAAAGCTTCTTTACATTTCCATTCATTCTCCAAGAGAATTTCAAAACAGAAATGTGGAATGTGAAGCAGCATGCTAGTCAGAGATGTCGCGATGTCGGAGCTCTCCCCTGCTGGGACTCCACGAGAGGCATTTCCCAATTAAAGCCAGCTCTCGGTTCAGACGTCCATTCCTCGCGAAGATCAGCAGGAGGAGATCAAAAGCTTGAGCTGTGGAGTCACAAGTCGAGGGGCCAGCTGGCCAGCTTACACCCCCCTTGAGCTCCTTCATGAGCACAGCTTTACCCACTGGACACCGGGGGAATACATCCAAGCTACCGCCCTCATTACGCCTCCGACTCCTTTACTCTGGACTTACAAACATGGAAGAGGAGAAGAGAAGAGAAACTAAGCCCAGTATAAGACAGAGTATAATCTAGCGAGGAGGACGGCCAACAGGTGGGAGGAAGACATGTGCGCCGCCCTCATCCAGTTAGGAAGCTTATCTTGTCGACGGGCCAGAGTTATCTGACCTAAAGACACAGATTGTGTGCTCAGCACTGAATCACCGCGGATAGAAATATGGCGACCGTAAGACGCTCGGATGAGGTTTCCCTTGTTTGGGTCCTTAAATAAGTGTTACGCAACAACAGGTCACCCTCACAACGGCTGCTGGGATGTAGACCATCACTTGGTACTTGAGGCAAAATTCTGGTGATGAGCATCATGATGCGGGGCAAGGATACGATATATTGAGATACTGCGATTTGTAGTATTATCTATGTACTTGACTCTGATGTTGCAGAATTTATAGACCACATGACTTTCGATAAACTACTTTCATTTGTTTTGAAACCCTAAATATGTCCAAACATCAGCGTTTAAAGCCACTGGAGTCCATTGTATCCTCTCGTCCTCAGTCACCACTGAGATTTTATGTGATTTCATGGATCCTTCAGCTGCGGAGGACATAATGACAGCTAGCAGTACAAACACTTTATTGAAATATAAACAATTAAAAAACTTTGTTAAAAACGATTTGGTAGTCGAATGAATATACTATATATATATATATATATACACACACACACACACTTTTTTTTTTAATCGATACTTTGCCGTTACATTTTGATTTCTTGAAAAAATATTTAGTGATGTATTGGTGCATCAATATTTTGTTACACCCCTACCGAATACCTTTACTTTCTGCCAATGCTATAATAAAAACACTAAATATTTGGAGTTTCCTTTAACATCTAATACAAATCTAATAATAAAAACAAAAATAGTTTTTCTTTTAATTAAGTTAATCTAATTAAAGTATTTTTTCATTTTGTTTTATTTACTTCAAGATGCATTTAAATATATACACATACATACATTTCTTTTTTTTTTAATAATAAATAATTAAAAAAAAAAAATTAATAATCATGAACCATGAAAATAAGTGCAGGAAACACTTGCCTGCTTTTCCGACACAGTGATCGGCTCCTTGACGACGATCCAAATGACGCTCTCATAAAGCGGGGGGGTTGTCAGTGAGCCGAGGTAGGTCCAGTACTGAAGACTGCTGGGAAGGAGGCACTTTGGGTTGAAACTTTTGAAATCCGTCACACTTCCCTGTAGTCGACGGACGGAAAATGTAAACGCAAGAAACTGCACAACGGACATCCAAAAAAATATTCTGTGAATACAATTCACCTTAAACTTGACCATGTACAGAGCATCCGTTACTGTGTGGAGCCATCTGTGGTCGTCGCCCGTCTGAGGGGAGACAAATGATTGTGCACAGAGTCTGTTTAGTTCACCACCCGAGATAAAAACATTCTCATTCATTCTAGAAACACCAAGATGCATCTCTACACATTCCACTTGTAATAAAAGTTTTCCGTCCTTATGTTCATAATTTACAAGAGACCAAAATATCTTACTTCTAAAAAGATTCCAAGGACAGCGAGTCCATCTGGAGCGGTCGCAGCCTCCCCAAACGTTCTGTACTTCTCAGCATTCCAGTGAACTAAATGAAGCTGGGGAAGCACAGAAACATGAGAAATTCCACTTATTTCATTACTCAAAGCAAATGCATCAAAATCTCTGGAGGGCAAGAATTAAAGAATCCCTTGAACAGTAAACAAAGCTAGTTGTTGAGCATGAATCTATAAATGGAAAAACATTATTAGTTTTTGATTTTCTCCCAAATAAAGAAAAGGATATCTTGCTTTTTTCATGCAGCTTCTTGTTGTGCAGGAAAATACACTTTTTCAAATGGTCCCATTCGGTGCATAAGGAGCCTTTTGTAACAGCTTACTAACAAGTTCTTCATTTTTTTTTTGGTCAAGTACTGGTCACTGTACAGCGAAAAACGTTTTGAATGATAAATGATTTTGATAATATTTTAGTCTCTATATAGATGTAAAGGGGAGTGATTCGTGAAGCGGTGTCATTATTTTCAGAGTCCACTAGATGGTGGTCTCTGCACTATTTTCTTTTGATTTGAACAATTCTTCTAATGAAACATCACTTCTTTTTTACTGATGGCGCCACCTACTGACGTCTAAACAAGATGACACTGTTTCATGAAGCTTCACCAGCCCATCACTAGCTAAGGGTTATATGACTAAATAATTCTTGAGGAAAAAAAAAGTATACATTGTATACTAGTGATGCACTAGTGAAGCAGCAGCTTTATTTTTAGAGGTCAGTAGGTGGCACCCTCAGTTTAAAATAGTGAGGTTTCTTAAGAACAGTTGATTAAAACAAAAGGCTTATAGAGCCAAGAGTGCCATCTAGTGGATTTTGGAAAAAAGGACACTGCTTCATGAAGCTTCGTCAACACATCACTATTAGATCATTGACAGAAAATGTACTGTATATTTTTAAATGTAAAAACCAAATATTGTAAAATAAGAATTTATTTTTAGCAGAAAAATAAAAGGTCAGAGTGGTCACCTCGGATGCATAGCTTTTTCCTGCCACAGTGTGCTCAGAGCCATGGCTGCCTTTTCCGCCCCAGTGGAAGTGAAACTGTTTCAGCCTGTACGGGTTCTCAAGAGGACCTCCCTGGATCACTGTGGAGGAGGAAGGATGTTATGGAACGAAAAGACCCTGATGAACAACAGAAAATCCATCAGTCGCTGAATAAAACAAACGTGACGCGTCGGTCGACGCTGCTACTTTGATCAGCTCCCGTGAATACAAACTGAACGTCCATTAGGAGCGTCACGAAGACGGGCCCGGGGAGAGTGTTACACAAGCCTTCAGACAGCTGAGTATGGACTTCTTCTGGGACACTCTAATCTGATGTAATTCATTCTGATGCTGCTGACAACCTCGAGATCAGCGCGGCACAAGGCTAGTTAGAGAGACGTGAAGAAAAAACCCTTCCGAGACCGGAATAAGGTCAAATATATATTGGCTCTAAAATGATTAATGGTTCATAAGAAGACAGGGACCAAATCAAGAAGCCTTAGTCTGTATTTTTAAACCTGCTGACACATATATGATCCACTTGAAGTTGATTTAAACCATCTTAAGTAGAAAACCAGCCACTTATGACAAACTGCAGCTTTGTGGGATTTCAGCGGCGTTCATAAACGCACAACTAAACACTGCATTTCCTGTACTATTGTCGAGGAAAAACCACTCGCATTACATTAGAAAAGCACCAACATGCTGAGCTCATCTCGGTAATGACCGGGTAGTTAACAAGGATCCACCCGATATAATGGACCCGTCGGTCATAATAGCAGTTGAGAGGCTATTATTGTGTATCCAGCTTAATCACTTGTTGGCTTTATAGGCAGAATTGTGTGCAATTTTCAGCCAGTCGGTGATTTCTTTTAGTCGCATCACATGGATGGAGATGTTCTACAGAAGCCAGGGCAAAGTATGGCTCGGGGGGCGTCATGTCGCCCTCGGACTGGATGTATGTGGCCGTTAGGAGGTCACAATAAAGCCCATCATGTTGCCCTTCTTACGATTAATAACCATTTTTAATAGTTAAACTTTGCGTATAACTTGGTAAAGAAATTCAGGTTGTTTTTTACCCCCTAATTTTTATCTTATAATGAGAATTTTTATTAAATTAAATGGAGCATTCTGGTGTAGCACCCATCCAAAGCCTTCTGCAGAGTTGGCTTCAGCATTCACTTCCATCATGTTTTTAAATGAAACGTTTAAAAATGAATTACAAAATAAAATAAAAACTTGTGTGTGTTAAGCTTTATTTTAGTACGTCATAATTACATTATTTCTTGCTAAATGATTTGTTAAATGCTATGAATATATATTTTTTTAAGTAAAATATTTATTGATTTATATTTCCCATCATATAAAAGCTTTCCTTATTCATCCTTTCATCTGCGTTAAAAGTGATTTTATTAAAAGTTTTTTTTTTCCCTTACCTGACCGATCGTCCGAGTCATCAAAGTCCACCAGCACAGAGCAGCCATTGTTGGTGATGTTGCTGGAGCTGCAGTGATCGTAATTGAGGACAATCGGGCTCAGGCTGGAGTCATGTGAAGCCTCCTGAGGGTCGATGTCGATGGGAGACTGTCGGTTACCCTCGGCGACTGGGTAGTTCTGGTGCCACACAGAGGGACCTTGTGTTGGAAAAATAAAATAAAAAAGAAACGGTTCATTTCATCCACTGACTCCAGGCTGCAACCAACAGTGCTAACAAATGGTCGCTTCTCTAAATCAATAGAAGCGACATGCTTGTATTTTGCATTTGTGTGTTTGAACAATTCAGGCTTTGCAGCAAGTCTTGAATATCCCACTGATCACTTGGAAAAATAAAAGAGTGACGCAGCTGTGACGTCAAGACATTTTTTGAGAAGGTTTACCATTTTTTTAATCGAGCGTAATTACAAACCCATCAGAAGTCATTGGTTGGTTTTAGATGTTGCAGCTGAGTAAGTGGTTGCAAATTCAGTTTAATTTATGTTGTTTATTTTGGCTCATTCTCCATTTACCTTCTGCTGCAATGTTTGAATGACTCACCTGTCAGGCAGATACAAAGCTTATGAGTCGTATAGTCTTTAAAAAAAAAAAAAAAAGTCATCTCGATGGGGAAAAAGGCCTAAGGAGCTTCAGAAGTCTGAGGCATCACTTGTAGATACTAAATGACCCTAAAGCTTGACCCTCACAAGGTGATGCAAATGGAGTAACAATGACCGACTTAAATTAAAAAAAAACCCTCATCTATTCTTGAGATACAATGGGATTAAAGTTTGCGACGCTCCTCCTGGACAAAAACATGGGCAAATCCAGCAGAGGATTAAGGTGGTTTGGGGGGGCCCCTAAGCTATTCTTTGTGTGGGTCCCCCCCCCCGCTCATACTCACGCCCTCCCAGAAAAAAAACAGTAAAAACCCGGTTTACATTACACTCGCAACTGATACACACGCTTGAGCCGCTACACAAACACTTCAGATAAATATGTGTTTAAGTTGTGTACGCGACCGAAGCCTCCACTGACCGAGTCTATCCCTCCATTTTAGGAATTCCATTTTGGGTGGTTGTTGATCCCTTTGTTCTTTCAGCTGCCACGCTATGATGTCAACTGAAGTATGAGTGACATCTTTAGGATGAATATTGAAAACACAGCCGTGAACCGTAGCTATAGTTACGACGACAACAGCAGCAGCAGCATCCATTTGGGAGTCGATCAACTTCCCAAGTGGAATGATGCTCATAATTGTTGAGCATCTCTAGTGAAGGGAGTTTAATATTGTGTTTTTTCCGGTGTTGTTTCACTTCTGATTCAGTACATTTTTCGCTGTTTATTTGTGTATTTATTTGAGCATCCTGGAAGAGCCCGAATTAACTTGCACATCAGGCCTAAAACAAACAAACAAAAACATGATGGAAAACAATAACCTTACATTGTCAAGACTCTTCAGTATTACATACTGGTTTACTGATGTACAGCTGAAACAAATGTCAGCAAAAGGTTATGTCTGATTTGGTTATTATGCATCTTAGTTCAGCCCACTTAAAAAAAAAAAACTAATAAAATTTAAGTCCCTATGTGGCCACTCAGGCGCCAGCGGGGCCTTAACACACGGGGCCCCACTGAAGCCTTGACCAGGCGGTGTAATAATCCACACCAGGACTCAGTGTTCTGACAAGTTGATCCAGAGTCAGTGGCTGGTCAGCAGTGAGCTCAGACTCTTCAACAGGAGCGTAAACATGGAGGGATACTTGAGTGACAGCCTTTTTTTTATTTGATCATTCATTGAGAATTTAATCTGATTATTTTAAAAAAAAAAAGTATATTTATTATTATTATACCTTACAGGTGCGTCATCCTGGCTGCAGATCTGACATTTTTAAAAACACGTATTCAACTTAAAAAGAAAGTGGAGGAGTGACCTCACCGTCCTCTTTCCCGTATCCCCAGTGGTTCCCGGTCATCGTGGCCGCGTGTGTCCGCAGGACGGTGCGAGTTTTCGGCGTCTGTCGCACGTGTGTGTGAGGCGAGCACGGACGTGGAGCCGGTGCCGCTAATGATGGAAGGTTGTGTGGAGGCGGGAATAAGATCAATTATCCTCCTCCGGACACGCCCCCCTCCCTCATCACTCCTTCTTTTTTTCCCTCTCTTTCTCTCTCTCTCTCTCACACACACACACAGCTGACATGTTAACCCTGCTGCTTTATCCTCCGATAATGCGAGTGTGTGTGACTTAAAAACACATGTGCATGTGTGTCAACATTTTTTAAAAATAGGGCCATGACATAGTGTGGATTTAAAACAATTGTTGTTTTGTTGAACTGTTGGAAAATATTGCTTGTTTTTTAAGCTACGTTTGGACCAGAAAATATATTATTATGCAACTATAATCATTACAAATAATTCACAAGTATTTATTTATTGTTTGATACAAATTATTTCCCAAAACACTCACTTGTTCAAAGTAAACAATTTAAAAATTCTACTTCAAAAAATGTTAAGATGCATACACATTATGATTTAATCTAACTATTGTATCTAAAAATATAAATAAAAAGAATAATTAAACACAAACACGACCGGATTTTAATTGTATTCATGCGGCTCCCATGATGTCAAAGTAAAATTTAAAAAATGATCATTTATAAATGTCTCTGATGGCTAACACTTATTTGTTTATTATTGGACTAATTTAAGTCATTTTATATTTGTGTTTTAGGACCTTTTTTTTACTTTTCTATGGGTATTTTTATATCCCTTTTCTAAGTACAGTGTTTTGAAAAGAAAATATTACACAATAATTTTCTGGTTGTTATTGTGGGAAAATATATAAGGATTTTTTTTAATAAAATGACAAAAAATTGTATTATATTCAAACAAACAACAGCATAAGCTTATTAATAACGCAATTTTTACTCTCGATTTTTCCATCATTTTAAAGTTCCTTTAATTCTTCATTTGTCTCTCTCCTTTTACCTCTTGGCTCAATGGCCCCTGCAGAGGTCACAGTAAATCATGTGGCCCCCGAGTAAATCGAATTGTCCCCCTGATGTTATCATAATAAAGATTTGCTGTTTGGTCGAAAGTGCGGATGCGGGAGTCGGTTTGTGTCGAATCTGTCGTTGAGTGAATCCGGACGCGACTGTCGAACCCCCGGCACCATGGCTGCAACAAAAGCCTCCAAAGAGCAGAAATATGATCGACAGCTCAGGTAACCGTTGGTCTCGGTGTCGCGACATGATACCGACGATATCGTCAAGTCGTTTTTTATGCTCTTTATAATATTAGCGACACGACAGTAGCGAGACTGCATAGCTGACGTTAGCTTCCTGCTGTTAGCTACATTGCTAACGATTGCGACTGAACGTAAACATTACCGGCGAATGCTTGTTTTTAATCTTTAAGTTCGCGACCACATAAACACATGAGAACAGTTCAATTAAAACTGTTGTTTTGTTTATCATAAACCTGAAATAAAGCGAGATTTTTGTCAAGTATTGAGATTTTTTATATGAATGAAACTATTTTGCGCTATATAAATAGTGATATTAATCCTTAGAGGACAATAAAACGAGATTTACATGGAAAAATGCATACAAGTTCAAGACCTGCTGAACATCAGCCCAGATATTTGTCAACTATTAGAGCTTTTATTTTATTTTATTTATATGAAATAAAACATATTGTGCGATGTTAATATAGACATAGAAGCACTGTATCTATCGAGCAATAAATCAATACTGCCACATTAAAAATACATGAGACTTTTACCACATGTAGTTCATGACCTGCTGAACAGTTAAATGGAGTCGGATATTTGTCCAGTACTGTAGTATTGCCAGAGTTTGATCTTGTTTCCCAATGAAAGGTATCAATAAAGTTGTATCTATCTATCTAATTTTTAATACCAGTGTCTTGTATGCTCTATATACTGTATGTCCATGTATAGATGTTTATTCATCTTGTAAAAAAAACACAACAGAAATACAGACAAAAACAGATCAGAAAATATAATGTATTGTTTTTCCTCCATTTCAAATACTTTAGCCGCCAACACATCAGTAGAAAAAGAATCTCTTTGCAAGAAAATTGCTCCTTACTAATTACAAATTATGAAAAAAAAAGTATATTGTTTGTATGATTCAAATGACAAACTTAAAAAAAGTAAGTAAAAGGAAATTCTTAAAATCCTTTCTGTATATATTTTTTTATTTTAGACGTTGGGTTTCTACCATAACACTTTTACAAAAGGTGCAAATATTTCTTAAGGTGCAACTGGATGGTGGTTCACTTAAACGCAGCTAATTTGAGTGTCTTTTAGGCTATGGGGCGACCACGGTCAGGAATCTTTGGAAAATGCTCATGTCTGTCTTATAAATGCCACAGCGACGGGAACGGAGATATTGAAGAACCTTGTCCTGCCAGGTAAAAAGTTGCTTTTACATCTGTTACGCAAATGATGTGCATCTGAGCTCAGCAAGTTTAATCTCCGCCCAGGTATCGGAGCGTTTACCATTGTCGATGGACACACTGTCAGAGGAGAAGATGTCGGAAACAAGTATGCTTTTTTTTTTTTTATTACCTGGAATGGTAATAGATGTTTTTAATTGTAATATTTTATTCTTGCAGTTTTTTCCTAAGTCAAGAAAGTATTGGGAAGGTAATTATCTTACATTTTTGTTTGAACACCTGCATAGTTTTTTTAATACTTGTTTATTTCAGAACAGGGCACAGGCAGCTACTGAGCTTCTTCAAGAACTGAACAGTGATGTGTCTGGGAATTTTGTTGAGGAGGTCAGTGGTTGTTTTTGTTTCCTAACCATTTTGCATCATGCAGTTACACCCAGACTGTTAGATGTAATTGAAGCTGTTGTGTGTGTGGATTTTAAACGCAAATATGTTTTTGAAAGGCTTCTTAATAATATGTATGTTTCTCTCTGCAGAGTCCAGACAAACTTCTGGACAGTGATCCAGAGTTTTTTCACAGGTTCTCCATAGTTATTGGCGTCCAGTTACCAGAAAGGTGAAATATATTTATTGTGTTTTTTTATCTTAATTTATATATACTTTGGTAGAATCTGTGTTTTAGTTTCATTTGTTTTCATGAGTCATGATCAGCCTAAGTTAGGGCTCCTCAATTATTTACATTTTAAAACGGTTTAATCATGATTTTGGCTGCTGCAATATTTACATTTCAAAGATCAGAACTGTGTAACTTTCTGGTTTCGGAAAATTGTAATTGTAATTGAAAAAATGACTATGCTTGTTTATATAATAATTTAAGTAATGCAATAACATCAAGAATAATGATTAGTATTTTCGGTGACAATATCAAACAATATATCTGTGAACATCATTTTGGCCAGAATCGCACATATCTTGACTGTGTCGTTATCTGGTGTTTATATTTTTGAAAAGAATACATTTGGATTCCTGGATCCTCACTGAGTTTTGAGGGACTCATTACATTTATTTTTTGATGCATCAACGTAATTAATGTCATGTTACATGAAGTTATTTGTTTCCTTGTATCTTGCAGCACCTGTTTAAGACTCGGCTCAGTTCTTTGGAGCGCCTCTGTCCCCTTTCTTGTTTGTAAAACATACGGCCTGACTGGCTTCATGAGGCTGGTGGTGCAGGAACATACAGGTAACTTTACAAACCTCGAAGTGTTAACATTTAGATAATTATAATTTTCAGTGTTCATGTTCATATAACAACGTATTCCATTGTCATTATTTCCGGTAAAGTCTGGTTTCTCTTCCAGTAATTGAGTCACACCCCGATAACGCATTGGAAGACTTGAGGTTGGATCAACCATTTTCAGAGTTGAGCAACCACATTAACTCCTACAATCTTGACGGCATGAATAAAAAGGTGAGCATATACTTTTATATGATAAATAATTATGTGCAATTCTACTAATGTTTCCGTCACCTTACGATGCAGGATCACAGTCACACTCCATGGGTCATTGTTTTTGCCAAATATCTTGACAAATGGCTCAATGAGGTAAAGTTAGTAACTCATCAATACATCACTAGAAAATGACTGATAAACATACTCTATGTCCCGCAGCTGAAGCAACAACCACCAAAGAACTACAAGGAGAAAGAAGCCTTCAGAACATTCATCCGGGAAGGTTTGTGCTGATGTTGAAGATGAAGCATTGGCATAATTATAATTATGGAATTAAAAGTTCTTGGCTTGATCGTTGCAGGGATCCTAAAGAATGAGAATGGCGTTCCAGAGGACGAAGAAAACTTTGAGGAAGCTATTAAGAATGTGAATACTGCTGTAAATCCAACCAAGGTGCCAGAGCTCGGACAGTAATGTTATTCTTTAATCAAAGCGTTGTTGGCAATGAGAGGAACCTTCTTTTGGCAGATCCCGGGCGCTGTTACCGACCTTTTCAATCAAGAGCAGTGCAGCAACATTACCGACGAGGTATTGGCGTCTTCGTAACTTATCCAATACTGATGGGAGTTGATGACTCTTTTCTTCTTGTCCTATCAAGACCCCATCGTTCTGGGTGATGCTGCGAGCCGTCAAAGAGTTTGTCCATAACGAAGGCAGCGGCAGTTTGCCTGTGCGAGGAACTATCCCAGATATGATCGCAGACTCGCAGAAGTTTGTCAGCCTGCAGAACATGTGAGTTTAGATGGATGGATGGATGGATGAATTAATAGATGGTTACGGTGTAAAGATAGATGGATGGATGGATGGATGGATGGATACAGTATGTGGATAGGTGGATGAATGCAGTATATGTCAAGATGGGTGGATGGATGGATGGACACATTAGATGGGTGGATGGATATAGTATATGGATGGATGGATGGATACAGTAGATGGATAGATGGACGGATGGATACAGTATATGGATGGATGGATACAGTATATGGATGGATGGATACAGTATATGGATAGATGGATGGATAGATGGATACAGTATATGGATGGATGGATACAGTATATGGATAGATGGATGGATAGATGGATACAGTATATGGATAGATACAGGAGAAGGATGGATGGACACAGTAGATGGATAGATAGATGGATGGATGGATACAGGAGATGGATAGATGGATGGATACAGTAGATGGATAGATGGATGGATGGAAAGATACAGTATATGGATGGATGGATACAGTAGATGGAATGATGAATGGATGGATACAGTAGATGGATAGATGGATGGATGGATAGATAGATACAGTATATGGATGGATGGATACAGTAGATGGATGGATAGATGATGGATGGATGGATGGATACAGTAGATGGATTGATGGATGGATGGATGGATACAGTATATGGATGGATGGATACAGTAGATGGATAAATGGATGGATGGATGGATACAGTAGATGGATAGATGGATGAATGGATACAGTAGATGGATAGATGGATGGATGGATGGATAGATACAGTATATGGATGGATAGATACAGTATATGGATGGATTGGATACAGTAGATGGATAGATGGATGGATACAGTAGATGGATAGATGGATGAATGGATACAGTAGATGGATAGATGGATGGATGGATGGATAGATACAGTATATGGATGGATAGATACAGTATATGGATGGATTGGATACAGTAGATGGATAGATGGATGGATACAGTAGATGGATAGATGGATGGATGGATACAGTAGATGGATAAATGGATACAGTAGATGGATGGATGGATGGATACAGTAGATGGATAAATGGATGGATACAGTAGATGGATGGATGGATGGATACAGTAGATGGATAAATGGATACAGTAGATGGATGGATGGATGGATACAGTAGATGGATAGATGGATGGATGGATGGATACAGTAGATGGATAAATGGATACAGTAGATGGATGGATGGATGGATACAGTAGATGGATAGATGGATGGATGGATGGATACAGTAGATGGATAAATGGATACAGTAGATGGATGGATGGATGGATACAGTAGATGGATGGATGGATACAGTAGATGGATAGATGGATGGATGGATGGATGGATACAGTGGATGGATGGATGGATACAGTAGATGGATAGATGGATGAATGGATACAGTAGATGGATAGATGGATGGATGGATGAATGGATACAGTAGATGGATGGATGGATACAGTATAGAAGATGTAGAACAGACGGAGCTGCTAGAGCATCTGCCACTCTCGTCGGTGCAGGAAGTAACATTTGTGATATACAGTATGTTGTAAGTCAACTTTTGATCAAAACAATTTATGAGGTTCATGGACGTGGTTAAATTTAAAGTGGAGGCTGATGCTCTGATAGAAAATGACTAAATAAAACCAAGATTTGAATGAATTACTACTATTTAAAATTGTAATTTAATATTCATGTGTATTTTTTGGTTTCACAGTTACCGAAGAAAAGCAATGGAGGATGCTACAGCTGTTTGTAAACATGTAGAGAGCTTTTTACAGTCTGTGGGGAAGGTAAATAAAACATGTTTACCATGTTATAATGTGATATTTATTTGTGTGTTTTAAATGCATAAAATTTAAACTCAAAGTGGTTCAAATCTTCCTAACTTCCCCTTTTCACTCCACCAGCCAATAGACAGCATCCCTGAGAAGGATGTCAAGCTGTTCTGTAAGTGTTTATTAGTTTTATATTCTCACACCAAATACTTTTGCTTATGATTGATTATTTCAAATCATTTTTGTTTTAAATGTAGGCAAGAATGCTGCGTTCCTGAGGGTCGTGCGCTGCAGGTCCCTGTCGGAGGAGTTCAGCGTAGACACGGTGAACAGAGACGAGATCAGTGAGTGTTTTCATCAAGTGTCTCAGTGTCACTGCCAACGCTCCAAAATGTGTGGACAGCCTCGTGCATGGACAACCCAGACAGCGAGATGGTTTTCTACCTGATGCTCCGAGCCGTCGACCGTTTCTACCAGCAGCACTCGCGCTACCCAGGTGAGGCTTTTTTCCCCCGACTTCCATCTTCAATCAAAGATCCTGTGGTTTCAGTTCTTGAAACAAATCAAATGAAAGATTGAATTGTTGTTGAAAGTCTTCACCTCTGGCAGGCGTTTATAACTACCAGGTGGAAGATGACATCAGCAAGCTGAAGGTGTGCGTCACCAACCTGCTGCAGGAGTTCAACCTCAACGTCAACATCAAGGACGACTACATCCACGAGTTGTAAGTGGTCGACGGTGAAGCTGGAGGAGATGAAAGCGTCTTCAACTCGCGTGTGTTTTTTACTCGCCTCAGCTGTCGATATGGAGCCGCCGAGCCGCACACGGTCGCCGCCTTCCTGGGAGGTAGAGTCACGAACGCGTCGCCCTGTCGTCCTGCTTCAAATAAAAATGTGTATTTTTTATTTATTTTTTATATAGGTTCAGCCGCACAAGAAGCCATCAAGGTCATCAGCCACCAGTTCGTGCCGTTCAACAACACCTTCATCTACAACGCAATGTCACAGACTTCGGCCACCTTCCAGTTGTGAACACGTTTGTCTTCATCACATGGACAGTGTTTGTTTGTTTTTTCTTCAAATGTAGGTTTAGATCAGGGTTTCAATATAATCACCAAACAACATGTCGGATTATTGAATATCAACACGAGCTGCTTTAAGTGTTTTTTTACCCAGGAATCCACAATTCAATGATCGATGAATATCGTTAAATATTCTTATTTGTTAAATGACATGTAAACTGTTAATAAACAGCTACAAATACAAATGCAAAATATTTTTATTGTTGTTGATAAATGAAAACTTTCCGAGGTTTTTTGGACGACAGCAACAACTTGCTGTATCAATTGTAACTCCCGTTTTCACCGTTAGAGGGCACTGTTGTATCACTATTAATTAACCAGCTAATTTTGGATTTTTCTCAAATATTAACTGGATTAACTATAAACTCTCGTCAGTAGCAACCGATCAATAATTGTCATTTAATGTCTAACTTGTATCGATGATTAGCTCA
Source organism: Callionymus lyra (assembly GCF_982586985.1). NCBI lineage: Eukaryota > Metazoa > Chordata > Actinopteri > Syngnathiformes > Callionymidae > Callionymus > Callionymus lyra. Next base: position 17,971,904 of record NC_141823.1, read on the forward strand.
TGAATTGTTGAAATGCCGGTCCAGGTGTGTCAGCGATGATCCTGTTGAGCTGGATCTCTTGTGATTTATTTTCCAGACTGAATGGAAATTTGCCGTCAGCATATCTGTTGATTCAAACTCCAGCAGTGCGTCTTATTCTCAGAGACACATGCACACAATACTCAAGAGAGTGATGCCAAGTCGAGACATAAAAAGAAAATGCAGTGTTGGGACTCAATAAATGGACAAAAAAAAGGAAGTTAAAACCATAAATATTAAGCTAAATAAAGATTAATTCACCAAATAATTAATTACACGCATCTTGTTGCTTTCATGTTGTTGTTTTTTAACATTTATATAATTATTAGTTGCTTAATCTTACTGGTTAACATTTTTATATTAACAATAAATGGCCATTCAAGCATAAAGTCCTGAATATTGTTTAATTAAATTGGATGTATTTAGTTGTTTGTTTTTTTTCAAATATTTTAATAATAGTAATAATAGTCCAGTGTTGTGTAAAAGATTACTGATTCTCATTCTGATTTAACATATTTGGTGGCAATGAGCTGGAGGAGACAGCAGGTGGCAGTGTTTTCTCGTATCCAAGAGCAAGAAGAACAGCGTCTTCTGGACCACAGAGAGTGACACATTTTTCGAATGATTTGCGGATCAACCTTCGTCATCATTTTTTACGGATTAGACTATAAAATTTAGATGTGTTAAACATTTGTGCATGATTTATTATATGTATTAAAAAAAAAAAACATAAATTTAATGAATACAGTGTCAGGAGAGAAGGGAAATGATTTGAGGATGAAAAGGTGGATCAGGTCTTTTTATGAGGTTTCTTCTTTCATTCAAGTTAAAATAGAAGCTCAGGAGCTGGACAAGACTGCCCTCGACGTCGAGCGGTGATCGTGGCTCACAGCAGCTGCATTTACGGCCGACATGCTCCGTCGGATTCGTAGATTATCGAGCCGCACACTCGACAGCCAGAGCTAGTAACTGCTTATCTGTGTAGCACAGGAGAACCTGGACAAAAGGACGGACGGTGTCTTCCCGAGGGCGGGGGGGTCATAAGTGCTAAAACCAAAAAAAAAAAAAAAAATCAATCAGTAAAAGTGAGGCCTGAAGTGTTTCACGGCCGGCTATAAAGCGGAGGGATGAGTCAGCTCTGGGAAATGAAGCAGAAACGTTGGGGGTAAACAGTCGCTCCACCTGAGCCTTGTTTCACGAGAGGTGTGAGGGCGACGAACGCTCGCGTCCAGCTGGCTCGCCAGTGATCGCCTCGTGAGGGCCGAATTAAAGTGGCCCCCGCCAGTGTTTGAGGGTCGACCGCAGGAGGTCGGAATACTTGACGTCTCTCAGGGGTCCGCAGAGGGGCCTCTTTTTTCTCTTCCAGGGAACAGATGGAGCCGTGACGCAGGAATGTATATATACACGCAACACTTTGTCGGTGTGACTTTACTAAACAATTATTGTTTCTTATTTAACTTGAGTTGTGTGCGACACACTCACAGTGTGTGTGTGTGTGTGGGGGTGTGTGTGTGTGTGTGTGTGTGTGTGTGTGTTGCTCGCTTCGGCAAAACGTTCTACGAGGGAGTAACCTCGGCTGCCAGATCTTAATGAATTTATGCTTTCCAGATGGATTCCTAATATCCATGCAGAACAAAGTGTAGTCAGATTTACAGTCGTGCAACAAACCAGATTGTGAGCCGCTTTCTTTCTCTTTCAAACCATCTTTGATTGTCTTCCCTTCCTTTTTCAGTAGGATGTAATGGCAGCAAGACATGCAGTCAAATTAAAACACACATTATCCCCCCCCACCCCTAAACTGACCGTAAACCTTCCTGTCTCCACATCGACTCTGAAATCCTCCAGTGATTAAGTCGTGTTGACCAAATACACATGTTCATTAACAACAGTTCAACGTTCGACACTAAGTTATAAGCGTTCTCTGGTATTTTAAGAGGCAGAATTCCTCATGGCTGCTTCACATTTTCAGACTCTCGTCGCACTCTAATAACATGACTCGACTCCACGGACGTGGATGATATAATGAACTTGTATTTTGAACTTATTAGTCAAACACTGCCATGAAATGTTCTTCACAATGTTGAAAAGAGGAGACATGTTTGACATGTACACCAGTTTGTTGAATTCAGTCAATGATCGAGATTATACCTGGACAAGGTGCTGCTCATGTGGCCCTTTAAGGTAAGGTAAAACTTTATTGATCCCTCAGGAGGTCTCCTTTGGGAAATTGTTTACTGGTGATGATCAGGCCCTGAAAGTCATTCAACTTTAAAATGTTTCATGTTTCTGTTGCAACAAACACCTGCAGCTTCATGAAGCTTCATGAAGCAGTGTCATATTTTTAGAGCCCAATCTCTACTCTCTGCTCTTTAATCTATTGATTCAATCTTCTCTTTTTTTAAAAATCTAACATCCTTTTTTAAATAAGAGCGCAATCTTTTGAGCCCTTAAAAATTAGAAAAGCTTCATGAAGCTTCATCAGCGCATCACTAACTAGTAACTTGAACCCTAGTGCTATCTCAGGGTCAAGGTGACCCGATACCACAAACAAGTTTGTTTTTCGGGCTTTCGGGTCATCTTGACCCTGAGATAACCCAAGGTTTAAATGAGTCCTTAAAATGTACGTATCTGATAGAATAAATGTCTAACTTAAAAACATTTCCTAATTTTTCTTTTTCAAATTTTATTTAAAATATTGTTTTTTTTAATCCAGCATTTAGCGTTTATGTTTTAATAAACGGAAAAAATAAAAATTTCTTCCTAATTGATTTATTTTGTCTTCAAATCACATCCTTAATTGTAATAAGGGAAAAATAAATAAATAAATAAGGTTTTACCTTACCTTACCTTACCTTAATTGTAATTTTCCAATTAATTTTCTAACTAATTTATTTTTATTTTATTTTCCCCACTATTACAATGAAATGTTTTATTGAGAATTTGCATTTTAGTGCAGAATTAATCAATTGCCCAACCATGATGTCATATATTTTTTCATAAACGTCACTTTCATCGAGGGAGCGATCTATGAACCTTGAAACAGGTATAGAGCATTTTGATTTGATATTTTTGACTCTTTTTACAAATATTCTTGTTGTTGTTAAACTTATAAATACTTATTAATTGCTGTTGATTAAATTATAATATTTTCATTGTTATTAGGATCATAATTAAAAAATAAAATGATGTTTATCCTGCTTTATTTCATACATTATTTAAACATTTTCTCATTGAATTTCTCTTAATATGTTCGACATTTTAGGTGGTTTTCAAGCGTCGCTGCTGATGTAATTATTGTGTAACAAAGGACCAGAAAAAAAAAATAGAAATGCTGCGTAATGGAAAGTGGGTTTTCTTGGGAAAAAAAAACAAAACTGTCTTCTTAACAAACGCTGCTACTCACATATTTGTAACCCCTCGAGCTGGCCTCACAACCAAAAAGTGGGTCAATAGAAGACCCCCCCCCTCCCACCCTTGCCCCCCCCACACCCCCCTTTTTCTCTGTATTTTTGATGGACTTTCTTCTCTGACATGTTTTTTTGTCCTGGTAAGGTGTGACACCAGGTTCACTGTCCGCACACATCGAACAAATGCTTCATCTGGATTCATGTTCTGTTGCCCCCGCGGGCCTTTAATGAGTCTGGATGTCTGCAGGTCCAGATGGGGTCAGAGACATGGTCTCCCCTGTGAGACAGTGGTGTCATATTACACACAATAGACACAACGGCGAGCACACACTGTAGCCCGGCACGCACACACACACACAGTTACATATTTCCTAGCGTGCTGGTTAAAGATGAACAATAGAATAATGATTCCGGTGAACTCTTTCTTCACCTCGACCCCGGAAATATCTTTCCTTTTTTTTCTTTTTTTTTAAAAGCATGTTTGCTGAGTTTTTCTGGCGTATAATTGACTTCGACGTGCAGCGGGCCACATTCTCCAGGTGCCATTCTTATCTCGGTCGTCCAACTCTGGTATTCTCCGGGTCCTTAGATCAGTCGGAAAAAAAACAGGCAGCTGGAATTCCATGCTTGTCCCGATGTTTGCCCCGAATTCAGACGTACGTCTGAAGCCTGATAGAAGAAGCAGAATCAATGCCATGATAGGGTTGGGATTCGTTGACCAGAAATTCCGGTGCTAATTTCCTTTTAATCATTTGGAACTCACCGCACTGGACACTCTGGCATGTGTTGCTTTCGGTCTCAACTTTTTTTTTTTGTGTTGCGAGTTATTAATGAACACCACCTGTCAGGGGGAAGCCGTCGAAGTATGTCTGCGTTTTTCAAACTCCAGATGACGCTCGTGGTCCCTCATGGACGTGGTTATAGTTTGACAGTGTGAGTTTTGTTTGTGCTTCTCATAAAGCCAGTGCTCTCCACGATCCAAGCTTGAGTGTGTGTGTGTGTGTGTGTGAGAGAGAGAGACAGACCTGCTCCACAGGGGAGTGTTTATGAAGAGGAGATGTTCAGGGTGAATTCCTCTGATAAGTGGCATGGCCTCTTTCTGCTCTTGGATGAGAAGGAGTGCATCACGTTTGTCGGCAGTATGTGGGAAACCTCAGGCTCGCTCGTGTACACGAATGTGAGCCGCAGACGTATGATCGTGTGTCATCTTCAATTACATCAAGAGTTGAACGAGAATAATTGCATTTCCAGAAGTAAATTCAGTGTGAATGCTGAGTCTGTTAGTGAGACGCTGGAACGTCTTTTATTAGGATTCAAAAGTAAAAATGAGTAAAAGGTTGAAATAAACTATAAGAAGATAGTAGTAGTAAAAGGATAAGTAGAAGTAGTAGTATTAGTAGTAGAAGTAGTAGATGTTTTAGAAGTTTTTGAAGTAGAAGAAGTAGTAGAAATATTAGAAGTAATAGTAGAGGTAGTAGTAGTAGAAGTAGTAGTTGAAGTAGAAGTGAAAGTAGTAGTAGTAGTAGTAGTACTAGTAGAAGAAGACAAAAACCAAGTAGAAGAAGGTGTCGTTGTTGTAATAGTAGTAGTAGTAAAATAAGAAGTAGATTAATTAGTAGAAGTAGAATAAGTGTTAGTACTAGAAGTAGTAGAAGTAGAAGAAGTAACGGTAGTAGTTGTAGTAGTAGTGGTCTTTCTGTCATTCATGTCAGAATCAATGCCATTTTGATAGAATCTATTCCAATTAAATGTTTTACTTTATACTTTATACATCCCACAACCTTAAACCCAGCTACTACTACTACTACTACTACTACTACTACTACTACTACTACTACTACTACTACTTCTACAACTACTACTACTACTACAACTACTACAACTACACCTGAATCTACATCTACATCTAGATCTACATCTACATCTACATCTACATCTACATCTACATCTACATCTACAACTACATCTACATCTACATCTACATCTACATCTCCTACATCTACATCTACATCTACATCTACATCTACATCTACATCTACATCTACATCTCCTACATCTACATCTACATCTACATCTACATCTACATCTACATCTACATCTACATCTACATCTACATCTACATCTACATCTCCTACATCTACATCTACATCTACAGCTACGTCTACGTCTACGTCTACGTCTACGTCTACGTCTACGTCTACGTCTACATCTACATCTACGTCTACGTCTACGTCTACATCTAAATCTACATCTACATCTACATCTACATCTACATCTACATCTCCTACATCTACATCTACATCTACATCTACATCTACATCTAAATCTACTTTTACACTTATACTACTTCTATCTTCATCTATCTCTTCTACTTCTACTTCAACTACTACTTCTACTACTTCTACAACTTCTACTACTATCTACCTCTTCTTCTCAACTTTTTTCTCATTTTTACTTTGAATCCTAGAAAAGCGTTCTACAAAAATTACCTACTTACTTACTTAATAAAATACTTTCAAGAGTTTCAGTAACACACTCAGCATTCACACTGAATTTTCTTCTGGAAATGCAATTATTCTAGTTTAACTTGAACATGAGTTCAGTAACTGAGTAAATGAGCAACTCGATGTAATTGAAGGTGACACACGATCATACGTTTCCCTCTTCGTCTGCAGCTCACATTTCTGTTCTAATGAATTTTAAACCGATGTCGCCACCTGCTGACCTCTAAACAACATGACACTGTTTCATGAAGCTTCATCAGCAAATATGTTTATTAAAAAAATATATTCTGAAGAATATCCCACCCGAGGCTTGTTTGTGTGTATCATGATGTCACAGTTTCAATCTTTTTTTTCAATTATTATGTCAGTAAACCATAGCGTGTTGTTTAATAAATCACATTTTTTACACATATTCTACTCTCTCTGTCAAATCTGGTTCAAAATGAAGTGAAGGATGTGAAAGTGTCACTCACGATCGTTGCACAATTCAAGACACTTCTGTTTCGTGTGTAAAGTTCATGGGGGGGGGGGAGGGGGGCGTGTCTGTCTAGATGTGCAAAAATACATTTTGGGCAAAAGGACATCGAGTCTTATGTGGAGGTACTACAAGGAGGTATGAGTGTATCTTGTAATTGTGTTTTAGCATAATTGCTGTGGCTCACTGGAGCTCACAACATTCCTCACATTCTTGCTCATAGTTATGATGCTTTACACATCAACCATCCTGGCGATATTATAATAAATCAAAATGTACTTTATGCAACTTAAATCTAAAAACATTCTGATAACAAATACTTTTTCTAGCTGTATTTGTTAGCTTTTTTTCTGTTCATAGGCCTGTATAGAGTGTGTTTCTCGTGCGTGTCAGCGGCCCGGCGTACACATGCGTTAAACCACAGAGACCCATAAACCAGCTGCGGCAGAACAAGCCGAGAAAAAAAGGACGGTAACCCCAACAATGTGTGGAGCGTAATCGTCTCATTAGACAGCGGGGGCTGCTCGGTTGAATCAGCTTCTGGTGGCGAAGAGCAACTGCTACGTCAGGGGAATCAAACCAGCGATCCAAGCAGGGCGCAGGCAAGACGTGTGAGGCGTTCGAATGCTGTCAGCAGAAGATGCAACCTGGAGGTTTCAAGCTGGGAAGATCGACTCAAATGAGAATAATTCAGGTTTTGTTTGTTTCAAATTTGACTGTAAAACAGGTTTGATCTGATTTTTATGTAAAATGTTTGTCTAGGGCTGCTAGAGAATCTGGAGATGGATATGTATCACGAAGCGGAGGCAATGATACGATATATTGTGATACTGTAGGAACAAGAAAAGTACTATTTATTTAGTAATATTTTCCGAATTTACAGACCACATGACGAAGTGGTAACTGCCTTAATTTGCTTTTAAACCAAAATATGACCCAACATCGGCCTTAAGAGGTACGTGAGAAGACTGTATCCTCTCGTCCTCAGTCATCGATTTCAGATTTCATTGGTTCTAAAGCTGCGAAGGGCGTAATGACTTCTGCCAACTAGTGGCTGGAAGTTTAATTGCAACACCATAATGAACAAACATACATGTTAATTGTAAAAAGTGTAAAAATCGATTTGGTCGAAACAATATCATGAGGTAAAAACGTATTATTACAACCCTGTGAACTTTCTACTGTCACACACCGAATTCCCCCACTATGGGATCTATAAAGTAATATGTTATCTTATTTTATCTTACTACACTAGCGTGTCCGTTGCTCACCTCTTCTTCTAGTTTCTTTGAAGAAAGACTCACGCGACTGTTACATGTCGAGCGTTAAAGCCGAAAACAGCAGCTCTTTGTTTGTGGACTTTGTTATAATTAGCTCATATTAAGGGTTAAGCTGTTTGAGGTGGACTTGTGGACTTCAACCATTGCATGTATGAACGAACCATCGCCGTTCAGATTCCATGAGCAACATGCAACTGTTCTGGGGTCAGACCAGAGTCAGCTGCCTGTAGTCGGCTCTGCAGACCTTATGAAGGGTATCTCATTGTTGTTTTTCTAGGAAAGATATTTATTGCTATTCTTCCTGGGAGGTTAGTACTTTCAAGCCAGACACAGACACACACACACACACAGGTACACACACACACACACACACACACACACACGACACACTCAAACACTGCAGTCTTCTCACTTTCTCCCCCTGCAGCATCAGCTGAGTTTGCTCTTTGGCTAAGTAGTGCCAGGGAGGCTGTTTCTTCCAGGGCTCTAAAATGTCAGGAGATGTTAGGAGTGATGCAGGTCACTGACCTTGTTTCTCCGACACGTTGCGCATCACAAATGTACGGCGGATTTGGATATAGGTCACATGACTTTACCACTGATGAGTCACCTGTGTCAAATGTCAGGTGGTGCAGTTTGTTGATGGAAAACTGTTTAGAAAATATCCATTATATGTTGTAAACATTTGTCTTTTTATAATTACATAAGCATTTATAATGTAAGTAAGTAAGTCATTTTTATTTGTATAGCGCTTTTCCAGACCAGGGTCACAAAGCGCTTAAACAATCAACAACAATATTCAATAAAGTATATACTTTAAAGGATCAAGATAAAACTGATAACACAACAGGAGTTCCAGAAAATCAAGGAAAAGCCTGAACAAATAAAAACGTCTTAAGATGTAATACTTGTAATTTATGTAGTATCTCATGTTTGGGGAATTATTCTGTAAAATGCGGTCCACAAAGAAGCTATTTTATTCTTTTATTTTTGTCACATAAGAACTATTTGGTGCAAAACACAGGAGGAAATGAAATCAGGTCTCATGACATTTAATAAACTTGGGAATTTAGAATTTGGGCAGAACAACATGTCACCGCGGTAATATTTACCACCATGCTGCTGATTTTTATTTTAATTTTTTATGAGAATTGACGTTTTTTGTCACAGATAATGATCCCGTGGTGCGTCATGTTGAAGCTCATCCATATTGACGGCTGATCTATTTAAATGTGATTTGACTGACAAACTAACCACCGGGAGATGTCACGGCTGCAGGACACACACGAGCAGCATCTAAATCAAGAAGTTTTTTAAAAGAATCAACAGGTCGTCAGGACTTCAGTTTTTCAGATTCATTTCTCTTGGCAGGAGAACGACTCGTAATGAGTTACACTCCAATACAGCCAAGTTTACAGCAGAAGTGGCAAACTCAATTAAAAAGACAGAAAACTACGATCCAAGCTGCCAAACAGGATTAACTTCTTGGGGTTTTTTTCGTCTGTATTTTTTGGAGCTGGTCGAGTTCATTTCAGATTACAAATGTAATTTCAACCTTTGGCTGATTCAACGGTAACAAGATGATCAAACTGAAGCTGAAGACTGAAGTCAATATATGTTGAGACAGGATGAGAAGTTAAAAAAAAACATCTATAACATCCTCTTCATGCTCTTCGTCTCACAGCTAAATGTGCAGAAAACGACTATTATATTTATATTTATATTTATATATATATAGTTTTTATTTGCTTACACTTGTATGTATAGAAACAGACTTCATTTATATCCACGTTTCAAGCTGGAAGCGAACCCGCATCCCTGAGGCTTTGAGGTGGTCTCACTATCCACTACCAATTAATTTAAAGTAAAGTCAATTTCACAGTACAAAATCACAAAAAATCTATTTTTAAACTGAAATATAATTGTCAAAAACAAAAGAGAGAAGAGAAGCTCTCTCCGGTCCTTCCACAATTTTTGAGCCATACAGGCTGTGTCGAATACATATATCAAGGCCTACAACACCCAAATTCGATACCTCTATCTTCAATATATATGACATCATGATCTGTAATATTTTGCTGTTAAAAAACAATAAATTCAGGATAAACCTTTAAAAAAAATGCTGTATTCCTGCCTCAAACTTCGGTCTTTACACCCTTTAAATATTTACTCTCAATGTATTTTTACACATTTCTTTTTTTAACAATCTTTATACCCTTTAAATATTTACTCTCAATGTATTTTTATAAATTTATTTTTTTACACAATCATTAAAAGCCATGTGCAGGCCATGTAATTTTACTATGTTGAATTTTGCCATTTTTAGTGACTGCATATATAGGCAAATGTTCCTAAATAATTCCTAGACAGCACTTTGTTTTAAATGTCAGCTAAAAAGATCAGATGAGAAAAGGTTTGTTTTCATCCGAACAAGAAGCAGAAGAAGTGGTGAAGTAAAGGATGAGAGTGAAGGCTTAAGTGTATTTCTGGGACCAGCCTGAAGTGTTAAAGTGCACGTTGAGTTTCTAGTCCGTCTCTTGTCTGTCGCTGGGTATAAAAAAAACAACCAACAAGACAAGGAAAGTGACTTTTATTTTAGCTCAATATTGCTGCTTTTTTTTTTTTTTTAACATAGAGTGAAACTCAAACATACCAAGGCTCAGAATCCGGACATTCCTGCGGATACAAAAGTGAAAAAGCCAAACCCTCAAATATTTCGTGGCACATTTTTGTCCGATACTCATCATCATCAGAATTGGAACGATTATTGAGCTCTGCCGTGACCAAATGATTGCAAGAATAAAAACAAATCAAGTGAAAATCCTTCTCAAGAGCTCAGACCTCGTAATGAGGCTGTGGTAGTGGTGGACATATGGCAGAGCCTGAGGGGGGCATGGGTTTGGGCATGTGGGCACCCCGTTATCTTTGTGTGTTTGCAAGTGGAGACGAATCTGTGACGGGGGTCTAATGAGGCGTGCGAGGGGTCAACCACAAGACGGATTTGTCCAGGGATTCTCTCTGCATCTGGAGGAGGAGCCAGTTTCAAAAAAAAAAAAAAAAGAAAAGCTTGTTGCTTCACTACAACAGGAACCCCCGCCTCCCCCCTTTTTTTTTTCAATGCAGCTCTTTTGTCCAAAGCACTCACTTCAGTTTCCCTTTTCAAGGGCACACGTGCGCTCAACTGACACCCACAATGATTTACGTCCGAAAACACAAGTATGTAATGATTCATTTTAGGTAGATCATATTGTGTTAGTCAGTGTTTGTGAGCCATTATTATCAGTATTATCTTCTGTAGGATTCATTGTTAGGGTTCGTTCTCTTTGTCCTCCTCCCTCCTGTTGACATCCCTGACTCTGACAGGCTGGTATGATCTGACACACCACTTTAGTGTGCGTACCCGCTGAAACCCAGATTGATTTGACACGGAACCGCGAGCACAAAGAACCTTCTACAGCTGATGCAAAAAAACATTAGCACACGCATGGTTGGATTCTGAGCCACACCCGCTTCAACTTAATGTCACCTATTAATTGTCGGATCCCGCAGAGAGAAGTCGGAGAATCAGTAGAAAGTGATTTTTTTTTTTTTTTTTTTCAGTTCAGTGGCAGCAGCTGGAGGGTACGTGACAGATGCTTCCAGCTGCTATTTTCAGTCAAAAGAAAAGTACTTGACAGATCCGTGTTAGAAAAACCTGATCGACCTGGAAGCGACTCTCTCAGCGGGGTGGTGTATTTTGTGATGTCAGGGTTTTTTTTTTCAAGTACTCACAAATCATACATTGCTTTATTTAATCATGCCAGGATATTGGTTAAACGTCAAAAGGTTTTAATCTCAAGGTTTATTCTTTTATGATTAATCTCATGATGGATATGGATCAGTCGAGCAGCCACGAGCAGATTCAAGTGTCAAGATCAATTTAGGTCTCATAGCCACTGACTCTCAATCGACTTGGAAAGACGGATGGTTCTGCAGCCTGGCTCTCAATGAATCAACTTAAAACTACTTTACTATTGCAAGTCCAGGCCATATTGTCACACTTTTTTACAGCTAAATACAATATATTTTTGGGACAGTACATTTGGCAATTCTTTTTTTAAATAACCTATTTTTTTTTTTTAAGAATGTATAGAAAAGATCCATATATTATTTTGTTCTATTTGCAAGTCGAGTTATTCACTTCCAAAGAGAAGTTATTTTGTGTCTTGGAATATGAATCATTAAACGTCTATAAATAATTCTTCAAGTGTCTGAAGCAACACACAATTATTCATGTTTTTGTTTTTCTGCTTTTAAAAGTCTGAACGAGCTGCGGGCGACAGGATTTCGTTTCGCAATTGTTTCCTGAGGATACGGAAAATTGCCTTTTTAAGGAATTGTGTTTTCCAAAGTTTCTCTTTACAGACTACTTAGGGCTTCGCAAGAGTTTTTCATAAACTTTCTTGAGGCTCTTTTCGGATGTTGGTGATGGTCCAGCAGATCCTCCAGCCCAGTATAAACAACCTTAGTCTTTCATTTTTTGGTACAAGATCCAAGTTTTTCCAGATTTTCTTCATTGCAAGACGCAAAATGACTTCTCTTTGGTAATCAACTTTAAAACAAAACAACAATAGATCAGTGATATAAAAGTTTGATCTATTTCTGAAAATCAAGTGAAAATTTTATTTTTTTCCAACAAGAATTACCAAAATTGTTGACCCGCGAAATTAGGTCAATTATTTCTTGGGACACCCAGTATTTTATGTTTTTTTCATCTTGTTTTGGGTCTTTTGTTTTAACTTGAACTTGTATACTTGTACCAGGAAATCAGATGTTTTATCGGAACCACGTCTAATCACAACAAGATAAGCCTTTGTAGAAGTACGATGAAGCTACAACTGGTCTGGTCTGAAAAATTAGAAGATAAAAATAAATCAATTACAGAAGATTTTATGGGAAACTGTTTCATCATTTATTTTTTTATTCAATTCAGGCTTTCTTGCCAACAAAACACCGGAAAGTCACACATCAATCATTTGTAGATGAGAACATCTTCTTTTACATACGACAATGGTTTTAACCTATCCTATTAGATTTTTTTTAACATTCTGTCAAAGGGTGGTAGACAGAGTAGATATCATCATATTTTAAACAAGAGAATTTATCTCAAAATTATCCAATTATTTCTTAGTAAATGCCTTTTCTTTTTTTTTTTAAAGTATTTAGCGTCAAGTCATGAATTCGAATGAAGTGACACATAAGCCCCTCAGCAGTACTTTGTACTCGGATTTATGATCAGCAACAAATTAGACTTTTTTATGGTAAAATTTGTTTTCACACGGTCCCTCCGGGACTGGATTTTGCAGATTTTATCTTATTTTTTTATTTCATGTCAATCTTTGGGCAATGTTTTCAAACATTTTTATAGAAATTTTGTATATTTACAGATGGGAATTTTGGGGCATTTTTGGCAAATTTTTAGTTTTAAAAATTGTGTTTTTCCTTGATTTTTAAGAATAAAAACGTTTTTTTATATACCAATAATATCCCTTTGTCTTCACATGCTCTGCCGGGATCCTAGCTTAGATTTATTTACTAAAAACAATTTTTTAAAAAACAAGTTTTTATTAAAAATATATCGTTTTTTTCTTAGATATTTGAGAATTCACAAAATCCCTTTTATACACCAATAACATTCCTGTGTTAACATGTGGTCTGCCGGACCTGAACTAAAGTTCACTTTTAGAAACGTTAATTTTGCGGCAATTTTTTTCTCCTACACAAGCGAGCGATGACAGAGAGTCTCCTCTGAAGAACCCACACATCTCTTCAGTCTGTTTATCGTCCCTCCCTCCGCCTCCCACTGGCGTGTACATTATACAATAAGATACTTTGACGTGGTCTGCATAGCTTCCTCTCCGTCCTGCTGTCAGTCTCTGCCAAACCCCCGCTGTCTTCAGAGTGCCAGAGGTCATTTCATTTCACGTATAAATAATTCACCAGGGGCCTTCCTGCCAGTGCTCGACGACTGTTTTAAACAAGCAGCACCTCTGATTTAGTTCTGTCACTGGAGGGACGCTGAAGGTCATTTGGACATTTCCCAGCAGCCATGATGGATCGCGGTCTCGACAATGTCACGAGGAATAAAACAAACATTGTTTTGGCCATATTTCGGAGAGCGATTCTCCTTTTCTATGATTCCAAAAATGATTCCAAATGGAGAAGATGTGAACAGGTTTCTATCCACAGCAATGGTGAACATAGTGGTGCACACATTACACAAGCAGAGTGGAAGCCCAACTGAGGAATGAACTTTTCACTGCATGTTTCCTCGGAACCTGCAGAGCCTGGAGGCTCGATCAAGGTGACTGCACAGGGAATGATTTTCCATCTATAATCTAAAACACACACACAAGACTCAACAGTCTCTTACCAGGAGGACACTGTCTCAACAAAGTATGTTTTAGATTTTTCATATCATTTACTTAAGTAAGATCTGTCACGGTGGGTCAGCTAGAGGTTAAAATTTACATTTTACTTAATGAGAACACATGTGTTTATTTCCATGTTATGATTTAAATGAATACAAATAATTTATGCAAGTTCTCTTGTATTGGTTATAACTGTGTGAAAATTGTTTTGGTTCAAAAAACGTAAGCCTGTGAATATTCAATGCGTCAATACACTTGATTAAGTCCAGTATACTCCAAAAATAAACCTGTAAACTAGTGGAAATGAGTGAAAAACAAGCTTTTTTATCTGACGCCTTGTGTCCATGAATATATTGTTTACATTAAACCAGTGTGCAGTGCAAAAAATCCCTGTTGTACATTTTTGCAGGTTTTATCATTTTTAATTTAGTTTTTTAAGTTAATTATTCTTTAATGCTTAATTTTAAAGTGAAAACACAGTGTTATCTCTTTTATTCCTCAATATTTTATTTAAAAAGTTCTCCCCATTTAAGTGTTAGTATTTTTGTTTCTCCTTTTTTTACTAATATAACTTGCGAATTTTGGAAAAATTTGATGATTTGTCATGATTTTATACTCATACTTCTTTATTAATATTCTTTGCGCTGTAAAAAAAAAATGATCAACCTTATAATCAATAATAGTAATAGTAATTTTCCTTAATGATGCTTTTTCTTCTCTGGCTATATATTTATTGTTTCTACAAAATAAAGAAAAGTGTATATATTTCTTGTTGGTCTTAGTAGTGGTTAACATATATTATTGAATGTTATTATAGTTTAAAGAACTTAATTTTTCTAAACGTCAGACTACAGACATATTCAAGTTTCATAAAACCGACTTATTCCCTATTTGATCACAGTAACTAAATGTTGAACAAAAACACTTTCTTGACACAAAGTGAATAATAAAAAAAATACTGTTTCACTCAAATGTTCTCTGCATTGTGTGACTTGATTAAAGTTATAACTGAGACAGTGGTTTTGGTCGGGAACAGAAAGTGCAAGCAGCCAAAAAGAAAAGTGACACATCAAATTGCAATCTTCCCTCCCCCGCCTCGGTGGTATCCTCAAGGATTTCCAGTAATTCAGAATAAATAGTGCATTTGTGTGATACAAACTTGTGATGAATAGAACAAAAAGTGTGAACAAATTGATAATGGATAAAATGGATTCTTCCCAACGATAGTAGCAGGTCCCACTCCCACACCCACAAACTGAGTATATAAGCGACATCAATGAAGTGTTCAGTCGGTGTAGCAGCTGCATCAGCAAAGAGATGAAACAGAAAACAGTGTCTTTGTGTGTGTTTGTGAGTGTGTGTGTGTCAGGAGTTGAGGGTGATGGGATCTCGGAGCAGACAAAGGGGAATCACTGCTACTCTCAGCCTCCATTAGAGCAACCCTGGCGATCAATATTGATCCGTGCTGCCACAGAGGTCCGTCTAAGAGGCTCGTCCTGCTTCAATGACAGAATTAGTGCTCGCGCACAGATGGATGGTGTCGGACGGAGGATGTCGGGAGAATCTCGAAAAGACCAATGGACGGACAGAGCGAGAGAGAGGGAGAGAGAGAAGAAGAGGCAGAGATAAAGTGGCTAACACGATTTATGAGAGCGAGGGAGGAAGGCGAGTCGACTCGGATAATGTAATCTGAGTCAGAAGGATGTAATACAGCATAAATGATTGCTTCTTTCTCTTTTTTTCACACACCGAGGGACGAAACCAAACAATAAAACCTGCTTTGCCTCCTCCTGTCCAGGAGGCGATGGTGCGTCGGACAAAAAGAGCGAAAAAGGAGAACGAGAGCTATTTATTTTCTCGCCTAATCTTGTGTGTGTTTGCGTGCCTTTGCTTTTTCCTCCAGAAACCCTCGAGCTTGAATAATAAACAGTGATCAGCTGTTGCTGTAATCCAGCCACCTGACTCGTGTTATCTACTCGGACGACCCAGTGGATGTATCGCGACCTCTAAAGTTTAACTGCTGAGGTTCTGTGGTTTATGAGCCCTGTGTGAAATCAAGAGATGCTATGAAACCACACCAGGCATTGTTGAGGAAGCAGATCACTGCCATCATGATATTGAATGCTCGAATTTAACGTTCCAAATGTGGAGATCTGTTTGTTTTTTTAAACATTTAATTATTTTTTTTAAATAATTGAATTCAACACTTTGTATATTGAAAAGTTAAATATGTTTTTTGGTTGCAAACATATTAAATATTTGGTATAAATCTTGGTCCTATCTTTTTCTATTGAATTTAAAAAGCTAGGTTTAAAACTATTTTAATAAAAATTGGAAAAAATAAATTCTGGAATTATTGGGAGTAGAATATCAAACTCTATGTGTCAGCAAAAAGAAAATTATTGAGATTATTGAATTAGATTATTAATTGAACTTTTTGATATACAAATAATGAAATAATAATATTTCGGTAAAACAAATTAAACCCTTTAATATAGAAACGATTGAAGTAAATTATTCAAAAAATAATCCAAGGCTTAAAAAAACAATAAAATGTCTATTTAAAAAATGTATAGTTTCAACGTTTGAAATGTTAAATTCCACCGTTCAATATTTTGTTGGGACTGAAATACTTCCATACATTGTCTCCCACACCCCTCTTTTCTCATCTTAATCATTTAGCCAACCATCCATGAAACCTTTACTTTAAGTCATGCGTCCAACAGAACAATGTGATTCCAGGATAGAGAAAAACCATCTCTAACCAAAACATCCAAATATTTACTGACCGAGTTTCCCATCGAAAGCTATTTGTAGCTTCCGAAAACATGATGCAGGGACCTTGAGAGAGCCGGAGCCAGGGCCAGTGGATACTCATTAACTGGCTGGTATGAGGGAGAAAGAGAAAGAATGGAAGAATGGAAGAACTGAATGAAACACATAAAAAACAAACAAATTATAAGAACAAAACCTGAGGACAGATCATCTTGTACCCTGGACTTTAGAAATATATTAATCGGGCAACAAGCTGAATGCTGCAATAGTGGGTTAAGGAAAGGAATGTGTTGGTTCTTTGAGGGACAGAGGAATTAATTAATTTTGTTTTCCAGTGTTGATTGCGGGGGATTTTCCAGGGTATAAATCCAGCCCCGACCACTCATTTAGGTAACCAGTAAAATATTTAAATAGATACAGTTGATTAAAAGTTGCATGTCACCCTAACCCTAACCCTAACCTTGACTCTAACTGTAAACCTAACCCCAGCCTTAGCCGTACCTCTAACCCTAACCCTAACCCTAACCCTAACCCTAACCCTAACCCTAACCCTAACCCTAACCCCAGCCTTAGCCGTACCTCTAACCCTAACCCTAACCCTAACCCTAACCATAACCATAACCCTAACCCTAACCCTAAACCTAACCCTAACCATAACCCTAACCCTAACCCTAACCCTAACCCTTATCTCAACCCTAACCTCAATCCTTTCAAATATCAAAATATTTTGTGTCTGAAGAGGTAAAACGCATTACTCTATCCACATTTACATTTCACAGGAAGAACCTAGTCACGTGACCACTTAACTCAGAGAAAAAGGTGCGATACATGTGGGAAGAAACATTTTCTTACTGTCAGAAATCTCTTAAATATCTTCACAACTCGCTCTCTAATCTCTGAAAAAGACTGCAGACACTGTGGATATTGCTCATTCTCCCAACTTGCATCTGTGACAATGCAAAGGATTGGAAAGTGAAAGTGGACTAAGAAAAGGCATCTCCACCCTGACCCTTAATCATGAAGAAGATATTTATTTACTTACACCTACTATTTTGGTTTGACCAGATGACCGCATTATATCATTTAAAATATATCAAATCATCTTTATTTTCTTTAGCATGACAGTTATGTAAAAACGTGGTTAATCTGTGTATCATGAAAATAAGTAATGGAAAAAAACATGCATAAAAGCACTTTTTTGGTCAATATTTTGCCTTGAATATTTCTTTAAAGATCATGGTCTGCCCCAATTCATTTATACTGCTAGCCCTTGACACTCTTTAAGGGAAGAGCTAAGGGGTAGGGCTAAGACGAAGAATCGGAACAGGACCTTAACCAGCAATTTGAAGGTGCTTAATGTAATTTATTATTGAAAAAGTTTGTTTTTACTCATTCACAAATCATTTCTGAAATTCAAATAATCATGTGTCTTTCGATTTGATACAAATGTCCCTGAGACTGAAGCTGTGGTTCTGGGCGTCTGTTGGGTCTTGTGATGACTGTTAGGTACATGTGAATGAAGCTCTGGTGAAGTTGCTTCTATTAGATGCAGCAGAGATAAGGAGGGTCAGGTGGCAGCTGGTAATGACAAACTTGTGAGTTGGAGCTTTCAGACCAAGAGACTCAAAAAACAAACTGACCACGAGGTAAAGCAAAGATCAGTAGGTTGTCTACATGCACATCAGACCATGATTCCCATCACCTGTTGGATCATTTGATAATATAAATGAATAGGTAAATCTAAAATAAGAGTAAACTCTCTGTGTGCACCTATATCTTAATACCTCTGAGCTGCTACTTTTCTTTATATTTGTTCTCCTGAAATTAAAATTACTTTCAGTAAAAACCAAACAAGCATATCGCAGCTTTACTTTCAAACTTAACATCTCCTTTAGTCATCTTTCGAAAGGCTTCTATCTTGGTTCCCCCTGAGGTCTATGGGCAGAATGCTAGTGGTGGAGCACAGTCCCAGCATTGTGCAGGAGACTGCATATAGAGCCCATAGTGTTGGTGTAACCAGGCAGTGCAGCTGCGATCCACAAATATGCTCCTTTGCCGCACTGTTTAAATCAAACGCAAAAGACAAGGACTCTGTTTTCGTGCCAAAACTCACAGGGAAGTAAGAGAAAGCAAAATAGATCGGGGGATAATGATGTCCGTACAATTTCAAATGTGAGTATAATTTGCTAGATAGATGTGAATCCTTGTTGCCCTGTTTCATTTTTAATAGTATCTCTTTATTTATTCTTAAGTATTTAACCATTGTAAGTAAGTTAGTAAGTAATTAATGGTTATTTGTAAAGTGCCTTTCTAGACCAGGGTTTTTTTTTCAATTGTGAAAAAGAAATGAATGTTAAAGGTTGTTGCTGAGGAAAGATTTAATTCTGAATTGTCATCTTTGTTAAAGGGAGGGCAGAAGGTCCATTGGGCAACATGTTACTCTTGCTTATGTCTTGAGATACTTCAGTCAGAGAAGACGTTTTGAAAAGAGGTCACTGAAACTACACACAAAAGATGTGGCTAGGTGACCAGTTTTTTACTTTCTCGTTGAATGTTTGCCAATTCTTTTCAGTTCTCTTGGTCATGAGTCTAACAAATTCATATCTACCAAAATATCTTCAACATCTGATATCCATCAAATTGTTTTGCTTCATCAACAGTTTTACTGTGATTTGACGTGTATAATTGTTGACAATCTTTGTTCATTATCTTGTCTTAACCACTGGCACCTGAATAGGTGATGATATAAATACGAACTGTAATCTAATAATTTGATTTTGAACTGGCGGGCCACATACAATGAATCACCGGGCCCGATCAGGCCCCCGAGCCTAAAGTTTTCAGTTATGTTTTAAAGCATATAAATAGTTGTGAGATACAAATTTACATTAATAAAGCAAATGAAGTCGACCGAGTTCACTATGAAGGTAATTTATGGACTGATTTTTTTTCCTACAGCTTTTCTTGACGAACCTGATGAACTCTTGAGTTCCACAAGAAAAAAAAGAAATCAGCAGTTTTATCCTCCTCAGTGGCCAAATCCCATTTCCCAGCATTCCTCCTGTAAATATGCACAGCAAACACTTTTTTTTTCTAGAAACAAGAGCTGTTTGTGGATGTGCTTGTGAGCATAATTGTAAGCGTATGACGAACTAATGACTCTTTTTTTCATTGCAAAAGATTAAGATTCACACTCGTATCATTATCTTTCCCTCGCTAATGTTCGCACATTAGCACTAAATTGTCGGTGACCCCCCGGGCTTCAAACATAGGCGTCAGTTTGGAGGTAACAGGTAGATGTTATGACTAGCTATTCACTTTAAGCTCCAATGCAAAAAAATACTTTGATAAAAATCTTCTACTCTATGAAAAGTGCTTTCATCCACGACCACCCCCACACTTCCTCGCCTACTCTTTGATGAATATCTCCCTTCCCCCCATTTACTTCTCCTTGCCAGTATGGATCCCTGAAATGTTGCCAATGCACACTGATGTAGCTGTGCGCACCAGTCATCGCCATGGCAATAGGACCAGCGCAGAAGGACAAAAAAGCCCGGACCTGTAATCCTTTTTTTATTTGCCTTATTATGACATCCATGCTCGGCGGCTCTGTTGCAGCCACCAAAATATTTGCGGTGTGAGCCGTGACCCACAGGTCGTTGCTCTTTTTGAGATAAATTGCTAAACTTTGACCCATTTTGTCTCCTATGAGCTCACTCTGGTATAAATAGATTTAATGTCACTTTCTGTAGATATAATCCTCGAAGTAATAAGTGAAGAACAAGTGTGTCTGGAAGAGAAATTAATAGAAAAGGCTCTTTGTAGGCTATAACAATCTCTTTTTATTCACTATTCCGTACAATCATTTGGAATATCAATCATTAGAAAAGGCCAAAAGGTTTACGTTATGTATCGACACATTGTAATAGAAATGATATATGAAATACTAAACCAGGTTAATATATTGAATGCACTAAACAATTTAACGATGCTTATCTGGCTCACACACACACAAAAGAGCATTACTCAATATCATAACAACTGCCGGGTCTCTGTGCCATTAGTACACGCCGTGCACTTCCTCGTGCCACTGCTGAAACTCTCGCTCTCTACCAAGTGGTCATATTTTTTTTGGGTCGCTCAAGTCATATTTTTCGCTCGAGTGACCATTGCAAGCTGGCGTCTCCAAAAACCCCTTTTTACAGGATCAGGATCTCGCGCCAATCCGCTCACACGCAGACGCTTCAAGACTTCAGACGACCGGGGCGACCTCGGTGCTGATAGTATCCATCGCGTCGGACTCTGGGACATCCGGGACGTCGGCGCTTAGTTTGAGCTCCTTTTTCAGTTCACAGTCTTTGACCGGCGACTCCGCTGAGGTGCCGTTGCCGTTCACGCATCCGTCGGCGTGCGTATCCACGTGGTTGCCGCCGTTCACGGCCGGTTGTGCCTCCACCGGCTCCTCGGGTTCGGTCGGACTCTCGCAATTTCCGTTCTCCATCTTGTTCTCCGCTTCTGGCTCGGGTAGAGGAGCCTCGGTCAAAGGACTCGCAGCCTCGGGTTTAGGGGGAGGTATCTCGGGCAGTGGGTCGGCTGCCTCGGGTTCAGCAAAGGAAGATTCAACCGCAACAGGTTCTTCTACCGGAGACTCTTGGACTTCTGGTTCACCATTAACGGGTACAGGTAGTGTTTCCACAACTAGTTGTTCTGGTTCTTGATTAACTTCTACATCCAGCTCTTTCACAGGCTCTGGCTCTTGTTCTACTTCTGGTTCGTTCTCCACAATTGGTTCCGGCTCCTGTTCTTGTTCTGGCTCTTTCTCTTGAGCAGGTTCTGGAACCATTTCTACTGGCTCTGGCTCTGGCTCTGGCTCTGGCTCTGGTTCTGATTCTTTTTCTTGTTGCTGTTCTGGTTCTTTCTCAGGTTCTTTCTCAGGTTCTTTCTCAGGTTCTTTCTCTTTTTCTTCTACAGGTTCCACCACTTTTTCTATCTCTGGCTCTTTCTCCGGCTCCTGGTGTGATTTTTCTTCCAATTCTGGTTCACGTAGTTCTGGTTCTGGCACTTGTTCCACCACTGCCTCGGCTGATTTAGCAACTTCCTCTGCCTCAATGATAGGGTCCGATGGTTCTTCTGTTTCCTCGACAGGGATCTCTGGCTCAGTTACCTTCTCAACGATTGGTTCTGGCTCTTCTTTGGGCTGCTCTTCTGTCTTTACTGGTTCACTCTCTGGCACAGATTCAGCGACAGTTGCCTCCTCTTTCTCGAGTGTAGATTCGGTTTGGACAACTGGGGGTTCTTTTGTCTCTGGTTCTAACTCTTGGGGCTCAACTGGACTTTGTTCCTGTGGTGTTGGGGGGGATTCTATAATAATGGGTGAAGGCACTACTACAGGTGGAGCTTCTTTTTCTGCAATTGCAGCCGATTCTTCTTTAATCTCTTTTTTTTCTGATGATTCCGCTGGTTCGACGACCACTTCAGGCAAACTCGCCACAGCGCTCTGTTCTTCTGGGGGTGGGGATTTGGGTTGTTCTGGAGCTGCAGCGGCTTCAGTAGTGGCTGCAACATCAGAGACCACGGTTTCCTGGACTGCATTGTTTGCCTCCGGAGTCACAGGAGCTTCAGAGGGAGCAGCGGCAGCCTCGTCTTGGGCCGGAACTGCTTCTGGACTCTCACTTTTTTTATCTTTAGGGTCACTCACGTCATACCCCTTCCTTTTCCTGCTCAGTTTGCCTCCCATGGTGCCTCCTGGAAACAAGACATAGAAGGTCCCATTAGTTTTGATTTAAAATACTTTTTAAATGACAAACTTCTTTTGAATGTTTAATGCTCGAGGATCTGCCAAAACCTGTTGAGATAACTAAAAACCATTTGATTAAAAATCAATCACTTCATTTAAACCACATTATTTGATTGGAAAAGCCACAGATGGAGAAATCCATTTGTCCTTGCACATCCTTGCACATCCTTGCATCCAACCACACTTCTGATTGGAGGCAACTCGACGTCCCAATCAGAAACGAATGAAAATCTCTTCCTCTAAGTTGCTGATTCTCATGATTTTTGGCGAAAGACTGAAGTTTGTTTTTCACTAACCGGATCGCCCCCAACCGCCTAATGTAATTTCCCCCTGAGCAGTTGTGAAACTTGACTTCACCTGACCAGCCTCAATGGGAAACCTTCCGTGTAGAAAAGGATGAACTCGTGGTGACTTCAGCTGACTGAGCCTCGTCTTGATGTAAAACGCATGACACCCAAGTCAACCGCCTTCCTGACAAACATACAATTCATCCTCTCTTGACTTCCAAAAACATTCGAAGACTCATGCAAGTTTAACGCCGCGTCATAAAAAAAAGGCTTTCAATCTCCATCATTAGAGCGAACGTTCCATAGCTAGTTAATGCGTTTCCTTTCACTTCGGCGCTTCGTTTAGTGTAATAACTCTCAGGCAAAAGCTGTTAAACTTGAAAACAAATGTACATATATGGGAATGCCTGTGCTGCGCTCCCCACCATGCTTGGAATGTTTGGTAAGGCTCGGTGCCAAATGAGCCCACAAATCATCTGGTTCATTGACGATAGTGATAAGAAGTCATGTAACAAATGTGCCCTCGACATATGTCAAGACACCGCGTGCTGTAAATCTCAGGAGAAGAAGTAATCAGTCTGGGTCAATGTAGCCAATTTACTTCCAGTTGTTTTTGAAAATATCTCATAAACACAAACACTGCTGTTGGGAGGAAGAGACGCTACATTCATGTGCTTCCTAGTAATGTCAAGAAAGAGGAACTCTGAACTTCATTGTACTCTTTGTGTTCAATCCAAACAGGCAAAGATGAATTTGACTAACAAAATGAGGGGTTTGTAAAGTGTCTGATACTGTGTGTCTGTTTGAGTCAGAAGGAAAAGACAGAGAAGTGCCTGTAGGGAAACTCTGGACAGCAGAATGAATGACAGTGGCTAGGGGGATGAAGAAAGATGTCAACCTTAAAGGGGAGGGTGGGGGGCAAAATCCCTTATGCATTGCTATCTGAGATGATAGACAGAATCAGCTTGTTTGGTTTTGAAATGGATTTCATGACATGATAGATCGGTCCATTCTAATGCAATGGTTGCAACTAACCATTCTGAGTTAATCTGGTGTTTCTTCGTAGTACTATCTTTGTCACAGATGACTCTCTGAGAGCGGTGGTGCTGGGCTCTTCTGAGTGTCTGTCTTCAAGAGGAAGCAGCTGTTGGTGTATTAAGTGCTGGTCGTAAGAATATAGGTTTCGACACAAAGACAAGATTCTGATTCTGTTGGATGTTTTTTTTTGCCACAGATTCCCTGTATCTTGTGACAATTGTGTTCACGACTCACAATAGGGTTGTCGAACAAAATAGAATACTGAACCTCGTTGAAGGTTAAGGTTTTAGGTTGCTGGTACAGGTGCGATAAAGGAACTGTCCATAGTACTACCGATACGATAATTGACTATACATGTGTTTCAACATGTAACATCAATTGCATTATATTCCACTGAAGGGCATGACAATTAATTCATATTAATTCAAAATATTTCTCGACTCAACCAAAGTGTCCTTATCCATTAAGCTCTGGGATTCTGGTTGAAGACCATTTTCGTTTTAAGGCTTTCGTCCATTGATGGCAAACGTTAAGAATTCCTGCCATGCGCATCTGCAGTGTGCCGGCACATTTACTCTAGTAGGGGAGGATAAAGGAGCACAGCTTGAACATGTGCCAGGCGCTAACAAAGGAAGAGGATTCCTGCTCAGGCCCGGCACTGACTCAAGCATCGCTTTTCTTACTTAAATTCACTATAAAGGGGTGTCTTGCCGTACAAAGGAATACAAGGAGATTAGACATACACCGGCTAAACACTTCAGCGATAAAAGCTTTAAAAGCCCCCCCCCCCTCTCTCTTTCAGTTCACCCACACCCACCCACCCACCTCTGCTTCTCCCATATGCACTGGCTTTTTTTTTTTTTGTTCTGGTAAAAAATGCTGCTTGCATGGTGAAAATCCTGTTTTTTAATCACTGTTTCTCGTTAGACTTGTTGAACCAATTCACTTTATCAAATCCTCCCCTTTCTTTTAGCGCATTGTTCGATTAAATGACCCAATTATGAACAATTGATTCCTGGAAAAAAGATAATCCTCTCAGTGGTGTCAACCCTGGTATTACAGTATTTGCATGATAATTACAGTAATAACCAAAAACAATAGCTGTTGTTACACTTTTCTTTCTTCATTAAAAGAAAAAAAATATATATCATTATTTGATTTGCTGAAAAAGCACCAATTTGCCAATGACTGACCTGTCTTGTTGCAAGAGTGGGTTCCTTGAGGTCCAGGCTGGATGTGATAAAGGGGGGTGAGACAGCCAGAGGAGCGACAGCTGCAGATTCTTACTCTCCGAACCTCAGACTGGGACCAGTGAGTGTTAACTGAAGCAAACCCTGCGCAGTTTTCGAGACATCTGTCGCTATCACAATCCAGCCAACCCCACCAGAGCTCAGACTGCAAGCTACACCCTCCCCATCTTTAACCCTCCCCTTTTACGCTCACTCACACAAACCCACCGACTCCCTCCATCCCTCCCCCCTTTCTCTCTCTTTTGTATGAGTGCTGTACATGCGGGGGTCCAGAGTGGTCGTGACTGGCCTCTTCAACATTTTTCTCTTCATGGTGTGCAATGTGCACATGTCTTAAAAGAAAACGTGGATTATCTTTTTATTACTGAAAGAAAATATTTTACAGAGACGTGAACAATAACAATCATCTTCATTATATTTATTTCAATGAAATCCCCTTTTTATTTTTGAAGAATTTTAGGACATTTATGTTACATTTATAATGGATTACAATGGACACCTGAAGACTTGAATATATCAAAAGTTACTTTATCTATATCTCTTTAAGATGCTCATGATACGATTTTAAACGCAGCTCCTGGTTAAAGTGCGCAAACCATCAACTGGTAAAAATAAAAAATATAGCGTATAACAATGTTTTTAACTGGATGTATTAAAGCCAGTCTTCTTATGCGAGAGGTGATGATCAAGAACTCCTGATATGTAGTTGCAAAGCTAAGGGCGCCATCTGCTGTCCATCAGTGGAACTACTTACTAAAGTGAACGATTTGTAATTGTATGGATGGATGGATGGATGGATGGATGGATGGATGGATGGATGGATGGATGGATGGATGGATGGATGGATGGATGGAGGGAGGGAGGGAGGGAGGGAGGGAGGGAGGGAGGGAGGGAGGGAGGGAGGGAGGGAGGGAGGGGGAGAGGCAGAGATGGATGGATGGATGGATGGATGGAAGGAGATATGAGGGAGGGAGAGAGAGAGATAGATAGATAGATAGATAGATAGATAGATAGATAGATAGATAGATAGATAGATAGATAGATAGATAGATAGATAGATAGATAGATAGATAGATAGATAGATAGATAGATAGATAGATAGATAGATAGATGGATGGATGGATGGATGGATGGATGGATGGATGGATGGATGGATGGATGGATGGATGGATGGATGGATGGATGGATGGATGGATGGATGGATGGATGGATGGAGGGAGGGAGGGAGGGAGGGAGGGAGGGAGGGAGGGAGGGAGGGAGGGAGGGAGGGAGGGGGAGAGGCAGAGATGGATGGATGGATGGATGGATGGAAGGAGATATGAGGGAGGGAGAGAGAGAGATAGATAGATAGATAGATAGATAGATAGATAGATAGATAGATAGATAGATAGATAGATAGATAGATAGATAGATAGATAGATAGATAGATAGATAGATAGATAGATAGATAGATAGATAGATAGATAGATAGATAGATAGATGGATGGATGGATGGATGGATGGATGGATGGATGGATGGATGGATGGATGGATGGATGGATGGATGGATGGATGGATGGATGGATGGATGGATGGATGGACGGACGGACGGACGGACGGACGGACGGACGGACGGACGGACGGACGGACGGACGGACGGACGGACGGACGGACGGACGGACGGAGGGAGGGAGGGAGGGGGGGAGGGACGGAGGGAGGGAGGGGGAGAGGCAGAGATGGATGGATGGATGGGTGGAGATATGAGGGAGGGAGAGAGAGAGAGAGAGAGAGAGAATAGATAGATAGATAGATAGATAGATAGATAGATAGATAGATAGATAGATAGACAGACAGACAGACAGACAGACAGACAGACAGACAGACAGACAGACAGACAGACAGACAGACAGACAGACAGACAGACAGACAGACAGACAGACAGACAGACAGACAGACAGACAGACAGACAGACAGACAGACAGACAGATAGACAGATAGATAGATAGATAGATAGATAGATAGATAGATAGATAGATAGATAGATAGATAGATAGATAGATAGATAGATAGATAGATAGATAGATAGATAGATAGATAGATAGATAGATAGATAGATACATACATACATACATACATAGATACATAGATACATAGATACATAGATACATAGATACATAGATAGATAGATAGTTTAGTGATCTTAACTGACGACATCATCAACATTAGCACCATCAAGGATGTTGACAAAAATCATATGAAATAATAAAATAATAAACTTAAACTGCTCCATGTTAACGCTCTGCTGGATTTTCTTTCTCTGACAGGAGAGCCTGACAGAAAGACACAGAGGGCTGAGTTCCACATGATCCAGAAGCTTTGGAATTCATTCCCACGAGTGCAAGCAGCAGCCAAACCAGCAGCCCTGCTACTGCTACATACCAACATGAGACTTTGAGACACGAGGAGGCCTTAAAATCCCCCTAATGCATCATTTCTGCCTGCTTACCGTCGACTGCTGTCTGCCTGCTTGTAGTTCTGACACAGCAGCCATCCATCTGCAGTAAGTCCTGCAGATTTAGGTTAATGGTGGAAACAGGTGTGTCCTTCGCAAACCTTGGTGCTCTCTAACCCTAGCACATGTGGTGTACTACACTTTCAACGCTGAGCCAGGAGGAACGCAAAATAACATGGATTCAAAACATTAATAATACATAGATAATGTCAATAATAAACCATAATAAAACAATAATTAAAAAGCAACGATAATACATTAAACTTTAATGAAATTAAATGATATTTAAATAAGCTCAACAGTAAATAAATAAACAATAGATAAATAGACAACAATACAATTATTACACATACACAGAGTAGTGGGAAGGAGTAAAAAGACCAATTAAAAAAGATTATATATTATTAATTTAATATCCTGACCACAGAGGGAAGAAGGATGTTCTAATAAGTACATATCGAGTACATATAATAAAAGTACAAGTAAAGCTAAGTAGCATTATACGTATCCAATGCATTTTAAAGCCATTAACATGTTATGTATATTAAAAAATAAAGTTTTTTCTATATATATATTTGCACTTTGTTATTTCTTTGCACTTTGTCCTTTTTATTTGCCCTTCGTTCTTGCTTGTATAAAACTGTGGTACCTTCTTTCGTCTGCTGTGTACTGGAAACCTAATTCCCCGAAGGAGATCTCCAGAGGGATTAAAAAAACTAAATCTAATCTAATCTACACTAGACACAACTGGCGGGACGCGACGGTCGACAAATGCAGCGTCTCCTAAGCTACATGGAGGAGGGCGGTGTTAGCGGTGTCCGAGCAGCAGGGCGGTGCTAGCGGTGGCCGAGCAGTAGCGCTAGGGCCTCGCCTTTGTGGTTGCAGGAAGACGAAGAAGAAGGAAAGATGGCTCCTGTTCTGGAGAAACAGCAACCGGGTTCCGCCGGAGTGGACAACGAAGACGAAGAAGGACAAAACCTTTGGCAAGTTATGGTTTTCTTTAAAAAAGCCCTGAAAATGTCGCCGGGTCTCAGCAGAGAACTGTTGTGCTCTGTCACCTCCCTGCTAGCTGTTAGCCTGGGCTGCTAACATTACTAACTAGCTGTCAAACAACTTGTTATTTCCGTCATATTAAACCTTATTTATGTTGGATATTGACCATTTTTTAGATTGAGGTTCTATAACTCCATTCATTGTGTGTCCGCCGTTGACAGTGTTGTCATTTGATAAATATGACAGTTTCGAACTTCCATTGTTTTTCTAGTTCACTTTAACTATTCAGCAAAGTGTTCAGTGTCGGTTTAAAAAGTATGTTGTTATCATTCGAACTTCGTCCGGATTAGATCATAGTCTACATCTCAACAGTCAGCAGGATGACGTATTCTTTCCTGTCGGCTGTTTGGACCGGTCACAGTCACAGACGTGTTTAAAAAGATGATCCTAAACTATATTAAACTTAAAGAAAGACTGGAGCTATGTTATTCTAAATATCTCAACTCTTGTGTAGGTCTTCCATACTGAGCGAAGTTTCGAACCAGTCGAGTTCGAAGTTACCATCAGGGAAAAACATCCTGGTGTTCGGTGAGTGATCCCTGTTTCACACGTTGAAAAAGACTTCTGGGTTGTTCGGAATACTTTTATCAATAGTTTTGCTAAATCAGAATGAAATCAAAGTACCCAAATGCATTAACAAGATTGTTTGTTTTGCCATCTTCATGTGTGTCTAGTCAAATCCCATTTTAATTTGGACAGATGCCTTTTTTTCACTATGATGCCATTCTTGGTTTATTTTTAAACGCATAAACAACTGCAGGACTGCAGGAACTAAAACCAAAACACTCTGAATATATCAAAATGTTTAATAATTAAAATGTGCATGTCTATAAACAGTTGAACAAGAAGTATTTTTCTGAACATATTGAATATTGTGCTCAGGGGAAGATGGATCTGGAAAGACAACACTCATGTCCAAACTCCAAGGAACTGATCAAAACAAGAAAGGAAGAGGTCTTGAATATATGTACATAAATGTTCATGATGAGGAACGTGATGGTAAGAAACTATACGTGTACAAATGTTTGATGGCTTTGTATCTGTTGTGTATATAGCTTTATGTATTTGTTTTTTTTTTGCCCCTCATGCAGATCTCACTCGGTGTAATGTGTGGATCTTGGATGGAGATCTGTATCACAAAGGCTTGCTGAAGTTTGCGGTTACTTCTCAGACAATAACCAACTGTCTAGCAGTATTTGTTGCTGACATGTCTCGGCCCTGGACCATAATGGAATCACTTCAGAAATGGGCCAGCGTGCTGCGTGACCATGTGGACAAACTCAAGATTCCTCCTGAGGACATGAGAGAAATGGAACAGAAGAGTGAGTACCTTTCTGTGTTTTTTTTGTTGTTGTTATTTATATGGCTTGGTTTGAAATTAAGTAAATTATTTTCATGTCTTCTTCAAAGTTTTTGAAGATGTTTTTTGTTTTTTTCAAGATTCATTTTTAACCATTTTGATCAAAGATAATTAAAACACAGTTTAGTCAGACACCAGATCGTAATGCTTTAATAAAAATTGTATCTATGACTGTGCAAGGAAAAAAAAAAGGATCGGTTTCATTAGTCAAGCACTATCAGTATAACGCTTCACATTATCATGGATGCTTCTGGCTCGTCATCAAAAAGGCCCATGATTCTCAGCTGTGCACTCTTGCTTTGAGCAAGTTCCTCCAGATGAATGATAATGATACACGCAAATGTTCTACTGTTAATTTTAGATTTGCTCATCTCTGGTCTATGAACGGCTTCTTTGTGTGAAGAGGCATGGGTGTTTTCTAGATATGCATGATATAACTTCTTCCACAGACAGTCCATTTCTCCTGTGATTCAGTAGTTTCTTTTAACCCGATCAGCTTTCCTGTCACTCAAAACTTATAATTTTTAACCATGACTTTTGTTTTTCACCTCAGTTCTTAAATTTACAACTACAGATGGAAAGTAGCGTTGTGCTAAATCTGGTGCAGCCATCTTTTTAATGTAACTACACATTGTCCTTTTAAAGTAAACTGAAATAAAACCTTAAAGCAATTACTTGAACCATGTCAAAAGGGAAAATTAAAGTGTGGTTGCGACAAATTTGTAGAATTGCACCACATGTTTGGTTAGAAAACTAGAGGTACTTCTGGAGTCATGGCTGTTATGACTAATTCGGATTTGAACTATTCTAATAATGATCAATGTTCAAGATGTGAATGTTTTTTTCAGATTATTTTGGGTTCTCTCAATATCATTAAAACAACATTTATATGTAGATAGATTGATAGCTTTTTTTAGGTAACACAAATATTTCCGTGATGTGGTTAAATCTACATTTGTTTCTAGTACTTGATGAGGTCAATCCAGGTAATGCATTGCCTGTTGAGGTGATGCAGTAAGACAGGCCCTAAGCTTGTGTCTGAGTGGCTTTTATTCAGGGAGTCTTGCACTCATCTTGCATCATGGTTCCCTCCCCTCCAACAATAGCGTCAGAGAAAGGAGGATACAAATGCCTCGGTGTCAGAGTTCCACAGGGCTGGACTATTGACTGGCCACTTGAGAAGTCTCGAGGAATACTGCAAACCCTGTTTTTCACACCAACTGACTAGAGTTGAATTTTCTTTATCCATGCTTATTTGAATGTTCTCGCGCTTGCTACTGCGACGGTCGGCTGATGCAAGACTTTCATAAACATAGTTGTGAATTCTTGGCTTCTTCCAAAAATGAAATTGATACACTTGCAAAGATGTTACATAATACTGTCCCGAAACCATTTTGTTTTTCATACATATAAATAGTTCACAGCAGGAAAAAGTCTGAGCTCTTCGAATCATCCTTTCAAAATCATGAAAGTAAAATGTATATATATTTGTTTTATATTTGGATTGACAGTTATTCTGTTCAGTTCGTTTTTTTTGCTGAAATGTAACTACATGCTCATCCGGATTGCTTTTTTCGGGGTCACTTTTAAATCTTCTGTTTTAATTTGCACCATGTTGGCCCAAAGTGTCCACTCAAGCTAGTTTTGCCCAGGATTTGTGTAATCCTCTCCACAGGAAGTGCTCCCTAATAGAAGCTTGTAACTGCAGTTGCCGCCCCATGAACTTAATCCCATGTTTCGAATGATAGGAATTCTGAGTTTGTGTGCAGCGACATTCCTGACTCTTTGAAGGATGTAGGCCACAGCTTCCTGTACACCATCTTTGATTGTTTAGCTCAAATGGCTCCATTCTGTGGAACGGAAGTTGTAATCTCACCATCTATACGGTGCAATGATAACGACTGTTTTATAAATCAATGTGTTAGTATTGGAGACGTTTATTACCAGTGTTGTAAACGCAACATAGAATTTTTTTTTGTTGGCAGTAGAAAGTGAAATAATGAAATGGGATGCCAGACAAAATAAGCAATAACAAACAAGCATGAAAGAGTTTTTGTTGACTTTTGAAAAAAACTAATCTGAACTATGACTTTTCCTCTTTTGTCACATCAAAATTCCCTTTTTTCCCCTTGAAACATTTTTTTTTAACTTGTTCGTTTTCCATCCAACAGTCGTGAAAGCATTCCAAGAGTACACAGAACCAGAGGATGCCAACCAGACTTCTCCACAAAAGCGGGCGACGACAGCCGGGGAGGACGAGGCAATTGTCCTCCCGCTTGGCGAGAACACACTCACACACAACCTGGGCATTCCAGTGCTAATAGTTTGCACAAAGGTTAGTTCATTCAGGAAATCTACTACTGTTTTTTTTGTTTACAAGGTTCTATACTACTCTAAGTATAAGTATTTTGTTTTAAGATCTAATTTCGCCAAATGCCCTCAACTGCAAACATCGTAGCTTCAAATCTTAATAGCATAGTTAGTAACTTGCACTACAAGAATGAATGAGTGAATTAAAAAGAAAGCGATTGACAGTAAAATATAATCGCGTAGAAAATATATATTTTTTTAATCTTATTTCTATTTTTTGTAATAAAAAAAAACATCCTCACACACACCCATTCAAACCACAATGTGGATAGTTTAAGTAAGTTTAAATCAATTCAAATACTTTGCAGCAAACTTAAGTGGTTACTTTGATAACGACACCAGTTGCCTCAACTCCTAAACCAGGGAAACTTAGACAATGACAAGGAACCCAATGTATTTTATAACACATTTTATTGTGTTGTCTCTTGGTCAAGATGAAAAAACTCTCTGGCTTCTAGAAATGTATTTATACAAAGCTGGAGGTCGTTCACCTTGACCCAGCGACATCCCAATGGATATCACAAACACATTTGTTTTCAAGCCTTCGGGTGACCTTAACCCGTAAATAACACGAGGGTTAAGATCTCATTAGTGCTGCATCTGTTACAGGCTCAGTCTGCTCATAAAGTTACATGCTTTTTGCTTGTATGTCATCATCTCAGATGATGGGCTCCTTTTGAAAGGATTCTTTGTGCAGGCTTGCTAACCTGAAGGGAAATATTCGTGGTAGAATTCTGTGGGGACAAGTCATGCTGATGGTGACCTTTACAATTGTGTATCTTCTCCAAGCCTAAACTTGTTCAATGTATCATCTCAAATCTCGTACAGCAACTTCTGTTGGCTTTGAATCTGTAGAAATGGACTTGCTCCTTGTCTTCTGACTGTACATGATTTGAGTTTGGTATGTTTCATTTCTTTTCAGTGTGATGCAGTCAGCGTATTGGAGAAGGAGCACGACTACAGAGAGGAGCACTTTGATTTCATCCAATCGCACATCAGGCGCTTTTGCTTACACTGTATCTTTTTCACAAGGAAGCTGCTTTACCCACACGACTACTCATTTACAGCACTATTTTTGTACCTTAACTCGACTTTTTAAGACGGAGCTGGCCTATTCTACACTTCTGTGAAGGAAGAAAAGAATCTGGATCTACTGTACAAATATATAGTTCATAAGCTATATGACTTCCAATTCACCCAACCTGCCTTAGTGGTGGAGAAGGATGCTGTGTTCA
Source organism: Callionymus lyra (assembly GCF_982586985.1). Taxonomy (NCBI): domain Eukaryota; kingdom Metazoa; phylum Chordata; class Actinopteri; order Syngnathiformes; family Callionymidae; genus Callionymus; species Callionymus lyra. The sequence continues at coordinate 18,005,654 of NC_141823.1, forward strand.
TGTAGGTGTTTTAAATGTTCTTAATGAAGCATAGGAGCCTAGTTTTGTTTTGATTCATTCATGGTAACATTGTGTCTTGCAGCCCCTCTGGATGGGATAATGAAAATAAAATAGGAATTTTGCACGAAAACTTTTCAACCGTCAGGCCTGATGATCCGTTTGAGGATTTTGTCACAAAGCCTCCTGTTCGAAAAGTAAAAAGATCTTGAAATAATTTCATTTTAACATTTAATTTTATGAGCCAAAGTCACTGATGTTTTTTTTTTTCTTATCACAGCTGGTTCATGATAAAGAGATAAATGCAGAGGATGAGCAGGTTTTCCTGATGAAACAACAGGTATGTGATCAACTCAAACCCAAAATTCAAACTTTACTCATTTTCTACTCGCCCTCATGTCGACTAAGGGTTGGGATTATTTTCAGAGTAATCTGTTCCTCTTTAGGTTAGAGTTAGTTTTAGACAAAAATCAACATCCAATAGACATCCATTTTTAGGTATAACACGTTTAAAGTATTTAAAAAGTACTCCGGGTAATTATCGTGAGAGCTTCCAGACTCTACTATCTACACTGGTGTTCTTTTGTAGTACTACAAACGTTCTTTAAACGCCACAAACAAGTGTAAAATATAGTCTTCTTGGAGGTAGTTCGTCCACTGGCCGCTAAATCGGTATTAAGATGAACATACAATTTTGCCTTTAACTCTAAATTAAAACAAATAACTCTGAAAGTAATCCAAACAATTAGTCTGAGTTTAAAATTTTGGGTGACCTGTCACTTTGAAATTGGGAATTAAAGCTAAATCAAATGTGACTTTGACATGATTTGTGATTTAAAACTTTTTTCTTGTTTCACAGTCATTGTTAGCCAAGCAGCCATCAACACCCACAAGAGGAAGTACAGTAAGTCTTGTTGTTGTTGGAGTTAAGGAACTCATTGTTATTTGTTCCTCATTTTTTTATATGCTTGTAATGTGATGCAGGAGTCTCCAGGGCGAACAGCCTCAGGTTCGCCCAGACCAGCAGGGCGCGCTGGTCAACCCAGTGTGAACTCCAGCTCCCCAATAACAAATGTTAAAAAGCCTGACCCCAACATAAAAGGTACATATTTTCACAATTGGAAGAAAAAATTATATCAGATTACATTTTTATATTAAAGTCCAGCGTCTCCTTTCATTTAAAAGTGACATTTTTCATTGGGATCCACAGCAGGTGCAGCAAATGAAGGAGTGCTGGCTAACTTCTTCAACAGCCTGTTGAGTAAAAAAACAGGATCTCCGGGGAGTCCTTCGGGTGCTGGAGTGCAAGGTTCTGCCAAGAAAACAGGTACAAGCGCAACATCCCTGTCGTCCTTTTTTTTAAGCCTCGCATGATCACAAATTTGAAAGCATTTTTGTGGATGGTTAAAGTAATGCACACCTGAGGTATCTCTGCAGTGCAGGAAAGGAAGTGAGGAATATTTATTACCTCTGACTTCCTCAGAGGAAGTATAAATGCATGAATGCAACAAACTCACACGTGCAACTAATGATGTCCTGCTGTCTGACCCGTTCTACTGATACCTTTCCGCCCGCATTAATGCACATTCACAATCCCTCATGATCTACTGAGCTGTATTTGGTCATCACATGAAACTACATTCAGGAGCGTTCAACTTGTAGGTAGCTGCTTCGTTTGTAGCAATTTTGAAAAAAAGTATTTATAATAGAGTTTTAAAAGATGTAGCCTTAATGTTTTTTCAATTGATCAGACCCAAAGTCTCTCCAGTGATAAGCCAATGACCAAAATACAGGAAAGCAATTAGCAATTTCAACCTGAGTCATTAGAATACAAAGGCTTTAAGATGCACCAATCCTTGGATAAATGCTCAACACAGAAAAAGTATGTATTTAGGTTGAAAAATAATTACTTACTCTAATGTTTGGGGATAACTATTAATTAATAATTCCCAGAATGCAATGCTTTATGTTCATTTTCCAAATGCTCATGCTTAAGTTTTCTCTTAAATTAAAAACTATTATGTAGGCTTTTTGAGTTATTTAAGAAACCCTTGATGGTTTAATAAAACTAGTTTCTGTGTAATTTTGTTGATAACACCAGGAGTCACTTCCTGGTCAAAATGATTTAGGAAAATGAATGTGTTAAATATGTTTTGTTGCTGCTATGATTGGTCTCAGTTCATTGTTGGATACATTTTAGACAGATAGATGTTTACTAAAAAGTTTTTTTAAGTGGTTCAACTATGTGTATACAACAATGTTTCAATATATAAAACGAAATAATTCCTTTAAAAAATACTATTGGTAATAATTGGATTATTTATACACATTTTGTGCCATTATTGATGAAGTAAATCTATTGATTTATAACTTCATTACTCGCCTGTAAAAGCGGGAAACGACATGTTTGTGACACTAATGCGTGCATCCAAGTTCCTCTAATGGTTTCTCTGCATGTTCACTCCGTCAGTCCCCACCAGCATGGACCCACCACACTGACCCACTCCATCTATTGTTGACCAACCGTTGCTTATAATCAAACAGAAGCTACAGGACATTACTTTTGGGCTTTGTCTCCTCTCTGTTTCCAAGGGCAGAAGCCGGGTTTGACTGACGTCCAGGCGGAGTTGGACAGGATGACTCGCAAACAGGACTCCATGGTCACGACCAACGACGAACAACCGCCCGCGGAGAACGAGGCTTGAAACCGAAAAAGAAACAAAAAAAAAAACAGCTGCAACTATACGGCGTTTAATTCTCTGGAACATGTACATGTGAGCAGTGGGGAAAAATTGACCCATGAGTTTTACCAAAATAAGTTTGGGATGCTTTCGGATATTTGTGTGGTGGTGAGCAGGGAGAGGATGTTGAGAGGAGGAGGAGGAGGAGGAGGAAGAGGAGGTGAATGCTGGAGGCTCGACTCCTCCTCGGAGAGACGTTGGGCCTGATGCTTGATCTGTGTATATATGTCGGTGGTTGCAGGTTCAGCTTTTCTCGCGAAAGGAATTTGATTGTGATTTTTTGAAAAGTTCTGGAAAGTGATCGTTCATTCATCAAGGAAAATTCGGAGAGAAACGAATGATTGTTTGTAGTTTGTACAAAACATGTTGGATATCATACTGATTTATTTATACAAAGATCCTTATTTTTATTTCCTTCACTGTATCAGCCTTTTTAGTTTTTAGTTTTAGGAAACCCCCAACGAAATTCCCACTCATTTCCCAACGACGACCATGATGGTATCTCCAGTTTTCTTGAAGGATTCTGTAAATAATTATAAAAACTTTTGCTAAAAAAAAAAGCATTTTGACTTGCAACAGATTCTGACACTTGGCGGTAGCAGCTTCTGTATATTCAGGGAGAGGCCCCCCATCTTTCCTACTGAAACTCCCAAGTGCCTCGCACAGTTAGATGTTCGTAGCACCAAATAATTTATATCTTTTCTATGTTTTATTTTGTTAATTTTCAACAAGCCTGTGGTTGCTGTATTTTGTCGAGCAGGGATTCTTTAGATCGATGCCTTCAAACAAGCCTCGAAAAGAGGTAGAACCCCATTTTCGGTGCGGAAACGAGCACTTATTGTTTGGTGAAACCACTTGCCGCGACTCCACTGATCCGCTGGATGGTTTAGTTTTTGGCTCAGCACTCTAGTTTTCCTTTTGCTTTTCCTCACATGTGTCTAAACATTCCCTGGTTCTGTAGCAGGTTTCTTCACAGCCACCGCTCTAGAGAAAACATCTGATCCGTCTCTTATGTGCCCTGATACGATCTTTTGCCTTCAAACGTACAGTCCACGCTGTGGACACCTTGCCTTGACAACATCGCTCCTTATTCAGTTCCATGTCCTTGTTGGTGTTTTTAACACTTTTAAAAAATCCTTGTGTGAGAACAATCCAGGAGACGGAAAAAAAGCTCTTTCAGGCTTGATCTAGATTTCAACGTTGTAAACTGGTGACATTTGGAACATGAACCAAAGATGCATTTTTCTACTTGTTACAGTGAATGAAATGTACAAGTTGCCATCTTCTTCTTTTTTTGCTTACACTTTATGATTATTTTCTTTTACTATACAAAAGAACGGTAAACATGCCTTACTCCACTTGACCGGGACTTTGACCTACAATAGAAACTTGTTGCTCAGTTACATTGATAACAAAGCGATCCAGATACTGTATCCAAGATCTCATTGTACAAATCAACGCCTCTTCTTTCGAATCAGATCTTTTTTTTTTCTGGATCTTGTCCCACAGATGGCAACGGTGATGTCAAAATAAGCACTTTTACAGTTGGACCCAGAATGCATATTTTTTCTCATAAACCCTTGTTAAATATCACCTTCATCCGAACACTTAAGATCACATTTATTTCTGCTGCTGAGACACTTGTGTTTAATGGTGGTGTTTGCCTTCAACGCTGCAGGTTTGATCCTCATTTCTGTTTTTCTCTTTACGGTTTCTTTCCCGAAACTTCCATTTTTGTTAACCATAATAATGCTAAAGTAGAGGTTCTTGTTATGTAAATCGTCGACGCCTCAATATCAAAGTGATGTACAGACTGTGTTGGAAAGTCACTTCCTCCCTCACATGTTGAATTATTGCCTTCGACCACTAACGTCAGCCTCCAGCCATGTTCTCGAACCGATGAGCTTCTGCTTCCAGTTCCATCTGTAACCAGGACGCTGCAACCAAGCCGAGCGCCGGCTGCGTTTTCGGGATCCGTGTTGATTCAAAAGCTTGATTGTATAACTTGGACACACCTTTGTAGCCTCTCTGCTGCCACGTGGATTCTTGCTTTTTACGCTGACAACCATGAGAATTATGCCTCAACCCCCCCCGGCTTCAATAAAACGAAGAATCCAAAATGAAATCCAAAGTTTTGTGTTTTATTTTAAGTTGCTAAAACACCAAATGTATCATGTTTTGTGATGCTTTGCAATTTACTCCCTGTATCCAGCATGTTCTATAGAGGTTTGGACGGTGCTATTGGAAACTGAGATGCAATTTTTATTGTTGCCAGAAACTGAACTAAATATAAGGTATCTGATGTAGCCCAACTTTCTTTTCTTTTCTTTTTTTTAAAAGTAAAATTGTGTTACACCAATAATGGTTAATAATGCAGTCATAGTGATTAAAAAGAATAATCAAGACAACAAAACTACATATATAAAAGCCAACAAGTAATATTTATTTTCATTATAAACTCTTGGATGCTTTTATTGGGGTTTTACTTTTTTTAAATACAATATTTAAAAAAATGTTACATGACTCTGGAGTGTTTTTAAAGTTCAACTAATGTGTTGATTTAAGTGTATCTTAGATATATCTTGTACCTCTATTGTACTCATCAGTATGTGTTGAGATTTCAGACGGAGGAGAACTTTTTAAAGTAATAATTCCAAAATATGGTCATGATGAGGGACTTACTGCATCTTGGAGAGGAAGACTTCAACATTTGAAACATGTGAGTCAGGAGAGTTGGGTTTTCACACTAGTTGACCTTTAATAACAGTTATTTTGCATTTTTTGATACTTGGGATTATGAGATTAAAGTTCCTCTGAGGACTGTTAAAAGTGATAATAAATTTATATTATCTATAACAGAACCGGGAAAGTGCGACATCCTGACTGTATATTTGTGTCCACGAGGTCAAAAATGCTGTAGAAACTACTACTAATTTGTTTATTTCATAAATGTTATTATTTTGTACTTTGTCCATTAATAATCACCAACAAAGTACTTTAATTCACCGTTGATTTAAAAAAAAAAAATGCAGATTGGTATCTTTTGGTTGATGTTGAGCAATCAATGTTGAAATTATGTTACCATGTTGATGTTAAAAATCAGTCTCAACATTGATTCAACATAAGACGTATAGATAAAGCGTGAGGGGACATTTGTGGCGATAATTTAACAGAGCTTGGACAGGTGGGACTCAATGTATTCGACCCATATGTAGTTGAATAAATAATCATTCAAGGCTACAATTGTTGCAATGTTATCGCAAGCACTTTCAATGTTGTTTCAATATCAGTCACCGATGCTGGCTGACGAAGTTTCAACTTTGATTCAATGTAGTTTTTCTATCTGCGTAGTCTTAACAATAACAATAAAAACAATAACAAATAAAATATAAAACACCAGACGGGTATTTGGCCATTATTAGATTGTACCGTGTTTTTTCAATTAAAGTGTTCAAGTGTTTTTGCTTTATTTAGGTTTAGGTTTAGGTAGAACTTTATTGATCCCTCAGGAGGTCTCCTTTGGGAATTTTTTCTTTTTTTTTTATATAAATGATCCATAGCAAATACAGCAATTTTTCATATAAAAATTATCAAAATAAAATATGAACAAGAACAAAGAGAAATAAAGAGAGATATTTGTATGTGATGTATTATTTAAACTGCCATCTTTTTAAGGACTACAGATTGTAGTTTGCATTGTGGTTGTTGTGCATTGTCCCTTTAAATAAAACTGAAACTGAATGACAAGAGGATTTTTGTTTTAGGACTGTTTTCATTTTAAATCATTTGATGCAAAATATAATTTTTGCCTGTTGAAGCTTAATTTTATTTCTCGATTTTATTTTTTTATTTGCTTCTTTATTTGTTCTTGATAAAATGTGTCCCTCGAGGAAAATCTATATAACAACGGCCATTGTCATTAAACTGCAGTTGTTAATTAAACCACGCGGTGGCAGCAACGACTCCATTAACACTTTTCTAAACAATAAAAAAATAAAAAAGAAGAAAAAGTATCAGGGCCTCGTCTCTGAACAACTAACATGGCTTTCATTTTACAATTCATATTTCTAAGAGTAAATAACATTAAAAAATATCTTCTTCATTGTTCAACTCGTGTGATGTAAGAGCTCGCTGAGAACCAGAAGAATGTTCCTCCAGAGGGGCGGAGACAAACTCCATCCGACACACCGCTGCGACAATAGGAACCAGTCCGGCTCTCCCTCGGTGCTCCCGGGCCGTCAAGATGGCTGGCGCGCGCACATCTCCGTCGAACATCCTCACCGGATAAACAACCACAACCCAGGAGAGTCCAACAAGTGGCGGCGCTGAACTTTAAACCGTGTCTCGTCGTCTTCCGGCGGGGATTAAGTGAGTCTCTGCTGCCGGGCCATGAGAAGCGGACGATCCGGTTTGTTTTCCCCGCGTCTGGTCCGGTTCTGACCGCAGCCCGGAGGTAGAAGAGTCTGGGGTTCTTTTTTTTTTTTAGGGGTTGGTTTTTTTTGATTTGTCTGAGAAGAAAAGCAGCACCATGAGGACCACCGAGGAGGCGGAGGGTTTTGACGGAGAGGCCTCCAACACCTCCATGATCTCCGGGGCCAGCAGCCCCTACCAGCCCACCACTGAGCCGGTCCTGTCCAGGAACGTCCTCGGGGGGATCCGCTGCGACCTGGACTACCTCAAGTCCTACTTCGGCATCCTCAAGGCGGTGGAAGTGGTGAGTCTTTTCTTAGAGTCCATCTCAACTTATATTCATTTTAGAAATAAAGAATAATAACTATTATCATTAGGTCTTCACCAAACATGTAAAACATTATTTTTTATTTAAAATCCAACAGCTTCCTGATGGACTAACTCACTATATATTTATATATATATATATATATAAAAAAATGACATCTATTAGGGTAAAGACTTTAAGAACGTCTGATAAGAATATAAATTAAAAATAAACTATTATAGAATCAAAACTTAAACATGTATTTAAAGTACATTGTCTTATAATAAAAACTTAAACTTTGACAAAGAATAAAAGCCAATGTTGATGATGTATAATAATAATAAAAAAAAGTGAGCAAGAACTATCTCTTCAAACACTACTAATCTATTATTTGTCACCACAAAAATAAAAGGTTTAAAAAAAATCCCCCCAGATGGCAGGATCTCATGAAGGGAGTGGGGTGTGTCCTGCACACACACAGCTTTGTTAAGTCCCTAAACTTGTGTTCAGCAAACGAACAGTTTCATTTGTTTCAAACCGAATAACTCGATATTTTTCATTGTTTCAAAACGTGGAAGTATATCATATCGACAACATTTATTTTAAAGAGGAAACTTGAGTTTGTGATTGTCTTGTGACATGATTTGGGTTTTTTTGATACATCTTTTAAACAGATGGTTCAGCTCTAGGAAAAGACAACAGAGTCTGAGCCAAAGCTTTAATAATCCAGAACACAGGAAATATCCGACTAAAAATATCTGTTTAGAAGAAGAGCATCTGTGCAAATGTCTTTTTAAACAATATAGTCGTGTGAAACACGACAACCTCATCAATATTTATACATAATTGGTTCCTGATTAAAAATGTAACATGTTTAAGTTTGCTTAAACAATCTTAAGAAGAAGTATGATAATGTTTTTTTCTTGTGGTAGCAGTTGCCATTTTTACTCATTTGTTGGTCGCACAACATTGAACTCACTGACTAATGAGGGTTTTAAATAATGTTAATGTCACCTTATGTAAAAAAATAAATAAATGTATGGTCTTTTATTATCACAATTGCGATTACTATTTAATAATAATTTGGAATTTAAAATTCACCACTGAATTAGAAAACTCACAAACACCAGGACGGCAATGTTTTTGTGACACGAGTGAGTTCCAGAGAACAGGAGAAAAAGTCAGTTGAAAGTCATTCAAGTTTATGTTCACGATCGTCGAGGAAGCCAACGAGCCTCGGTGCCAGATGTGCATTTTTCTCCTTCATCCTCCGGCCATTTCTTCGCTGTCCTAATTTGCTCCTGGGTCTAATAAGAGCTCAAGTAACACAACTACAGTGTGTACTCGTGCCCGGAACCAGTTTTACTCAAAGACTACTGTGGTTTATTAATCATTTTTTCGTATAAAAATGTTTCATTTTTTTTATCCCAGTCACTTCCTGCTGGCCCACACATGGCCTTTATCCCCTCTTCCTCCAGGAAGTTTTTATTGTGTTGAGTTCCACACCCACAAGGTCGTCGGTTACACACTTTTGAAACCGACACACCTTCATCACACTGGCTTTATATCTTACTTTCAGACCGTGAACTTTGAACTTAGTACTTGAAGTATTTATTATTTTCGATCTAGATAAGGGTGTGTTTATGTCAGGGGTGTTGAACTCAAACACAGAAGGGAAGTCTTAGTCTTAGGGGCCAAACAAAATCTATATTAACCAAACAGGAAGTCCCAGTTTGTTTTCATTCTTTGAACGTTTGTCTTAATGATGTCGTTCTTTGTTCTTAACTAAACAAATCCCTTTCCTTCAACATCAGTTTTACTTTTGTTTCTCCGTCCCTCATCTTATCTTAAACACTAACATCTTTATAATCAAGTAATGTCTGGCGGGCCATATAAAATGACTTGGTGGGCCGGATTCAGCCCCCAAGCCCTATGTTTTAAGGTGATTATATGTATTGGAAAATAACTGCTGATTCATTACAGGGTCAATAATCATTAAATATAATTAATTAACACTATTTACATGCCGTTTGTGTTTCATTTTATTCAACTCAATTTGCAATGCAAACATTGAGGAACGAGACATTCCTGTTCGGCAGACCCTCACCAGAGAGGTTTGAAATCCGATCAAGGCGTGTCCGACCCTGCAGCAGGTTCCACCTTTTTGTTTCCACACCGGCCGATGATCTGACAACCTGAACACGACACCGCAGGACAGCGGCGGTTGTTTTTAAAAGTAGATCCTGGTGGGCGGGGGGGCATCATCATTTTTGATTGACAAACGTATCCACTTAAACAGACACTAAAAACCAGTGTTTGATGGTGACTTACAACTATGAGGCAGCATGGATGGAACAATAGAGCATTCATCTCCACACAGTTGCTGTCCTGGTCCAACAGATTGTGTGTTTGTTAATGATCAACATTAAACTGTTACTCACGAGATAATCCAGGGTTCGTGATCCGCCATCTGCTACTTTCAGACTTGAGACGCGTCTCCTGCTCTCTGTGTTTTTTTTTATTTTTATGTTTATCTTCCACTGGCTTATCTGCAGCTTGAGTGACCATGTGCAGCACATGGTTTTCCAGGTGCTACTGTAAATGTGAAAACACACTTTTTTCCATCCACGAGACATAGAACGTGTCAGTTTATGACTTTCTACAACAGAGCAAAGTGCAGCCCTGGGGGGCAAGGAGGGGGGGCACATGACTGTGGCCCTCACGAGGTCAAAGGAAAACTCATTGGAACGATCATGTTGACACTAAGAATTTTTATTTTGTATTAATCATTACTAGTCAACCTTAGATATGACTGTAGGGTTTTTCTGTGGGGTTTTTTGTGAGTAATGATTGTCCCTTGAAAATATTTAAGTAAATACTTTTTAGAAACATAAATATATGCAATTAATTTTGCATATTTGGATTGATTTAATTACATTTTTTTCTTTAGAATTTCTTGAAAATCTTCCAACTATATTCAGGGGTTAAACTTTTTTTAAAAACTTTGTAAAATGTGGCCCCTGAGTAAATTGACCACCACATGACTGTGGCCCTCACGAGGTCAAAGGAAAACTCATTGGACCGATCATGTTGACACTAACAATTTAATTTTGTATTAATCATTACTAGTCAACTCTAGATATGACTGTAGGGTTTTTCTGTGGGGTTTTTTTTGTAAAAAAATTAATTTTGCATATTTAGATTGATTTAATTACATTTTTTCTTTAGAATTTATTGAAAATCTTCCAACTATATTCAGGGTTTAAGCTCCTTTTTTTTTTTTAACAGTGACTGTGTAGAATGTGGCCCCTGAGTAAATTGACCACCACTGCTCTATAATCTACTCAGGAATTCTTTCAGACAAAACTATTCTCAAGTGGTTTGTATTGGCAAGAATCTGGTGAAAATACACAAAACATTTAATTTTGATAAAGTCATGATATTTAAGTGAATGATATTCTCCTACACACCTACTGTATATTTTGCTTGTATCAGCATTTCAACACCACGTTGTTCCACCTTAAGAACACACGATTGTTTATCTGATGTCACGCGATCACTGCTGCCACATGTAAAACAAACATCACCTGAAGACACCTCACCTGTGAAGAGGACGGTGTTGTTGTCGCCCATGTTTTTAACAAATATCTTGTTGTTTTGTGTGACTTTGACACGTCATTGTGGAATGTCTGTCTCCCCCTGCGGCATCCTGGGTTATTACAAAAACACTCCTGACGCTTTATTTTTCAACTTTTTTTTGTGAGCTGACGGTTAAACTTTTCAACTCAAGCTACATGTCTGTCTTGAAGCGCTCTTGCCGTTTCTGTCGCTCTGTTGCTTCATTAGAAGCGAATTAAATATTTTTAAATTCTCACATTACTCGCCACGAGCTGCTCGGAGCTCCTTCTCAGTCTTTGAGCTTCTTGTGTTTTGGAAAGTTGTCGGCGTACGTCGAGTCCCTGTGGTTTGGTTACTGGGTCTGGATGGCGGGAGAACACCTAAATAGCAGAATTCCTCTCATACTGTGGTTTCGTGTCCATGGATTTTGTCCAAAGCTAGTCATCGTCGCTCGACGGCCACGAGCAGCTCGAACGCTCGTGGAAATACATCATTTTGTCCTTTGAAGAATCATCAGCATCGAAGATAAACTTTTATTTTTATTCCTGATTCTTTTGAATGGTTTATTTATCATTTCAAATTTTGACTGTTTTTTTCAACATCTATTTTTTTTAATTTATTCAATTACATTTTTTTTTTAATAGTTTTTAAAAATATAATTAATAGTTTGATTTAATCATCAGTTTTTTAAAAAAAAGGTTACATTTGTAGGTTTTTCTTAAACTGTCATTAAATATTTTAAAAAAATGTTTGTTTAAAAATGCCGCCATTTCAAATTGAATTAAAAAATGCTACTAATTTAAAAAAAATTAAATAGAAAATTAAAAAAAGGTTTTTAACTTTTGGAATTTGATTATAAAACTTGGGGAATCTTTCTTCATTCTATTGAGAAGTGGAAAAGAAAAATCACAGTTTAAATCAGAAAAATATTGAATTTATTATTCAATTAAAAACAAATTCAACCTTTAAGTAAAAAAAACACCAAATACTGCAATTATTCAAGTTTAAAAATAGCCATATTTAAAAAAGTGAATCATAATTCTATCATTTATAATGTTAAATTGTACCTATTCTATTTACCTACTGTATATTGATTCTAATAAACTGATATACAACCATATGACTCGTCCACATTGACTTATTGTCCCCGTCTTGTCTCTCCTCAGGTCTTAGCCTTCATCAGCTTCATCTGCATCGAGACCATCATGCTTTGCTCCCCGTGCGGCGGCGTCTACTTCTTCGAGTTCGTCAGCTGCACGGCCTTCGTGGTGACCGGGGTCCTGCTCCTCATCTTCTGCCTGAACGTGCACACCAAGGTGCCGCAGGTCAACTGGAACCTCACGGTACGTACCGAACACAAGTGCCTTTAGGAAACACTAGTCAGATCTTGCCTGGTCGGGCTGGAGCAGGACGAGGTTCTGGTGGGTTCATGGTGTGTCCAGTCTCTGGTGGGTTCTAGTGGAAAACTAGCTTCAAGTTTGCAGAAGCTCAGTCGTCCGACTGAAGCGCAGGGATGTAAATCCAGATGTCCTAATCCATCGACGGAGCTCGGATTCCTCCATGGAAGCCCGAGAGGGTTCTGTCTCCGGCGTTAAGACCAGGGTGGTCTGCTGGCTTCGTTTGGATTCACCACATGGAAGCGTGTCGTGTAGACGCCGTTTCAGAAACTTTCATTTGCTACCTGACACTTTCTGCTTGGAGTTCTGCTGACACGCTTCCTTTTAAATCATCTGAATTATATTTCCACTCCAGTGGCAGAGAAATATGAGTTTCCGTTCATTGTCGGTTCTGATTGGGGTCGCCCATCCCAGCCTGCCAGGGTGAAAGACGGAGGACATGAACACGCCAGCAAGCTAACACTTACACACTATTTAAAGTTCGCAATTACTTGTGTTTTTGTGGACTGTGGGAGGTAACCGGGAGTTCCTGGAGTAAACCCTAATGCGAGCTACTGGCTGTGAGGCGTTAGCACTAACTGCTACGCCAAAAACAAATGTGTATGTGGTATCCCTTGTGTTGTCTCTGGGTCAAGGTGAACGACTTCCACCAGTGTTTTAGTATTTATAGAAGCCTGGTGGGTCGATCAGATCATAGGCAACACAAGGGATACCACAAACATGTTTTTTTTGGGCCTCCGGGTCACCTTGACCCAGAAGTAACCCAAGGGATACCACAAACACATTGGTTTTTGGGGCTCCGGGTCGCCTTGACCCAGAGAATATCGCAAGGGTTAAGACGACACAAAGTATTGAAATTAAGCCCAAAGGTTGCAACGTTCAAACAAATATATATATTTTTAATGTAGTTAAATAAAGTAAAAACACTAGTTATATTTAAAAGCTACCAAGAAAATATCGATACACTTTCAAATTGAAATTTGCTTTTTCCATGATATCGTATCAATATTCAACATTAGGCATTGATTATCTTAACACTAATTCCGGGCAGGTATATGGCTTGTATTTCTTTTGTTGTAGAATACAAATATAAATGTATATGTTAGTTGATATATGAATTGGTAAGTTGATGTTAAGCATGTGACATCATTTTGTGTGTACTTTACTATGACAGTTTTCTTACAATTACATTTTTTTGTATATATATATATACTGTATATATATATATTGTAACATGTCACTGGAAAGCTTTTGATTATAAAACAAATGTTTAATTGCTTGTCCTCAGAGACAATATGAAGCTAGTAAACAAAAAAACAATATTGATCCAAAACTGTGTTTTATCAAAAATATTGAATGCTGTACAACATTCAACATCATTTTGTGCCTACATTATATATCAATCTGCAACACTCTCTTGTGTCAGCGACGGTAGCATGACGAGGGTGAGACGGGTGCTTCAGTGAGGACAGACACTCCTGGAAGCAGATGCTTACAGCTTGATCCAGAGAGAGTCAAAGCTGCAGCACTATTTTAAACAACGACGCAGAGAATTCTGTTTACATTCGTCTGACCCGGTTTCATCCAACGACCTTCACGTCTCTAAAGCAGCTGCTCGGCCAAAGATGTCCTCCTGAATCCATCATCGCCCACGAGCCGCTGTTTATTTAACCTGCGAGCAGAATCCAATAAAAGCTCTTAAAAGGTTTGGACGCGGCAGGTTTGCCTCCCACCACGACAAAAGGCAGAATATGTTTTTCAGCAACATGTGGAGCCTGAGAACACGTCGCTGCCTCGTGCGGCTCACGGTCGGGAGAATAGTTTTTATAATTAGAGCTGGGATGGTCCTTGGAGAGTCTCCATAGCTACAGCTCACCAGGGTTTCTGGCTCGACGGGAACATGCGGCGCTCAGAGAAATGTTTGCTTCCACTGGAACATCCACCAAAATCATTTAGCTACTTCCTTTGGTCAGACGGGTCCAAAAAATATTCATTTATTTAGTGGCAACTTTTATATTTGGTTGCTGTTATGGTCATAAGGAACTGGATAAGCCAGCAGTGATGGAGTGGAGTATTTATCAGTGTCAGGCTAAGTAGCTACAGATTGTCTGACTTGTTTGAAATGATGTAAACACAGTTTTGGGCTCAGAATTTGAAAGTTGGCAGCTTTTTTGACGTGGACATAGACTGTCTGTCTCTCTGTATTTCTGTCTGTCTTTCTGACTCTCTGTATTTATGTCTGTCTGTCTCTCTGTATGTATGTATGTCTGTCTGTCCCTCTATATATCTGTCTGTATTTGTCGGTGTGTCTGTATTTGTCTGTCTCTTTGTATTAATGTATTTCTGTCTCTCTGTATTTCTGTCTGTCTGTCTCTCTGTATGTATGTATGTCTGTCTCTGTATTTCGGTCTCTCTGCATTTATGTTTGTCTGTCTCTCTGTATTTCTGTCTGTCTGTCTGTATTTGTCTGTATTTGTCTGCCTGTCACTCTGTATTTATGTCTTTCTGTCTCTCTGTCTTTCTGTCTCTCTGTATTTCTGTCTTCCTGTCTCTCTGTATGTATGTATGTCTGTCTCTCTGTATGTATGTCTGTCTCTCTTTATTACTGTAAGGTAAGGTAAGGTAAAACTTTATTGATCCCTCAAATTGTTTTTTTCCAATAGCCAATACATACAGTATGTATGTCTGTCTCTCTGTATGTATGTCTGTCTCTCTTTATTACTGTAAGGTAAGGTAAGGTAAAACTTTATTGATCCCTCAAATTGTTTTTTTCCAATAGCCAATACATACAGTATGTATGTCTGTCTCTCTGTATTTCTGTCTCTCTGTATGTATGTCTGTCTCTCTTTATTTCTGTCTCTCTGTATTTCTGTCTGTCTTTCTCCCTGCATTTATATTTGTCTGTCTCTTTGTATTAATGTATTTCTGTCTCTGTATCTCTGTATTTCTGTCTGTCTCTGTCTGTATTTGTATGTATGTCTTTCTCTCTGCTTGTCTCCATTTCTGTCTGTCTCTCTGTATATCTTTATTTGTTTGTCTGTCTCTGTCTGTCTCACTGTACTGTATTTCTCCCTGTATAAGTGTGTCTGTTTTTCTGTCTGTCTGTCTGTAAAAAGCCTGGAAATTATAGCATTTAATTTTTTTCTGCTCTTTGTTCCTCTGCCTCCAAAAATAGTTTGTAGTCATCTATTATTGATACGTATTAAAAACAAATGCATTTTATAATCAATCAATAATCATGAGAGTAGTTTTAAATGTCTTTCCATCAACTTATAGCCACAGCTCACTGTACAGTGTTTCGCTGATTGCTCTTTGTTGAATTGCTGGGATCTATTTTTCCTTAATCAACTATAGTCTTATTTCAACTGTATAGTGTCTTGAGATAACTTTGTTATGATAAGACACTTTAAATACAATTGAATTGAATTGAATTGAACTTATCTTGACTCTCTGAAGACTGTTGACAGACGGACAACATATGTCTGTGTCACACCCTTGAGACGACTCTTAAAGATCGAAGAAGCTGTTATTGTTCTTGCAAATTAAACTTAATCTGCCAACAACGTCTCATAGGAGCTGACGTCCACTTTTATTTTTCATTAAATCATCTTTTTTCAAGCTGTACAAGAGTTTACAAATAAAAGAAGACATACGTTAGGAGAAAGTACTAAAAGAGATTTATGTTTGTTATTCCAAAATGAAACCGAAAGAGTATGTTTATGAAAATATTAACTAAACTTATGACGTCATTTATCTCTCTTCATATCATATCGAGAGTGTGCAGGTTCTCTTACTAAAGACGAAAATGGAAATGAAAGTATTTGACTCTAAGTCAAAGTTGAACTTTCTTGTCAGCTTAAATGTTCTTAAGTAGAGACATTTACACTTTTGATTCTTGCTGGTTTTATTCCTACAGGTTTTTGGATTATTTTTGCTTATTTTTTTCATTTTAACGCATCAAAAAGTTGTCATTTAATAATATAATAAATACAAAAATATTTATCTTCTGTAAAGGAATTTTTCCAAATGTGAAGTTTGTTTCTAAATTGAAAAAGAAAATACTTTCACGCAAAATATCAACATGTAAAATGGAGTAAAAAGGAGGGACAAAGAGTGGAGGCAGACAAAGCAGCTCTCAGCACAAGGAAATGTGAGACGGACTGATGCAGAAAGTCCCGAGGAGGTTTGCGGGGAAACAGGGCAGATTTTCAGAGAAACAAGACACTGACAAATGTTTGCTGTGTTTGGAAACAGGCCTCTCCAACTCGATTATACAGTAGAACCTGTTTAACCAGTTTGGGGAAAATGCACAGCAGTGTGTGCGTGTGTGTGTGTGTTTGCGGTGCACACAGTCGGTTGGAGACGATGGTTTCTCTAAGTGTGTGTGCAGAAGTTGTGTCATTACCATATGAATGAGGCTCTGATTAAACTGCAGAATCAATAACGGTTGGTGGTCGTTGCTGCCCTACAGGCGTGTGTGTGTGTGTGTCGCAGTATTCAGGACATCGCCGTGTGTGTGTGTGTGTGTGTCATGTGAGCCACTGTGTCACGCATCTGATCATGAGGGTCATACTCCAGTCATGCTGTGCACTTATTAACCCTTCACTCTCTGTCTGCACATCAAAGTCGAGCACAGTCTCTCATTGCACTAAACTTGGAGCCCAGTGTGTGTGTCTGTAAGTGTGTGTGTAGGTGTGTGTGTGTGTTGTATCCCGAAGGTGTGTGTGTGAGACTTTGAACCTCCTGCAGTTAAAATGAGGGAACGGTGAAACAACAGGGAGGCTGCAGCGCTCGACAATTATTCACAGAGCAATTTACATGCGAAATAATGAAACACAAAATCAACAATGATGCGCACAAACCACTCGCACACGGCTACACACAAAGTCAAAGGAACAGTTAAGGTAACAGGACATGATGTTCAGTTGATTCTTTTAGTATAAGAACTTTTAAAGTTTAACACTTTTCCAATTAAAATGTACATATATTTATTGTTAAGTTAAGTTTCCCCCTGTATATATATTTTATCTCATACAGTATAGTTAAGATTTTAGTTTTGCTCATTATTTAAGATTAAAATTGTATGTTGGGGCTTTTAAATGTGAAGAAAATTGTTAATATGTTGTTTAGCCTTTTTTTAAACCATGAATAACATTTTTTTTTTCTTCCAGTACTAGATTTTTAGGCAGCAAAAAATCTAAATATATCTAAAAAAAACAACTGATGTTTTCAGGTACAAAATGGTCATTTTAGAAGCATCTAATGTTTCTTTTGACGCTGTACAAATTCTGATTCAAGCCACACTTAATATTTCTTCGCACACTAATGATCACTCGTCATGTTTTGCAGGATTTGGTGAACACGTGCGTGAGCACCGTCTTCTTCGCTCTGGCCTCTCTGGTTCTGGCCTCCATCAACCACAGTACACAAGGGGAGATAGCTGCAGTGGTAAGTCTATTTTATTATTATTATATTATATATTATGATTATTATTTATTTTTTTTACAATAAAAAAACCCAGCTTCAGACGTTGATAAAAAATGTTTACTCAAGCCTGACACTAATTCTAATAAATGTTGAAAACCTAAAAATATCGAGTGGTTTGTGATCAAGAAAAAAATGGTTTGGATCCACATGCTTAAGTTATAATATAAAAATATTGTAATAAAATATAAATAATATACAATTTTATTATGAAAGAGAGAAAAAATCCTCTTAGGTTTATTGTTGTTGATATATTCATCATTATTTTATTGGTGTTTATTATTTACTACAATTTTTCACATGTGTTACTTTGTCTTAATATGTGTTTGATATACTTGTGTTCTTAGCAAATTAGGGAAATTGAAGTAGTCAAGCACAAAAAAGATAAAAAATACAATCAATAAATTAATCAAAACCAAAGTTATTTGCTCCTAATCTTGCTCTTAATCCACGTTTCCAAAATGAATAAGATGTGTGTAAAGACTGCACTTTCAAACATAAATAAACAATGCAGGAATTTAATTTCAATTCACTGTAGGGAGAACTTTTACGGTGATGATTGATGTAGAAGAATGGAGATCTCATGTTCTCTTTGGTGATTCTATTCAGTTCATCGAGTCAACACCGATGCTTTTATCTACGTTCTGCGCAGGTCTTCGGCTTCCTGGTGACCCTGGTCTACGGCCTGAACAGCTACCTGGCGGTGCGGCGGTGGAGGCGCGGCAGCGCAGGTCAGGGCGCCGCCCCCAGCAGCGAGTACATGCGAGCGCGCACGGCGTCCCGGGAGATGGAGGCGCGTCCTGAGCTGGCGTGAAGCGAACCGAAGAAGAACTCATTAGTGGCGGCCTGAACCGTCGAGGCAATATTTGACTCGCGGCTTCACTTCCTGCCTCTTCTTCGGAGGACGAGTCCAACAGACTTCCTGGTGAATGAAAAACAATGTTATTTTTAGAGCGAATGATGGAGCGTTTCCAGCCGATGAAGACGCTCTGAGAGACTTGTGTCTCTGAGAATGAAGAAGGTTGGAGCTGATGGATCTAATCACTGCCGTCTCGTGCTCACGGGCATCTTTCGTGTGGAAGTCTAAGGTTTATTTCCACGTGTCACTGTGCAGCTCTTTGTCGAAACCTCTTGTCACGGGTTTGAAGGCAAGTCCAGGAACATAGTTCGACTTGTGGCTGAAGTCTTTGGCCATTATTTAACATTTCCATTTCACTTTTATACACTCTTAGAAAACAGAAACACTGAAGGGAAAATACCTTTTTTTTTTTACCCCTCAATGTATTTTATACTCTGATGGGAAGTTTTTATTAATTTATATTAATTATGTCACACCTATTAAGGATGGAATAACAGATCATTGAAGATTGTTTTACTCTAATTTTTACTACTATGATTGTTGTGGATGGGAATAGACTTATTTGGATTTTTTTTTAATGACTGCATCGCTATTTTTCAAACAGAATCTAATAAACACAAAGTAAAAATGACTTTTCCCTTCTAAGGTATTACAATTTCTAAATTAAATAAAAGTTGAGATCTCAACTCTTAACATAATGTGACATTTATTGACTTTTAAAAGTTTCAAATGTTATTCTGAACCTCTGGTGAATACTGTGACAAAAACCATGGCCAAGGACTTCAGCAAAATTGTTAATTATGCTCATTTTAAAAAGCAATATAAACGTGAAGTTTTCGAGGTCAACACTAGGGGGCAGCACCACGCTATGGGTGTTTCCTCGTCGATTCTCGTAGTTTAAAAAAAAACCACAACTTTACAATAAAGTGGATTTCGGTTGACTTTTCTCCATCAGTTCTTCAGACCCATATCCAGAGTCACACGTGCCTCGACCGGAACACTGTTAATGTAACATGTTTCTAGTGACGTCAGAAGCGTGTGTGTGTGTGTGTGTGAGCACTAATGGTACATTTGAAATGGCTTCTGTCTGCGGTGTTCTTGCACATAATTTATATATAGAGCAGTCAGACTTTTAACACAACTGCAGGTTATATACAATATGTCTCCTTTAAAAACTAACGCGTCAATAAAATTTTACATCAGTTGAATGTCGACAATAGAATTCTCTGTGGTATTTATGCTTTGTGTTGACTCTACAGCGACACCTCGTGGTCGTTTATGATATTTTTCTTTTAACCTTTTTGACTGATTTACAACAGCGACAATGTGACCAATGGTTGTATAAATATATCTATAAATGTTGGACAATCACGTTTGTATTTATGTTGAACTGACGGAATTATTGTTTTAGATTTATGTTCATTAACTACACGACAAATCTGTAGGTCACACTAATAGAAGCCATGTTTGAAGAAGAATTCCTATTTATGACGTGAACTTCAGAGTAGAAATCAAGTTTAAATAAGTCGTACATTTATTCTGAATAGTTTCTGTTTCACGTTAAGTTAAATCTGGCTCAACGAATCAGTTTTAAAAAATAAATAAATGGGGAAAACATTGACACATTTTGTACAAAACTCCAGAATCAGAATCAAAAGTTTTATTTGTGCTGGAATTCAGTGATTTGTTGTGGGTTTTGCATTCCAAAGATGTGTGAAATAAAGTTTCTTTGTCCACTAGAAGTGTCGTGAGTTCATGAAGATTATCAGGCCATTTTTTTGAAGTTGCATGCACTTGATTTAAAGGTTTGAGATTTTGTAATAATGTGTCACAACAAATACATTTTACTGGCATTTTGTGTTGGTACGTGACACACACTTGTGCAGTAGAACGAAATAAAAAAGTTAGAAGGTTACTTAAGATACTCTTCGGTCAAAGCAGTTTCTCACTCACAGATCTGGCAAAAACACATAGAACATGGAAAGTCCCCAAAAGAGAATAGAAGGCAGACGATCGTAAAACTATTTTTATCTGCGGTGATCTTACTGTATTAAACATGTGCTTTTATTTTAAACACACAGTGGGTCGTTGTGAAAAAAAAATGAAGTAAATTCTTTAGGTATCAAGAAAAGGCAGCAACAATGATTGACATTAATTCACATTTATTTCTGTACAAGTGAAAAAAAGACACTTTCATGTGAAGACGTGGTGATTGTAAATCAAAGACTTGTCGATAAAAAACAACGTGCAACAGTTGAAACCAGCCAACGTGTAACCGTTTGAACGTGTGCGAACAATTTAGGACATTTTTCAAGATTGTTTAAAAAAAAAAGAAATCAATTCAAAAGTGCTTTTAATCCTCATAGTGTTCCATCAGGTTCCTTTAGTAAAGAGTCGGGATGTTTCACAGCTTCACAAATGACTCTCGAGGGTCAAAACAAAATCTAAAATAGTGATTATTTTGTGAGTACATTCTCCGCACATGTACCGTGAGTACCACGTATTTGGCTCGAGTGGAAAACACAGATATATCAAGACACAGGTGCTCCAGAGAAACACAAGTCCTTCTAACAAAACTTCCTTCACGTCCTCAGAAGCATCAGAGACGTCAGTCCGAGTCCGAGTCTGAGAATTCATCTGGAAAACAAAACCAGTTATAGGGATTATTTAAACACTTTTCTTTGGCGTAATTAGTAAAAATAAGAACAACATGTTTGTTCAGCTGGACGAACATTTCTACATCATCTACCACATGAAGGGTCACATGACTTTTAGACCTAAAAGTAGTTTTATTTTTTCTGTTATCTGAGGGTCTGTCTGGCTTTAATGAACCAGAATGATGCGGGACACCCTGGAAAGGCTCCCAGTATATCAGTGATGTTGTAGATAAACAAACACACAAACATGTGTTTTTAACTGTTGGAAATGTATATTTATATTAGTGGTGTGTATTGGCAGGAATTTAGCTTTTCAATACGTATCATGATACAGGGGAAACTATACTGTAAGAACAAGGCTATACTTGTAGTATTATCCGAGTACTCCCGAGACCACATGACTCAAACTGAAACCAAAATCCGTAACCAAAATCTTCAAGAGCTGAAATCGACTGTATCTTCCTGTCCCCAGTCATTGTTTGGATCTCATGGAATTTCATTGTTCCTTTAGTTGAAGAGGATGTAATGACTGTTGCCCTCTAGCGTCCGGAAGTGTAATCGCAACTCAAAAACAACAACCTGAATGATAGTATGTTCATTGTACAAAAAAAAAGAAATACCAACCTTAAAATAACTAGGGAATTATTAAACAGTTTAAATTTGACATGATTTGAAAGACAAATCAAAACGGGAGAAAAATCCAGTGCTGTTCATTATCTATTTATTTTTTTATTTTTTTATTTTTTTGTTTATCTCTTTTATTATTTCTTTTTTCCTTGCACTTTATTTTTTTCAACTGTGCTGTTGTAAAAGTGTGTTTCCCCTCTGGAGATGAATAAACATTTTCTATTCTATTCTATTCTATATATATATGACTGGGGATGAGAGGATACAGTCGACTCCATCAGCTTTTAAAGCTGATGTTTGGACATATATTGGTTTCAAAACAAATAAAAGCAGTTACGACTTCTTAAAGAGTCATGTGATCTCGGGATTACTCGGACAATACTTCAAATATATCCTAGTTCCTACAGTACCATTGCCCCTGTATCGTGATATGTATCGTATTGCAAGATTTCTACCAATACACACCCCTAATACACAGTTTACATTTCCAACAGTTAAAAACACATGTTTGTGTGTTCGTTTGTATACATCATCACTGATCTACTGGGAGGCTTTCCAGGGTGTCCCGGATGTGTCAAATATGATGTGTTAAATGAATGAGTTAAAAAGGCGTCACCCTGCTGTCTCGCCGGCTCTTCACTGGTCTGTCCTCCGTGCTTCAGGAAATCCGCCAGCTCGTTAAAAATGACGTAAAAGTCCAAAGCGAACACGATGGTGGCGACGAAGCCAAACATCTGCGAGAAGAGAAACCGATGAAACACTTTCACCAACAGGTGAGTCACAGGTGCGGACGATTACCCCGGCCGCTTTGGAGGAACCGTCCGAGTACTTGGACACGGCGATGATGGAGACGATGAAGTAGATGATGGAGGCGGTCACGCACCTCAGGAAGTCCTGTGAGAAGAACAACGTGGTCAGACTGGTGTGGAGGAACTCTCTCTGTCTCGCCACGTACCATCAGAGGCCACAGGAAGCCCTTGAACCTCTCGTTGAACTTGGTGGAGTAGGCGAAGAGCAGGAAGAGGGCGGCCAGGAACTCCAGCAGAGGGACCGTCACGAAGGCGGCGGCCGTCGACGCCGCGAAGCAGATGAAGCAGATGAAGGACGAGGCCTGGAGGCGCAGAGGAGGAGACGACGACCTTAGTGGGTTTGTGTTCAAAACAATCGACTTTGATTCAAGGTTTAGAAACTACAGTCACACCTGTCTTCAGAGATCAGTACAAACAATGAACATTAGTGTTTATTTACAGTTATGGTCCGGGTTAAATCACAGTGATCATTAAAACACAAAAACACACTTATTATCGAGAAAAAACACACACACAAGAACACAAAAACCTATGTGGAAATATCACCTCTCTTTATATGCAAACCATAGACCAAACAACGAAAATAGACAAAAACAGATATTAACAATTACACAATAAAACGCACATAAATGTACAAAAGAAATTCAGATTTGCACATAAACACACAGAGACCAACATGAACCCAATAACATTCATACATTGTCTAATGGAAAAAAAAAACATTCACACACGTTACACAGACAAAACAACATCCTATCTAAAGGAATGAGGTAATCCCTCAAGATCCCTGCGGTGACTGAGGACGAGAGGATACATTTGACTCCAGCATCTTTTAAAGCTGATTTTGGACCTTTTTTTTTTTTGTTTTAATGTAAGTAGTTGTCTGTAGTGAAGTCTGTAAATTCTACAACACCAGAGTCGAGTACTAGACAATACTATGAATATATACTTGTTATTCCAGTATCACAATATATAGTATTGTTGCTCCTGTATCGTGATACACATTGTTTCGTCAGATTTTTGTCGATAAACAATCTTGTCGTACTTATAACGGTATTAGTTTTTTTTAGAAAAAAATAACAAAAACACACACCATCAACACATAAAAAATATTAATCACACAAACCTTAGCAGAAAGACACAAGAATGTACACATAAATACTGGCACTTAACAAAACAAATATACATGTACACAAACACAGATACACTGTTACACCAAAACGCAGCACACAAAGAAAAGGCATGATGACACACAATTGTTGGGGTCGAAAACAATAAAGAACTTACTTTAAATATAGAAAAACACACAAAAAAAATTAAAAAACACAGAGAAAAACGTGCAACAACTCGAAAGACCGAGTTTGTCATGAGATACTGATGTGAGGTTGACCCCCACGCCTATCCCCCCAGGGCTAGAACCAAACTACTTCAAACACACGACTAACTACACAACATTTATCACAGGCCTGTTGGATCGTGAGCAACAATGTCCGCACACACGGACACACACACAGATACTGCAGGTACTGAATCAATCCAGGCTGGAATGTCAACTTCCTGCTCTACACTTGTGCTGAGATCAGAACCAGAACTGAGAGAATGTTCTGACTCTCAATGATTATGAAAGCTTTGGAACATCGCGAAACGACACGGATCACTTCTGTGAAATGTCTGCAGGCGTTGAAAATCTCCATCATGTGATTTCCTGATGTTGTCGCCTGTTGCTGAATCGAACTTTCACCGTTACAAGAGATAGAAACTGCTGAGCGGGCAGGATGTGAGCGCGACGGTCATGACGTGACGAGAGACTGACTCACTCTCAGAGGAAAAGTGAAGAACAAGATACAAAACAAAAGAGAATTAAAAGTTGTTAATGGGTAATTGATATCTGAGGGAAAATAATAACTATATATAAAATAACAATTAAGTGTATAAGAAGAGAGTGAGTGTTATAAGTTAATAAATAAACATGTTAACATTTAATATACAGTATTAAATTGATGAGGTTGCGCACAAGTACACAAACAAAGGAACTTTCCTAATGACCTTTAATTGATAAACTATACAATACAAGGGCAACGATACTGTAGGAACAAGTATATACTTAGTAGTATTGTCTGAGTACTAATAGACCACTTGACGAAGTCGTAACCGCTTTGATTTGTTTAATTTAAAATGTGCAAAAAAAATCCTCTCAAAACACACACAGAAGTTAACAATGATTTTAAAAGGGGAAATCACACACAAACACATGTACACACACAAATAGTATTCCTACAACCTATATTACACAACATAACTACTACAAACACAATTCTTATCAATCGCACACAAATAAAACCCCCCTAAAAAAGTGTAATAAAATACACATATACTGTAAATACACTAAAAAATATATATATATATACCAGTCACACAGTTTTTATCTTTCATTTTTTTTATTTTAATTTTTGCTTTTTTTGGGGGGCCTATCCCAGTTTCTTTTGGGGCGAAAGGCAGGGGACACCAGTCTGTCGCAGGGCACACAAAGACACACAACCATTCCCACACACACACTCATACCTACTGAAAATCCCAATGAACCTATGTATGTTTCTGGACTGTGTGAGTAAACCGGAGTGCCCGGAGTAAACCCACACACATACAAGTCCACACAGAAAGCTCACTAGTCGGCTCCCGACATATATACACATAAAAAGCAAAGTTTTTGTATATTTCATCTTATATATTTTGTATATCTCATTCATTCCTCGGGCTATTAAATTGTACAATTCTGAGTTCGGGGGCAGGAGTGGAGTAAAAGTATCATAATGTTCTGTTCTATGTTATTCTTTGTATCCTTTGTCTTTGATATTTTTCTTTGTCTTAATCTTTAGACTTAGATTGTATCATCTTGTTCTTTCTCTTTATTTCTCTTTGTTCTTGTTCTTATTTTTATTTTGATTATTTTATGAAAAATGGCTGTATTTGCTGTGGATAATTTGGAAAAAAAAACAATTTCCCAAAGGAGACCCCCTGAGGGATCAATAAAATTCTAACTACCTATATTTATCCACACATTTACATTTACCTTAATTTATATGTAATATATCCTCCTTCAAGCTTCAACTATGAAGGATGTGACCGTGACAGGAAGTGGCCTGCAGAGGGTCCACAGTGAGTGGGTGTGTAGAGAAGTAGTGACCCCCCCCTCTCACACACACACACACACACTCCCACATGAGCTCACAGTCACATGACACCACTGTCAGAATGAATGCTGCCAAGAAGACACATCCAAAAAAAAAACTCCCTCCATGTCCTCCGAGGTTTGTTATCTGCAAACCCTGGAGTCAGCATCTGAACATGAGTGTCAGGACAGGAAGTGGAGATAAAGTTTAGTATCAGGTGGACTAAGTTTCTCTCCTGTTTCCTCCCCAAGAACTGAGCCTCTTCCTGTCTCTGAAACTTTTAATAAAGTGATGCTTTTAAAATAAAAACATCATCCTGTTTATGATCAAATCTATTGTGCATCAAAAAGAAGCGTGTTGACCACTAGATGTCACTGAAGTGCACATTAAAGTTTTTCAAGAACTTCCACAGAAATAACGCAACACGTGATCTGGAAGCGACATTTGAAAAAAGTTCTTCTCACCACTTCAGCGAGGAGCAGCATTCCTTTCCTGGACGAGCAGAACTCTCTGGTGGGGAGCACGGACCTCAGGACGCTCGCGCGTGGACCCGGGGCCTCGACGTCCCCCATCGTGACACGAGGACAGAGGAGCGAGAAGTTAGAGAAGAAGAAGAAGAAGGAGGAGGAGAAGAAGACGCGCCCACGGTGGAAAACAATGACAACTGGACTGGAGCTCCAACATCTGCTCCCCCAGATGTGTAACGTGATGCTGCCGAGCGCAGGGACACGCCCACCCCGGAAGTAAGAAGGATCAGCATCAACGACGGGTCAAGAGGAACAAAGATGTGTTATTAGTGTTATTTAGAGTCGGTGTTAACCATTCAAAATTACGGAAGTAAGTTGATTTATTTTAGTTTAAATTGATTTTAAAAAAAGTAATATCTAAGATGTTACTATTGTATTACTATTTCAACTCTATAACTTGTTAAAGATCTTTGTTTGAAAAACTTTTTTCTACTTTCTTCTTCTTAACATTTTTTCTTTTTTTTTTTAACAAGTATTAGTTTTGTATTTTTTTTAGTTTTTCTATTGTACTCATCAGTATGTGTTTGTTTGCAGAAAACTCTCTTTTCATTGAAATGTTTCCATTAGAAAAATGTGCTTAAGCCCCGCCCACTGAAAACACTTCCGAAGATTAAATCTTGTTTACCATAACCACGCCCACTCTGCTGTGATTGGTCAAGCATCACGGTTTGTCACCACATGTCATCAATCCCGGACTTCTCCACCTCCAAGGGACTCGTTGAATAAACAAAGTGGGGCCAGATAACAGCTTGCTGTAGAAGTAATAAAGGACTTTGCTCTCGTAACCTCTCGTTTTCCCAGATGTCAGACGGGGAGAACTTTATAAAGTAATAAGTTCAAAACATGGTCATGATAGACAGATAGATGGATGGATGGAGAGAGAGAGAGAGAGAGAGAGAGAGAGAGAGAGAGAGAGAGAGAGAGAGAGAGGGAGGGAGGGATGGATGGATTCTTTTTTCATTTGCTGTATTTTATTATAAATATATTGGAAATACACTTTTTTCTACTTCAGAATCTTTAAATAAAAAAAAAATAAAAAAAATGTATATACAATCAAATAAAGACTAAATCTTATTTCATCATGTACTATTACTTGTTTTCATTAGTTTTTACATCATATCACGTTTTTTGTGGCTTGACAGCCTTGTAAAACTGTCACAGTGTATAATGTAACCCTAAAGGAAATGCAATTTCCTGTGCTGTAGAAAGTGTTTTAATGATATCGTAGAAATACTGTATCATTGTTTATCGGGTCATGTTTGATTAAATATGCTTCGTCCCTTTAATATAATGTATATTTAATTCCACATTGGATAGATGTAAGATGTAAACTTATATTTTTATTTAAAACATTAATTTATTGTAAATAAACTATTTAATAAAAGTAAATTAAGAATTATTTGTCAAAAAAAACCTTAGAAATAATGAACGTTGTATGTTGTCATGGCGACAAAACACAAGCAAAACTATTGCTGCAAACACTGAGTTGCAAACGTCCTGAGGGAAACACAACTTGTTAAATAAAGAAATAAACATCCTGTTGTCGGGTACGTGACGTACAACATCTAAAGGCCAAGAGAAGATCGTGAGTCTCTTGAACAGATACAGCAGCAGAAGAGCAGCACCGTGGCCACGATGTGTCGTTCTGGAGGCGGCGGTGAAACACACAAGTACCACAACCAGGGTCACATAGAGGAGAGGAAACAGCAACTCTGACTCGTGTTTGGAAAAATAAAACAAACACAAATATTATCAAGAGAAACCGAGGCTCTAAAATTAAACTCCATCAGATTCCTGTCACTGAAAGTTTGGTAAATATACAGTTTATTCGGTCTGGTACTTTAAATATATGAATTTATAACACTGATATTATACAGCATCAAAATAAAATCAAAATTTAAACATGAAACAACATCAAATCTCAAGCATTGTTATTAAGTGCATGAATAAATTTAGTGTCGTATTCAATGTGTAAAAAAAGTTAAATTCAGTTTAAATAACTACATGTTAAAATAAATCTATGAAAGATTCAATGTAAGAAAAAAACCCCAATGAAAATAAATATTAATAATACAAAAATTAAATGTAAAAGAATTTAGTGTTGGAAATACATATTTAAAGTCCGGTGGCAACAAGTTTACTTCCATAATTTGACCCGCAACTTACGTTGATAAAATATTTTATTCTCTTGCGCGACACCCCTGTAAAACAGCGCCCTCTTTCGACTGCACAAGGTAATTCACCATCACACGCATTTTGCAGTGAAACACAACAGTTCTACTTATTGTAGTGTAGGAAGTAAAATCGGCATCAGTCGAAACAATACCTGTCATAGTTTGACATCATTTAGTTCATAGTTATTCCTCTTATTGAAATAAATGAAGCGTTTGAAAGCTGCTCAGAGTCAATAAGAAAACATGACTCATCATCTGTGAGTTTCAAGACTCATCTCTTAGACTTGATGCAGGTTTTAACACCTGCAGTTTTTTTTTTGAATCGTCAGACATGATGTTGGTGAAGGTTTTCTAAAGACCGACACGAGTCATTTCCTTTAAGGAAGTCAGTTACACAAATGTGCAACGTATTCGTCACTGTGTGATGCAAACACACACATTTTTATTTTTATCTTGAGTTCTTCCTCTTGGTTCATGGTTCAACGCTGACTTTTACTTTCCGCTGCTAATAGAAAACCGACTGTTAACTTGTGAACATCCAGCTGTCAGACGACATGACGTCTGAGGAACGACCGCGGCGTGTTGATTTGACAAGTGTGTGGTTATAAACTCAATCATTTGAAATCTCTTTTGAGTTCATCCTGGAGAATACAAGGACAAAGTTAAAAAAACAATGTTTAATAAACTTATTTCTGACAACCTGTAGTAACAATGACACAGAATATTATTTTGGAATGTGGCTTAAAGGGACGAACAAGTATCGAGGTGACACTTTAGAGACGGAGTTGATAGGAATTGTGATTCTCTGCAGACGGACTGAGGTGCAGCAGCAGGTCTCAGTGCGGCCAGTCGCACTTCCAGGGAGCAGGTTGAGGAGCTTTGAGACACTTTCCTAACTTCTCACAGCCCGCCGGAGCCCAGTTCTGTCACAGAGACGACAACAGTGAACACATGTTTGGGTTTTTCATCTCACAGCTCATGTTAACCCAGGAAATTGTATCCATATTTTTTACTTCTAGTACTTCTAGTTGAGTCCTTCAAGAAACATCTTAAGACGTTTTATTTGTTAAGGCTTTTCCTTGATTTTCTGGAACTCCTGTTGTGTTATCAGTTTTATCTTGACCTTTAAAGTATATACTTTATTGAATTTAGTTTTGATTGTTCAAGCGCTTTGTGACCCTGGTCTAGAAAAGCGCTATACAAATAAAAATGACTTACTTACTTACTAACTAACATTAAGCAGTTGAAACAAAAAAACCTTTTTATTCAGAAGATTTTGACGAAAATAATTAATGAAAATATTTTGCTTCACAGCCATTATTATCACATTTATTTATTCATAATTATCCCTAATTTCAGACCCAATTTTAAGATCAATGTGGATGTTTTGTTTTTGTTAGACGAACATGACGTTGAGATTCATTTTGTTTTATTGTTTAACAAAAAGCATGCATCGTTATTTAATAAATTGGTAAGAAAAAGAGGAAAGAATTGTATCTTTTGAAAAATGTGTTAGGAAAAGCATTAAAAGGCGTATTTAAATGACAAAAATAAATAAATAAATCTTTAATTAAAGAAGATAACTAGTTAAAAAAAAGAAGCTCTAAAACACTAAACATACACAGAGATTTAATTGAATCTCAAAGCCATTAAGAAAATCAATTTAATTCCGAACAGTTAACCATAATTAGCAATAACAATACCAACATGTATGTGCACGTCAATTAAATTGCATCTGACGTCTTGTAATGGAAATAATCCCCGGGAGGAGATACAATGGTGAAACTAATAAAAGAAAAAATCAATTAAACAGACTAATGACAAATAAATGAGGCACGTGTCGTGACAATAAAACCCAAACAGAGTTGTAGCGCTAAACAATGGTTTATTTATCCACCGCGTGGGGGCAGTGTTGTGTCGCACACGGATTGGATCTGGTGAGTTTATAGATGGATTCAATAGAAAAAGCTTTATTATAGTGATATATCTTTTTACTGCTTAATTACATTTACATGTTTTTATATCACATTTATGCGATCTATAACTGAATGACTTCTCATTTTATCACGTTTGTGTCATGTTTAGAGGTACACTGTGGGAGATGGAAATCTTACCATCACAGCTCTGTCACACACGTTGAGCTGGGGAATCCCTGGCACCAGCATCTTCTTATGATCCTCCACGACTGGAGTGATCCTCTTCAGGGCCTCCAGATACTCCTCAGACAACACACTGGAGGCCCAAATGAAGTACACAAGTTTAATCCACAATCTACTTCCAAGAATACCAGTTATTTCATCTATTTGAATGACGTAAACGAAAGAAATACAAGATTAGAAAATGAAAAAGAGGTTAAATTGATCGTGGAAAAACATGACTTTAGTTTTCATCAATCAGGTTTTTGCCCTTAATAACCTTAACCCTCATGTCGACTAAGGGTTGGGATTATTTTCATAGTATTTCTTATTCTTTTTTTTATTTAGTTATAGACAGAAGTGTTTGTCTATATGATGGTCGCGACTTGGGCTCTATTTTCTTTGTCCAAAAACACACTTAAAATAATCCATACTGCTCGTCTGTAATGTATTGAAGCCTCGACATGAGGAATGGTTTGGAAAAAAAATGAAAAAACAATCTATCTTTTAAGTCTATATTTTAAGCTTGTTTGTAGCAGAAGCTAAAAGGCTACCCACACAGGAAACACTTCCATTGTCTACACTACCGTCTATAACTAAAGGGAAACAGATTCCTCTAAAAATAAACCCAACTCTTAGTCTACATAAGGTTGAGAGAAAAAAAACTAGTTTCACGTTAAGAATAACAATAGAAGACGCACAAATCAACCAGCAGGCGGCGCTGATGAGTTGATCATCACACTAGAACGCGCAAATAAATATTAACAATGTTAGTTAGCGAGCAGAAGAATACCACGTTACTCATTTATTACTAAACACATGGGAGAGAAAATCACGTTTAAGGGTTTGTTACTAGTACAACATGCGGTTCTGTTTTTGTGTTGAATAAAGCGATAACACAACAATGTAATATATTAGGGTGACGCTACCATTTTCTTCGCTACTACTTGGAATGAGGTTGTTGCAATATTGTTATGGTTTTTGGTGTTTTTTTTAGTTACATACTCCTGGCTCAGTTAAATGCATATTCTGAATTCCTAAAAATACACTTGAGCAGGCTTATTGGAGAACAAATTTGTGTTCATAAACAACATATTCATTCATCTGAATCATTTCACAATAAAAGTATCGGCAAAAATATATATCTCTACAACATTATAGGGTGACACGGATTTTTACGGGTATTACGATTTTTAACAAAATACAATCTTATATCTCTCTTCTAGTCTATCTAATATAAGAAAGCTGAGGTAGTGGATTCTTTAGAATAGAATCTCTGATGTCAGTTATTTAAGAGTAATTTGCCCATTTCTCCAAAAAATGTCTTTTATTATGGACAGAAATGTCAAGAAATAGAAATAATGGTTCAACAGTGAATATAAAGGAAATTTGATTTTTACCTAATGTAGTTATTGAAACAATATTAGGACTCATAATACAGTATAACAAACAGTAGGTACATAAGTCGTATAACCAGAATTAAGGCCTTTAGTAATGAAAGAAAGAAGCCTGCAAGTCTGTTACTGCAAACGCAACATAATAAAGTGTGTGTGCTCTTCTAGACCAGGGTCACAAAGCGCATAAACAATCAAAACAATACACAATAAAATATATGCTTAAAAGGTCAAGACACCACGGAGACAAACGCAGGAGTGTCAGAGAATCAAGGTCCCTATGATAACCTACATTAATAAGAGACATGTCCTTCATACCTGAATAAATTAAGGGTTATACAGAAGAAATATCTCAGATTTATATCTATCTATCTATCTACTCTAATAAATATGCACTCTCAACACCTCTCTTCAATACATGTGAAGTACTCACCGTCGATAAATGTTTACCAAACAAGTTTATCTATAAAAAACAAGAACGTCCAGAAACCTTCCAGAATCTGTTTATTCCCACCACTGATGTTCACACATATCTAACTAGACACAGAAATACTGCTTTACTCTTACCATACTCACACACAGTAGTATTGCCTTCAGAGGTTTGGAATGAGCTAAGCTTACCGATCAATGTCTTCTTATACTGCATTTAAAACGCACCTGGAGGAAACATTACTATCATCGTAACGTCACTAATCTATCCTGGTTAATGTTTTCTTCTTCTGGTTTGTGATCGGCTTTATTTCTACTGCGTTTCTCCTGAATAACATGTTGTTGTCGTTGTTTCTCTGATTCATATTTTTGTTTGTTTTTTTGCCTAATATTTAGCCTCCATGTCATGAGTCTGATTTATCAAAATGAGGACCTCTGTACATGATCCTACCTTGCACAGTTTTGTTTCACTTCACTTGTGCTAAACAATAAAACAAACAAACAAACAAACCTAATAAAATGACATTATCCAAAGCAGTTTTTCATGTAAGAAATAAACAAAGATGGTGAGAATGTTTAATTGAATTTACCGTAAAGATAAGAAGATAGTTTACGCTGCACATCGCAAACATTAAACATTTATAAAACCCACCTGGACCTGGGTAGCGCCCCCCCCCCCCTCAAAAAAAAAAAGAGGACACGTCCGGGTATAAGAGGACGTCGTGTATCATAAACTCTTATTTCTTGACTAGATATTTATTTATTTTCCTGACTTTAATTTGTGTTTTTCGACTCAAGAGCTGTTAACATGCTAGTCCGTGTTAGACTCAGCAGGGGGAGGGGGAAGGTTTCGCGACCTCTGACCTGTCCTCCATCTCTCGATTACCGGCGTCGGACACCCGAGCGCCGAGGCACCTCTGTGCATTATTATATTCAGAGTGTAAAACACAGGGGCCCCGAAGGCTTTCAAAGGAACGCTCTCAATAGGACCTGTAGGGTTAATGGGGCTGTGTGTGTGTGTGTGTGTGTGTGTGTGTGAGGGACGTGGGCGTCTGGTGGCGTGACACACACGTAGACAAATATCAGCAGTGCAATTACACCCCTGATACACTCGCCCCGGCAGCACCTGTGCCAGATCCTCGGCCCTCGGCGGCGCCGGGCCCCCGCTCATCCTCCCTTGATTGGCCTCTAGGGACCGTGGTCGGTGTGTGCGAGGTGAAGTGTCAATTAAAGTAATAACCTCGGGCTCCGTCCGGCACACACACACCTCTACTCGCTCTTAGATCTCCCACCGGGCGGCGAAGGCTTCCTCCATCATCTCGCACCTGCTCCTCCATCTTTTTACTCCTCTCTCTCTCTCTCTCTCTCTCTCTCTCTCTCCGCTATAATTACTAAAGTACCGACACCCGCAATTAGACTTTTTTTTTATCAGAAACTCAATCGGTGCTGTGACCCCCATGAAAAAAAAAAAAAAGGTTATAAGGATAAAAAAAAAAGATTTAAAATTGCCTTTGCTATCTGGAATCACATATTCTGTCTCCTGATCTCAATCAGCAAGAAGGATATTGCATTCCTCCGTTATCTACAGCGGGCGGCGATTGTTCGTGATTAATACGCCGATAAGTGATGCCGCGACTTAATACATATAAATGTGACAGAGATTTATCCTTTACGAAAACTTGCTCAAAAATAAAAGTTTGCTACAGTTTTTTTTTTGGCCACACCGCTAAAAAAAAAGAGCCAATAGCTCTAAATCAAAAAGAAGTAATAACACGTTTTTTTTTTGCGAAAGAATAATAATAAAAAAAAGGGCCGATGTCAGCAAAGCTCATTATCATGAGTACAAACCCGGAGCTCGCTGGTCTGGAGGAACATGGCGGAATAATAAGCAGGCGGTATGCAAATGTGGACTTTTGATTTATAATTTATGGCACCCGAGGGGGTCACGGGCATCGCTCAGGTGTGTCACCGCTCTGATTACGGATTCATAACACTATTCCTGGAACACAAACAACGCACACGGTGGCAGAAGTTGGTCGTGGGTGGGGGGGGGGGGTTATAAAGGGGGAGACAATCAAATACATCTGTCCCGTCGCCCCCACCAACCCACCACACACCACACACCCTCCTCTCTGGAAACATCTCGGTGAGGACTATTGATTGGAGACACTCGGTGGTATGCAGCAGATGAGGCCAGAGTGGCCCGCGGTGCGAGGAGGACGGCGGCGGCGGCGGCGGCTCGGCCTCCAGGGGTGGAGAGCTGAGGCGGGAGGTAAGTGTGGAGGATGAGTTAACCTCCACGCCTTTGACTCGGGGAGTCACCGGGAAAGATGATGCGGAAGCTGTTGTTTATTAATGACGGGCGACGGTTTGTTTTTAGTATTCCGGCCACTCTCGCCCCCCCAACAGGGTCCCTTTGACCCCCGGAGTAATTGAATTAAAAATGTCTTATCTTGACAGGAAACAAGCAACCTTATATTTCTGACTTTTATATTCATTCGGATATATTAGTAAAACATTAACCCAAACACTGCTAGATTAAATGCTTACAAATCTATATTTATAAAGAAATGAAGCTTATTTTATGATGTGTCTCTGTTGTTCGTGTGACTTTAGCTTCGGTTCATAGCAAAATATATTTTTTCTCATATTTAATAATATTTATCTCAATCAGTAAAGTTTGAAAAGAGGTTTAGCACTTAAAAAAAATGGAAAAAAGTCAGATTTTTAAATTAATTTAGATATCTAAATAAAAAATCATGCCGTTTTAAGATAAATTATAAATTAAATACCTGCCAAAAGAGTAGATAATTGAATACTTTCTGAGAGTAAAGGTTACTTTTTTAACAGTAGGTGTTGAGGGGGTCCCTAAATAATGCAAGCATAACACTTTAAACATAAAATCAAGCAAGAAAAAAAACACATTTTAGGAAGTATAATGTGTTGTTTGTGTGACTCTAGCTTTAGTTCTCTTGGTTCATTTTCATATCTATTGGTGTATTTTAATTCCGTGAGTAAAGAAACTACTTTAACAAAATGGCTGTCAGTTCAGACCCCAAAAATTGAATAATATTTTAAGAAAACTTTTTTCTAAAACTTAAAAAAAGTAGATCATTATACAACTTCTTATAGTAAAAGTAAAGTTTTTTTTAACGGTGGATGTTGAGACGGTCCATAAACAACACAAGGGTTAAAAATATAGAACAATAAAGAAATGTAGAAAAAGTTGAATGTGTCTCCATCTGACTTTGGCCTCATTTCTCTTCCCCATTGTTCAAAGGAACCTCCTTCGGTTCAGTGATTTATCCTTGTTTTTTAACAAGATCTTTTTTTTATTTTTTCTCACTCTAAAGGACCCAGTTTAAAATGTGGTTTATTTAAAGTAAGATTCAAAGTCATTAAAGCAGAATTGAATTCCATTATTGGATTATAATTTAAATTAATACAAAAGATATTCCCATTTGAACATGTACTTTAAAATACAACAAGAATTTATCAAACCCCCTGATATTTTTTAATTAATAATTTAGTATGTTTAACTCTTGTGTTATCTCTGGGTCAAGGTGACCCGAAGGATGGAAAACAAATGAGTTTGTGGTATCCCTTGTGTGGTCTCTGGGTCAAGGTTAACGACCTCCCTGGCTTCCAGGAGTACATATGCAGTGGTGGAGGTCGTTCTCATTGACCCAGAAGCAACACAAGGGATAACACAAACACATTTGTTTTCCGGCCTTCGGGTCACCTTGACCCTGACATAACACAAGAGTTAAAAATGCTACATTTGAAATCTCATCCATTGAATCTTAGACCATGGTTTTTAGTTGAAAAATAAGCATTAACTATATATCCTGGAGGAGTTTAGTTATTTTGGCGTCTTGCTCACGAGTGAGGGGAACATGGAGAATTGTCAGCCATGAGGTCTCTGAGCTGAGCCAGAAGACGAAGCTCATATGTTCTTAAGCTCAGCTACGTTCATGGACAGGTGAGGTCATTCAGAAGGTCATTCAGAAGACACTGGAACTAGAGCTCCTGACACACGGGGCCAGCGTCAAGAGTCATGGACTCGACACCCGGCGATACTTTCCCGACTGAACGCTCACGACCGGCGTCTCGCGACCAATCAGAAGTTTGGGCGGCGGCGACGAGGATCCACAGCGCAGGTGTCTGGATCATCACAGACACCGCTGAAGGTTTGTGAGCCGACAGGCTCTACATCATCTTAAGTGGCTCTTTAGGTGGAGGCAGAGATGGATGACAGATAAGACGCCGGTCCAGCGGGGGGAAGACAAGGAGCACACGGGCAGAACGCACACACACGTATACACACACACACACAATCACACACACACACACACACACACACAATAGACTTAACTAGGATGGAGGAGATGGAGACAGAGTCCCGGGGGAGAGACGGGAGTGAATTGAGATGCATTAGACAGAGGGAAGATTTAGAGTCACACACTGAGGTCAAAGACACTCTTTTAGTATTTTACTGCTTTTG
The DNA here is from genome assembly GCF_982586985.1 of Callionymus lyra. NCBI lineage: Eukaryota > Metazoa > Chordata > Actinopteri > Syngnathiformes > Callionymidae > Callionymus > Callionymus lyra. The sequence continues at coordinate 18,042,893 of NC_141823.1, forward strand.
TTTTAGACATTTATCATGATCTACTTGAGTATATACTCACAACTTGATTCAATTAAATATTTAAAACACCCCCACCACCCCTCCCTCAGCACTAATGTGGGGGCCCATCTGTCAAAACATGCTACATGCTAGCATAAAACCTCTGATGTAACAAGTCCAGGAAAAATAAATCATTTTATACCTAATTATTGATTGATTAATTAATTTTTATATGTAATTGATTGATCAAATTCATCTTTTTTTTAAGCTCACCTAAATTGTGGATAGAAGCCATATTTTCTTTATTATAAATTAATAATTGTAGCAGATGTGAAGACTGATAAATAAGAAAAGCAACTTCGTAAATTAATTTATTATTTTCTAAGATGCCGTTCTGGTCATTTACACGTGTCTGTGTTTGAAACTAGACTCAAGAGTTTCCTGGAAGTTAGTAAGAAACTTTAGTTTCATCTGCTGGCTGAGGTGAATATTGATGTGTTCTTTAGTCTAAATCATTACGAAGTAAAAAATAAACATCAGCTCTATATGCCTTGTTTCTGTTTTACTATTGTTTATTCTGAATGTTATTTTATTTCATTATCTTGTTCTGTACTGACGCCACAAAAAATCAACTATCCTATGTTCTGATTCTATATAAAGTTCAGTGAATTATTATTATTCTATTTATTATCATTATTCTATTATTATTATTATAAGTATTATAAAAATGCCAGTTTCCTCACGGACAACTCAAGAATACAACACAAAAAAATATTTTAACAAGTATAACATTGAAACAGTGTAGCTAGAGAACTTGTTTTTTTTTAGTAAAATATACTGTATATAAAGCACTTATTATGACTTATAAATAATTTAAATTAATCATAATTTAAAACCCCTAATAATAATGCATACAAAATGTTTTGTTGCTCATGTTCAATGTTTAAACCTTGTCTTTAATGATCAAATATTCATGTAAAAATAATGAACATTGACATTTTTGACGTGGCCACCATGACAAAACAATCCCAGTCTTAAACCGAATATATATATAATCCATGTCCAGCAAGTTGCGTGGGTGTGTAGAAACCATCCTTCATTCCTTGCACACTCTTTCTTAATCTTTCCGAGTGACAGGCGAGGCCGGATGACGTTAATGAAAACATCAATGTGTTATCATGCGTAAATCAAGGTAGCCCTTCTTTCCGCGGACACTTTTCCCTTTAAAGCGCATTATTAACCCGAGCGATTAATCTTGTATTTGTACCTGCAGTGGAGCAGCGGAGGGATCACAGCGAGATAGTGATCTGTTATTCAGGAGCTGTTTGCATTCACAAAGAGAATCGTGTAATCAGACGACGTCTGGCTGAGCAGATCCATCCGCCCACTTTTTTTTTTTTTTTTTTTGAATCAGCATTGATCGCATCATTCCAAACATCTGATGCTTCACAGGGATTTTCAAGTTTTTTTTTTTTTTTAAAGAAACGTACCTCAAAGGGAACCTTTCCCCAGGGTCACGACCGAGATGGAATATGATTGGCTGCTTCTCGTGCTCCTTCTGCTCATGGGTGGTCACGTTTGGAACCTCCTGACCAGGACAGAAGTTGATGCCCTGAGAGAAAAAATGAAGCGTTAAATAAAAAAACCCTAATAAATAGGGGTGCACCAAACTAATCATCATGTAACCAAGGCCGATAACTGAAACCAAAAACACCAAAATAACCTATTATGCTAATTATTTGTTAACATTTTATTTATGTCTATTACTGTGTGTGAACCTGAATAAAAAATCAAAGAATTATTCAAATGCAAGATATTAAAATTTTGCACAACAATGCACAATATAAATTAAAATGAAAACAAAAACTAAATGTGTTTGTTAAACTAAACCACACTCATGACTCATAAAGATTAAAGATTTTTTATTAAAAAATTAAATCTCATAAAAACAAAGTGTATTTTAACATTTATATGTATATGTATATGAAAGTGCAACTGCAAACTGCTGGAAAATAAAGAAGTAAGTAGTTAAACTTGTGTAATTTCTGATATTCAAGAAAAAGTAGAGAAATGTTATTATAATGAATAAAAAGGTGTCAAATGTGAAATAATAATAACTAATAGTTGTTAATCAATCGTAAACTAATTTAAAAAGAAAAAACACTGAGCAAATTAATTAAATCATCAGATGTTAGAAAGCCCATGTGTGTGTTATTTTGTTCATAGAAGTAAAAACCCTTCAGTAATAATTGTATTCAGTTAAATTATATCCTACGCTCTTGAACGCATCATGGCAACCCCATTAAATAAAGTGAGTGACTTGGTGCAGAGAATGTTAACGTCTAGTTTCATCGATTCTTTCCATCACGTCGCTTTATTATTGTGTGTAAATGCAAGGAATAAATCAGCTTTTTAAACTTTACATCTGCGTCTGTGTTCTTTAACAGGAATATTATTTACGTTTTTTAGTCACTGAAGAATTCCGTGCATCACTAAATGTAAATGAACTGCAGGAGAGTCAGACTTATATTTCCTTTATATTCGTGTAACTCTTCACAACTCAAGGAGTATAAACGTGAAAAAAAAAAACAGGACTTTTTTCTCCGGTTCACCTCGTTCTCCTCACTCTCAGGAGCCTGGCCTGATTGAGTCACACTCCCTCCTCCAGAGACCCCCTGGAGTTCCACCACCCCCGCCAGACACACACAAACATGCACCTTGTTTGAGGAGGCCCCGGCTAATATTGAAAAAATCATTCATCTGTGAGGCAATGTAGCTTGCCCCCCCCCTGAGAGCGCTGAACAGAAGACAACCAAATACATATAGACGAGCAGAAGAGAGACATGGATAGATACCCTCGGCCCCTGTAGGGCCTTCTCTCTGATCCGGCCCTGTCTTTTGAAGCAAACGGCTTAAAAAATGCAGAAAAAGAAAAATAATAAAGGAGAAAAAAAAAAAAAAAAAACATCTGAGAGAAGCAACAAGAAATCCCTGCTGCGTGAATCTCTTTGACTCTCCTGGTCCAAAACATACCAGCCAGGACTCTGTATCTCCTCCGACATTAATGATGTGGATACGGGTGCTTTCACGGGAGCAGAGCAGTCGCCGGTACGTGATAAGGTGCGTCCAGGGGGCAGGATGGGTTTATGGAAAAAGCAACATGTGGTGTCTATTTAAAAAAAGAAAATACTCATCATCCGGAAAGATCGTGTTATGTGGGTCACGACTGGATTTCCAATGACATATAATAACATGGAACTAGTTCAGCAGAGACATTTTTAGGGCCGATAACAGCTTCGTACGATGATTGGCGAGATTTTAGTGATGCCCCAGTGATTATGGAGTCAGAGTTTAGCGGTCACTTTAGTGGAAGTTGGCAAAGAACTAAATTAATATCAAGGCAGGTTCACTTGGCAATTTTAGTTCTGCATAAAATATAAATATTGTAAAGCCAAATTGTACCCAATGCCAATTTTGCCAACTTTTTTTTTGCGTTTCTGTTTGTGATTTTTATTCAACAAATTGGCAGCACAGGCCAAAAGTTTAGACATACACATTTAATTGATACATTTCTTTATCTTCATGACTGAAGGCATCAAACTTATGAATGAGTTCATGTAGAATTATGTTCTTAACAAACAAATTTGAAGTAACTGAAAACATACACCTTCTAATAGTCAAGTTTTTTCAAAGTAGCCACCTTTTTCCTTCTAATAACTGCATTGCAGACTTTTGCTTTTTCTTGATTAATTTTAAGAGGTAGTCACCTGACATGGTTTTAAATTCACAGGTGTGTCTTGTCGACGTTTCTTTGTCGAATTTGATTACTTTGTAATTGATGCCATTAGTTGTATCGTGCAGAAGTCAGGCTGATCGACAGCCTTATCGGACAACTAGAATTCATATTATCACAAGAACCAATTATCTCAATCAAGAACAACGAGAGACCATCATTACTTTTTAACCCTTTTGATATCTCTGGGTCAGAGACCCCCAAAACAAATGTGTTTGTGGTATACCTTGTGTTGTCTCTGGGGTCAACGAGAACGATCTCCACCACTGCATATGTATTCCTGGACGCCAGGGAGGTCGTTCACCTTGACCCCAGAGACAACACAAGGGATACTTCCAACACATTTGTTTTGGGGCCTTTGGGTCACTCTGACCCTGACACAAGGGTTAAGAAATGAAGGAAACTTTTGGACTGTACTGTGCATAAACGTTTTTATAAAAATAGTTGGTTAAACATGTATTTATCCTCTTGGCAGATGTAATGTCCTTTTATGTTGTCTATTAATTTGGTATAACAGCAGGCGTGACCCTTGGACGCAGGCAGGACACATTTCATATACTGTATTTTCCAAACTTTAACAGTATCTATTTCCCATAGAATTCAGTTTTATTGTTATTGGAAGCCTCCGTATGATGGTTGACGCACAACATCTCTGTTCATTACCATATAGTTATCACATGATATCAACATGAACACTTACTTTGAATTTTGATCTATCTCAACCATAGTATTTGTCCTATTTTACCAAACGTATCCATCAGTTTTATTTGTATCGTTTAGCCTCTTATCACTTATTAAAATTTGATTTATTTATTTAGGTCTGGTCTATATTATTATAGTATTAATACAACAGGTGGCTTCCTCAAAGTCTAATTCAAAAAGCTTCTTTATGGGAAAAAACGAACTTTAAATGCCCCTATTTTCACTTCAATTAAAAGCGTTTTAGTAAATATGTGTGACTTATTACCACTGTAGTACAAATAGCGTGTGTAGTAAATCCACATTAGATATATTATTTTGAACAAAACCAATTTGATTCAGATATTTCCCTCCGAGGTTTTTCTATTATGGATGGTCAGTGCAACTATTTTCGTACTCTCAACCTTCCCCCGAGTGGGAAAATAAGCTCTCATGTGTAGTCAGTAAACCAGACGTAGAGCACCACAAGTGATAACAAAACAATTTTTCAATATGAGCTTCACAACTCTCCCTGAAGCCACTTTGATAAGAGCCACTTAAGCCTGTGAAATTTCTCATTTTCCTCTTGGCTGAGCCGCGGACCGGACAGTGCAACAGTTATTAACCTGCATGTTCGTTCTTCCTGCACACCTGACAGCCCCCCCCCCTGTTTATTTACCACACATTAGGGTAAATAATCATCATCTATGAAGTCACGGCTTCGTTGCTCGAAGGTCATGATGTCAAGGGCGTCGGCGTTCGTTACAAGTTATTCAGAACTAAGACAAGCGTAACATTTGAAAATCTGACCTCACTTTGGGAATCCTATTTCAACTCTCACCTCTCCGTTTACAACGATCAGTAGAGGTCCTGATCCAACGAAAAATAATTTCTTATTTGTCGAGTATTTACTTGGCCAGACCACCTCACATTGAGCCGTGTTCTATTGAGGTTTCTGCCACAATGAAGCAGTTTTAAAATGAAGCCTTATTGAAAATGTGACAGTTGCGATAATGCGCTTTAACTGCACAAATAGCTGGTTTTGATGGCCTTAAAAATCCCCATATGTATCACCATAATCACAATAATAAGAATAAGAATAAGAAAGATTATTGGAATAGCACTGAGAACACGCATGCCTCAGCCAAGGACCCACAACTCAAACAACACAGCCTACAATAAAGTTGAAGAATCAACTTCCAAGATGAAAGACATCAGGAGGACGAAACAAAGCCCAGATGGATGCAGAGGAATCTGCTGTCAGATCGAACAACACGTCAGGAAATATAGTAAGTAAGTAAGTAAGTAATATTTATTTATATAGCGCTTTTCGAGACCAGGGTCACAAAGCGCTTAAACAATCAATACAATACTCAAAAAAGTACATACTTTAAAGATCAAGATAATATATATGTGTCGTGTTGTCGAGCAGACACACAAATGAAAATAAGATGAAACATAATGCAGATTCTCATTTAACATTTCTGATGTTATACATCCAACAGCTGCTCACTAAACCCATGGTCACAGTGAAGAAGCGACAACGAACATCTTAGCCTTCCACCCTCGTCCGTCATGAGCATTTATGCACACAAGCAGACACACACAGACACACACACACTAATCAATAAGCGCCTCACATGCAATCAGATGCCATTATTTGTGAAGTTCCACTTGAGTTCACATGAGTTGATAAAGGAGGCTGCTATTGATTCAGCGGCCCTGAAGGAGAGAGCAATTTAAGCGACCGATGGGGCATAAAACAAACCGAATCACGGGAAAGGACGACACGACATGTTTTTTTCCACGGACGCCGAAGATAAACAAGGACCATACAACCCTGTTTCTAATGAGTCCGATCGCGCCTCAGATACACGCAATCAGCAAAGGTAACATAATTGCAACTAAGACAAAGACACAATCCTATCTCTCTCTTTTCCTTTCAGCTCAGCAACATCAAAAAAAAAAAAAAAAAAAGAATATCTACCCAGGAAATGTTGCTATGCAAATGAGGAGGAAGAAAATCTCGGCTGGAGTTTGAACAAACACGTCTACTGGTTGATGAATGATGTATGTTTGCTGATTTGGGGGCTCTTCATTAATATTCATTACACTCTAATACACACAGCAGTCAACTGATGAGCCGTTTTCAAGATAACACCAGCAGTGTTTGCCCAAGATCAGAGCAGACAAAGAGACAAGCAAATAAGTGCACGATGCGACAAGCAGGGTAAAGTTATCTCTTTGGAAAAAAAAGAAAAGAAAAAAGAGTCAACATCACCGTTTTAAATTGTTTCCAAGAGTTGCTCCAGGTCCAGTAGTGCGCCTTGTATTCGCCCAGCCTCGCCGCCATCATCTCGTTGCCACGGTAGTAGAAGATCGGCCTTGAGGAGATCAGACAAATATGAATGGTGTTTGTTCATTTGTGTGTGGCGATTAAACTTCCGGCCGCTAGATGGCAGCAGTCTATATGTCCTCTGCGGCTAAACGAACGAAAAGCCCGCAAGATATTTCCTGTGACTCAGGATTAGGGGATACAGTCAAATCCAGCAGCTTTGAGTTAATAAGAAATGTGCAAGGATGTTATTTAGTGTGTTAGTCAATTCAATTACTGTTATATTGTTTTAAGGGTGCGAGAAAATATTGATACAACGATATATGCCAGTGTTATTTTTCTTGATACGGTATCAACATTTAACAGCACTACAATGTTTATGTTATGTTCATGTTATCTATATATATATTTTTAATATTTATCTTTTATTTATATTAATATTTAATTTAAATGTATAAAATCACATAATTATACTTTTAATTTAACAATTAAACAAGCAATTTTATACACATCTTTTGTTCATTTGTGTGTTGCAATTAAACTTCTGGCCACAAGAAGGCAACAGTCAATATGTCCTCCGCAGCTAAAAGAACAATAAAATTGGTGACTGAGGACGAGGGGATACAGTTGACTTCAGCAGCTTTTAAAGCAGATGTTTGGGCATTTTTTGGATGTTAAAACAATGAAAGCAGTAACAACTTCATTGATTTGGAAATTCTGCAACACCAGAGTCAAGTACTCGACAATACTACAAATATATATATTGTTCCTACAGTGTAACAAATATATTTCAATATATTGTTGCCCTGTATCGTGATATGTATTGTGTCGCCAGATACTTTGTTTGTGTCGCCAGATTCTTTCCAATACACATCCGTAGATTATTTTGACTTTTCAAAACTTCGATCTGCTTATTTAAAAAGTGGGGTTGCAAGGAAAAATAAACACCGTATAAAAATGTTGGTGTGTCTGGAGTGTGGCATCTAGGAATGCAACTTGGGCACTGCGGAAAAATTGGAGACACCATTTCTTCTGGCAACAACCCACCTCTTAATCCAATTCATTGACACAACTTGATGGTTAATGTTTGGCCCCAAAGACAAAGTTTGCCCACTTCTGTTTTTAATTACCTGTTTTGCAATTGGTATGAAGGACTAAACATCGCTGATGTCAGGTCCAGACCGTCCAGGATTCGATCGTGTGGTGGTCTCACGCCAGCCAGAGCCAGGCTGGTGGTGAAAAGGTCCATCACCGAGGCCAGCTGGAAGCTCACCTTCACAAAGACCAGAGGGAAACGTCAAGCAACACCAGGCATGTGGCATTTAGAAGATAAGGTAAGATAAGAGAAGGGAGCATCACACGATAAATCAAAGGAAGGAAGATCTTTAGTTGATCTAAAATATATCTTGGAAGAAGCATACAATAAAATCACTAAAACAACATTCATTGTTGTAGAATGGTGTCACTACAAAATGTTTTATATACAAAAAAAAAACGTGGCAGAAATTATTAAAATGTCACATAAGACATACATTTGGCTTTATAAGTGATTTGGTTGTATGCTGTGTTGTATCAACTAGTTCTAAATGAAGCTCAGCACATGAGTAGAATGAAAAAATCCTTCTAAACCCAGTTGGAACTGCAGAACACAAACACGTATATCTTGTCACACAATCAACATGTTTTATCACTGAAATAAATACATCAGTTTTTGAGAAAAACAGACGGAAACAAAAACCTTGGCAGATGTAATTACATTCATTTTTTCATAGCTTCAACTTTATCTTCCTGTTAAACACAGGATTAGTGATACTGCAGAGATTTTAATATAAAATGTAATTACTTGAATTGTTCCACATGAAACAGACCTAAGTTAATACTAATAATTAAATAAAATGGTAAAAGGAGGGAATATACAAAAAGTAGAGGAACCTTTTCTCCTGCAGTGCATGCTGGGACACTCAGGTTTACAAAAAAAATCAGAAATCTAGTTCATTATTTCTATCATATGTTAAATCTACAATAAATGATAGTAACTAAGTCAACAAACTAATGGTAGTTAACACTATTATTAGTAACGCAAGCTCAGATAATGGCCGGTTCTTTGAAAAACGGACTCACAAAAGTATTATTTTGCTTCTTTGAATGGTAACAGAATGCGTTCATGGTTGGATGCACCACATGAATGTACACCTGTAGGAATAGAGGTGCCCTTTTTCACACCACCTAATCTCTGTGTGCAGGTATTTTTTTTTTGAAACTATTAAATGTTTCTCTAAATTATGCGAGTGAAAAAAGAGAAGTGAAGAGGAAGAAGGAAGGGGGACAAGGCCTGGGTTGCGGCGAGAGCGAGCTGGTGTTTTATCTCCCTCTCCCAGTCCCAGTGAAAAGCTTTATTTTATTTATAAACTTTGAACTATTTTCAGATAAAATGCCATTTTTTCGCTGTCATCCTTGATCTTCCATTCCATTCTTTCCTGAGCGAGCCTTAGAGGAAGACGGCACACTCACAATCAGATAGCGCTATCAGGACTGTGCAGCTGCACCGCAATACGCCGCTCGCCTCCTATCAGCAGCCAGCACACATGTAGGCGCGCAGACAGACACACACACGGAGGACGGTGCACAGACACCAACACACATGTGCACACACACACACACATATATATACAAGCCACTAAGTACTGAAATGAATTCTCTTTTTCTCTTTTCTTACACAAACTCAGAAAAGGACTGAGAAAAGCAGTTTGATATATCTGTGCGTCCAGACACTTTAAGATTCTGCGCACACACACACACACACACACACACACACACTGATTCATTCCTCCACTTGCACATAAAGACGTCTCGAAATAAGACATTGAGAGACATTTATTTGCTAATACCAGGTGACACAAAGAAAAAGAAAAAATATATTTCAGGGCGACAGCTTTAAAAAAGATTGATCACGTCGTTGTTATCTTTTATCTGACGCCTTTATTAGCCGTGACACTTCCTACAACAAACTTTCTGTCCTCTTCTGCCCCCCCCCCTCTCTACCCACCACCACCAGCACCACTCCCTTTGACTCATCCCTTTTTATTAGCGTCACTTTTTTTTATTTTCCTGTCTCTGGTCCGCTCTGGCTTTTCTTCTGTCTGGTGAGTGGTGATGTTGGATATCTGAGGAGACAGTAGCTCTATCACAGAGTCTGCCAATCTGTGTGTCTGCCGTCTGATAAAACACAACAAAGGCGATTGTGACGCTCCGCAAGATTGTGGAGATGACACCCCACCCGAGTCCTCATCTTTGTTTCCCCCCCCCCACCCCATGCCCGCCTCACCCCCCAACACCCCTTCCTCCTACACCACTCCTCCTTCCCTCGCCCACTTTCATCCTTGCCCCTTGTATTCCTCCGGGATAGAAGGAGGTGCTGGATTCACACCTGCTTCACTTCAACACACACACACACACACACACACTCATTCCAGAACACTCAGATAAATGGCTGTTTAAACATAGTCTCACGGAATAGGAGGGTTTCTTGTTCTGATAAATAGGCACTAAAGACATTAACTTGTTTAATAACTGTTATCAACTCCTAATTTAATTAATATTAATTATGAACCGTTGATCAAAGATGGAAAATGCATTCCTTGTTTTTTAAACGGCCAAAATATATTGATAATGTAAACAATAGAGAAGTAAAATTTGAAAAAGAAAAAAGTAGAATTTTTAAAAGTTTAACCTAAACTAATCAACCTAAAGAAAATTAAGACAAAATACTTTTTGTAAAAGATAGAGAATGAGACTATATTAATAAAAGAAGGATTTCCTAAAGAAGCTACCATTCATACTCTTAAACATCTACAATATTAAACATCTCAGAAAACATTTATTTAAAAGACATGTGAGGTGCGAAACTTGTTAAAAACATGTTTACTATTACCCTACATAAACTTACAAACTCTCTGAAGAATATTCTACATTTTAAAACTTTTAGTCTTGAAAAAAAAAAGGTCAATTGAAAGAGTTTTTATTTTTTATTTTGTTAAATAATTTTAAGGAAATTTTGCAAATTATTTTTGCACTTTCCTCCCACTGTATTATAACATAAATGTCTGCTAAATATTGAATATTAACATACAATCAAATAAAGTAAAATAAATAAACTTAATTCAGTGTCTCTCTCATCCATGTTTGCTTTTGGACATTGGGAGGAAATTGGAGTGCCTCTAGGAAATCCATAGGAACACAGGGAGACCAAAACAACTCTTTGGCCGGTTTCAAGTATACACGTTCTTTCAGCAGTATTACTCGAGAATAACTTCATATTAAAAAGTTTGAAGCTTTTCAAATTCAATATAAATGTTGGTATTGTAGCGCCACCAGACAAAACCAAAAGGGTACCGAGCTACAGCAAATCATGCTACACAATTTAGGTAATTTCCTGACGTCTAAACTTTGTTTTAATGCCTTTAAAATCTATCATAAGATCTCACGTTCTATCAGTGGTTTCTGATGTCAAAGGATTTAAGCAGGAACTTTGTTATACAGTCAGATCAGCCTGTTTAAGAGTGTGGTTGTCCGGTTCTTGACCAATACAACTATTTAACTCGCTCAGAAAAACAAGTCACTAGGTTCTTCTTTTGGAGTTGAGGATTCAAAACCCGCTCTTAACTTTTTTGTATTTTAAGCGCATTTAATTCATGTTTTAGAATGATGTCACTGATCTACTTCCATGAGGGTCACTTTTCATCTTTGCACTGTGACCATGGTGTCCACCAAACTACCATCTTATCTCCATTATAATCTAACATCTAAGCGGCTGTTTCCAGAGGAAATGTATCCTGGATCATATAACATGTTAACAGAAGTTTCTGAACTTTAGAAGGAGAAAAAAAGATACCAACCTAAACTCCAAGTAAGGCGCTACACTTCTCACACAAAAGAGCGACAATCAGTTCAGACCCCGTCTTTAGTAATCCTTCGCAGACAAATACTGTATTCATCCGTTTCCAACAAAATAACAACATGCTAAGTCTCATCCAACAAAAGCTCTTCGTTGCTTTGTTGCCTTCAGCACTTTGCTCTGAAAAGCTTTCAACGTGGAGATGGAAAGAGATTTCCGGAGCCCGTACAATTATGGAGGGTACGGCTATGTGCCTGGTCTACCCCCCCCCCCACCCACCCTCCCAACCCCTCTACCCAGGCAGTGGAGATTTAAAAAGCCAAAGCTGTTGCGTACAGTAGTATTCAACAAAGCAGCTTTGTCATCATAACCATAGGGACCTCTGGGGAGGATCGTCAGACAGTCGTTCTTTAAACCAGGCCAATACAGCCAATACTCTTTTGTGCTGTTCAGCAGTTGTGTTTTTGTCATGCCGTGGATCAAATCCAACATTCAAACTGTAAACGTATGTTGGCAAGCGGCTGGAAATGACCGGCGACACACAATAATGATGTGGCACACACACACACACACACACACACACACACACACACACACACACATACACACACAGACGTCCCCGACAGTGTGGCACTGCCAGCATCTTTAGCATTCTTCCTCTCCACCGACAGTATCTTCACTCCTTCCTCACTTCCTTCCGCACAAACCGCCGCCCCTTCCTCCCCTCCCCTTTATCCTGAGCGTCTGGCATATTCAGATACTGAAGTCCTCATTACGGCTCAATCCAACCTCAGCAAACACACAAACAGATTAGCCGCTTAAGACGCTCCCAATCCCCCTCTCCCTCGCTACTCCGCGGCGCTATCAGGCCCCAGCACACCCCTGTGAGATGAGCCAGGGGCGAAGCTTACTGCAGACTGCAGCCTCCGCTCGCTCCTCCACCAAATCCCTCTGCGCCACAGCCCCGTGTCACAGCTGCCCCTAATACAATTAAAAGTCATTTGCAGAACGCACAGGCTTAGAGGATCGCCGTGTGGGTGGGGGGTTGAATTGGGTAAGAGGAAGGCAGTAAAAATTGAGAGCCCAGGCAGAAAATCTAGCCCCCCCCAAAAAAAATGAGTGAAGTTTGGGAGATGTTACGACCGCGATCACAGAATATCTTGTCCGGTCACAGGTCAACGGATGTTGAGCAGAGTTAAGGTCGACATCAGGGGACGAGTGTAGTAATGCAAATATACATAGAAGAAACAAAAAGGAACAACAGAGGATTAACAAATCAATTTCCTGTGGTTTAACCGCCCGCAGCCTTTCGCAGAACATTCCCTGATGCCTGTTGATATGTGCGACTCGGCTCTTAGACTTAACACCGAGCAACGGATGTATAGGTCAGGGGGGAGAATATATCGATAAACCAATATACAGTATATTACCATAACACTTTTTTTTTTTACAATAATGTAATTTATCATAGTTATTCTATGGTCTGTATATCAATAAAGCGTGTGTAAAATAAAAGCAGTCATCTCGTCCTCAGCAGCTGAAGGAACAATAAAATCCGGCAAGATCCTGACGACGACTGAGGACGAGAGGATACAGTCGATTCCAGACGCTTTTAAGGCTGAAGTTTGGACATATTTTAGATTAAAAATAAATGAAAGCACTAACGACTTCATCAAGAGTTATGTGGTCTATAAATTCTGCAACACCAGAGTCAAATACTCAACAACACTACAAGTATATCCTTGTTCCTATAGTGTTGCAAGTTATCATATCATTGCCCGTGTATCTTGATGTGAAAACACCCCCAGTATATATTCAATAGAACTGTGAGATTACAATTAAATTAGATTATGATAGCTGTGTTTTAATTGATGTAGTGAGTTGATCATTAAGGCGCACCATTCTCTTCTAACTATTAATATATAAATATATATATTTAAACCTCTTTTTATCTCCTCCACATGACAGTCTAAACCTTATCTAACAACAATCAAAATGATGTTACAAATGTTTAATCCTGGATGAATGAAAACTTAGATAAATGTATTTTTAAAATACTTTTGTAAAGCTTTATCTTGAATACCATTAAAAACATTTGAAAGAAAAGCACTCAAGACAGCCAGACCTCCGCCAAGCAGCTTTACCCACCTTGAGATTTTTTTTATAAAAGTATTATTGCCCTATGTGTATCATTTAATATAAATATTATACCAAAAAAAAATACATTTTTAAATATCATTGATTGCAATGAGCTCAATTGTACAAGCAGGTAGCATAAACATTTTCTAAAAACATGTATAAAATATGTTCCTTTATTTTCAAGTTACTTTATCAACAGACAATTTATTCGGAACTCCTTGTAAAAAACATACCGTGCCTCCCTTGATTCGTCCAGGCCACCAGGCTATAGCCGGCTCCCTCATCCCCCCCTCGAAGGTGGTCTGCTTCCCGCACAGAAAGGGTCCATTGCTACCACCTGAGGCACGATAAGAAAATAACATCACAATCTACATGTTATCATTGATTCCTCACGATCGTAATTGTTCCATTTACTCTCGTCGGGGCCCGACGTGAGAGCGGCGCCGTTGTCCGACGTGAAGAAAACAAAAGTGCTGTTGTCGATGCCGAGGCTTTGTAGCGAAGATAACATCTGTCCGACACTGTCGTCCAGCTCCATGACTGCATCTCCGTATCTAATCAACATCAAGATAAAAAAAACAACAAATGACCACTTTAAGAGGAGGTAAGGTTCTGAGGCGCATGTTTGTTATACCTGCCTCGCTGACTCTTCCCGAGGAAGTTCTTGGAAGCGTAGACGGGTGCATGAGTGGCGTCGGCCGCCCAGTAGAGGAAGAACGGCTTTTTGTCTCGATTCTGTCGGACTATGAAGTCCAGGCCCTCCTGCAAGACATCACACCATCTTAACAGTCGGAAGATGACGTACGGAGGGAGAGAGGAACCTTCAGGTTTAACCTCAATTTAAACATGAAATTATACAAAATAAAACAAGTAACAGGGAATGTCTTTCGGGTGAGCTATTGATGCTTCAAATGTTGATGACGCCAAAAAAGAAAATGGTGAGATATTTTAAACAAATGCAGTTTCCAAATCTTTACTTCTGAGTCACTTTCAGTAGCTCCCTTTAAGTGTGGCTCGGTATAGACTCAAGACTAAATCCAAAAACTGATCATGAGGAAACATTTTGAGTTTAAGTTTAATTCTAAATGCAACTTGTCAAATTAATAGTTTTTTACCCTAAATTTTCCTTTTTTCATTTAGTAGTTGTGTGAGAACTCTCCCTTAAAGTAAGTTCAGTCAAAGTTAAAAATTTTTTTTAAAAGTTTCATTTTTCAATATAATTTGAGTGTTTTACTCATATTTATTTTATTATTTAAACGTATATAAATGTATGACATACAGTAAATTATTATGCATTCACAATTAAATTAAACCTAAAATTATTTTTTTTATGATGCCATTGGATTATTACACATAATATGCATTTTTAAATATTTAAATAAACATTTTTTCCTGTCACTATTTTCCCACAAACTATGCGCCACAGTCTCTGTATGTGATCCCTTAAGAAAAATAATGGCCCCTGCTACACCTACTTGACTCACAATCCTGCTTAAGTTAAATGGTCCATTATGAATTATATTTCAAGCTAAATTGAACAGCATATTAAAATCATGTACATGTGTGTACATGCATATATATATACATATATATTTCAACAGTGTAATGTGTCTCATTAGCATCCTCAGACACCAATCTGGCCTCTTAAGCGTCTCCTGGCTCGGCTCGACAGATCCATCCTCTCCCTCTGATGACACATTACACCTCTCAAGCATGCAGTGTGTCTCTGCGTGCCGCTTTTGATCCCTTGAGCAAGAGGAATGGATGGTTCTGTCGCTGGCAGCAGAGATAATCGGTGAGTGTGTGAGCGAATGTAAACCCTCAACTTCTGGTAATAGAGTCCGGCTTTTGGATCCAAAGGTCCGAACCTGGCATTAATGGCATTAACGGTTCTTTAAAAGGCCGGATTAAGTCATGTTGGCGAGTACACAAAATGTTATTTGTGGTGAAGTGATGTTCATGAAATCGGTGTCTGACTCACTCTCAAGTAGATCTGTGTGAGATTTGACTCCCCGGTCTTTCGGTTGATCACAAACTCTTCATAGAATCTGTTAAGGGAAAAAAGTATAAATAAGTTATAATTTTCCTTGGAAATCCTATATTTGTTTTGTGTTCCGCAAAAAAAGGAAAAAGGAATTGTATTTTAAAACCGGCCACAACTTCAATGTACAGTATAAAGATAAAAAATAAAATAAGGTCAATCCAAGTCAAATACGCTTTAGTCTAAACATTTTTCGGAGTTTAAAAAAACAAACATGATAAAATGTAAAGAAGCAGGGGCTGATCGTGAACATTTTAGCAAAACTTATCTAATAGAGTTTACAATAAAAGTGCTTATATCTTCTTGTTCAATACAAAATTGGGAACATATTCAGGGACTAACCATCATCCATCCATCCATCTATTCATCCATTTACCCATCTACCCATCTACCCATCCATCTATCCATCTACCCATCTATCTATCCATCCATCTACCCATCTATCTATCCATCTACCCATCTACCCATCTATCTATCCATCCATCTATCTACCCATCTATCTATCCATCCATCTACCCATCTATCTATCCATCTACCCATCTATCTATCCATCCATCTACCCATCTATCTATCCATCTACCCATCTACCCATCCATCTATCCATCTACCCATCTACCCATCTATCTATCCATCCATCTACCCATCTATCAATCCATCTACCCATCTACCCATCTATCTATCCATCCATCTACCCATCTATCTATCCATCTACCCATCTACCCATCTATCTATCCATCTACCCATCTACCCATCTACCCATCCATCTATCCATCTACCCATCTATCTATCCATCCATCTATGGACAGACAGGAATTAGAATCAACGCTTGAGTCTTGTCATGAGAAAATGTTTACAGAGACCTTAGGCTAAATGAGTTCCTCTCAAGGGCAGAAATTTCGTCACATCCGTATTTCTGGCATATTATTTTGAAAATACATCTGGAATTTTAATTTTTAAAATAATATGATTAGGAAAAAGCCTTTATCAGGTTGATCGTGAAATATTTTGGACCTTCAATTACTGAATCACCTTAAATAAAATTGAAAGAGGCACATAATCACGTATTAAAGCACTGGACACACAGACAGACACACAGACAGACAGACAGACAGAGACTTTATAAACCCGTCTGGATATCTCCTCCTGGAAATTGGGTTTCCAGTTCACAGCAAACGAATGCAGAACAATACAATCTAATTGCACAAGGAATGAGTGAGTCCCTGAGTCTATTAGTGTTGCATCTGGGGAGCAGCATTAAATTACTAGTAATTCCAATATTACTTTGGTCAATCACACATAATCTTTTAGCACTCTTGGTTGAGAGTTAAAATATTATTTTATTTACCAAACTGTCTTTAAAAGGGAGACTCAAATACCCTTGAATTTCCTTTCCTTCAACCTCAGTTTCACTGTTGTTGGAAACATCTGTATAATTGTCGACATCCATCTTTACATCTTAATAACCTGCATCTTTATTGGTCAGAATATAAGTATGAAATTTAAGATACTTTCATTTTAATTGTTGGTCTAATCTTTACATATATCTTGTATATCTTGTGTATATATCATATATATGTCACTAATGGTGCCTTGTGACATCAAACTCTAACGTATGCTATCAAGCGACATAAGACATATTTTGGGGGTGTTTTTTTTTCTCCAAAGAGTCCGGTTAAGAAAACGGTTCTACGCTGCTGCTGAAGCAAGGCGCTGAAAACACACTGACAGGCGCGTTCACATGCTTCACTTCCTCCAGGTGGGCTTGAACGCGGCGAATCCAGGCGGCTGTCTCTGGAGGGTGGGAGTATGTAGCGTTTTTTAAGGTTTCTGAGCGTTTGTCAATCCGGGGCTCAGGTACGTTGCGCTGATTAAACCCGTGGTTAAGCGAGAAAACGCACCCGCCTGCTAATTCCAATGACCCTGAATACACATATGGCTGATTTGGGGGGAAAACAAATGGGCGGAAAATGAAATACACAATCACAGCTGGTACCGAGAGGAGGGGGGGGGGGACAAGAAGCAGGTAGACGTGATATTCCACGGAGTCATCGAGAAATGCAGCCCGTGCTGTGAATACATGATGCAGAGGTACCTGCCAACCATTTCAGAGTTGTTGTAGACGGGGATGTTGGGTTTTTCACTGCTGTTGTTGGGTCCAAAGTGGCAGTTCGGGGCCCCGAACCATTCATCGAAACCTCTTTCCAGAGGCAGGTGCTGCGGACTGTGGCCAAGATGCCTTCGTGACAACAAACATTTCATTTACAAGCTCGTTTGTAGAAATTAGTTTTCAGAATTCAGGAAACAAACTTTATATAACGGTGAATTTTGATTTTTGACAAAAAAATGTCTATATCGGTTGAAAATAATCATTGTTAAGAAAATAAAATAAACAACTTCCGTTGTTTGTCTCCTTGCGACACACATTTTTCCTTCCTCTTTTAAACTTGATGAAAAACAACATTATTGTAACGTTTCTTTCTAAAAATAAACAAATAATCAATAATGTGTTCACCATTTGCCAACGATCTTGCTGACATAGCCTTTCTTCTTCAACATCTCTGGCAACAGAATCTCATCTTTAGAGATGCCTCCGACAATCTCCTGTGGTGTGTATGCTGGAAATAAAAAAACAAGTCAAGACGATCTAATTGTCCAATAATGAGACAGAAGATAATAAAACGAGAGCGATTATTGTGATAATTACAATTCCTGGCGTGAGCGTTTGTTGTGTAAAAGCCGTTCCTCACAGGAAGTCTCCCAGTGAGAAGTGCAGCTCGAGCTGCAAAGACACGTGTTGACGACATATGAATAACATGATATGGAAAGATCTGCAAACTAATTCATGTTATAAATTATTTTACTTAAATTACTAGATTAGAATAAATAAAGACTTTTATTAAAATTGTTTGGCTTTAGAGTTCACACGCAGTCGCAAATGATTTAATAAATCTTAAAGAAGCTAAATATAAATATTACATTTTGCACTTTTAAGGATAGTTTGAGAAGATAAAAGTTACATTTTTATTTTTATTAGTAATTTTAATTGAAATAAAAGTCAACTGATTATTTTATTTAAAGAAATCTAATTATCTTCATTCGATTATGAAGTTTAAATGTTCATCACAGTAAAAAAAAAAAAAAAAAGACTTTTAATGGAACATTTTGTTTAAGTGAGTAAACGGATAATGTTGTACTTAATTAGTTTTATTATTTTATATAATAAGTAAGTAAGTAAGTAAGTAATTTTTATTTATACAGAGATTTTCCAGACCAGGGTCACAAAGTGCTTAAACAATCAAACAATCAATAAAGTATAACACAATAAGGCATAAGGATAACACAAGAGGAGTTCCAGAAAATTAAAATTGTTTTATTATTATGTTATTATGTTAAATCAAGTCATTATAATTCTGATACTGATGACTTATGAGTAATTTCCGAATAACTTTAAAAATCCAATTATTTTAGTGCAGCTTAAAAAACTGCTGTTTTTGTTTTTGTTTTTTTTATTTTACAATAATAAAAATAGAAAGCAAATCTGTAAGCAGTAGTGTGGGCTGATATCAAAGATCACTTAGACAGTGTACTCTTGAACAGAATACTTTACATAACGATGAGAGCAACATAAAAAGAAATAAATCCAGTAAAACAGGAAACACAAGTTCAGGTTGTCTTTGGACTTACATGGAGAACAAAGAGGGTTTGCAGTGTAGAAGTTTGGAAACAACATGCCCTCAGCAGCCATGGTGTCAAGGTTTGGGGTCTCCCTTGAAGGCTGGCCAAACACCCCAAGATCCCCCCAACCCATCTACAATACAGGAGGATGAAGGGGGTAAAAAGAAACACGTTTTAACGACACACAGTAAACACAACACCAAACTATAGTTAGATTTTCTTCTTGATGAATCAATAACATTAAGAGTAAATAATGTGCAATATTTTTATATATTTTTTGAATTACTGAAACAATAAAATATTGAATCAACAGACCCAGTTTTAACATAATACTTATAATATACATAATATACAATACTGTCGTACATGAAATAGTTAAATGCACGTCAACAAGGCTCCGAGCAAGAAGTTTAAAATGATAGAAACTCACGTCATCCATAAGTATGATTATAATGTTTGGAGTTGTAGCCGTAGCTTGTTTTACGCTTAAAGAACAACATATTATAACAGCTAAAAAAGTTAAAATTAGTTTAAACATCACTGGAGCTGCGACGCTGTGCGCAGTCAGTCAGCTGCTCGGAGATGAGGAAGTGTCTTCGCGCAACTCTCAAGCGCAGCTTTTGCGCATAGCCGCTAACGTTTTAAAATTTAAAAAAGGAAATAAATAATTATGAAAAGGATTGAATGAGAAATATTTTATTTCACAAAATCATCCTTTACCGTCACGATAGATATTTATATACATAAAAGTTATCCTGGACGCATTTGCTGATTTCTTCTAATAAATACAGGTTGTATATTTTTGTATCAATAAACGCTTTAATAAATATAGAAAGCCCCAACATCTTAAAGACGTATTTATAATAATAGTTTTAAAAAATGTAATAAATTATATTTACTTGGACACGTTACAGGGTGTGACAGCGTCACGTCACGTGATCGCGTCATACTCCGGAAGAGAAAAGTAAACAATATGGCTGTCTGCATAGCAGTGATCGCAAAAGAGGTAACAATATGTTTTCTATTTTACTTAACTCATTTTAGTATGTTAACCCCGTGCAATAAATACGTTATTACTAATTTAGATTTTTTTTCAAGCCTGTTCTAGTGAAAAACGAAACGACAACAAGGTCTAACAGATCGTTGTGATGAAATATCGAGTGATCTAATCGATATGTTGTTTATCGTTTCGCAGAACTACCCTCTGTTCATTCGCAGTGTCGCCTCTCAAAATGAGCTGAAGTTTCACTACACTGTACACACCTCCTTGGATGTGGTGGAGGAGAAGATCTCGGCTGTGGGCAAGTCAATGGCAGACCAGAGAGAGCTGTACCTGGGTCTCCTTTATCCTACTGAGGACTATAAAGTGTATCCTTTCGTTTAAGGAAACAGTGGTGAACTTTATTTTATTGTTTAGATGTTGTATATATATTTATTGTTTTTCATATTCTTACCTTACAATTGTCACCGTGTGTAAATGAGTGCTTCAATCCCCTGAACAATTACAAGGACTGTTTTTATTACCATTATTATTGAGATAAAGCATCATTGTTCTGATTATTTTCTTGACTTTCCTATCAGATATGGTTATGTGACAAACTCCAAGGTAAAATTTGTCATTGTCGTAGACTCATCGAATACATCTCTACGTGATAATGAAATCAGAAGTGTAAGTGCATTTAAATATATTCACATTTTATACATGTTTTTGAATTCAAATGTGTATTTATAAGATGAACAGGTAGATAGATATTTTGCTGTTTTTATTAAATAAAATTAATTTGTATTTTAAAACTATCTTAAGAGATTGAATAGTAAATAGTCTTAAGTTCATTCTTTGATACCATGTCTCTTCTGTGGGTTCCAGATGTTCAGGAAATTGCACAACTCCTTCACAGACGTCATGTGCAACCCTTTCCACAGTCCAGGCGATTCTATCAAGTCAAAGTAAGTCAAGACAGCAATTTAAAATGTTCAAACATGAATCTAATTTTCTTCTCCGTCAGGGCCTTCGATGGTATCGTGTCTGGAATGATGGTCCAAAGTGGTTGACCACTCATTACCGTATTTGAGAGCCTTGCCTGTAAATGTATTTCCTGATATTGAATAAACTGTTAATTATTGTACAAAGTGTCATCAATTGTTTATACAATATAAAGCCAAGTTTCCTGAATAATTGTTTTTCAAACCTTAAGCAAAAAAAATCAGTCCGTTTTGGTATGAGTGTTTACAGCAGTTCTAGCCATTTAATAATCTTAACTTGTTTTAATTCCATCTTGACCTACTCTTGCCTCACACGATCATAGCCATCAACCTTTAAAGAAACATGCAATAAACTCATTAAGATCCAAATATTTATTCATTGATTTTATTTATTCACCGACATAGCAAAGACCTTTTGAGTAACATTAAACATCACATGGCAGGCAAACATTCAAATCAGCTTTTAAAAACATTAAGAAGCATTTTGGCAACCGTCACATGCATTCACAACTTTTAAAAGACTTGAGCAACAATACAGTTTGCGAATTCAAATCTCAGAAGTGCTTAGAAACGTTTGAGAAGTCAAATAAGTTCATTCACAGGCGGCTTTTTCCCCCCCCGAGCGACATCAACGCTGCTGTGGGTAGTGTTGTCCGCTCAAGGCATCCATCTCCTCGGACAGCGGGGTGATGTGAAGAAGGTACGGGTAACGCTGAGACATCTGATCGTTGTAATCCACGTGTTCCCACTGCCTCTTCCCCACCGGAGGGCCGGCGTGGTACGGGTGCTGCGGCCTGGAGGCCTGATACCGGAGCCGACCTCTTGAATTGCTGTGATGGTAGCGGGGTGGATGGAGACCCCGTCCTCTGCCTCGGTGGTGACCTCCACGGTTCGTTGTGCTAATGCCTGGCATGTTCGTTCTTTTAGGTTTGACCTTTGAAAAAAAAAACATGACTTGTATTTAAAACATGTTGATACAATTAGGAGTTTAAAAACATTGAGGTTTTGGATGCGTTGAGGGACATGAAGAGGATCAGAGAGATTGTAGGTGGAGGAGGCTGACCCATCAAAAATACATCTACATTGCTTTGCTACAGTGGACTAAAGCCAATTAGGAATTAGGGAAGGAAACAAAAAATGGTCCATCTCATCTAAATGCTGGCCACTTGTGCGCCAGCTCACAGTCTTCAATTCTTGGCTGACTCTTCACCAGCATTTCTCATCTTGGTGAAGTGATTTTGGAACACTGCCCCAGAAAGAAAATACTTGCAGTCTGTGGCATTTAATACGAGCGTTATATTGTATTTTCTATGAAGCTCAATACATCGCATTATCTCTGCATTTGTCCTTCAACAAACACCCCAAAAATACTTTACTTCAACAGCAGTTTTACCCTTATTTAAAGTCTCTATACAATTGTTAACATCTGTGATCTCTGTTACAACCATCCAGCGGTCCACATAAAAAGATCCGTGCTGTGTCTCAAATCGCAGAAGTTAGTATTTTTAGTGCGTTAGTGCGTCTCAATTCTTAGTATGTGAAATTTAGTGCGCCATGCACACTAAATTGGCGTACTAACACGCCCACAAAACTGAGCATGGTTCGATGGACACTAACCACCCGCCATCTTAATGACGCTTTAAACGGAAGTTACGTCATTGAAACCATCGTTAAAAAGATGTAGAAGAAGAAGCTGTCATGTGATTTCCGGTTAGTGTGTAGCAACAGAGTTTGATTTGAGACAAACTATCTGTGGAGAATTTGCGTACACTAAACTGGTGCATACTAACTTCTAGTATACTAAGAGTAGTATGCGATTTGAGACACAGCACCGATCTAAATGATCTACCACCTGGTAGAGCAGGGGTGGGGAAATTATAATTCTTCAAGGGCCACTTTAAATTCACTAAATGTTGTTAGGGGTCGTCAAGCAAAAAGAAAGACGTAAAAATCCCTCGCGTTAAAAGAGAAATTCCTCATTAGGTCATGACATTTAAGCTAAATAAGCTGCAATTTTATTCTTGTATATACGAGTTTGTTTTCAAAACATTTCTTTAACTAACTAAAATGTTTTGAGGGATATATACTCAAGAAATTACACACAAAAAGTAAACGAGTGTCATGTTGAAATGTAATTGAATAAATACAAAATACATTTGTTAATGCATTAGAAGCATTTATACATGATCATACTTGGACATCACGAGGGCCGCATAAATACAGTCAAAAGGCCGCACTTTGCCCAGGTCTGCGGTAGATGCATAGAAATTCAAGTTGTAAGGTTTGATTCTAAAGTTTGTGTGTAAATGTAATTCTTCCAATACGACCAAACACTGCACATCCCAGTTTGAGTTCAATATGTCACAGAGGTAACTGTAATATACAAGCACTGTGGAGCCATTTCCTGTGGTCTTACCTTCAGCACTCGTCCTCTGAATAACGTTGCATGCAAACCCACTGCACTCTGCACAGAGTCACGGTCCGAAAACTCGATGTAGGCGAACCTTTGAAATGAAAAAAAAATGTACGTCAATAAAACACACAATTTGACCAAGAATCCGGCTCAAACTCACCCTTTGGGGTGTCCAGAGAACCTGTCGCAGAGAATGGTCACCCGGTTCACTGGCCCGCAACTGTTGAAGAAGATCTCCAGCTCCTGCGCCGTGGTTTCATAGTCTACCTGGGATCAGTCGCACAACATCAGTTTTTGACACACTTTAAAGAAAGAGCCATGTCTTAAGGGGCTTACGTTTCCCACGTAGATGGAGCGGTTGTCTGCGTCGATGCGCTCCTCGGGGGTCATGTTGTAGAAGTGTCCTGGTGAAGGAAGACGACCGTTATTACGACACGAACCCTCAAGAGTGACTGAATGACGACATGTGCGTGGTGAGAGGGGAGCCATGAGGGCAGGAAATAGCCACAGGCAGCGAGAAGGTTCCCTCTGCTTCTCTGGGGGTTACCGCTTCATCTCATTGGGCAGTGATGAGGCACGTCTGACTGGCGGAGTGAATAGACCCAGGTGTTGGCCAGATGTTGCCTCACCTGCCTGCTGGCTGCTGCGCTGCACACCTGGCTGAAACATGCAGCTTCCACAGTGGGAAAAATCAGCTCCACGTGTGGAGTTAAGTGGAGTCATGGAAGGCTACAAAAAAAAACCTCACTTCTTACCAGGCTGAGGGCTACTGGTCAGTGGCTGGATCTCTGCCACGTCGCAGCCTTCGTCGTCCTTCAGTCGGTCCATCTCTTCCTCCATTTCCATCTCCTGGACTCTGGCCTTGATGGCTGCCAGATCCTGCGGAGGCAACACACTTACTTGAACTGAAATCACAAAGCCAGTCAACTAAAAAACAAACCCTTGACGAGAAATTACCAATTTGTTGATCACTGACCAGCATTTTTAATTTGCACAAATAGCCCCACATTTAATCTTAAAATTGGACTGGTTCAAACCGGTCAAAGAAAAGAAATTGGGCATTGAAACGGAAGAACTGGCCACCAGTTTATTTACTGACACAGTAATGGTAGTAGTGTAGTAGTATTGACATATACAAGTCCTCCACGTTAGCCAAACCTTCTCGCATTGATGTGCTTAAACATGATTTTAAACATACAATTTATACATCATTTTGATTATTATATTGACAAATATACATTCTTGGAAAGGCTAACATGTACTGAAGAACTAAAGCTTAAATCAAAATTCTGATTATTTCCAGTTCAAAATTTAAATAAATCCCTTCTATGGTGGCAAGAATTACAAATTGTGCTTTTGCAACTTAATTTTAAGATAATTATTATTTCAAATGCCAAAAAGCCAACACTAGGGGTACAGTGGTCAGAGTTTGAGGCCAAGCACATTAATCCCATTTTCTTTCGCAGTGAGCCAATGCAAAAACTGATACTGTTCTCATCATTCGACTCTCAGCTGTGTTCTTAATAAAGCCATGTGTAATATGAGCTCCTTGGCAGAGGTATGCTTCCTCAGAGCTGTGTGCGTTTTTAATGTTCAGTATAAAATATATAAAGAACTAAAATATTTACAAACATTACACAGAGCCACCACTCATGAAATGGACTCCAAATAAATAGTGTACCTGTGGATACTTGTTTGCAGAAGATGCTTGTGGATATAATAATATTAAAAAAATGAAATAAATAGTGGGGAAGATTTATTTTATTTTAGAAGCAGGAACTTCTAGTTACCAGAGGAAAATAATTATATTTGCAGCTTAAAACCTTTTATATTGGATCTCTATGGAAGGGGATCAGGAATAGTCTTGGAGTAGAGCAGGTGCGTGTACAGCGAGTTTCTGTAGTTTAAAAACATTTTATTTATTTATTTTAAATCATCTTTTGAGTTGAGCTAGAATGAGTCACACACCAAATACCAGGTGAATAATAATAAAAAACACTGATTTGGGAAGATAACGCCTGGAGTCTCATCCCTGGAACATGAACATCTGAGACGATCAGCTCATGGATATCAACCATATTCTCATCTGAACATCTGTGTTTTTCCAGGTGAAGATATAATAAAAAGAACACAGAAGACGCATAAACTGGGGGGACATGCTAACGGTCTCCATGCTAGGACCCGTATGTCACGTCCGCGTTCGCGTGTCCGTGCATCTGCGGCCACATCCCCGCCATGGAGGCTCCAGAGGAGACCGAAGACTCACCGGGTCTTCAGAGAAATGTCCGGCGACGGACTCGCTCTCCATGTAGTGCTGGTACTCCAGATGGTTGTCCGCCATGCTAGCTGCTCACATCCGTCATGTGCGCGTGTGCGCGCGGACTTAAGATCCCGCCCTGGAGAGCCTGGAGAGCCTCGCACCTGATGGGAAGAGCGTTGATGGACAGCAGCTGTGAGTCGTGAGGTGATGGAAGAAGAAGAAGAAGGTGTTGCCTTTCGAAGCAGAGGCGCGGCGAGCACGGGGGCGGCCCCGGGCCCCCAGGATCATTGCTCAGAAAACACTGAAACATTAAAAAAATATATAGTAGTTTTATTCCTTTTTTTTATTCATTTGTAAATTTTCATTTTTATTTTATTATTATATCACTCAATAGAAATGTAAACAACAGGAGCGATCTGGGCACAAAAAATTCAAAGGGAGAGAAAATATTGTCAGATTACTATACTTATGTAGACTTTAGTTTAGTTAAACAAATAAATAAATCAACATTTGCGTTTATTGCGTTATTCTTTTATTTGAGTTCTGTGATCTCATTTAAAGAAACAGTGTATTTTTTTATAGCCAGAACATCAATGCATCACATAAGAAACTATATTTTTAATACGCTTTTCTTTAGTTGTGTAAATCTATATTTCCTCAGGAGCCACAATATATACTTTCGCTGTCACCGAGCGACAATAAAGACAAGCATAAAGTCAGAAAACAACAAAAGAAGAAATAAACCTAAATGTGCTTCTAAATATATATGAAGAAAAATGTCATTCTAAATATTATCTAAATTTTTGCTAAGATTATTTTGAGGGGAATTAAATATTTGCAAAAAGGACAAAGAAAAATGTCAGAAAGAACTTAAGAAAGTTATATTTAGACTTACTACAATTAAAATTATTATCTGTCGGAAACATTTTCCCTTCTTTAGAGAACTTTAAGATTAAGCCAAAGACGCTTCGTAAGAAGCTCCTGTAGAAGCTGTCTACCTCAGTGGTGCTGAAACTGAATCGATACCAAACCTGTTCATCAGCCCGTAAGTCACACACGTGGCACACGTTGACTTTAGAGATGCGTTATTATAGAGTAGCAGGTTGAGCCTAGGGTTTAATTTGATCTTTTTCCATTGTTAATGTTTTTTTATGTGTAGTGTAGATAATTTGGTTAAATTATGGAATTGTTTATATCTCCAGCTACCAGTTTTTTGAATGTGTCAACCAATCGGATCTCTGGATGAGGAGGCGGGACATTTAGATTAAACGTGTATTTCAATAAAAGATTTTTTTTTCCTTTTTCATTTCTCATTGTTTTATTATTTTGAAAAGGAGGATGCGTGACGCAGCTGGATCACTTGGTCGATAAGAAGGTTGTTAAGAGTGGGTTCGGCTCGATCTTACGCTTCTTTCTTAGTGAAATATCTTCTTAAACTAAGAGCGACTCTGGAAAAAATCTATTCTCTCACAATCATCCTATCACAGAGTTCTTAAGAGCACTCCAAAGAAGATCCTAGCACCTAAGTGCTTCTTAATGAATCTGGTAAACCCACTGTGAGTTATGAACAAACTGTCAGAAGCCTTTACTGCAGCTCCATGTCTCCAAAAGTGCTTCAAAAGATACGTGGATCCAGATGGTGATACATTCCACAAACAACATTCAAAACTGATCTATTTTTGACCGATGGACGGATGAATAATTCCGAGCACATAATGTAGTCGGTGCTGATGTCCTGCTAAATTCTGTGATTTTTCATCTTTACAAAGTATGCTTTTCTGGCACACCTACCTGTAAATATTGCCCTGGAGAAGCGTCTTGACAATAAAATTGAAGGTAGACGTAGAGCAGGGTAGATTTGGAGCCAGGGCCTTCAGTTTTCAAGCCCCTCTGCTGTTGAACCAACTACCTAGCTTCAGTCTGGAAGGCAGACACCCTCTCTATGTTTAAAAGTCATCTTAAAACTGAATTATTTTTAATAAAGCCTATAGTTAGGATCTCCACCAAGTCAACAGATCCAGATTTCTCTCCTTGACCCTCCCTGGACCCTGCTACCTTACTCTATACTCTCCTGTTTTCCCTCACTGTATCCTCTCTCACTCTTATCTCTATCCATCTGTCTACCTCTATCCACCCTCCCAGCTGGTCGCAGCACGATGCCGTCAACTCTGAGTCTGGTTCTGCTCGGAGTTTCTGCTTTCTAAAATGAAGTTTTTCCTCGCCACTGTCTCGCTTTGATTCACTCATTGTTGTTCGTCTGGATCGTTTTCTTCTTCTTCAATAAAGTCTTAAACTGTAAAGTGTCTTGAGATCACTTTGTTATGATACTTTAAATACCATTGGATTAAATTCAAATGAACTACATCCCCTCAGGCACCAGTTAGCCAGCAGGCACTAGGAGTAGCACACAATAGGCCTGTTTAATATATATATTTGTCATACAAAAGCTATCTTATCTTGTTTGATATTGAGTTTCCTTTCTTCTTGTCTCATTGGCAATTATTTAAAAATCAATATTGTGATTATTGTATTTGATTAATATCATTGTATCATTATCATCCTTAATAATATCCTGTTCAGAGTGTCACCCCGCCACTTGCCCAAAGAAGCTGGGATGGGCCCCCATTAACTGGCAGAAAATGAATATATATAAAATATTAGGTTATTTCAGAAGTGTACTGTAGTGATGGCGCCTTTGGAGTGGCTCGCAGTTGCAAAGAAGTTGGTGACCCATGATCTAGAATATACCAGGAAGGTCCTCCTAGCAGTAGCTGTAAGGCATTGATAACTCTGAGGTCATTCAAGTTACTATACTATACTAGTCAATATTCATAATGGATTCTCTTTTCGGGTGTCTTTATATATGCCTCCATTTGTGTGTCTTCTCCAAGACAGGTGTGTCTTGAAAAGATCTCATCTGCAGAGATGGAAATAATAATAAATAACTATACATCTGCCTCATCAATTAGAAACAACCAGTTGTTCTTCTGCAAGTCTTTATCTTCACATGGGTAAATGGATAGATCAACAAGAAGCCACTCATTGCCACCTCTGTGTCAGTTTTAAAGTAAACATAACTTAAGTTAACCAGCTAAAGAAGAAACATCATTATTTGTTTCATATTTTATTACACAGTTACATTGTTCAACACAGACAATAACCTGAATTAGAATGTTTTACAGCTTCACACATCCAACAGAGCGAACAGTTAAAGAGCGGTATTAGCAAGAGGGAGGAGAGCATGCAAGAAATAAATACAAATCAGAATAAAATTCTTCCGGCACAGTTTTACTTCATCTAAAATGGCAACGGTACCTATTGAAGAGGAGAGTCGAAAAAAAAAAAAAATAAGGACAAACGTTTTCTACTGAAACATTTTTTTTTCTGTGATAATGTATTGCACAATACAGTAAAGAATGATTTCCAACAGTCTATGAAAATATAAAACGGACCATCCTGTTTTTTTTTCTTTCTTTTTTTTTTGTGTAAAGACATGGACTTTATCTAGACTTCTCACCAAAGCAGTGTCTGAACAAACCAACATGCCTCTTTTATACATGATTTGCCCTCCATATCATGTGCATTGGTACCAAAAGTTTCTGATGAACATTAGATGGTGTTCACAACAGCAAAGCCCTTACTTTTTTTTCCTCACTTTTTGAATGACTGAAAACGAAAACAAAAAAAAAACACAATGATTTGTGGAGTTGCAGTGAAAATAGTCTCACGCCGTTACTCAACGAATGGATTCAAGGCATTTGTTTTGATCTTTTCTTGTATTTTGGTCATTTATCTGTGGTCTGTTGGGTTTAGCTTTGTTAATACGGTCACCGTCGGTGACAAGGGTGCGCAGACAATCCGTGGAAGAAGCTGCTGTTTCCTCCTTGGATAATGATGTTTAAAATGCAGAGAGCAAATTGCTACATATTTTCTAATCTCCCTTACGAACGCCTGTGATGTTTCATTAAAGCTCAGAAGGTTTCAAGTACAGAGATGTGAACGTCAAAAAACACTTATTCACATATACATAAAAACACTGCTTTCATTACATCTCTGCGAAGGCTTTGTAACTGTGAGAGCGCACAATCACTCAGCTTCTCAGAGGCGGATGACACCATTGTTTCCACAAAAAAAACACTATAAGACACCGAGTGCTTTAATTACTAGAACATGCGCTCTGAATATTTCGGCGGCTTTTATTGCTCGTCACTGTTGTGTTCGCTGAGTGTTTGTTTTGTTTCACACACTTTGGTTAACTGCTGTAGCTGTCGCTTCATGATTTATGTCAATACACACCTTGTCAGAGCCCACTATGGCCATGCAGAAGTACTTTGGTCTGTGCTCTTCACTGGTTTTTGGACAACACGCGGCAGGTTTTTAGGAACGTAACGGTGGGTTCGCTGAACTGCTGTGATAACTATCCGTTGAGCTGAAGTCATGGTTTGTCTGTGCACCCTTGTGTCTACGGTTGAACCGAGTTTTGTTAAAGTCCAGGTGAACCTCTCCTGGTGATTTAGCTGTATGTTCACGGGAGGTAGCTAGTGTGAGCGTGGATGATACTGTACAAGTGGGCCGGTCGGTACAACGGGAACGGAAAAGTTCAATCATGACGTAAAAACAAGCACCAATTCAAACCCTTTATCGCCCTCAGAGCTTCCAGATACTCTTCAAAGCGAAAACGTATCCTAGTTTAACACTGTCATGTTGTTGAATAACCGGTAAAGTTGACAGTCGAGAATGAAAAAAGCTTTTTAAAAAGAGGGGCAATGTGGAGGACACGTGAGCAAAGATTTGGTTTGACAGAGTTTTTAAATTGGGTCAAGTGTTGAGTTCTACAAAATGATGTAACCAGATGGCGTTTTGATGCAGGATGTTTGGATCAAAAATGTTATGACGTATATTAGCTAAATTGACATTTGGAGCTCCTTTGCGTCGACTCTGTCTCAGGATCATGTTTCAGTGTCAAAGTTGAAAAACAACATAAAAAATGAAATTGTTGTGTTTGTGAAACAAATAAACTGTGGAAGAAAGAACAAAAGAAAAAAAAAGTCAGAATTTGGACATAGAGACTTAAAAGGATTCTGTTATTTGGCAAACACATTTTTGGACCTCTTTAAATACTATGTACATTCACATTAAGTTACTGATGTTACTTTAAATATATTTATATGTATCTATATTATATGACACCCTATGGGCAGTTGCTGAGGTTCCATTCAGTAGCTGAATTCTCTTCATATTGCACCTCTGTCCTCTCACTGTCTTACAATGCGAGCAATACAAAATATTCTACAAGAGGGGGTTCATCGTTTTGTTATACATACAACTAATCATAAGTACAATGTCAGCCTTTGTATCTTCGACTACCGTGTTTGCTCTTCGCTCAGCCCAAAACAAAAATGGAGGCAAAGAAAAGTTACCAAAATCAACGTCCATCTTGGTGGATATACACAAGGGCAGCACATGTGGACGTCAGCGACAAAAGACATTATTGAAAAATCGACAGGAAAAATATCTACAAGCAGGATCAATTTCCCGTTTTCCCCCCAGTCCCGACTGTGGTCCGAACAGTCCGGGAACGCGGGGGGGGGGTCGGGGGGACGGACTCGAGTCAAGTGGCAAAAGGTCAGTGTCTTGGGGGGCTAGGGGAGGTAGAAAGAGACAGGAGAGTCCATGTTGCCGTCTTCGGGCTCACTTGTCTGTTCATCACACTTTGGAGAGATCGGTGGGAGTAAATGTAAAGATAAGGACAATTCCTCGACGTATCTCTTTGACCCTCAGAGCGTCTGAAAAAGTATGAAACACCATCTTGGAGAAAGCTTTCAGGCTTGAGGTTTTTTCATTTGGCAGCTCCATCACCACTTGTGTCTTTGCCTCTCTTGAGACTTTGTCCCTTTTTTTTTTTTTTTTTGAAAATCTCTTCACACTAACCACACTGGCAGATTTGCAGTCCATGTATTGTAGGCAAATTGAGCCTTAGTCTCTGAGGAACCGCTGTCTTCTTTGTCCAAACCAGGTTCTGTCCCGCCACGTCTGCGGCTTCTCTCAGGTCCGCCTTGTCTGCTGAGGAGGTGATGTTGCGTTTGGTTATAGGATGAGTGCTTCTCCTTATCGCTTACTTACTCACTTTGGCAGTGTAATACAAAGGTTTGGATCAAGTTTTCTTCTTTGAAATTCATTTGGGTTCACAATGCTGCAGAGAGGTGAGTCCGGTGTTACATTTCTTGGCTCGCTAGCAAGGTAGTTAGCTGTTAAAATTAATGTACCATTCTCTCAATGGTGGTCAGCTTCACCAGTGCTTTGTTCAGAGTATTTGGATCTTCCCTTTAAAGCCAGGTGGAGTAATAAATACTAAGATGTAACTCTGAGTATTTAGTTGCATCACAGGTTTTTTTTCTCTTTTATTTCCTTTTTGATTTTTTTAACAAAACATCCGTCTAAAGCCTGTTAAAGAATGTTAGTCCCAATGTTTCCTTATTTGTACCTGGATGTCGCTGACTGAGAGCTGGCCACTTATCAGAATTGGTTTTATTGGCTAGAATTAGTGGAGGTGGTAGAAGGACAAACAATATTTTGGAGAAAAAAGAAACAAGTTAACCTAAGTCTGTTATAGTCAGAACATGTTCATATGGTGAATGAAAAAAAAAAGCTATTAAATATCAGAAGTGTGCGATGAAAGGTCTTCGTTTGGTTATATGTAGCCACAGGGGGGGAAAGATTCACGGGGTCAGCGAGAGGTGGCGTCCAAGAGGGCAGGGGTGGCCGGGGTCGTGGAGCGAGAGACGCTGCTCGAACTGCTCTCCTTCGGACTCGCGGAAAGACTTCCGCTGGCGCTCCCCGTCACTCCGGCGAGACTGTTCTGTCCCACCAGAGACAGGGGTCCTGGCGGGGTGCCCTCCGAGTGGGTGGGCGGGACGCTGGACGACGTCGGCGAGGTGGTGGAGGACGACGGGGTGCCCAGCGGGACGCCGCTGCTGCCCGGGATCCCCTGCAGGCCCTGACCACAGACGTGGTGATGCCGCTCCCAGTCCTTGTGTTGACAGAAGGAGCCGCAGTAGCGCGCCGTGTTGCAGCCGCTGCACGTCTCGCTGGCTTTTCTCCCGCAATTCCAGCAGCTCTGGTGAGACAGTGGGAAGAGAGCAGGGTTGACAAAAATAAATCTCATTTTCCACAGTTTTTTTTTTTGTTTTTGGTTTGACAAAAAAAAAGAAGACATAAGAACCAGATGTTGAATTCAAAACAGTCTGATTAGAACTAGATTAGAACAAAATAGTACCTTTTAAAAAACCTACAGTTGGTTTAAGATTAAATACATGTATTTATAAATATATTAAGACAAGTAATAAGGGAATAAATCATTTAAAAATAAAAGGGATACATAGAGTGATGTGGCTATGTGGTGGGATCTGTCTTCTTGCTTCAGCATGTGCTGGTCATCTGCTCTACGTTGACCTCTGCTCCGACAATCTGCCTTTGTTTAGCAACCAACTGGATTGTTCCTCTGGTGATGATGTTGGCGTGATGCTGACATATGCTCTGTCATTGCAATTGTATTATAATCTATTATATTTCCATGATTGTTTTTATGATAATCGTGGGATGCGAACAGACGTTGGCAAAAGGCGTGCGGCATGATGATGATGCCACAGATCATGTATGACGGCTATCATTTTATCTTTCATTAAAAACCTTTGTTCACATTTTCTTTCTTTTATTCGTCTCCTTTCGGGGGAATAGTTTTGATATTAACGTGTAATAATTATGAATGGGACTTTTTTTTATGTTGTTACAAAACATATTCAATATAAAAAAATAGTTTATTTTTCTTAAGAATGTTTAAATAAAATTATAAACTTTAAATAAAAAAAAAGCTTTTATTTTGTGTTTGTGTCTTTGTGTTTAATTTTGATTTTAAAACTAAAGCTACTTTAATTGGTAACTTCTTTATTTTGGCTTGGCAGCCCCCAACAACAGTCAAAGGATACATGGTGGCCCCTGAGGAAACTTAACTGATGATCTAAAGACTCTTTAAATATTGGCACCAAAACTAAATCAATAATATTTAGGTTGGAATTTAATAAAAAATGATTACAAAATACCCTTGCAACTTTATTTTATAGATCACATTTTCTAATGATATATATATATACTGTATATAAACATTTTAATGTATTAGTAACTATTAACTTATCTACATTTTACAAAAAAAGTTTTACAGTTAATTTTGATAGAAAAAAAGGTCAAAGTCCATCATGTCTATAATACTCACTTCACTGGAGTCCTCCTGCTGGTTGATGACTGTCAGTGCATCTTCAGAGGCCTGCCTCTTGGCCTCTGCCAGCGCTCTCTCCATCTTTGACCTCTCGGCCGAGATCATCTCGTGAGCTTTCCTCTCGGCGTCCGACACAGCCTTCTGCAGCTCCGACATGGCCTGACGCTTCACTTCGTTGACGGCTTCCTCTGTGAAGAAAGCATTCACGCCGAACATCAGCACTTGTGTCTTTTCCTTTTTTCACGTCACCATCTTCTCAGTGAGTCACTTCCAACATGGCGGAAGCTTCACACTTCCTCTGACAAACATTTCCTGATCTATGTTTCTCTGAGAATGGAGAACACCAGCGAGTCGCTTCACCAGGTGAATGAGTGAGGAGGCTGTTCGGTACAGAAAGCAGGTGTGTAGACTCACTTCCAGATGGCAGACAAAAATAGAAACTTCCTGCTGTCCCTTCACAGTAGGAAGCGAGAGCAATTACATTTTGCAATCTCTCACTATTGGCCTCATGGTGCACAACATAAATGTACAGTGTGAGATTTCTCAGAGGAGTTCTTGGCCTCCAGCCTGCTAAGTATGGAGCATTTATTGATTTATATATAATGCAGGGCAGGAAATAATCTATTGAAAACAACAACAACTTTCTCTTATGATCTCGCTGAACTCAAATGTGTGGTCTTAGAAATGATAGGGGGTTTCCTGGAGTGTTACAGGGGGGTCAAGCAAAAGAGAACCATTTTAAGAGAACTTTTTATTTTTCTTTGTGTAAATGTGATTTTACTTTTACACTGTGTTACCTGCTCCAAGGTGATAACCGTCTTAGATATGAGTCGGACAAATAACTCAAAAAAGGATGATAAGATTTGAGTTAAATGTGAAACTCAAAAAAGAGCTTTAACACAAACTAAAATAAAACTCTTTCTTCCGGTCCACTGTGTGTTGTGCATGCGAGTTCTTGAACTGCTGTACGATTGAGTTTATTCCTATAAACATGTAGGGGATTCATATAGATTTGGTGAAGAAATGGTTTGTATTTTTATTCATTATTTTTTAATTATTTATTTATATGCAATTTTATAGTAATTTCTCTTATTTTTGTTTTATTTTATTATTCTCCTTTTATGTCATTCATTATTTCATTTATATATTCTTTTAAAGACACCGCAACAAATTCCAGCGACGTGTTTACAACACTGGCAATAAAAGTTTCTGATTCTAAATCTGAAAAATTTAAAAATCCCAATATAGAGTCAACGGAGCTTTTACTAGTTACACTTTCTTCTCCGCACGTTCACCTAATAATACTTTCTTTGTATAAATTCATCATTTAGTTACTGTATATTACCATTTATCAGTGGATCAATTAACCAAATTAATCTTTATTGGTTACTTTATGTTGGCTTTATCTTGATTTTTATTTTATTTATGTCATTTTAAAAATAAATTGTTGTGTTTCTTTCATTGATTAAAGAGTCATTCAAACTTAACTCAATAACCATTTTCTCAAATATTTATTTATCATGTTTCCCTCCCTTTTCATTCAGGAGCAACAATAATTACATTTCAGTTCATTTCCTTTCGCTTTTATTCTTTTCATCTCAAGCCTTCATTCAATATCTATATTATCCTGAGATTTCACAATCATCTCGCTAAGGATTAGTTTGTAAATGTAATTACGTCTTATCAATGAGGCTCTATAGCAGATGTGAGTCGCAATTAGCACTTAATAGAGAACTCGAGGGCAGGAAGTATTGTGATGGAGGAGGTTTCTTTTTTTGTTTTTAAAGAAGCCTGAAGTGAGTCGGATGATAATAAAAGTGGAGGAATAAACACTTGTGGAGACAGCGACAATGACGTGCAACTCACCTTGCTTGTTTTGGAGGTGCTTTAGTGCCGGGGAGAGCGGGATGCTTGTGGTACCTGAATGAAAAACAACTGCAATTAAAAAGAGCTTTTTCTGCAGGTGAAAATGCAGCACGGTGTTTTGCCGACAGCAGCATCTTTTCCTCCACAGGGTATTGAAGTGTACTGCAACATAATAGTGCTGGGACTGAAGTGCAACCAGGGCTGAGCCAGAAGACTCCTGGGATGTTTTTTTTTAATCTTACATGCAGTACACAATATAAAAACGTTGGACTTTTAGACAAAATCTAGTTGAGGAAATTAAATTGATCGTCTTGTAAAAAGAGGTGAATACAGAAGGTGTTTTCAGAACAATGGAGTCGAGTTAAGCTCCATGCTGCGCTGCCTTCGGCCAGGTGACTGCATTTTCACTGCAGCTTAACTGCAGTGGCCTTTCATAGCGGTGACAGATGGAGCACGTTTAGCCCTAATGACACTTCAATAACGTCGGCCTTTGAGACCCCGTGACTGCTGCGCCTCACTTCTGTCTGCGACTGTGGCTCTAGTTTGGACCGACGGGGCTTTTGGAGAAACGATGTGTCTAATATTAGAAAACCAAAGATTCTTGTCTCTCACCTGCTTTCCTCCAGATTTCTTCTGGTATATATCCCGACGGAGGTCTGTGCAAGAAGTCTCTGTGGATCTCTGAAACACACATGCACATGCATAATTATTGCCTTTTCATTTAAGTAAATAACACTTGTTTTTTACAACTTCTTACAGATTTTGTTTAGCAATGCTTCACTGATATAGTGACTTGTTTATCCAGAAAGTATAAAGTAATTTTTCTTTGTATGTGACCAATCTCCCTTTAACCTCCATGATACTTTTTTTTTTTTTCAAATAAAAAAACATATTTAGGGAAACAACATGCACCATCTTGCTGTGACATCACAACATCCAAATGTAATAAAAACTATGACAGGAATGGCAGCAAAATACCTGTATATATTGACATTGTATTGCAAATTTAGGAATAAAGAAACAATTTTCTTGAAAAAAAAGTATTTTCATCCCAAATGCCCCCCCAAAGTAAAATAAAAAATGTATATATATATGTATATATATATTGGGTCTTAAGAGGTTCGGTCATTTGAGTGAAAGATATTTGCATTAGGTGACATAAAATCATTTATAATAAATAGTTTTGTAATGATAATATATCTAAGATATTTAAGATAAAATGGTGGATTCTAAATCCAGGTAATTGAAATTAATTGTATTTGCAGTAAGTACGTAATTGTATTTAATTATTAAAAATGCATTTGTTTTTACGTACAAGTTACTCTATTTTTTTTTTTTTTTTATGTATTTATATAAATTATTTATCTTTTTTTTTATCTTTAATTAAAAATCAAATGAGTGCCTTTTACTTGTTTTTACTATTATTTGGTATCATATTATCGTTAACTGCTTATTTTAATGCTATTTTTTGTTCCTGGACAGCACTTTGTATCAACCGATGTTTTAAAGTGCTTTAGAAATAAAGTTCAGTTGATAATGTATCAAAACACCACAATAATTATTGTGTTGTTTTGTCAATCCTGGCATTAAACATTCAAATTCTGATTTTATTTTTATTTATTTTTTAACAAAACATTTTCCCCCAACTTAAGTCTGCCCAAGGTCACTCTTCTGACACCTTCTAAACCTCACCCAGTGACCTTCCAGTGAGTGCCTGGAGAAAACAATGACCTTTTGTGTGTGTTGTCTACCTGTCTGTCTGCCTGTCTGCCTCTCGGCAGCGGAGGACGCTCCTATGGACAGCGCTTCGCTGCTGCTAGCTGTGTTGGAGGAGGAGTTGTGGAGAGGAGTAGGAGGAGGAAGAGGAGGAGGAGGAAGGCAGTGCTGTCCGTTGCTCCCACCTTTTTTCATCTCCTCCACGTCGCTGTAGCGCCGTATCCAATGATTCATCTCCTCGCGGTCGGCCTCCTGGCAGCGGCGCAGCACCGTCAGAGAGCGGCGAGTCTTCTCCACCATGTCCATGATACAGTTCAGGAGCTGGAAAGACGCGAGATTTACAGATGAGAACATCTGCCGAGCTCATCAGTTCAACTCAGGAAATCCATAAAACATTTAAAGCTGAGGAGGAAATATTTACGAGGGATCAATAAATCTATCCGCCATTTAGAGCTGATATACGATTTCTTTTGTTTTCTCTTCGTGAGCGAGGGTTTGTCTGGGAGAACTGAAATATAACAGCTGCAGGGAAAAGACTGTTTGTCTGCTGCTGAATCACCATATTTCTACTTTGATATGTCTCTTTTTTTTTTAAATAAATGGCTCCAATAATGTTGATTTTTCACTATTTCAACCCCCCCACTCCTCCTTCATCTCCCCCACTCCCTCTCAGTTAGCTATATTTATTTCAGTGAAGTGTTTCTAATTTGGCCCGGGTCCAGGCCTGGCCGGTTCTCTCCATGACTGCAGCTCTTGTCTCAGCTGCTCTGCCCAGCTGGAGCTGCGCTCTGCTGGGTCTTGAGCTCCATCTGTGGCCCAGTATATCTCACTCTCTCTCTCACACACACACACACACACACACTCTTTTCCTCGTGTGTGATCGTGAGCGTTGTGCATGTATGTATGTTTTGTCTTTATGATGTTGGGTGACAGGGAGAGAAGAGGTGTTTGGATTCTCCTAACTGAGCCGGCTCAGATGTCAGTCAGCTGCTCGCTCAGCTGCGACTGAAGCTTTTTTCAATGTGTCAACTCTGTTTCTGTCATCTGCACGTCATGTTTACCACTAACTTAAATCATCTGGCGGCCATTGAGCCAATTTATAAAGCGCCGTTGTTCAATTACGAGCTATTTGGCCGGAACAGATTTCACGTGCAGATAACAAAAATGAGCGCCGGCGTGCGGAGGAGACATATTGTTTTCCGTGGGATGTAATGTGATGATGAGACGGTATATCTCTTATATACACATTGATTCAGTCGGGGTTCATTCAGGGTCATTGAGTAAAATCTTTATGGAACTGTGTCAAATGAGGTTAAATGCAATATTAATTGATCAAAACTCTAACTTTTATTGATATATAAGGAGACCTCCAGAGGGATCAATAAAGTTCTATTTATCTATCTATAAGTAACATATTGCTTGTTTTAAAGTGAATCTTTTGACGTCTGGAAAGCCCAACATTGAAAATATTAAAATCTAGTATTGATTATAGAAGTACCCTGGGTACTATACAAATAAAACACCCTTTCTTACATAAAAATCATGTTTATGCCTGTCCCGCAGTTTTACACCACCTAACTTTCTTCTAGATATTACAAAGCCACTGTTTTTTAGGCGACATCACTGGACTCAGATCAGCAGAGTTTGAGACAGTTTCACATTGATGCATATTGTTTATTTTATTGCAATAACCAATTTTCTATGCTGTCATGATTGCATTAACGGTAAAGAAGGACATTGTTGTCTGTTACAAAACCATTAAAACCATTTTTATAATATTATTTTTTTTTCTTTAAAGTCACATCAGTGTCGTGTTTTTCAATGAGTACTTACATTATCAAGGTGCTTCCATTCCTCGGCCCACTCTCGATCCGTCAGACGGTGGTCGATCACCTCCTCTTGTCTGGCTGAATGAACCGCTGCAACAGCAAAAAGTCTTTCCTTTATTTATGCGGGAGAATATATATTGGAATACGTGCTTGTGCAAAAATCAACTTAATTCAACCCCCGGATCACATCGAGGACTGATGGCATTTGGCGCGGTGATCTCACGGGGAGACAGTTTGGCTAAGAATTCCACTTGTTTCTTTCGGGGACGCAGAAGTGGCATATATGGTTGCCACAGTTGTAGCACATGGGTATGTATGGCTGTGGGCTTTATATAGACACACTGCCACTAGGATTATCACACCGGACTGACAACTGGTCTTTGTTCTGGACACGAGCGCTCAATAGTTGTGGTGCTTGTTGTGTGACCTGATTGTAATTTGATTATCTCTGAGACACACCAGCGGGAGAAATTAAAGTCTAAATTTCATGCTTTTTTCTTCGTTAAGATTTCTTTTGCTGACATACCGGTTGGACGATGTCTGTCTCGTGCATCCCTGTGTTCGCCGTGTCTGTAAGCGTCTCTGTACTGGTGCGCCAGGGCCATGTCCTCGAGGCGGTAGTGCTGTGGACCCATCTGAGGGTTGGGTGGGTGAGGCAGACCGTTTGGCGGGTGAGAGGGTAGGCCGTTGGGCGGCGGGTGAGAAGAAAGTCCTGTGCTGGGGCTGAATCGCTGACTGGGACTGATGGTGCACGGTCTCTTAGCGATGTGTTCGTGGTGCAAGCCGTCTCTCTCTGAGGATTCTTTGGTCCTGTGGGTGGCAAAAAAAAACACATCTACCATGAGGCTATTGTTATCAGATTTCGTGTTTAAAATGATGACAAAACTTTGTCGTGAAAACGGAAGTGTCTCCAGCCTCATTGGCGTTGTTCGCATGAGCATTCTTTTGGTCTTTTTTTCTATCTTTCTGGGAGTTTAAAAAAGTACACAATACTAGTTACAAAACAAGTAGAAGAAGAATGTTGTGTTTATGGTCTAAAACAAGATCAGTTCTTGGCAAATACATATATATTTCTTTTAAATGCAAAACTGTGAATGTAAAAAAAGGATGAATTATTAAAGTCATCATCCACAGATCTGTTTGATTCGTAAGAGGATTAAGGTTTAAGTGAGAATTCTGAGTTTAAGGTGACAATTATCCTTTTTTTCCCCACTGGCCCTAATCTTCTTCCCTAGTTTAAGTATCACAACCATGAGGTATAACGGTAAGAACATTTCTGCATGTTCACTTTCAAACCTCTCACAAACCTTTCACACTCAAGCCTCGACATTCACCGTCAAATGAACAACAACGATGCATGTCATTTACACTGACTAACTTAACCTACTTTCAACGGTGACATGATAAAAAAACAAACACTTGTATTAAAACACAAGCAATTAAGTTCATCCTTAATCCTGAATAGTTTTGTTTATAATCATACCCTCCCCACTGAGAGGTTTTTTCGTTGGAGCCGTCCCCACCAAATCTTCTGCACAGCTGTACACCATATGTACCAAACAAAGCCAGGTCCAAGCATACTCCCCACATCTCAAGCTCTTAATCTGAATATCCCTCTGCC
The DNA here is from genome assembly GCF_982586985.1 of Callionymus lyra. Classification (NCBI taxonomy): domain Eukaryota; kingdom Metazoa; phylum Chordata; class Actinopteri; order Syngnathiformes; family Callionymidae; genus Callionymus; species Callionymus lyra. The sequence goes on from NC_141823.1 coordinate 18,084,387, forward strand.
TACTCTTAGATTGCAAGTGTTACGCGCTCTCTCCCCGCAGCCTTGCTCTCGGGCTTATGAGCAATATGGACTGAATATTGTGTGTTTGGCAGATGTTTTGTCACACTGGTTTGTGTATGTGTACTTTAGACCCTAGTGTGTATGGAAGTGTGTGTGTGTGTGTGTTTTTGAGCCATCTGGACAGTTTAAACGGGAGTGTTGATATTAATCTGTTTAGCTGGATGGCAATAGCTCGGCATTTCGATAGAAATCACTCTTTATCTTCGGAGGGATCAAAGGGGAACGACTGCAGCCCTGCCAAATGTAGCGGCTGTTTGTTGATGCGCTGACTTTTCGTATCCACGGGTGCGTTTTGATCAGGTCGCTGGTACTTGAACCCATCTCTAATTTTCTGAAACAGGTCAAGCGATGACGTATTTTTTTTCTCCCTACATATTTCTTTTAAAAAAGAAAACTCCTTAGTCAGGAGGTAAAGCAAAAACGGAAGGTTGCAGGTTCATCTCCCAACCCTGCAAACACCAGCCGGATCCTCACACCCCCACTCAGTATGTACTCTGTGTTACGGTCAGCAGCACCATCTGGACACATCCCTGACATATGGCCTGCTGCTGGGAGCCCGCGGGTCAGAGAGGGATCGAGAGAGCATACAGAAGTAATACGAGCTGAAACACAATGGCACAATGTGGAGCCGGAGAGGTGTGCACGTGAAAACCTTGTTTATTGTCGTGTTCCTTGGATGAAACAAGAACCAACGAAACGCATCTGGACGCTGTTTATTAACTTGTCTGATTCATTTATGACTTCTGACTTTATTAGTGAGTCTTTGGCATGTTAGGTACATTCTGCCTTCCATCTCACATTATTAATTTAATGTATTGTTCCCAGTTGATACCACAACAAAGGGAATTTGGTTATTAAGTTATTCACCCTAACTTTTGACCACACACACATTGATTTAACCCCCTAGGTACCAAACGAGTCAGCAGAAAAGAGGTCAAGGTATATAATTAAATTAAAGTATTTATTTATTATGGCCACCAGCTAATGCTGACAATAATAATGGTACAGGGTAATACAGGAAGCAGCTACCCTAAACCTAACCCCTAACCCTAACCCTAACCCTAACCCCAACCCTAACCCTAACCCTAACCCTAACCCTAATCCTAACCCAGACCCGAACCCGAACCCTAACCCTAACCCTAACCCTTACCCTTACCCTTACATAACCCTAACTCCTTACCCTTAACCTCTATCCTAACCCTAACCCTAACCCTAACCCCAACCCTAACCCTAACCCTAACCCTAACCCTTACCCTTACCCTTACATAACCCTAACTCCTTACCCTTAACCTCTATCCTAACCCTAACCCTAACCCTTACCCTAACCCTAACCCTAACCCTAACCATAACCCTAACCCTAACCATAACCATAACCATAACCATAACCATAACCATAACCATAACCATAACCATAACCATAACCCTAACCCTAAACCATCATGGCATTTCTTCATCTAACATCATTAGCACTATAACCAGATCCTCCATAAACACTTCAGCATCAACAATGGAGATCACTATACCTGTCTGGGGTCCTTCGCTTGCCGTGCTCGTTCATTTCCATCATGATCTCGGAAGAGTCGAGAGGGGAGCTGGCGTTGGCGTCCAGGAGAAGCTGCTCGTGTTGGGCCAGATATTGAGCCGGAGTCTGTTTGGCCAGTCGAGCACAATGGAGCAACTCTCTCTGCAGCAGAGGCAGGTTTGCCTGCAGACACACACAGAGTTACACAAACGTTTAAAAAAAGGTCTTTATATTCTTGTACAACGTTAACCAATGCTATAAATTTAGATGCTGAATAACAGTAAAAGTGTCTTTTTGGAATTAAATAACCAATGCTATAATAATAATATATTATGATTATTTTATGATATTATTTTCATTATCTCTATTAAATTTGCAAGATGCTGTCCTTCATCCAAGTAAGTACTGGTTTCATTTTTATTTCTATCATGTTTCTGGAGAATTAATGAAAGAAAGATAATTTGCCCACTCTGTCGGTATCTTCTGAATTCATCACGCGACAGCCTTGACAGAGAGCAGGTTCAAACTAACGTTTGACTAATAGGTCATTCGAGTACGAAAGAAAGTAACACAGGATTAGTGCTTGGAAAAAAAAACAAAAGTGATGAATAGACACAATGAGATAAGACAGCTCCCCTGACACATTCCTCTGCCATGTGCTTTTCCTTGGTCTGCTTATTGTATGTGTGTGTGTGTGTGTGTGTTTGTCTGTGTGTGTGTGTGTGTGTGCACAATGTCAAAACGCACTCTTATGGCTGTCGACTTGATAAGACACAGACTCTTGTAGCTATGTCCCAAATGTGAGGGATCACAGCACACCAGGAGGTCCAGCACACATTCTTACACACATATATAAGATTCAGATCCAAGTCAGTGTTAGATTAGACTTAACAATGTAAAACCTTTTTAGAGTGTAATAAATTGGACATTATCTCCATCAATAGAAGTTAAAGCTGTAGTGATTTCCAAAATTGAAGCACATTCTCTGAAACCATTGCCTTTCTTTAACTTCTCAAAATTGTAAAAACGTATCACAAATGATTTGAAAACAGTTAATAACAGCTTTGTGAATAAGAGGAGGATTGTTTCGAAGTCATTTTAATTATATATCGCCTCACCTTTTTGTCATTTTCTACCAACAACAGCATTTTTCACAGAAAAGTCCTGTTGTGTTTTTGTTTCAATGCATTTACTTAACTTAAACATGCCAAATTTTGTAGTATTACTCCTTTAATCTCATTCTTATTCGTTATGGATGTAACAAAGAAACTTTTTCTTTAAACCTCTTCACAGAAAACTTAACCAGGGGCCAAGGTCTCAAGCGGACATGTTTGCACAGGTCCATTAAACGTACCCTCACCACAAATACCAACACGTAATAGATAAAAATGTTGAAATACATTTTTAATAGTAATGTAAAGTCTTGCTAGCAAGCTAGCATAGCCAGTTGATACCTGTGGTAGCTGAGGTTATTCATGGGTGATGTCTGAACACTGTAACATTTTAAAAGTAGTAAAATTCTGTTCATGTTTGTGACTTATGTAACATGAACATTGATTTACCCAAGTTGACTTTCTTTTTTTTAAAATAAAGAGTGCAAAAGTTTTAGTAGAATGACACATTTAACTTTGGTAAATACCTTCAGGAAAGGAATAACAAAAGGCCTCAGTGGGAAGTTGGTGGCTTCGTGAAGTTTGGAGTGAAACTCTTCAATGGTGAGCGTCGAGTTCTGCCACAACAACAACAAAAAAAGGTGGTTTTAAAACAATGTTGCTTCAACTAAGGCACAATATCATCTCGTCAGTGAAACTCACAACCAGTCCCAGCACCAGACTGCGCACCCGCTCCCCGATCTCGGGCGATATGTCGTTGCCGAACTGCTGCAGCGTGGTCAGGAAGCGCTTCAGCTTGCAGAGCTGCCGGGCGCCGCAGGCCGGCGGGAGCTGCTGGTTGGACAGGGAGGCCGTCGAGGACATCGCCGGGCCGTTGCTGAAGCCGTTCGGGGTGGAGGGGGCACCATTCAGCGACGTGGGAGAGTGGCTGCTGCCATTGAGCACTGCAGATAAACAGACGGACGGAGCAGACAACATGAATTGGGTCAGTAGTTTCCAAAGGGGCCTTGGGGGGGAGTCTGTCAAGTGAGGTCCCACAATGAGCGCTGGAGCACTTTGGCCCCGTCAATAGTCGGGTGTTTGGGTCACGGCGGTAAAAGACACAATATGACATCAAACAATGTGCTTGTAATTTACGCTTTGAATATATATATTTATACTCGTCTGTGTGTGTTTGCCCCCCACTCCAGCTGTCATGCAAGTGTTACCATTCGACCCCCCCTCCTCCCCGGCTCCCCCCCCTGTATCAGTCTATTCCCTGCCACTCCTCACCCTCTCCCCTCACTCACTCACTAGGATCGACTATAAGAGGAACTTGTTAATGAGGTGCCAAAAATAGGCCCGGGCCCATGTTACTTTTATTCCAATGGCAGGTGTGTAGCTAAATATGGACGGCGCACATGTCCAGCACCAGCTGAAGGTACATTCACAGCTTTGGGGATCAAAATAGTCACAGCGTTCATACACATATAATCACTGTGATATTCTTGCTTAATGGGGCTGCAAACACGTTTGCAAATACACAGGAAGAAGTTGTAAGACTCTCAGTGCAACATGGTGTGTTTTTGAGTGGCTTTTGGATTTAAAAAGCAACTTTTTATCTGTTCAGGCTTTTCCTTGATTTTCTGGAACTCCTGTTGTGTTATCAGTTTTATCTTGACCTTTAAAGTATATACTTTATCTAATATTGTTTTGATTGTTTAATCGCTTTGTGACCCCTGGAAAAGCGCTATACAAATAAAAATTACTTACTTACTTACTTTTAAAAAGTTGATTTCTTATAAATAAACTGCAATTTTACATCATTGTAAACAGAAGTTGACTTAAAATGTGCTCATTTTGAAAAAAAAGTCAAAGTTTACTGTGAGTTTCAACCATGATCTTTCCAGTTCATAAGCTATTGCCTGTGATCCACTTGTGTTCTGGTTTTAGGCAAGGGGCAGCGAGAGCAAGAGCTACAACCACTGACCACCCGCCGCAACAGGTGAAACAACACGGCCTGTCATATCTATATAGGGGTGAAAAAGTAGGTCTACACGCACCGCAAACGCCACTCTGACTGATCCCCGAAAAAGCATTGACACAACACTACCAGATGGCAAACAACACAGTGCAGTCGCCGGTCAATATCAAGTACATTTTGAAGTTTCACACAGAATCGTTGATAAGATGCTCATCTGATATCTTGATAAATCCCTAATAAAGTGAGTTGACTCTGTTGAAGCTAGTCAGCTAGTCTTTACATTAGTTTCTACGCTTTTACAATTGAGGTTTTCATCACCCCTTCAGTTTAAAATTCTTAGTTTTCCAGGGGGAATGTAAGGTTTCTGTTTAAATATGAAGAATTAAATGGATTTCACCTCAGAAAAGTTGTTGAAAAAAGTGTAAAATGATGTTATAAATCTAAATACATGGAAAGGGAGATTCTGCCGCTCCTCTCTGCCCACTGTTATAATTTTATTGAATTAAAATAAAAGTGTTTATAACTCTTTTAGCCAACTTCTGTTTTTGTTTGTGTACAAGTACCTTAACTAATGATTATAGCTGTTGATTTATTTTATTTATTATTGTGCCTATTTTATTTCTATAATTGTATTTTATTATTATAATTGTATTTTATTATTGTTTCATTGTATATTATTACATGTATGTGTACTGTATGTTTTAATTATAATTATGTTATCTTTTTTGTGAACTGTGGTGACACCATATATACTCTTAATGTGTCAAGAATAAGGTATACCATCATTAGTTTTCTTAAATACGTTACGAGCGTTCCAATCAACAGATTTTTAAATCAAATTTGCATCTTTCAATTGGTTGAAATTTCCAATAACACGAACATTAGAGCTAACCTTTTCATTATTTGAAGCATTATTGGACCAAAAAAATGGGACTTTACTTGATTTACTGGTGGTCGGGGTGAATGAAGCGTTGCGATTGGTTGCCTGGCTGACTGCCGGGGGCGGCGGAGGCATTGTGGGTGGGGTGGACCTGGGCTGGGTTTTCACATCCGCAGGTGAATCTGGCATTGTTCCAGCCTTCTGCACTCTGCTACCTGGGATGAAGAAAAAGAAGAAGAAGAGGAAGAAGAGTGAGAACGTTGCTCAAGTTTGTGAGGAAAACTTAAAGAGCGAAAACATTGACATTTCACCTAGGGGGCCATTGATTGTTTCCTTCAAAACAAAAGCTCCCAAAAAAAAAAAAAGGAAGCAGAACAAATCAATGCAGGCAGAGGAACTGGCTCCAAAGTTGTATTGTGTCTCTCTAGTTAGAGATTCATGGGCCTGGGAGACGCACAGTAACACCTGCTCACTCACTCAGCTGCTGCTGACGGAGACCCCCCGCCCCCTTCTTTCTTCCCCTGTCTCTCCTGCACATGAACACACACCGTGGAGCTCTGGTCGTAACCTCCGGACACACACACACACACACACACACTCGCGCACGCCGGGGTCCGGCTGTCCCCTCTCGTACCCCGGTTCAGACAGCTCACTTGACAGCCAGTGACAAGTGCAGCTGGATCTGCTGCTGTCCATCATAACGCTCTGGCTTTCTGCGGCAGGAGCTCCATCTTTGCTACCGGTTTGCTCCGTCCTCTAGCAGGGCCAGCACCAAACAAGGCGAGGAGTCCAGGCAAAAGGTCAAACGCATAAACATGCTACACCTGACCAGTATTGATGAGCACAAATCATCGATATATTTGAAGGTCAGGTCGATGTTCTCATGTACATTTGTCGATGACAAAACTTGTTTTGAAAATGTTTTTTGCCACTGATGTCACAAAGAAAATTCACTTGCCAAAAGAATTTTCATGGCACATTTTCAAAGAGTTAAACATACTCAAGCAATGTTAAAAATGTATTTTAAAAAAAAGAAGATGAAGTGCAGATGGGACATGTTTTTAAGTTAAAGATAATAAAATCTGCACAGATTGTCCTTCATGTCCTTCATTGTTATTATTAATTTTCTGTTGAACATGACACACATAAGATGAAGTAAAGCAACGTTTTTAAAGAAATGCTTTTAAAAAGTATGTTAAAAAAACAACTAAATTAAACGCACGTGTGTAGATTAATATTGTGTACGGGACTCTGGAGAAGTAAGGCTCAGGGGCCACATGTGGCCCTTTGACTGTAACACTGTGGTCCTACTGAGGTCAGAGGAGAACATTTAGAAAAGGTTTCTGACATATTTATTTTGTATTTATTACTGTATTTACTGTAAATAAAACTTTCCTACATTCTTTTTTATCTTTACTCTTTGTGAATATTTCTTGCCTCTCAAAATAACTTGAGTTAATATTGAGGTAATATCTAAAAAAAAAAGAAAGAAAGTTATTTATCAAATTATTTTAAATTAATTGGTTAAATTCTTTGTCTTTTTTTTTTTTTCCTTATTATTTGCGCTTGCATTTGTTTTTGTTTTTGGCTCGACGACCCCTTATAAAAGTCCCAGTATACAATGTGGCCCCTGAGGAGTCCCCTTCATCGACCACCACTGAATAATGCTGAATAATACTGAATCCTTAATAATGAATTATTCATAATTGTGATTTATTTACCATATTTCAGAACATTTTTGCGTTCATGTATTTTAGGAACAGAAAAAAATACATTTTAAATGATAGTACTGATCCACAGAAATACTTGAATTTTTTTTGAACGGATCAAACTACTGTCCAACACCTCATGATTCAGCAGTTGAGATGTTCTCTTTCTCACCGGGGGCTTCAGTTTTTTCCGCCTATTTCCGAACGCTGGCGTAGAAGTGCTCAACAGCTGGTGTCTGTATTTAAAGAGTGCCACTCTGGAGTGTGCAGTACGAGGGCCATTGACACAGTGATCCTCAAGAACACGAGGAGCACTCCGCTGTTTGCCCCATGCCAGACGTGTCGAACACAAACACACAAGGTTGTAGATAGCGGCGGCAGACGGGCCTCAGCGGTATTAATAGACGCCGCTACTAGGCTGAGATGCAACAAACAGGTCATCCACGGTGTTTTCAGTAAACATCCCATAAATCCTGCCGACAACACAATTAGAGTATGTTCTTTGATATGGACGAAATATTAATAATTAAAAGGAACTTTTTCAATATAAGAGTCTGCTTCCTCCGCTGGATTATCAACAGCTGTTTAATCTGAACGGCTACAGGGACATGACACACACACACACACACACACACACGCAACACAAAAAGCACTGGATTTCACTTTTAATACATTAGGAAGTCTGCTAAGTCTGCGCTCCCATATGTGGCCATCTGTGCTCCCATTGTGCTCCACACTAGAGGACAAAAAAAAAAAAAAAAGAAGGAAAGAACCGACCAAAATCCAAGGTGAAGTTAAGTGGCGAAAGTTCAGCTTTCGTATCGTCTCAGACTCTCACCCCGGCATGTTCATCCCTGGCCGGGGAGAACATCTGCGCTCCTCTCTGACGCCGCCCCGTCGATTGAATCTTTTTTTATTCCAAAATAAAAACACATCATCTGTGAACGCAGCTGTATGAAGTCTCTGGTATTGATGTAACACGGGTTCACAGATTGCTCACCAAAGAGGCAACTTGAGCTCTAAGTATGCACTCCATCTCTTCCCCTTGTGTCATGATGAAACCAGACGAAAAACAATTCCCCACCACCAAACTCAGCAGCAGGACGCCTGGCGTGAGCGAAGAACTCCAGGAGCATCTTCGGGTCTCGATGCATATTTAATAACACACATCAAAGTCTGTAAACACACTTACCAACGAGTAGAAATTCAATTCTGCATTGGTCTGTGTGTCGATTGTGAGAGGATATATGAAGTGAACCACGACTTATTTTACACTGAAATTGAAGTAGTACACTTGCCGTTTAGTACACTGATCTAAACTCTTATTTATACTTAAGAATACTTTATGAACTTTACTTCAAGAACTACGACTTCAGATTCAGGGAAGCAGATCAGCCAAAACACTTTGGGAATATGTCCTTGTTTGTCTTTGATGCTGCATCTGTTTTTAGAGGAAACTTTCTAGGCACACACACATACACTCTTGTGTACTCTCAACTATAGTCCGGCGAGTGTATACCTAGTACATAGGGAGTATAGAGAATACTATACTTTGATTATACTTCATTAAACTTGTAAACCTAATACATTGGTTGTATAGAGAATAGTGTACTTTAAGTATACTTATGTAAACTAAAATGTTGACTCAGCGTGTTTACCTAGTTCACTGGTAGGACAGAGAGTCGATACTTTTCGTTTATGTCTGCAAAATAAACTATAGACTCTGAGTTTATACAATGGTAGTATAAAGAATAGTGAACTTTGAGTATACTTCAGTAAACTTAACTATAGACTAGGATTGTAAACCCAAGATATTGCTAGTATAGAGAAAAATGTTCTTTAAGTATACTTATGTAATCTAAACTGTAGACTCTGTAGAGTTTTTACCTAGTACACTTGTAGTATAGAGAATAGTATACTTTAAGTATACTTCTGTAAACTAAACTATACACTAGGAGTTTATACCTAATACATTGATAGTATAGACAATATTGTGCTTTGATTATACTTCAGTAACCTAAACTATAGACTAGGATTGTAACCCTAACACATTGATAGTATAGACAATATTGTTCTTAGAGTATACTTCAGTTAACTCAACTACAGACTAGGATTGTAAACCTAATACATTGATGGTATAGACAATATTGTACTTTGAGTATACTTCAGTTAACTCAACTATAGACTAGGATTGTAAACCTAACACATTGATAGTATAGGCAATATTGTACTTTGAGTATACTTCTGTAAACAAAACTATAGACTCAGAATGTACACCTAGTACACTTGTAGTATACTGAATAGTGTACTTTGAGAATACCACTGTAATGTTAACAATATACTTAGATTATATACCTTATTATAATCCCTTTACTTATACTTAAGTATACTTTTAAAATGAACTCCAAGTGTGATACTTTTTGCTAAGGGCTGTGTGGAAACGCAGCTGCTACTTATTAGCTTCAGCAAACGGCTGAAGTCAGAGCCGTCCTCTCTTAAGTCCCTCCTGTCTATTCAATCTCTCGTCCTCCGCAGAGACTTTCGTCAATGACCACATAGTACTAAAACTCTCTCTCTCTCTCTCTCGCCGTCTCAGTCCTTGCCTCGCTCCCTCCCACAGTAATTCCCCCAGTCTCCAGGAATGCTGTTGTTTTTAATTTCTCCCAGCTGCTCTGGCTGGATGCCCAGCCGCCTGCCTTCCCACATCTGTTCCCCATCAGGCCGCTGAGGAGTCCACACAAACAGAGCCCGAGCCTCTGGCCCTCCAGCCCCCCTACCAGGCGCTCGTATCAAAACATAAGGATTGTTGCCGGCGCTCTGGACCGAGACGCAGCATCTACAGAGGCATTGGTCTGGAGTTTTTTGGGGCGATTCAAAGAAGTATCGTAACCTCCTCCTCGGAGGAGGAGGACGATGTCCAACATCCACGCTGCAGATGTGTCTCCACTTCATCTTGAACTCATTTGGCTTTTTTCAAAAAAAGGCTTAACTAATGACAGACCTGAGTGGAGTGCGTGCTCGCACACATCTGTACGCCGCAGATGTAGCCACACATGCTCCCCCCCAAAAAAATTGCCCGAATATGTGCCTCACGCTGTGGACATGCATCACCCATGTCATCGCCGCAGCTGACGAACAGATCCGTCCGGGCGACGCAAATCGAAATCTATTTTGCTCTTAAGATTAAATTAATAAAGCGGGAAAATGCTGCGTAATAGTGAACAGATGGGAAGGGGGAAAGACGAGATTAAAAAGACGACTTTTCCTTTTCTTTTTTCCTGGACCAGAGGTGCTAAAGATTGAGGACTTGCATTTCTGACTCTGTGAGCAGCAGGAATCCTGTCATACAGGGCTCATATCTGTGGAAGCTGTTATTGATGTAATTGTATTGAAGTTCTAGCGACCATCTGTTCACCGTTGGGAGGGCCGGCTCCTCTCGTCAGCAGTGAAGTGGTTATGTGCGGCATATCGCTGCTGCCGACGTGCTTGCTCAGAAAAAAAAAAAAAGTAACTTCCTTTTCAAATTTTTCCCAACGGCTGCTAACCAAATCCAGACGCCAGACTTACCTCCATCCTCCCCTGTCCTCCATCCTCCTATCTTTGCCACCTCACCACGGCAACCCCCCCCCACTCTCCTCCCACACACACACATACAAACACATCGCCAACAACTCATGCTTTCATTTCCTGCCTCTACCCTTCCAACAAGCCATCCTTCTTCGCCTCCTCCGTTCGCTCCGGCCACAAGCTCAGTCGTTCCTAAATAAAGAAAAGTATTTGTGACAATCGGCCGAGGCCGGTCGTGCCAACAGCAACTTCTCAGCTAACTGGAGACATCTGGAGAGAGAGAGAGCGGGGCAACGGTAGCTTAAATCCGACTCCCTAGTCTTGCACCGAAAACAAGTCTCGAGACAACGATACGTTAAAGGTTTTTTTCACGATGAACGTATTGATTCTGTCAAATTTCTTAGGAATAATCAAGAAAAATACCTTTTTTCCAGACGTTCACTACCACAAGATGCAAGAACTTGTCATTTGTTTGAACCTACTGTAACACAAATGCATGTTAGAATTGATGTTTTATTGTGACCTAGAAGTCATTTTTAATAGAGCGTCTGAATTTATCTTAACATATCATAACGGACAAGATTCCTGCCATTTGGAACAAAACAAAAACGTGTAACTTTCAATGTTTTTCTGGCACAAAATATCCTTCATTTTATATTTGAAGGAAAAAATGTTGTTATTTAATTGGAAAAAAGCCTTTTATCTTCACAATTTACGAAGACAAGTGCTACTGGGTGGTAAAATCCTCTTTAGCGTGCAGCTAGCATTGATATAAACCAGCTAAAGTAGATAATATTTGATATATAAACAAGTTAAAAATAAACTTAAGTTACATATTAAACAGTATAATTGTGTGGGAACTGTCCTTGGCCCGTGTAAATAACAATAAATAAAAGATAAACAGCATCAAGCACATACTTATAATAATTTAAAGAAAAAGTTTTTATTTGGTGATAATTCTAGATGGATTATCTCGACCTAAAAAATAAAAATATTTCATAAAAGTGACAAAAAAGTGCATTAATTATAGTTGCAATGGTATTAATCGTAATCCATTTTACTTCAATGAATATTTTACCTCATTTTTAATATATGTTACACATTTTTAGAGCTGATGAAGTTGAAGAAAAAAAACTTTTTCAAGGAGTGATTCAGTGAACACATGAAAAGCGCTTGATCAGTTTCCCTGACTCACTCCATCATTAACTCAACCAGCTGGAGAACAAAACATGAAACTGTGTTTCCTCTGCGGCGCTACAGTAGCAACTAAAACACACTTTAACTCCCAACATATCAAGAATGGAAACCCCTTTTTGAATTCCGTACCCCTCTTCTGCCTTAAACCTGTTGATGATAGTTTCAATCCTATAATAAAAAAGTCAGTTTAGAGATGGAATAAACTATTTTTATCGGGTGTAAAACCCTCGCCATGTTACACACGTCAACACGACCACGACTACTATTGTCTCAGCGTGTTGCGGATGCATTTGAAATGTGTTATCACGATTCCCTGCTCGCTCGTGTCTGCGTGTGTGTGTGTGTGTGTGTGGCTTCAGGGTCTCTGTGTGAAAGTAGTTGAACACCTGAACATCAATAACTGTCATGTGGACCACCTGGGACCCCCACAGCCAGCTTGCACCATGGGCACACAGCCATCACCAGCACAGCTGCCACAGCCAGAGAACGATGGAAGTTGAAAAAAAAAAAAAAAAAAACACAAAAAAAAAACGCATGAGGGAGCGAGTTCACGTCTGGGAAGGAGCCAGAGACTCATAGAAAAAAAAAGGTAGACAGACACAAAGACAGAGGAAGATACATGTGTGGCGTCGGCTCCTTCTTTGTTCTCCTTGTTTTACATGTTTCTGCGTCATCCTGTCAGTCGCGTGCCAGCAGCGCCTCGGGCTGCCATGTTTCGCAGCGTCTGATCAGACGTACATGCTTTCTATACGGTTGGATGTTATGATGATGCCTCAGCACTTTCATCTGTTTCATATACTCATGGATCGCCTGTCAATCAACATGGTTCTCAAACGTTTTAACATGAAAAGCTGGTTTGATTTTTTTTTTTTTACAAAGACGTAGATTGTCAATCTGAATTTAACCAAAGACAAAGTAAACACTTTATTCTAGCCTTGGTACAAAATTCGGAGAACATTACGCAATATATATATATACGCATATGTAGTGTGGGTCATATATATATACATGATAGTCATTACGTAATTTTTTGTTACTATCATGTTATTTTGTTATACTTATCATGTTATTTCTAATATTATCACGTTACTTCCTGATAGTTATGACATCATTTTGTGATATTATCATGTTATACCGTTTTGTTGTCATGTTAGTTTATGATATTGTCACGTTATTTTGTGATACTTATTACAGCATCTGTTGTATCTTTCTTGATATAGTGTAATTCTATGACATTATCGCGTTATTTCTTGATATTAGCATGTTACTTCATGATAGTTATTACATTACTGTGTGTTACTATCACATTATAGTGTTATTTCTTGGTATTAGCATGTTACTTCATGATAGTTATTACATTACTGTGTGTTACTATCACATTATCGCGTTATTTCTTGATATTAGCATGTTACTTCATGATAGTTATTACATTACTGTGTGTTACTATCACATTATAGTGTTATTTCTTGATATCAGCATGTTACTTCATGATAGTTATTACATTACTGTGTGTTACTATCACATTATCGCGTTATTTCTTGATATTAGCGTGTTACTTTATGATAGTTATTACATTACTGTGTGTCACTATCACATTATCGCGTTATTTCTTGATATTAGCATGTTACTTCATGGGAGTTATTACATTATTTTGTGTTACTATCACATTATTTCTTGATATTAGCATGTTATTTCATGGGAGTTATTACATTATTTTGTGTTACTATCACATTATAGTGTTATTTCATGATATTAGCATGTTACTTCATGATAGTTATTACATTATTTTGTGTTATTATCACATTATCACATTATTTCTTGATATTAGCATGTTACTTCATGATAGTTATTACATTATTTTGTGTTATTATCACATTATCACATTATTTCTTGATATTAGCATGTTACTTCATGGGAGTTATTACATTATTTTGTGTTATTATCACATTATTTCTTGATATTAGCTCATTACTTAATGATAGCTATTACATTATTTTGTATTTCTATCACATTATCGCGTTATCTCTTGATATTAGCACGTAACTTCATGATAGTTATTACATTATTTTTGATTTTATCATGTTATTTGGCGATATTATCATATTAGTTCATGCAGTTTATACTGATAATTCTTAAATAAGTGTCACATCCGTCTCAAGTCAAACCTGGTCTTCACTGGAGGTTCTATCCAGGAGCCACAGGAGTGCCATCGTCACAAGTGCGTTCGCTCAAAACTCACCATTAACACATTGGAGTCAAACGAAAACAGCTTATGAGGAAAAACATGCCGACGCTCTTCACGAGCAGTCGCCTGTAAGATGTAAACAGTTGAATGCACTTTGGCGAACAAAAGCTCTGAACACCTGCACCTCTCACAGCACCAATTAGCTCATCAGCCTTTTAATTACTCTGTTAATTGCGTACAGGCAGCATGAAGGGCAGCCTGGGAATATGACAAAGGGGATCTCTTGAGGAACTCGCCTGACAAGCCAGACAAACAAACAGGAGGGCTTTTTAACAACGGAGGCCACAAGAAAGTGAAAGCAGCGAGCCATGGCGAGGTAGGAGTGAGAGCGGTAGAAGCGATGGCACCGAGGAAGAGATTCAAGTGTTTCGGCATCTGGACCCTATTATATCCCTCGCAGGAGGGTGGGGTGGGGTGGTGGGGGGGGGTGTAGATGCTGGAATAGAAGAACAAGCGTGGGAATGACCCGGTCTAACGTCTGAGGCATGTCGGGCCTTTTTCTCAGTTTGTGGGAGAGTTGAGCCGGAGTTTCGGCGAAGTGACCTGTTTGTCACAGAGCTCTGCTGTAACACAAACATCCTCTGGAACAGAGAAGGACCACACAGCGGTCGGAGAACACGAGGAACACGGCCATAAAACTCACTTTTTATTCTTATGCTACATCAAGTTTATTGATCCCACGGTGAGCGGGGCGCGCACCGAGCAGATGTCCTGCCTCCATCTCTGTCAGGAGCCGGTGTTTGAGGAGGTGTATCCAGGAAACAGTGGCGGGCACCCACTTCCTGTGTGACAGGTGTGCGCCGGAGCCCTGGCAGCTGCTGTCCTGCTCCGTCTTTCCCTCCCCGTGTTCTTTTCTCCTGTTTTTCCTTCCTTCTAACCAGCTGCAGCCGAGAGAAGCTGTGTTTGCTCTGACGTCACGGCAGGCCGCCTGCTGGTTTATGGAGCACAAAGACTAGGACTTGACCCTGGCAACACGCGCGCCCGCTCAGAATAAGTGCCCGGTCACAAACAGGTTCTCAACCTGTGATTCAGGTATTTTGGGTTTTTGAAGGATATTCGTGGGATTAGTATTCAAATACCAGGTGCTGCAGTAAAAGAGACATTTAGAAGCGTGTGGACATCACACCCTGCACGCAAAAATAAAAAATTATGTTGTTTATTAAAGCCAGGAAAGTAAATAATGCCAAATAAAGCCAAATAAGCCAATTGAAATTCTATTTAGTGATATTATCATGTTATTTTATAATATTATTAAGTTATTTTGTGATGTCATCACGTGCTTTTATGGTATTTATTGGTTTATTCTGTGATTTTTTATTTTATATTTATTTTACTTATGTTAGTAGTGTGATATTACCATGTTATTTCTTGATCATCATCACATTTTTCTGTGATACTTATTACATTCTTAATTTTTTCCTATTCTCATGTTATTTTATAATATTATCACATTATTCTGGCATATTATCACGTTATTCCTTGATACTTTTTCAACTATTTTTGGAGATATTTCACATTATTTTGTGATAATTATTACGTAATTTTATGTTATTATCACGTTATTTCCTGATACTTATTATATAATTTCTCATGATATTATATTTTTATTTATAAGGGTTGGTGATTGGTGATATTTGCAATTATTTTATGACATTATCATGTTATTTAATGATATTATCAGACTTTTTTTGTGATAGAAAAAAAGATGTTTTATATACATTTATTTCTTTTTTTTTCTAGTAAATGAAAATAAAGATAAGTAGCAAATACATTAAGGTGAATATTAAGTTTGTATATTAAAATAAAATAGCATGAATTATTAAAATTATAACATGATGTTACTAAAAGAAAAATGACAAAAATGTTATATTCAATTAGCTTGTGATCTATCGTCGAATGTGAATCAACTCCATTGAAGCCTGTTCAGAACCGTCAGCCAGTACAACGATGACAACTCCAACAACAGTTTAGTTTTCATGTCTTTCATTCATTCAGTGCTAACCTGCTGCTCTGGCACTCGTCAGCGCTGACAAAACTGTCTGTTTAGTGGTGGCTGCGTCTCAGCGTGCCATCGTTCTCGTGCCGCCAGTTTCAGATGGCAGCGACAGCAGCGACGAGTCCTGACATTAGCCAGGACACAGACACAGAGACGCTCACAGACACCATCAGGGATCTTGTGGTGACGTATGAGCAAATATTCCCTCTACGTATGAAGTAACATTATAATAAAAATAGGAGGATATTATTTCACATGGCTCCATAAAATAAATCACTGTCAAATCATGAACTTCCGTGATTGTCAATTCTGACCTGAAATCTGAAAGTATTTCTCGAAGCTCAAACAATTGCACCTATCAGATCTAAAACATGCCGTCTAAGGACCAACTTTGACTTATTTTGTGAATTTCGTTTTGCCAGTTCTTAACAGACCTTGAGCAGCAGCGGTGAGAAGCCATACAAGTTAATCGTGAAGCCTTTACAAAAACTTCCAAAGTCCAGCTCAAGTTATAGGAAACCATCAAAATGCAACCAACTTTTAATCAATCCTGAAAATTGACATCCATTCTCAGCTTTAGAAAGCATTTTAGACAATTTCATTGAGTAATCCTTTCAAAATAGAGACTTTTATATTCGATAAATTGGGTTTTATTGAAAAATAAATAATTATGACCTTCTTAATAAATATGGTAGCAGTGATAGAAGTAACTCAATAACTCTGAGCTTTTAGATATTGACTCTGTGTTGAATGTCAGAACAGTTTGCTTCCTACTTCGGTGTTCACGATTGATTGATAGAAAGATACTTTATCGATCTCACTGAGAAAAATCTACATGCTAATGCTGTTAGCTTAATTGTCTAAGTAATGTACATGTATTCTTTTATAAACCAAAAGTATCTTTCATGTGAAACACACTTGTCGGCTCCATATTATATTTAATGTGTATAATATATAATAGTATTTCTTAATATTAATCAATAT
Organism: Callionymus lyra; assembly: GCF_982586985.1. NCBI lineage: Eukaryota > Metazoa > Chordata > Actinopteri > Syngnathiformes > Callionymidae > Callionymus > Callionymus lyra. Next base: position 18,101,622 of record NC_141823.1, read on the forward strand.
TTGTATTGCATTTATCATTTTATTTCTTATATTTTTATGTTTTTATCTTAAATGTTTATACGTTGTTTATCTACATCTAAAACAGCTAAAAATTCCCGAAATGTGGGCGGATAAAGGAATATATTCTCTTATATACTAATATTTTGCAAAATAATTGGCGAATAAAGATCATTTTTAAGGCTGAAATTAACTTTTTCATCGTGCAACATGTGCACAGAGACACAGCGATGATTTCCTCACATGCAGCAGATTTTTGGAGCGCTCGTGTGCAGACACAGAGAGGCAGAGGAAGGAAGGCTGGAGCCCAGATTAAGGTCTCTGCGTCTGACTGGTAACACGACGGCAAACACTGGCTGCCATATGAAGAAGAAAAAAAAAAAAAGACGGAACCATCTGCGTGGCACCCGATCTGTTTCCAGGAGATAACAGCTTTTTTAAATTTCACACCCAAATATCTTGCATTGAGAACTAAATGAGAAGGAAGTGTCTCCCTTCCCAATCTGAGTCCGGAGTCTCTGATAATAACTCCACTGCTTGTTTACGACAATTCCCTGATAAATGCCTTATTGTGGTGCCGGGAGAAGGAAAGGGTGGAATACGTTGTATCAAGCAGTGTTGCTTCTGATATGAACTTCCCATTCGCTCTGTTAACCCTCTTGGTTGACACACAAAAAAAGAGCGAGCTGGTGCTACTGTAGATTAGACCAGCTGTTTCCTCTGTCTGACTGGGATCGCGGCTCACTTCCTACCAGGAGCTCCCATGGACCGGGATAGGCGGGAGGCCGGCGCGGTGTGCGACAGGGATTGTGACACAAAGGCAGAGGCATGAAAGGGGTTCAGAGGTCGGAGAGCAAGCGAGGAAGTACGAGGTGAGGCGGGAAAACAAGAGGCGAAAATGACAAGACGAGGAAGGGAGGAGGAGGAGGAGGATGTGACTCTGTCAGCAATTCCCAGTATTTATGGATGTTTTGGCATTAACTTGGACTTGGACGCCTCCTTCCTTTGAGTGATTTTCTTTTATGTGATTGACACTAATGGATATTTCATCAGGTAATCAGGGAACTGATCATAATAAAACCTTTCAAAATCCGGCCATCTGTTAAGGTACGGAAATGAGAGAATGGATGCAGGATAAGTGTCTATAAGAGGAGATCGTATATGCTACTTCTTTTTGCTTAATTTGAATTATTAGCCACATTTAGCAACACTATCTTGTCGTGCTACCACAACAATACACCCGTTCCAGGGCAGGAATGTGAGCAAAAGACAGGTTACAAAATGAAAAGTTTTGAAAAAATGTTCTATAAATATTTAGTCTTTGTTTGGACAGTTTCTCAAAAAATAAGTTTGTTTATCAGTGTAAAACTTTCTGCAGCGACAATTCTGACAGGCTCTAGTAGGAGAACTCACATTTCCCCGATCATTAAAACACTGCATTGGCTGCCAGTTTCTTTCAGGATCCATTTTAAAATTCAGATTTTTAACATTTTAAGATCTATTCATCTATTCATCTATTCCTCCTTACATCAGTGATCTGATCCAACCTTACACTTAATATGTTTTTCTGTCTGTGAAGAAGTTAGCAGTTTTGTGTTGAACAGGTAAATGCTAATTACACAAAGCTTGGTAAGATGTTGAGATTCATTGCTAGATTTCTCTACATTAAATGTGGCCCCTCCTCTGAAAAACGTTTGGACACCCCTGCTTTAGGTTAATATATGTTTCAATCAAGATGATTTAAAAAGAAAAAATAAAGCATATATCAGATAAATGGATGAAGAACTGTTGACTGGGCATTTGAGCAGGTGGACAACAAGAACATGAAAAGGATTTCCTTTGGTCAGTATCACATTGGCTCAGTATCCCAGAAATATTGAGCCAACTGGAGTGCAACAGATGACAGAAAAGTGATAGTTAGCACACATTTGGCCTCCACCCTTTTTCGCTCTCGCTCCCACGCTGTGGCGTCAGCAGACCAGCCATCCCGCCAGTGTGTTTCTCATTCCATCAGATGTTGGGAAGCTGTTGGCTTCTCTACTCTATAGTCTTTGACATTCCCCATCTCCCCGGAGAGGCTGGCCAGCCTTGTCACAGTAATGTCAAACACATGTGGAACAGGCCAGCGCCGAGCAACACATCAGGAGGCGGCCAGAAACACAGCCATCTTTCCCAATATGTATTTTTGGGAAAACACACCCAAGAATCAGTACCAGGTCGTTCGCTCCCATATTTGGACACAGATTTACACACGGATCTGATTACAGACAATTTGTTGTGTAGTCGCTGCATTTTCTGCGAATCCATGGAGTGACAGATCAATGCCAGGAACAACCTGCTGCGTCACAGTATCTACCTTTTCGTGAACGATTCAGAAAAATATCTTACCTTCATTCTTTTAACTATATTCTCATTAAACTTAAAACAATTGTGATGCTATTTGAGGCATTTTAAAGCATTTATTTATTTAAATATTTGGGCATATCATTACATATTTACTGTCTGCTATCAGATGCTTTAAAGATTTATTTTTTTTAAAGCTCCAGATTTGGAAAACCACCACCATCTTGTAGTGACATCACAACATTTTATCCGTTTCGGCAAAAAATCCTCTTCAGGAATGTCAGCAAAAGACTTCTACAGCAGTAGAATTTTCCAATTTTAACAAAGAAAATTTTCCGTACATGCAATTTAAAACACAGCGAAATGTATATATAAATGAATATAATGGAAATAATGAAAAATGTTGTGATAATGTAACGACATAAACTGATAAAGCATGAAATAATCTGATAATATCATGAAATAACTTGATAATATCTTGAACTAATCTGATAATATCACGAAACAACTTGATAAATCATGAAATAATCTAATAATATCTTGAAATAACTTGATTATATCTTGAACTGATCTAAAAATATCATGAAACAACTTAATAATATCATGAAATAGCTTCATAATATCTTGAAATAATCTAATAATATTATGATATAACTTGATAATATCTTGAACTAATCTGATGATATCATGAAATAACTTGATAATAAAAGGGATAGAATTATACTATGACATAAAAACAAGCTAAATATGGGTTATTTGAATATAGATTTAATGTATTTAATACATGATAATAGAATACTTTGAATGTAGCTCTTATAAACTTCAACATTCATTTTCAAGTGGGGACTATTGTTGTAAAAAGCAATAAGCAATAAGCAAGATTGTTATTATATAATAATAGTATATATCGCAATACACTCCGGTCTGCGTTAGCTCCAGACAAAAGGTTAAAGTAGCTCTTTACACGGATTAACAACATCTCCCTTCTGTACATTTGACACACACTTTTGTTTTCTCTCATTGGAAAACTACTCGCCGTCCACTTCAATATGCACAGTGGGTATATGGATTTATTCAGGCCACAACAGAATTCCAGCAGACGGACCATCAGACGTGAACTGTTTATCACTGGAAGCATCAAAGCTTCAACACCGGTCTCTGGCTTCTGTCAACTTCCGTGTCAGCCTCACTTGTTTGCGGCGGTCCAGGTGTCGGCGCCGTGTTGACCACCTGACTCGCTCGCTGTGGGTTCAGCGCCGCCGCCCACCTGAGGCCATCTGTTCTGCTCATTAATTAGGAGATAGCCGGCTTCACCTGCACTGCCTGCATTTAGATGACTATAATTACCACGGCGCACACAGAACCCACACTTGTACAGTGGTCACAATCGCACAGCATGGAGTCACGGCACACACGCGCCTCAGTCACCTGCTGCAGGTGTCGCGCCGGGTTACGAGAGCGGTGATGACTTTCACCTTCTGCTGCTTTCAAAAAAGGCCTTTGAAGTGTCAAAGTAATTGAAAAAAAAAAAAAAAAAGGTAATTTCACAATCACGTTCAGACCCTGCAGCCTCACACACTAGCAGTATCTTTTTGCCTTTCAGCAACATGATATAAATTCATTTTGTTATTTATTTGGATTAAAATTTACACTTATAAGCCACATTCAGTGCAGCCTTGTCGTGATGTCACTACATTAACACCTGTTTGGTGGAAACACAATGTCAACAAAAGACGTCTATAGCACCTCACTATTTTCTTGAAGAAAATGTTCATGTACATACAATTTAAATGTCATTTTACACGGTAAGATATATGAGTAATGAAGATATGCTGGATGTAATTGTAGTATAAAGCTTTTCAAAGAACAGGGAGCTACTTTCTGCTTAAAGAACAGAAATAATATAATAATTTTGGCTAAATAACATACAGATTATATCATGAAATAAGATCAGTCATTTAGGAATAAAAAGTAGTTTATATGGCATCAAAATTCCACTCAACATTAACCATCAATTTAGTCAGACCTGGATTGTATTTATGTCGAACATCATGTAGAAACTAGCAATTTTTTCTAGTGTTTATTTTTATTATTCTTTACCAGACTCTATGAATATGACTAAGAGGTTTTTGTTTTAGCATGTTTGTTGTTAAAAAGCAAAAAAAAGGTTTATGAAATACTATGGTATTATAGTTTTAGAATACTTAGCCTGATTTTAAAACCAGGTTTTGTACTTTTCGCTGGGGCTGTTTTCATAGATGGCCACTCACAACAGCCACTGTATGAATTGTGGCCCCTGAAAAATTGAATAGCCCTATAAAATATATACTAATTCAAAACAGATTTTTTTTTTCTGTTTCAACCTTTCAAAACAAACAAAGAACTCAAGAAAAATAAATCATGTTCTGTGAATCAGAATTTCCTTTCCTGGCAGATATTTTTTAAAAATTCCCTTTTTTTCGCTGCAATGTTTCCTTTCTGCTTTTTTCCAGTCCAACTAGTAAAAACAGGTGTCTGCACAGGTACTTCTTTCACTCAACGAAAACGTTTTGCAGGCTATTGTTGCCAAGGACAGTCTCTTTTCGGGTCCTCAAGTGTCGGCCCTCTACATTTGAATAAGAGACACAGGACTAATTTGCTACTGTTAACATCATTTTGCCTTGAGAAAAATGCATTTAAATAAAAAATAAAAACCTCTCATCCTTGCTTTAGCCACAATAGCATGATGCACGCGCCGCTCAAGTGGAGAAGCAAATTAATTGAAGTTCTTTTAAAAGACTTTTACAACTAGTCTCCTCTGTGGTTGGGAGAAGCGAGTCGACGTCGGTGATGGCAGGAATAATGTGCGGTGAGGCCGGGTGTCTGCAGTGCGGTTTCACCCCGGCAACCCTCCCCATCTATTGTTTGAGACTATTATCAAGTGTTCAATAATTCAGACGATATTTACCAGGGGCAATTATGCAGGGCTGCGTCCTGCAGGGAAGAAAAGATGGCTGGAGTGTTTTACTGTTGCACTCAGAGGCGGAAGAGAGAGCTGAGGCTGTTCAAGTGGGGATCGAACCTCTGGCTGGACTTGTTTCCTCGGGAGGGAGTGCCGGCACTGTTTGTTTACCATCAGTGGTCGGCGCTTTTATTGTTGCTTTTCAAACGATATCTCTTTAGTTTTTAAATATTTTTCTTTTGAAAACAAAAGACTGTATTTGTCAAATTACAAAGAGCCACGTTTGAAATCAAAGGGAGCTAAAAATAAAAATAAAATATTAATAGTGTATCATCAATATAGACAGAACTTCCATCTTAAAACTAGCAAATTAATACTTACGATTAAAATATTAAAGCTGCTACAATATAACATAATTTTCTCCTGATCTAAATTCAGTTTAAATCCACATTAGATAAAACAAATAAATAAAGAGCTCTAATGCTTTCAAGACACAGTGCTGCAGGAATAGACCAGACTTCTCCTGTACGAGGTTGGCTTATGAAAGATAAGGCTAAACGGCTCAATTTATCCCTTTCACACTTCCATCACCTCCCTACAGTCCAGGTGGAGACTGTGACACGCGGAGCAAGGATTTTTGTGTCACCACTTTGTCTCAGCATCACTTTGATGTGCAGCTCAACACCCACAAGTCTCTCTTTCATTTCTCTGGTCCAGGAAATCAAGCATGTATTCAAACAGTACTAAATAAGGTCTCATAAGTGAATAAACCTTTGATTGAAGCATTGTAAAAAATATAGATAAAGTGTTTATCTTTATGAATATAAAATAATTATCATCATATCAAATATCAAATGTTTCAGGTTGCACTTACTTTGTGAAGGTCAGACTGAGGAAAGTGGTGATAATCCACTCCAGATAGTGTCTAAATCAGGTTTGTTATGGTCTCGATCCTCATCGTTTGGAGAGGGTCAGATGGTTAAAGCCGTCAGGAGAGCGAAAATCAGTCCGGGGGTAATTCCCTTGTATTGTCTTTCTAATATCGAGAGGAAAAGAGGCAGAGAAAGCCACAGTGAAACACAAGAAAAAAACCTTTCCTTTGGGAGTTCTGATGGGCTCTTGACTTTCCAGGTTTCAATAAATTATGAGGTATTTTATTATCAGAAGGAAATGGTAGATCCTTTAGCACGTTTACAATCTTTGGTTTTTAACTGGATTTTTTTTTTTTGCCATGGAAAATATCACAACTTCATGTAAATCCGCCCCTTTTCAGAAAGTAGAATAAATAATATACAAGAGGGGAAAAAAAGCTGTCCTTGGGAGTTCTCAAACAGCGAGCAGACGCTCTTGGCTGTGATGGAAAAACATATATTTATATATAAATATATGAAGATGCGTCTTTTTTTCAGTCCAACTTTCCGACTCTTTTCTCGACTTCACTCTTCATCCACTGTCCACGAATAAGTCCGAATACATCCGATCATGGACAGATTCGTCCGCTGCGCTGGTCTTTCGAAAAGAGGTTTAAAAAAATAAAAAAATAAAAACCAAAAAAAAACAGTTGAGGACTCCCGGTGGTGACAGACGCGATCCCTCGAACCGGTCCTCCTCCTCCTCCTCCTCAGTGTCCGCGATGTCGCCGTTTTCCTCCGTCACATAAAATGAGACGCTTCTCCTCTGAAGGTGCTTCACTCTTGTTTGGTGTCAAGTGATGAATGGAGCTGGCGCGTCCACGGTGCTCGGTTAGTCTCTCTCCCTCTCTTCCTCCCTCCCTCTCTCTCTCTCTCTCTCTCTCTCTCTCTCTCTCTCTCTCACTCTCTCTCTCTCTCTCTCTCTCTCTCTCTCTGTCCTCGCTGTAGCCTTCTGTCTGCGTTTAAACACCATCTGGAGCGAGCCACCCCTCCTCCTCCTCCTCCTCCTCCTCCTCCTCCTCCTCCTCTTCCTCCCCCTCCTCCTCCATCCACCCCTTTCTCTCTATCTCTGTCTCTCTCTCTCTCTTCTCTTCCTCTCTGTGTCTCTGGTACCATCAAGCACACTTCTTTGTTCTGGAATCCGAATGTTAAAAATGCAAAATTAAATTGTCTTTTTAAAAAAACAACTATTTAAGTCACTGGAATGATGCACCAATGAAAATGTTTTGTATATACTACATATTGGTCTCATTATAAAATAACAAAACATCATATTAAGTATTCATTTTTATTTCGGTATGTATTATATAAATATTGTTATTTTAGGAAACGATCCATTGATGTAATCCCTTATATGCGCAATCCAATTGGAAGTGTTTCTCTCTCTTCCCGTGGGGGGCGCTGTTTCCTCGTATCATAAAGAACAGGGTATCGGATTCAGAATCAGAAACTTTTATTGAAGGTGTTATGAATACAAAATGGTATTATTTTTGTTGGCAGTATAGTATAAAAGAATCAAATAAGTTAAGCAATAATAAAAAAAGAAATAAATAAGCAATAGAAAAATAGAAGCACCAGGACAGCCATTCTGCATTCATATCTATCTATTTATCTATTTTTATGAGTGCATTTTTAAGGTGTCTCGATTAAGACACTTGAGCATTTTTTTGTCTATAAGTTCTAATAATATATAGAAAAATGTAAATATGTAAATTACAACTTGATTGTTATTTTTAAAAGGTTTAGTTCAGTTTAGTTCAATTTATTTTTAAATGGAAAATGTGCAGTAGGTATATTCTGATCAGTTTGATGATAATCAAAGAAATGTTATATAACATGTCATATATATATTAAAAAAAGAAAGTCAAAGACGACATCCGCGTCCTGTACAGTGAGAACCACCCACCTGTCCATTTGCTACCACTTTGGTAGATACACAAACTCACAGTGTCAGGTAGAGGGGCAGAAGACAGAGCTGCCAGCGTCCTCCTGACCCCTCCTGTTTTCATAAAACAAACAAAACCAGCTCATAAAGTACACAGAGACAGCTGCTCTGCCTCGTCTACAATCTCACCAACATGAATGCTAAATGCTTATTTTATCTTATTTCTAAAAAAGAAATGCATCCTTGTGGCACAAAGGAAATCAGATTTTGTCTTTAAGAGTGCAACAAAAATGCAAATATTTGTTTGTTTATTTCTAGATTTTCAGCTCCTAACATGAAAGACCAAGACCAAGACCAAGACCAAGACCAAGACCAAGACCAAGACCAAGACCAAGACCAAGACCAAGACCAAGACCAAGACCAAGACCAAGACCAAGACCAAAAAAAGCATCATTCTGGCATAATGGGGATCACTCAGGAGAGTTTTAGTATTTAAGAGGGCATCCAAAAGGTATACGAAGCACACAGTGTGCGAGTAGCGAAGTCCAACCTTGGAGAAATTGACTCAAAACCGACAGAGATTCTTTGCAGCCTATCAGGATTGTTTATTTAAAAAATCTTTTAGAAATCGAAAGTGGAATCAATTGCTTTCAGTCTCTTTTCTTGGATATTTCTATGTGCATTTCAGACCACTTTTCAAGCTCCTTTAAGTCAGATTCAGGTCACTTCTTTTTTCACGATCAAAACAGGTGTTCCACGGGATTCCAATCATCTACAGATGTCTATCGAATTAGAAAAAATACGATGTTAAGGTAATAGTGATGGTCACAGGAAGCTGACATGGTGCAGTAGACACCACATAAACAGGTAAACAGGCCATTACTAGTGGGCCTATCAGGGTAGAAAAATGGTTGTCAAGGAGATGAATGGAGTTTTCATGAAACCCGCTCTCTATATTCCAGTTCTTCTCTTTCATAGTGCTGGCCCAAGGTAGCTGTGCTCACCGGTGGTGGAGGGTTGTTGCATTCTTAGTATTCCAGGTGCTTATTTGTCTCCAGTTCAGCACCGACGCAGAATACTGAAAAAGGTGTGTGTGTGTGTGTGTGTCCGTGTGGTCTTGAGTGACAGAAAGGTTGGCAAAGGGGGTTGCATCCAAAGAAAGGATTCCTGTCAACGTGACAGCCTCAAGATTGACGGGATGCTATTCTCTTCTGCAACAACGTCAGTCAACCTGTCAGCCTCCCTCCACGACAGCCTCTCACTCCTCTTAATTTGGCCTTTTGTTGAGCGGTCAGTGGGTTAGCTCCGACACTCCATGTGGTCGGCCTGATAAACCTCCACAAAGAAGGTGAGCACGCGCGTGGATGAACCGTCGCTGCTTGAGCACTGTAATCGGAAGTCAATTGGATTGCATTAAAGACCAAAACAGTGGTGTCCTGGTCTCTACCTTTTGTCGTCGTGACGACAGAGGCCTTTTACGATACCTTTGCGCTGGAATGTTTCTACTTAAAATCCCAGAGGCAGGAATTTTGAAACCATCTGACAGTCCAGTCGCCTCACTTTAATCTCTCGACCTGTTGCAACATGGAAGTCAAGAAGAAGACCCTGAAGATGATGGAGCGCCATTGTGTCTTCTCACTTTTCAATCCTTCTCTCTATTCCATTAGGCCTATATCACATAATAGAAGGCTGCAAAGAACATTTATTCAGCGGGGGGAAAAAAAAGCAAGTAAATCAGCGTAGCTGGGAGTCATAAACATGTCACATACAGGCTTTGTTCCTCAAAGAAACTCCATGCTGTTTCATAATGTCTCCAAAGAGAAGGAGACAAAGAGCGGCGCGTTCCGTAACACGGCGTGCTGCGACGGATCATTGACCCGCCCACTCAAGCACGTGCGCTGGAATGCTTCCTTTACAAATTGCACCCACAGACCTCTGACATTTACTTTGCAATCAAGTGTCGGCGGTTGAGGGTCAGTCAGACACGACGAGGATTTTAGGATGTAAGCTCTTCAAGACACCGTCCTTCAACGAGCGTTGACTGGAGAACAGCATCCATTTCACTGTTTTTACTTGTTACTAATAATGTTGTTGTTTTTTTTATCGATGCGTCAGTGGATGAAGAGACGCCAGGAGAATATCTGATTGATTTTATGAATTATTTTGGCAGTTTCTGTCAATAAAGGAAAAAAACACACAAAAAAATGTTATAATAATCAAAACTTCTACTTGGACGTTAAGACAGAATGCTACTGTATATTTCATATTATGTTGATTTAGCACAAATATAGAGCAGAGTCCCTCTATTAAGGGATGTTGGTACTCACAGTTGAGCCCATGCTTCACTTTAATTGTAAAAAAACAACAAATAAATACTGAGTATATTAAGTCCTAATATATAACCTATATGTTAAACGTGAAACCGAAACATGAATGTGATACAATGTCTGTCTGTTGAATTTTAATGACTTAAGCCATAGTTATCACGTACTCAGCGAGGAGATGTTCCAGATTTAATACGCAGAAACTTTTCTTGAAACATTAATGTGAAGTGAAGTCATTTTAAACTACATGTTAAACTTATAAGTAGACATTTACTCAAGACTTCCTCATTTGAGACAAACACAACACCAAGACAAAGACGCTACCAAGACCAACACAAATACTTTTCAAGACCAAGACCAATAAAGTACATTTATGGCCAAGGATTGGAACATAGACGGTTGAGTTTGATACATGATGATTTTCAGCTCCTAAAATGTGAGACCCATAATCCGCACAATCTTTCCTTGAAATTAAATTGTGTTCTTTTTTATCTTTATTATTAAGTGAAGTAATCTTAAACTGAATGTAATACTTATAAGTAGACTTTTTCTCAAGACTGCCTCAGTTGAGACAAACACAAATACTTTTACCAAAACCAAGACAAAAACCAAGACCAAGACCAAGGCCAAGACCAAGACCAAGACCAAGACCAAGACCAAGACCAAGACCAAGACCAAGACCAAGACCAAGACCAAGACCAAGACCAAGACCAAGACCAACACCAACACCAACACCAACACCAACACCAACACCAACACCAAGACCAAAACCAAGACCAAGACCAAGACCAAGACCAAGACTTTTTCAGATCAAAACCAAAAATGAATAAATATATAAAAAAAGAATGCACACAACAACATAGTACTTTTATGGCCCAGGGCCGGGACATAGGCATGTTGTGTTTGAGTCAGACACTTGATGATAAAGTGGTTTAGAGAACAAGACCTGGTCTCAAGAACAGCAACACTCACTGCTCAAGGTTCTTACAGTGTCAACTACATCCACGCTGAGGTTCATTTTATTCCAAAAAATACACTGTGTATCTTTATATATTTAAAAGATTGGCATTTGATTTCTCTGAATCTCCTTTGAAATAACAGATCTACAATTGATTTAATGTCAGAAACTATAATAATGGTGATTTACGTTTCAGGTACGAAAATGTAATTTTCAGATGATATGTTACACAAACAGATGTCTAACAAATATTCGGTAGAATGGCCTATTGAATGTTGATCTTTATATTAGACAGAAAAACGTCTATGCCACAGAATCCATAAGCACCTTAAAAGCTGATTACTTTCACTTTCTAACATAAAAGAATCAAAGGGAAATGAGAAAACTGTTGATCAATGGAATCACTGGTAAAGATATGAGTCAGTTCATATTCCCCGTGCATTGAAGCTATAGATACTGATGGAAAAAAAGACCTATTAGAAAAATGATTTCCTGAAACAAAAAGCATTCATCTACAGAGATGCAAATGTATTTTTCCTTCTCTTCCTATGTGTGTATATGAAAGCGTGTGTGTGTGCTGAGAGACAGTTGGTGGAGCTGGCACTGGAGATAGTGAGCGGAGAGGAATGAGGCACTGTATCAAGTTGTGAACATCTGTTCCTCATAGAAACCACAAAGCTGGTGCTGAGAAAATAGAGAGGATAACTGCTCTCTCTCGATCCTCTGCCCACCTCTCTGCTTCTCTTTCTCACTCTCTCTCGCTCTTATACACACAAACACCTCTTGTTCTATCCCCCTCCCACTCAAGCCCCCTACACTTTACCCACCATGCTAATTCAACCCATTTTTTTTGGACGATTTAGTTAATTATTCTTCATTCAATTGGCTTTTCATTTCGTTTGTATAGTAAAAAAAACATAATGTTATCATGAATTTCATTTATTCTGAAGCGACACATATAATAGTGGAAGAAAAGAAATAGAATAATTTTTCATTTGCATCTTCTAAAATAAGTAAAAGATTAACCAGTTACATTCTGTTTTATTTTGCACGTATCACTTGTTTATAGGATCCGACACAACAAATTATTTCACTTTGACAGAAATTCTTTCCTTTTTACAGGTTCTTACAGTGGTAAAGGTCCTGATTCATTCAAAACATACAATGCATAGATAAAGTAAAGTAAATAAGTACAAAATAAAAACAACAATCCTTGAGAAACTAGTAAAAAATATTTTGAGGCTGGATAAGGCTTAAGATATAAACATTGTATTAAAAATATTTCTGATTATAGATGCTGAGATCTTTGTTAAGTACGTATTAAACAGGAATTGATTATCCAACATGTGCATGAAAAGGTTAATATTTTCACTAAACTGTGTGTTTTCGGGTCTGCAGCATTTTGCTACGGTGTAATTTTGCATGACTCCCTCTTTACTGAAGTGAAAATCACCTTTCCTCACTACAACATTTGTCACTAGGATAAAAACCCATGCAACCATCAACACAAAAACGAAGGGTGAAAGATATTAAATTGTATTTTTTAATTTTCTGAATGATGAATTTTCGTCACTGCGAAAATTGGTGGAAAACTTTTCTTCTATAATAGACGGGGAACTGTTGCGTCTCCAATCGAAGAGGCTACAATAGACGACAACAGAATTGTGAAAACCTGAGGCTGTTGAAATGTTTCTATCCTTCTTTCTAAGAGGACCACATTTTAGGATGTGAAAATAAACTGTGGCCAAACAGTGCCATCATATTCTTGAAGTTTAAGATATGTTTTCAGTCTTTAGGAGTTAGCATTAGCATCTACCCTTTGCGGTTTTTATCGACAGACCTTGCAAACGTACTCAAGAAACAACAAATTAGTCATTTTTTAACGATTTATTACTCATCCGACATCCACTGCCTGGTTTGGAAACACCAGGATTTCAAGCGACTGGAGCTGATCCAAGATACCATCTGGTACCAAGAGGAAGACCCTCTAGGACGGTTGTCGGGTTGTCACTCAGAGACATCCAGAAAGTCACACTCAAACATGTGCTGAAAGATAAACCTCGCACATGCAACCAAGGTTAACTGACAGTTACAATTTATCCGTCCAACATTAGCCCCTGTGAGAGATTCAACTGTTGAAGTGGATGATGGGAGCAGTTTTTTTTACTGGTAGTTGATCAACTGCATTCTTAACTTCTTAACTTCTTACACGATAGGATACATTTGACATTTTTTCATTCATCACATTTGCTTTATTATTATTATCATCGGAAAGACCTGTTTAGACCTTGAAGTTCTTAAACTTTGGTGTATATTCTGATCAATTAATCCAAAGATCAGACATTCCAGATGTGTTGATATCTGCTACAACTCTTTGGCTTCGGCAAAGACATTCATATAGTATCTTTACATTAAGAAGAGCAACGCGGTGATGTAACCGTGGCGGATTAGGATTGCAATAAAAATAATCTAGGATAGTATAGACATGAGCCTCTGCTTTATAAGAATTCACAGCTCACTCTGCAAACTTCACTGATCTAGTCAGTCCTCCTGCATCCTCCATCTCTCTCACCGCCTCACACTCTCTATCAGGGCCTTCCGTTGGTGAGTGTGAGTGCTCGGTGGTAGTTCCCCATGTGTGTGTTTGTGTGTGTGTGTGTGTGTGTGTGCGCGTGCGAGCCAGTGTGCTGTGTGTGGAAGATAAGACCGAGGGAAAAGAGCCAGCGTCCCGACATATTCTTGCCACCGCGGTTATCGCCCTTCGCAGCTGTGCCTGAGCTCAGCGACATCTGCTCCCTCACAGGAAGCCTCTGCTGCAACTCTCTCACACACTCACACACACACACACACACACAAGTACAAACTCTCACATGCACTCGCACACAATGTCGCGCAGGTAAACTACCTGCGACAAAACTAATGATTTAAATCCCACAGAACCCTTCTGATATTGTCAGTTTGTGCATGCGTGTGTGTATGAATGTATGCGAACATTGACACCAAGAGTTCCTCCATACATATAAATATATATATTAATAAATATTTTATCACAGACGTTCAGGGGGTGATTTGACTAAGCCTAATTATAGAGGCCTTATCACCGCAATGTTCACAAAGCTCATTACCGCCAAGAGATGGCAAGTGCTGCAGGTAATTCAACACGTTAGCACATTACTCCTTTTCTTGGCTTACACTTTCCATATATTAAAAGGCTTTTAAAATTAGACCTTTTAATGTCTGAATCTAAATGGATCTCTATTCTTGAACCTTTTGCCGATTTAAGTGGAGCCCCCCCGCTCCTCCCCGCTCCCCTCTTTTCCACCCCAAGGCGCTGCTCGGTGTAAGAATCAATTACGTTTTCCTCATTGCTCGTCTTCTCTCCTTGTAGTTCCACAAGTATCCCTCATCCGTCTGCCAAATTGCTGCCTTACAGTAGTCACTCCATCAATCACCTTGATGTCACACATTTATATTTCTCGGCTGAGAACCACAGCGTGTTCGTCACAGCTATGTGGGGAAGTCCGGCGGTAGAATTCCGACTTATTCATCGGCCCTTTTATTATCTGACATTTTGCTCCCCTTGAATGGTCGACACGTATTTGTAGACAGGCTGATAGTGTAACATTCATCCCTAAATGAATGATTTAAGAGACAATTATTCTGTTATCTAATCATACTACTCATTACTTTTTACTCAAGCGATGGAAGTAACAATTTATAATGATATTATCTTGTTTAATTTTCCATACCTCAACTAAGGAGAACATTTTCACATGAAAATAAAATTTAAAATAAAAGTCTTCCAGGGTTCAAAGTCTACTCGCTCATCAGGGGGACTCAAAATCTCCACAATGTCTCTTTAAAACAATTTTACATGAACAATAACAACAAGTTTATTTTGTAATTTAATGTTGAAACTTCCTAAATCCAGTACAGAAAATGTGATCACTTTCATTAATCGTGAGGGACAGACAGAAAGTCAGACTTTAAAAAACAACGGTTCAGGGTCAGGTCTAGACATACACAACATCCTTTATCTTGTGGAGCATCTGCTAAAAAAAATCGACTTTTTATGTGAATCCAGAGACACACTTAACTAAAAGAAAAAGTTCTGTAGCTCTACTTACATCAGCAATATTCTCATGCTACAGTTGCAGGGGCAGCAGTTTTGGCAAAGAGACCCAGGAGGGACTCTGACTACCAAACCCCAGTCACCACAACTGGCTTCTCATATGTGAAGGAATTCTACTCTGAGTCACTCCTGGATGATCAAGCTCTTCTCTTAAGTAAGAGCACAGACACGCTTTAGCGAACTATGATGTTTGAGATCGTGTTAGAAATGAAATGACAGTTATTCCGGTTGGGATGAGGTCCAACCATAGATTGACAGCCTCTGATGTTATAATATAAGTGATAATTTCAGTTAAATTCAGATGACTGGGAAATACAATAAAAAATACAATTTAATCTTTCCTTTAGAAGCTTGAAACGCGTATTTTAACAATAATTGATTAAAAAACATGAAAGATTAACTACAAAAGCACCTTCACTTGATGATGACTGATATATCAGGTTAAGAATAGTTACTTTATAGTCTTATATTCTGGAATTTTAGTCTTCTGATTTGATCAAATGTTGAAGTGTTTCTACTCAGCCCTTAAAAAAAATTAAGATCTAAGGCACATAAATCTGGTCATACTACATCAACATAACGGATGACCTGTCAGTCACACTTAACGAGCGGACCCTGACAGCCTCCATCACTCATCAGGAGGGCGAGACACTTGCCAGGAGCACTTCTTAAACACCATCTCTGTGGGCGGACGACGGACTACCTACCTTCGGCGCATCTGTAGAAGCTGCTGGACTCCGGGCGGGGGGCGAGGATTCTGTGCCGGACTCTGCGTGCGGCTTGCTTCTCCCTCGGATCCCGGTGGCTTACAAGAGTCACCGTGGGGACGCGAGGAGAAAATGCCGGCGAGTTTAGAGCGCCGGCTTTCATTTCAGACGTCTTCTGATGCTCCATAGAAAACTATAGGAATATATATTCATCACAGCAGTAATAGGATTTTCTTGGATGACTGTTAAAAGTACCCTCTCATAACCTCGGTTCTCTTAGTAAAGATAATATCCACTGGGTATGTTTCTGTCAACCGACTCGCTAGCATGTGCTCATGTCAGTCTCGGATCATCTCATCGTGGTTTCACGCTGAGGGGACGTGCTGTCAAGAGAACCCTCCTATTGCCCGGCCCACCGCAGCACTTCCTAACAGAAGCCAGCGCTCGTGTGCAAGGAGTGTATGTCTGGGTGGCCCCTGGGGAAGCACTGCTGGCTTCAGTGATATTAGTAGACAACAGCGGGGCAGCGAGACCCGGGCCACCATCTGGGCTTCCTCGGCAGGAACCAGCTGTGTCTGCGGCCAACAGCAGAAGTTTCTTCCTTTGCTAATTCCTTTTACGTCTGCCTCTTCCTCAGGAAGTTTTGCTCTCCGCATCTGCGTCGTCTAATGTGCGATGTTCCTGTTTTCTAAAGCTGGAAACTATTTTGAGAACAGAGCGTCTGTTGAGTGAATGTAGTGTGAATAATTTGGAAATACTTTGGAAATACAGGCATCTGAAGTGGCTCTTGATGCGATCATAATCGAGCTGTCGGGAGTCACACCATGAAAAAAAACGCACAACTCCCAGACCCAGACCATGTACAAGCAAAAATAATCTGTATTGATAAGTCCAGGCTAGGGGGTTGGGACCAGGACCAGTAATCAGTCTGGGAGAACAAACAAATCGGAAAAGGTGAGGCTCTGAGCCCAGTTTACAGACAGAAAGGTCAACAAAGGTAAAAAAAAAAAAGAGAAGCGATTGAAAAAGTATATTTGCACAGGATCAACACAACTAATGTCAAGAAAAAATCAACAGTTTGTCATTTTAATTTGTCAAAAAAGAAACATCCTCATTAGAGACTACTTCGAAAAGGTTGAGGAACATTCATGGACAATACAAATAGTGTGAAAGCGTCAAAATTGCACACCTTGAGAATAAATGTTCTATAACATATTGTACGACGCAGCGAATGTCGGACGCACACCGACATCATTTACACCACAATGTTGTTTGTTCCGCATTCGGTTGACAAAGTCACTTTTCCTCCACGTCTCGTCTTCTTCTCAGATATTTACCCTGAAGGTCTTTCATAGGGAGGTGCACAAAGAGTAGGAGGTCAAGAAGGTTTTTCTTTGACATGTTGATGGAAGCATCAGCTACAAAAGAGATGGATTCATTATGTTCTGTTACCGATGATTGACAGCAATTTGCACATCGCGCCACAACACGGTATGAAACCGTCGGAGACACGCTTTCAACATAAACAGAAAACATACACTCTAATTTGCATTCAATTGTTCCCAATTTATTCGGAGGTTAAAGAGCGTTGAAAATGGCTTTTTCACAGATTTCCAATATCAACAGAAGAGATACGGCTATTATAGACTTTTTCTTTTATGCTGAGGGGGTTTACTGGCTTATTTATTCTCACGCAAAACATACACATTTAAATAACATGGGGTTCGAAATGTTTTTGCAGTCATGGTCTCGGGTCAAATGGACTCAACAGGAAGTACACATCTGATCATTTCCTGACCTTATCTTAAACGCCTTGTCATGTGTCCAGATGTTAACATGTCTCGACCTTGACTCACGTACCACGTGTTGGCGATCAGATCAGCTCAACTTCCTGAACGCGTGAAGATACTTCTGGAATCCGACTGGAGGACTAGTTGCCAAGGAGACGAAGCAGTGGTCGACCGTTGTCTTCAACTACCTTTAATTACTCCCACAGATAATTGAGTTTTTCCCTCGCGTCTCAAATTATGTTTTCTTTCTATTTTAGGGGTAAATAAAGTGGTTGGAAATTAGAAAATCCCACCACTCTCTGCCGAATGTTTCTCACACGTTTCTATCTTCTGCTACTCATGAATAATAACAAGGTTATTTATGAATGTTGTAATTGTTGCCTCAAAAAGTCAATAATTTAAAAAAAATATTGAGCTTTCAGGTTTATTCTGAGCAACATTTATACATTATTTCATTCAGTTTTTTATTAGTAAAGATTATTAATTTTCTTGTTTTTATATTTATCATATTAAGTTAATATATATAACACTTTAAAGGTAATTTATCAAATGTTTAATCTCAACTTGTGTTTGCATGTTCCCTTTTTAGAACATGTGTTCTTATGTTTTGTGTTTGCCTTGTACGAGTTGTCGGGGTGAAAACATTAGTCATTCACTCCCTGATTGTTCTGGTTTTATTCGTTAACCTCGACACTTAATTAAAAACCTGATGCTTTATTTTTATTTAGTAAATATCAAGACAAAGGAACACATCGATATTCACCCCTGCTGGTGGAAACTGAAGGTCGCAGGCAACACTTACTGCAGAATGCAGTGACTAGCATTTTGTTCAAACCAATAAATACATTTTTTTTTTGGTTGTATATAAATCAATTGATCTGCCACAATAATTAATCCAAATGAAAAGTTCATATGGGGAGACTTTCCTTACAATGTTATGTACGGTTTAATAACAATAGATCAATTGGATCCATTTATTTAAGATCATAGTAATTTAATAATATTATTATATTGTTTTTTTGTTTTGTTTTTTTCCGTTTTATTTTCATTAATATTAACATGTTATTTAAGTTGCTACCGCAAAGAATTACAGTCAACACTGGCAATAAAAGATTTCTCATTCTGATTCTTAATCTCTGGGGAAGATGGTGCCAAGTTTAGAGATGAATACTCAGAAAATGACGATCTAAAGTTGAAGTTGTTCCACCTTGAGTCAAAAATGAGTGTTTGTATTTCTTTTATACGCATTTATAAAGGTAAATAAATTCACATTTGAAGGTTTTTTTTTTGTTTTTAAAAATGTTCATCTATCATTCAAAGAGTTTTAAAAGAGTTTTATTGATTTATTCCACTCTTCCTTGTGTAATTCTTATGGAATACCTCAACGTTCCCAGGACAACAGAGTAATATTTTAAGCATTCAGGAGGTGACAAAACGCCCAAGTCATCTGGAATTGGCTTCTTGAAACACGGAGATAACCATGATGTGGATCCGTCCCTTGACCTCCCCCCGACATTCCGTGAGACCTGTTGAAATCCTGTGTTTCCCTCAGCAAGCATTGGTTTAATAAAATGGGAAATAAAAATCGTACAAAATGAAACGAGAAACGATGCATGAGTCAGACAGTTTTGGGGTAAACTCCTTTATGTCTCAATCCAAAGTGTCAATGTCGACAGGGGTCAGATGAAAGGTTCTCTCGTGTGACACCGAATCAACTTCAGAGGCGCGTCACCTCTCACCCTTTACGTCTCATTAGCCTCCAACGCTCTCGCTGCAGTGCGATGCATGCGCAGCAGAGAAGTGAGAGAGGATGTGAGTAAACAGATGTGATCTAAGCCGGGTTGAAACGGACGCACAGATGGCCATCAGCAGAGAGGAAGTGAGAGAAACTCTTGTTGCTTCTTGTGTGTCGGATTAGAAGGCAAAATCTAACGGGACTTCCCACAGTTTTTATATATTTATTTTTTATTTAAGTTAAACATATTTTTGGAAAAATACAGGTGGTTGAACCACTGGATTTATAGTTTCATTAGCAAATACAAAGGGAAGGGACAAATACAATTCTATAAGCAAAATATCTTTAAAAAAAGGATGAACGTATGTCAATGAAACTTTTATGAAATGATGCTCAAGGGACAGATTATTCCATTGTGGCAGCGGTATTGTCGATCACTTCCACGGCTTTTCACATTCCCAGCCGTGTAACGAACTCAAGGAGAAACAAAACAAATAAAAATCTATATAAACTTTTTTTTTAAACTTTAAAGTGTGCATGTGACTGTAGTGCAAATGTTTTTATTGTTGATTCCACATCAGGTTTTAGACTTTAAACAAACGAAAAAAAGGACATGGTGATTAACATTTATGATTGACATTCAACTTTCCTTTTAAATCTTACATTTCAAATATCTTTATTAGTTTGAAACAAGATACATTTTTAACAGGCATGTACGGCAAACTTAAACAACAAAATCAGAGATAATTTAAAAAAAAGGATATCTAAACAAATAAATCAACAACAACTAAAATACTTAAACTGATGATAATAAATTGTTTAAATAAAGTAATTAATAATTATAATATATATTTATACAATGGGATTTTGATGGTTTTGTAGAAAGTAACTCCTTGGCAGGGGTATGAACTGTCTTGGTGCTCATTATGCATTATGGTGCTCCTTATGTTTTTTAGTGTTGGTTAAAAAGCTTTTTTCTTTTCTACTAAACATTTTTCCTGCTCACTCGTTTGCTTGATCATTTCATTTTGACTTTTTCTTTGCCCCTTCATCCAACCTAACTGTCTCAAATAGTCTCAAAGTCTCTCAACATAAAATGACAAATTCCATTAAAAAAAAAAGTGGAATGTTTACTCTCGTCCTGAAACAGAAACAACAGGCATTTTCTTTCTAAAAAGGCTACTTCACTCTCCACCCTCTCATCAGATGTTGGCAGGTATAAAATGAGTTTTCGGGAAAGAGGGAGATAATGATCCCCCCCCCCCCCCTCACTACCCCAACACCCCCCCCATAATCACCAGAGACCAGCTCTAGTTCTGGCAGGTGCTATCACAGCAGCGACCCAGTGGTGACTTCTCCCCTCAGATAAGGTCAGAGGGATGATGGGTGGCGGGGGGAGAGCGGGAGAGCAGGGGGGAGAACAGGGCAAAAGGGGGCAAAACGTGTGTTGCAGACGAGCAGCACAGCCTCCCGTTATCTCCCCCCAGCGGCTGCCGCTACCGGCTTACAGATGCGGTGGGCCAGAGCCGCCGTGTCAGAGAGATCCCTCTATCAGCGACACCCAGGCCCCCTTCCACCAAACATAAACCAGGCAGAAGGGGGGAACACACCAGGACTTCATTACTGCTTTTAAAAAACCCCAATCAGCATGCACGGACCAAAAATCACTTTCTTGATGCGCGCGGGAATGTATCAACTCGTGGCTCCCCCGCCTCAGATGCTTCCATTTCCTCACCTCCGACACGATAACGTGACGACATGAGCCTCTCAGCGGCAGCGGCGGCCGTCCACTTGTAAAGTGAAACAGTCTGGGAAAGTAGCGTCTGCTGATCACAAACAGCCATATGGCCAAGATCGCCTTCGCTGCCTGTGCAACACATGGTCAGCTTGAACCGGCTCGACCTTTCACCCCTGGCACCGATATTCACTCACAGGATGAGTCTGTTTACTACCACTTGTGCAGGATTTCTCGCTTTAGATTTCAATATGTTGCGCTCTTCCTTTCACTCCAGCATTTGTTTTTTCTTCAAAGTAAATCACGAGTCAATATTGTGACAGTCCATTCTGTTCGAGACTGATTTTTGTGTTTTGTGTTCGGATCCTGTAGTTTGAAAAGATGTTTTCCTCTATTTAAGTCTCAATTTGAAAAGGATATTTGCCAAACTTGACCAGTGAATGCAAACACATGACATTAAATTATAACTTGTCGAAATCCTATCAGTCAATTTTTTTCTTTTTTTTAAAGAAACTTTTCCCCAATAACATGTGTTTTAAATCTGAAGATCACATATCATGAAGAATACAAATTCCAGAAAGTTAAATATTTTTCCAAGCTTCTTTTTAAACATACTCACTTTTTTTTAACATTAACACACATAACAAACAAACATAACAATCTATAATTCACAATTTAATTGAAGGAATTAAGTTAATAACAAACAACAACAAAACACATTATAATAATTATTATCATCATCATTTATATTACTATTATTATTGTAATTTATTTACCTATTTATTCCCAAACATACTTCTCTACTACTACCAAACATACTACTTGTGTTTGTGAACATGTAAAGACATTTTTATATTTAAATCACTTTACATTCTTATAGGTAAATAGGTATATAGTAAAAAATATATATACAGTATATAAAAAAGAATAAGGTAAATTCTTTATTTTGTGAACTGGATGATCTGGCAAATTGTTATGAAATATAATCAGCTCTTAAACATTTGTATTTAAAATAGGAAGTTATACTATATGAAAATGATAATTGTGATTTTTTTTTGTTTAAGTACGTGATAAAAACGGTTAAAATCCACCTGACTTACACTACATTTGAGTGCACAGCTTAGCACTTCATTATTGCTATTTATTTTATTTTTACATAGACCAAAAAAGGGAAGACAAAAAACAAAGCGTGAATTTACAATTCATCATTTTGACCTCGTCATGTTCTAGTTCCTAACTGTCAAGAAGTGTGAGGAGTGTTCAGGTCTGATTGCTATACGACACGTAGATGTGTTAGAAGGAAGTTCTACTAAACGCTGAGATGCTTCACTGTCACATTTAATAACACGACGTGACGTATCGTGCTTAGCGAAGACAAATAAGTCACGCGCGACATGTTCACCTTTTTCTGTCTCCGTGGTGTTTTCACCGACGCACCTGTTTGGCACAGTAGACGTCAGAAAAACCTCAAAATCCTAACGGAACTGTAAAAGTTAAACCGTCCCCATCTGTCGGCGTTGAACTCGCGCACAGATGCACGAGCACACCTCCTCTTCCTTATCCCTCGTACAGCAGACTTGGCTCTCGTTCAAAAACTGTCAACGCACACCTGCTAAATTAGGCCTCTTCTCATATTTGAACACATGCAAAGCCAAGTTCACGAACGCACCATGTCGTCTCACACACACACACACACAGACAGACGCTGTTACGCAATCATGTTGACACAAAACTATCACTGTTATTGATCATTTCCATCATCACATCCTACCGTTTGTGCGCAGCGTGTCTATTTACAGAGTTTACATCCCGATGAAGAGAGATAACACTATAAATAAAAGAGCATGTGGTTCGACATGACACGTTTGCTCCAATGTCACTGCATTCACACACACTAAGCTCTGTGGGATTCACTGAGTCACACTGGCACCACCATTGTTTATGTTGTCAACACCAGCCAACTTGTGTGTCAAAATGTTTCGAATGAGTTGTGTAAATAACAGTCGATATAATAACACTTTAATGAAATAGGAATCATCTTAATTGGAATGTAATTAAGTTAGTAAGTAAGTAATTTATATTTGTAGAGCGCTTTTCCAGACCAGGGTCACAAAGCGCTTAAACAATCAAAACAATACTCAATAAAATATATACTTTAAAGGTCAAGAGAACATGGAGAACAACACAGTTGAGTCTCAGAAAATCAAGGAAAACGAAGAATAAAAGTGTCTTGAGCTGTTTCTTGAAGGAGTCAGTAGATCATCAAACACAGAGAGAGAGGAAGATCGTTCCAAAGCTTAGGAGCAACAGCCTGGAAGGATTTCTCTCCTCTGGTCCGGAAGCGTGTTCAGGAACCATGAGTAGATTCTGATCCACAGACCTCGGAGACCGAGCTAGGGTGTAAGGCTGGATCAGATCACTGTAAGGAGGAGCCTGACCATGAATAGTTCTGAAAGTAAGAACCAGAATTTTGAAGTTGACCCTGAAAGAAACTGGCAGCCAGTGAAAAGATTTAAGGATCGGAGAAATGTGAGTTCTTCTAGTAGAGCGGGTCAGAATTCTCTCTGCAGAGTTTTGTATTAAAGAAGTGTCTAACTTTAACTTAAAAATGCCAGATTTTGAAAAAGATGGCCATTTTCTACAGAGCCAACTAAGAGTTATTATTAATTTATACATTCACATTTGTAAATTTAGTAGGAGGGGGTCCAAGGATGAACCAGGGATTCATTGGTGCTTTTTGTCTCTTGATTCTCACAACAAATCGATTTTATTACGGAGCTACTTGTCCTGTTCGGTTCAACATGTCCCTGACCTCGGTTAAGAAGACGGCGACAGATTGGCTGTGATTATCTGCGTCTAATAGGAAACAAGAACAACAACGATGGTATAACGGATTCTAGTTACTTTAGTGTTCAGAGTCCAGATAGATAGTTCATATAAGAAGTAGTTGAAATGTTTTTCAATCATATTTTTTTTAACAAAAAGAAAATTGCAAACTGAAATCTGCCAATAACATTAGGATTTCTCCCGGTGTTTAGTTCAGGCTGAGGCTTTTTTCGACAAATACACACAGCGCCAATTTCTCTCAACACATTTGAGCATGATAGTGGTTACACAGGTGGCTAGTGCTAGCAACGAAGCTACATGACGCAGCGTCAGTGTTTTTAGAAAGGCTTTTCAAAGCAATAACATCATAGAGCGCCACCTAGTGAGCTCTAAAAAATCTGTTTCATGAAGATTCATCTACACATCAGTAGTTGGTAGTAAAGCCTCACAGCAAAGAGGTTCCAGTTTAACTTTCCACTGGAGTCAACCTCAGTTTGTTCTGTATTCAGTTGGTATAATCTCCCGGCGCTTCTTCGGGATCTCCATTTTGCTCCCAAAGTTTAAAAACATACTCATAATTTTCCATAGAACGCTTGTTTGTTTTCTCTTTGCGACAGACTGGAGACCTTTCCAGGGTGTCCATCAGCTTGGAAAAACTATGAATGATAGATATAGATGACAGTGTACCGGACCAAATTTGTTACCGGGCAGCAGAGAAAATGTTTCATTAAAATTTTTGTTGATTCTGTTTTAAATATTAATGTCTGAAAATCATTTTAATTTGGAAGAAAAAAAGTCCATATTTGTCTCTTGACATGTATTTTTGCACTCTTAACGTTTGTCATTTGCAGGTTGCGCCATTTTATTTTGTATGTTTCTATCTAAAGGTCTTTCCGTGAAAATAATGCTGTCATTAAACCAGTCATTAAGAGAGTTGGGGACCCCTGGTGTCTATCATTTCCAACCAACTCTCTGAAAATGTCATTATCAGTTTACAGATTAAAACAGAAATCCTTTCTTCACATATCTAAATCTTGATTCTTAATTAACTCGGTAGGATTTTATAACTAGTTGTCCGAGATCTAAACTTCACCACCTCTCTGGTATCTTCCAAAGTGTCTCGTGGACAACAGCTCTCATAGCTGCAGAGCTGCTGTAAATAGGTGCCGCCGCCAATCCGAGACAGATGGAAATGATGGTTCCCTGCCGAGTGGTTCCCCCGCAGCTGTGCTCTTTGCATGGTGCCAGGGAGTGATGACAGCTCAGTGAGGGGGCACCCACAGACGAGGACCGGCAGCACACTATCCACCATCCATAAACACACACTCTTCGCAAGCTGTGGAAAGGTGTGTGGAGGAGGGGGGGGGGGGGGGGGGTGTTAGTGCCACTGCAAGTCTGCCGGAATGTGAAAGTAGAGGTTGAAGTGAAGAGACAAGTGCCAGACTCCTATAACAACAATTTTCGATCCCTCCATGGCAACAAGAGACACATGCTTGGAAAATATTCATACAGAACCAAATTATACTCTTGTCCTTTGCTATCACACTTCCTGACTGAAAAAATACAACACCCCCCCCCCCCCCCAAAAAAAAAACACACACTCACTGAGAGAGCAAACCACATTTGTCTGTCCAAACTATAATGTGTTGGCAAAGATAGAATCCAACACTGGTCTGATTGAAAGTTGTCCAGGAGTGAAGAGGGAAGAGTGTCCATGACGAATAAGTACTGTGAAGTATCAGCTTAGATTCAGAACAGGTACCTTATGTGCTTTAAATAGAAAGACAGACAATGTTAAATATTAATAGTAATTTAGAATCTTATCTTATCTTTAGACCCTTTTCTGGACGTCTAGCCAAATATTGAAGAGTTGATGTAAGAGTGTCTTAAATAGATCTTACCCATCAGTATGTGTCTGTTTGAACAAAACTCTCTTTTCATTGAAATATTCACATTAGAAAATGATCTTAAGCCCCGCCCACTGAATACACCGTTTTTTTTGTAGATCAAATCTTGTTTACCATAACCACACCCACTCTGCTGTGATCGGTGAATCATCAAGGTTTGTCACTGTGCTTCATCAATTCCGGCTTTTCCACCCTCCGAAGGACTCGTTGTATAAACAAAGCAAGGTGTGGTTACAGCTTGCTGGAGGAGGAGAGAAGACCATTATAATGTAATAATGAAGTCTGTGCTTGTAACCTCTCGTTCGCCGAGATTTCAGAATTTATAAGGTAATAAGTTCAAAACATTTTAATGATGAGGGACTTACTGCATCTTGGAAAGGAAGACTTTCACATTTGAAATTAACCTTTATGAGTCAGGAAAGTTTTAAGTCAAATAAGACAAGTTTTATTTTTGCAAATAACCCAACCTTGATAAATAAAAAATGTGACTTTACCTGGAATGTTTCTGTCAAAGTGCATTTTATTGACTAATTTTTTTTCTATCATGACATAATTCGAAAGTTATGTATGTAACTACGGTTCTATGAGTCCTGGATGACCTCCAGAGGCGATGCTTGTAAGGACGAAATAGAATTCCCATTATTTTGTGTAACAATAATGTAAACCATGAAGTTTTTTAGTCTTATTTGGTGTGTGCCGGCCCCTCACCACAGTACTAGTATATAATGTAGCCTCCTACCCACCCCTTACAGAGGTACAGGGGTACAGGGTCAATAATTATGTTTCTGTTACCTGCTGCTAAAAGTATAACACTCTAAAATAAAAGAAAGTGTATGATGTTATCAAACAATGACAGTGAATCCATAAACACTATGTACTGAAATTGACCTTATCAAGTTCAAGGAGTGTCGGGTTGTTAGATACATCTAGTTTGATCCACAACTTGTACGGTCTTAATAATGCTGGCCACTTTTGGAATTTAATAAATGAAAAAGTTACACTGCAGTGTGGTTGGAGCCCATTTACTTCCTTGTAAATCACTATTTATCCAGCAAACAGTGGGAAAACATAAACTGTAAAACACGTTTAAAATGAAGGTTGAACTTTTAAGAGTGATCTTTTTTCTGATCCAGGTAAATAAATCTTTCAATTTCCAATGAAATATTCAATGAATGACACAAACAAGCTGTTTTCAAAGCCACATTTAATATCTGAAATTACTGTCCTAATTTTTTTACATTCCCGCTCGCAGTCATGCGAGCTTGAAATACTAATCGCGGAGTGCTCTTTGTTGCGTATGTGAGCAATAAATGCAGGGCGCGAGTGCAATGCCGTCAGAAATACCTGCAGATAATTGGCCTTGTCTCTGCGTCTGACACATTGTGTTCAGGGTCATGTATATTTCATGAGGGGATGCGAGCGCTAAAGGTCATTGTGGAATTTCCAACGAAAAAAAAAAAAAAGCCAGAAAGCGCCTGCTTTATTCAAACGACATAATTGAAAGAATTATCAGCATTTTTATACTTGCAAGTTTCAATCCTTTGCAAAAGTTATAGTCAGGTAATTAAAGTAGGCGACTCTCGAACCGTCAAAATGGATCCTTGCGATGATTATATCGACTCGTTTTGCATCTCATTATTTTGGTGTATGTTATTTTTATTGACTTCCAGAAAAGGCAGCGGGTGGGAAAAGTGCTCTTGCTCATTAAGGCTGTATTTTACACATAGAAGGCAGTCCAGGGAGTACTTCTCCTTGATCTGCTTTGCATAAACCAATCCAATCTAGCCGAGCTTGTGAGAAAAAATCAATTAAACTCTCTGTAATTGGACTGACACTGCACTCTGAAGCAGAGCAGGGATCGATACTAAAGATGAAAAATGAAGCCAAAGGCCGTCTTACGGCATTGATTTGCACCGAGAGGCGGAGGGATCATCACCACATAGGAATATGAGCTATTGAGCTCCATAATGTTGTTATTGTCTCAGCAGTGAAATGGATTGAGTGGGAGTAAGAGTCGCCTGACAATGCCAATTAAGAGTCAATGATCTTTTATCTCATAGGTCGGAACATACTTGAAAGACTTTCCATAGAACTCCCTGCAAAATGTGCATAAAATAATGTATTTGTTTAAGTATCAACTGTTATATATATTTAATTTGTAATATATATATATATATATATATATATATCTACATACTTGTCTTTTTATTCGATTTTTTTATATTTTAGAAATATTACATTTCCACCACTCAAAATGAGATGGATAAATAAACAAAAACAAATCAAATTTCCAACATTCAAAGTCTTAAATTCATTAAGAGTGATGGAGTGAAGTCCAATTGTGTCATCGCCGAGTTCACACATTTTTTTTTTTTTTAATTTTGAAGGTCAATTACTCCATGTTTTGTATTTCACACACATTGATCATTACTCAAAATAATTTTCCCAAAATACTGTGATATTTGTACAATGCCAGAAAATGTGAGCATGATGAGCATCTTTCTCTCCCAACATCCCAACAAAGCAACTATAAGCCAGGAAGAAGACTACGTTTGCTCTTCTGCCAGGTTTCCTTTTTTTCTCCTCAATTCTTTGATATTTATTGTTAAACGTTGTGACCTATTAGTCAGATTCAAGTTAAAAGTGTAAGGTGAAATTCATATAGTACTACTGAATATTGACACTTTAACTTTTCAGACATATAAGATAAACATTAAACATATTTTAAAACATTAATAATATGTCATCTGTTGGTTATTAATGACTTTTTAATCTGAACCCAAAAGGCGAAAAATCCAAACCAAAAGCACAATTCATTGAGTCTATCCCTGTTGCTTTAGGCAAGAAAAGGGGGAAAACCTGGACAGGAAGCCAGTCTATCTCAGGACACACAAAAACATACTCCAACTTATCAAT
Source organism: Callionymus lyra (assembly GCF_982586985.1). Lineage (NCBI taxonomy): Eukaryota > Metazoa > Chordata > Actinopteri > Syngnathiformes > Callionymidae > Callionymus > Callionymus lyra. Next base: position 18,130,729 of record NC_141823.1, read on the forward strand.
TGCAACACCGGGGTATAATAAGATGTATATGTGTTGAGTTCCTCCCCCATGAGTCAGAGCTACAGGCTGTTAATGGGTTCATTTCAGAGTCAGAACTTAGTTTCAATTCAGCTAACAAAAGAGAAACATAGTTTAATGTTTTCCAGGTGCTAGTAGCTTGAAGATGATTGACATGCCAGGGATGGATGCTAATATGACGAAACCTAAATAGCAGAAGGTGCAACGGGTGGACTTCCTGTCTGCAACAGAAGAACAGAAACTTTTACACCTTTGCCAAAGGGCACAAACTCACACTTAATGTGATATATTAGTTTGCATATGATAAAGTCACAATGCGATTTCACAACTTTGAGTTACGCAGCAGCCTATTCCGCCTTGAGTGTAGTAAGATGAGGTGATTTTCTTTCACTCAGATGTAGAAGAAATTCAATTTGCCTTTCATCATTTTGGCAATATAAGACCCCCGATTTTCGCTTCCTTTAAGTGTGTTCATTCCAAGTGAGTCACATATAAAGTTGTAAATTGAACATCTTTATCTTAATGTGCAGTTAGAGGAAACTGAAATGAAGATGCATCGGTATCTCTGGCGCAGCATCTTCTTTCATTTAACAGCCATTTATCTTTCTCATGATGACAAGACAGTGACAAGAGGAAGGAAAACGAGTCAAGATAACATGATATATAACAAGTTTTTTTTTTCTTCCGTCGTCGTTGTTGAGAGGCTTCAGATTGTTTATAGTTTCACACTGTGGAGCGAACAGATGAAGCAAGTCTGTCAAGAGTACATCCTTCTGTGCCGACACTATGAAGACAATTGAGCCGCTAAAACCTCGCAAAGTCAATCACCATCACAGTAACCCACTTGTCCCACCTATCGGTGTCCTCTCATGCCCGTCAGCTTATCAGCACCATGGCAGACACTGTGAGCGGGGTTACTAAGCGCAGCCTGTTTGTTTGTTTCTTATCCCTCTCCACAGCATTGCATGCAGCACAGACCCCTCGGAGCATACCCTGCATGGGTGATAAACAGAATATACTTGATAAAGATTGCGGCACTCATCGCTGGAGGAATCAAAGTGACCTTCAAGGTGGGGCAGAGAACGAGGTCGCCTTCAGACGTGATGCGTTTTCCACACACAGATGGCATCAATAAGTATGTGGTGTATGTATATTTAAATATAATTTTTTTTAAGTACGATGCCTTTTTAAAACAAAGTAAAAATTGCCAAAAATATATTTATTTAAAACGGACACAGGAACTACTAAAAGACAAAAGATAATGATTAATATAGTCATTCTTCAGATACTCAGAGTAGATCATCTCCATCGACCATCAGTTGCTTTGTGATTTGAATCAATTGTTTTTCCTTTTATTGATTATCGGTGACATCCGTTCATCACATCTCCCTTTCTCTCCTGTCATGTGCCTCAAAGATCTATCCTTGGCCCTATTCTCTTTTCAATTTTGGAAGTGGATTACCGAACGCACTGTTACAATATGTGAGTGACACAGTGACATGGCTGGTACTGAACCTTCTAAACTTGCATGACTGCAATACCGACTGTACCGATTACGCACAACTCTTTGTTCTATTACCAATCTTAGTCATGTAGCAAAAGCCCTTTGACTTCTGTGTGTCATTTTTTTAAAGTGATAATTCACCCAAAAATCTACTCACCCTCATGTCGACTAAGGGTTGGGATTATTTTCAGAGTAATCTGTTCCTTTTTATTTCATTTAAATGCAGCGACTGGAGCTCAGTTGTCTTCGTCTTTGTCCAAAAAGACACTAAAAACATCCAAATACCTTCATGGTGCTCGTCTTTACATTCATCTCCTATTAAAACCTAGAGGAATTGCTAAAAAGAAAAGGGTAAATAAGTTTCCTTACCACAAACAAAAATATATAACTACAAGTAGTGACTTGCATTAAAAATGTGAGCACTTCAAATGTTGATTTCCTGACAACCCTAATCGCCAAAAATACATGCAAAACGAGAAAAATCAGTGCTTATATCAAAGAAAACAACTTGTTCCTTGGCCTTCTCAGCACATTTTCATGAATTTTCTTTTACTGAACTTCAAACAACTTAACATTCAAGTCTACTTTGCGCTAAGTTCACGACAACAGCTGTCCGGTAATCTAACATGTCGGTGTTTTCAAAGCAAGCGAGAAAGAGATAGTTGTTTAAAGATGTCAGACCCTCAGGGCTCAAGCTGCATCTGGTTTATTCGGCTGATGACAGTTCATCATATCTTTATTAAACACTCTATTGTTCAAATGTTTCAGAGCTTTATCACTTCCTCATCTTTGACAGATGTGCTCAGAGTGGTAAGTGTTATGTGTGGCGCTATAACTATTAAATGTTATGAACTGGCATGTTGATATTTGGTTTATCTATTGTATTATGAACTTGCATGTGTAAGCATTTGGATAAACAAAACAAAAAGTCGGATTTGTGGTGAGATGTGCTAGTAAAGGTTGTAATTACACATCTGATTCTAATTCTCTCGCCCTCTTCAGGGACTCGATCAGAAGGTCCGGGCGTAGACATGAAAAAAAGGGAAAAATAAGCAAACAATTATTGTGACATTATCTGATCAAGAGTGCTGGTGTCGTCTGAGAGTCAACATCACAGCCAACGTTGTGTTAGGATGTCTCACCGGGGGGACACTCTGGAATCTCTGAGGAGGCAGCAAAATGACAAATAGAACCTAAATCTGTCAGAAGGTTTCCAGGAGGCTTCGGTATAAAGTTCAGAAGAGGAGTTTGTGTGTCTGTAACACACAGTGTTGCCAAAATAGGTCAAATCGACGTTTCTGTTTGAACAACTCTTGGGACCGTGTTAAAAATATATCGTGATCTTGTTTGTGGCAACATTTTATTGAACTACAAAAGTATGGTTGACACAATTCTTTTGATAAAAGTAAACTAACTTTTTGTGGACTTTGTTGAGGTTGACCTCGTTTTTGAAGAGAATGGTTGCACCTAAATTGTCTTTTTGTTCTTTTAACCACCCCTTTTTATTAATTCATAAATACTTTAAGCATTTCAAAGATCCAACGCCTTATGAATTTATTAATTTTTTATATGTGTAAAACCCTGAAATGTGGATTTACACGGTTAATTCTAAGATAGTGGTAAATTAAGATTGCTTAATTTAAAACTACATTTTTGTTGGTTTGTTTAAAGTGCCTCTGAGGTCAATATTCTGACAGTGAATGGAAAAACAAAGTAAAGCAGGATAAATTAGAATACTAAACATTTTGGATTCCAATTGTCGAGAAGAAAAAAAACAGTAAAAACAAAGAACAAGTCACAGTGCACCCTGCACACACAATGAGCAGAAGATTAGCAAAAAAAAAAGTAGAATGAGCAAAGAAGAGGAAAAGAGATGAGTGACACCGTCGCCTGTGAATACCTGAACTATAGGTCTGCAGTCCTGGCACCTCCACCAGTACAGACGACTCCAACTTAACTTAAGTTGATGCAATAATGACAAATTTTAATTTAAATTGTGTTACTATTTTCTAATAAGAAGGAAAGATAAATAAAAGATTGAAGAATTTCAGGATTTATAAAATTGTATAATTTCCTAATTAGTAAAAATAAACGTGTATGAGTTCTGAGCTAAAATATATTTATAAAATTAACCATGAATACTTAACCACCGATCGTATTTTTTATTACTGCTTGTGTGAGGAATGTGGGAATTAAAAATGTGTCTGTGTTGGGAACGACCTTTAAAGTACTGAACATCTAACCCCGACCTTGAGCAATAATAACCTCAGTCAAGTTTGTGTTTGGTGGAGATCTTTGGCGTAAGATCATCAACGGCTTGTGAAACTGCAACGAAGATACAAGAGAAACTTAAGGATTCAGACAGACATGTTAACTCTGTTCTTTTCTCACTTGTACGAGTAAAATCTTTAAACCAGATCTGATTTCTGTTCTTTTTTTAAGTAAAATCATTAAGTCAGATTCCTAACCTGACATTGTGTCTCTATTATGTTTGATACTTTTCTTTTAAGATAGACTCCTCAAACCCATGAACTAAGACACCATTCTTGAGAAAAATATGATGAATCATATCTTTCAAAATTATTAGTTTGGTCAACATGATGTACAGTCATGACTATCTTCTGATCAGTTGTGTCATGCAAAAGAATTACAGTTTTCAACACCAATAACCAAATAAGGAACAGAGTATTACTATTATTTTGAAGGGTAAGTTGAATGAAAATCAAAACTTCTACTTGTTTTTAAACTCCCTGAAAGTTCATGGTGTCAGGTCAGACAGTTATGTTATGGTTTGATAAGTTTTCCCATATAATTGAATAATCCAGCGCACTTCACTCACATCTAGAACTTTGTGCCGCCGTCAAGGTCAGATGAACGAGAAGGACAAAGCCCAAACTAAAGCGACAGTTAAAGAGAGAGATAGCCAGATCCAAATGGAGAAAGGGAAGCTAAAAGAGGGAGAGATGAGACAGCGCCGAGCGTGGCGGAGGCAGAGGAGGAGGAGGCATTGAGTAAATAGTCAGCGGCTCTAATAGGAATATCAAGCCGGTGAAAGGTAAACAGGCTTCTCCAGGCCGATACAAAGGGAATGTGGTGGCTTTGAGAGCGCTGGAGTGCCGGCACGCCGCTGTGGCACCGCGATAACGGCCCCGGGCCTGCCTGCATCCCGGAGATAAGAGCGAGCACTGGCATGTGTCGCCCCTGATCCCAATTTCACAGTCAATATTCATCCAGCCAGACAAACAAGCAACATTTAAGATAAAAAATAAATATAGAGTCCTTCTGCTATTACCTCCTGTTTATTAATCTCCACACAGCACCCACTGCCTTTTAAACAGTAGTAAACACCCGGACTGGCCCACCACCAACCCCCCACCTTCCCTGCTCCCACCCTCTTCCCTCTTCCCTGCCACTTTACTCCTCCTCCCAATCCTCCTGTTCCTCATACTCTGCCTCTGTTGCTGCACATCTGGGGATTTGCATAGCTTCACTTATTATTCTGCCATTGCTGCAGGGCTGTGTTTTTTTTTCTAGCTCTACATTTGTGTACACACCTGTGAACGCACGTGTTGTACTCAGACCTATTTCAGATGTGTCTGGATGAAGGAGGTGTGTTCCTGAGCACACATGTAAGATGGTTTTCATTGGTGTTATGTTTTAATATTTCATCACTAACCTGGTTAACCAAAGTTGTCTTCTGGTGGATTTTTAGTAAAAAAAAAAAAAGAACAAATATATCTTTATATTATATTTCTCAAGTAGAAGAACTCACATTTCTCCGATCCTTAAAACTCTTCACTGGCTTCCAGTTTCTTTCAGGATCAACTTTAAAATTCTGGTTCTTACTTTCAGAGCTATTCATGGTCAGGCTCCTCCTTACATCAGTGATCTGATCCAGCCTTACAACCCAGCTCGGGCTCTGAGGTCTGTGGATCAGAATCTACTGATGGTTCCACGCACACGGCTCAGGACCAGAGGAGAGAAATCTTTTCAGGCTGTTGCTCCTAAGCTTTGGAACGATCTTCCTCTCTCTTTGCGCTTGATGGATCTACTGACTCCTTTAAGAAACATCTTAAGACGTTTCTATTTGTTCAGGCTTTTCCTTGAATTTCTCGAACTCCTGTGTTGTTCTCGGTGTTGTCTTGATCTTTGAAGTATGTACTGTTTTGAGTATTGTTTTGATTGTTAAAGCGCTTTGTGACCCTGGTCTCGAAAAGCGCTATATAAATAAATATTACTTACTTACTTACTTACTTACTTTATTTTGTTATGTTTTTAGATAAAGATGAACTTTATTAATCCTTCTGGAGGTCTACTTCAGGAAATTGGTTCGATTGGGACAATAATTCAACTTTCCTTAGTTCAGTACTGTTGCTACATACATCAAAAACATTGTCCAAGTAAAGTTGGTAAAAACAACTAAGAAGTACAAAGCCAAAATATATGATGTGAAATTCACAATACTTCTTAAGTTTTCATCCTGTGTAAAGTATATTTTTAAGGGCTCAAGCTTAACTTTAAACTTTCAAAAAAGCATGTTGTTTTTCTTCTTTATTTAAAACCACAGTTACACACACACAATCTAAAAAAACACAAAGTTTTTAGTTTTTTTAAGATTTCTTGTCAAAATATTGTTGCACCATTAACACATGAAAAATTATATATATTCATAATTATATTATATTAATTTAGATTAAAAAAAACAACAACAATAGCTATAACACCATAATAGATGAGTATTAGTAACATCACATGACACACACAATATCCACATGACACAGTCAGTATTCAGTAATATCAATAACAACAAAAAGAACAACATAAATTAGGAAAAGAATATTATGTACAGCAAAACAAAAAAAACAAACAAAAAAAAGGCGCATACAATATAAGAATTTGAACTTGTTACAGTGGCAGATTTCTTTTCAATACTTTTGAAAATACTTCATTATTCTAACTAACCATAACCAATAAATGATCCAGCACCATGTGGTGAATTTGATTTAACTTTAAGTAAATAAGTAAGTAAGTAAATTATATTTATAGAGTGCTTTTCTAGACCAACACTTAGGAGTTCCAGAAAATGAAGGAAAAGCCTGAACAAATAAAAATGTCTTAAGATGTTTCTTGAAGGAGTCAGTAGATCCATCAAGCGCAAAAAGAGAGGAAGATCGTTTTTAATCACATCATTAATCTTTAATCAAATTAATGATGTCCTTGTCCGTGAGCTAAACTTCTATCTTGTCACACTCGACTTAATAGACTCTAACTCAGTGGTGGGCAGCAGGGGCCAAATTTTATACAGTGGCTGTTGTGAGGGGCCATGAAGCATAAAAAAGTTATATATATATAAATAAATATTGTAACAATTAAACAATAAAAAAAGTTAGTTCCTTCATGATCTTTGACCTCTGACAAATAAAGTAAAAGGGCCACATCTGTCCCCCAGGTTGCTCTAACTGAGATACTAACTTTGTGATGAGATACTGGGGTCTGTTTGTATATGAGTGTACTTGCAGTAGCAAATAAGTTAAAAAGTAGAAGAATTTTTGTATTCAATCAATATTATCGTCGAAAACCAGGAATTCCTTTATTTACTTCAAGATCTTGTACAAGCCCAGTGAGGTGTCCGGACCTTCTTACTCTTTGTAGCTCCCCGACCACTCAGGTCCTCCATCATTCCAGCTATTACACCTGACCTGCTTCATCGCCGCTCACTCTCTCTTTCTCTCCCTCCTCCCCGCCGGCCTCCTCATGCCCTTACTCTCCCTCTCTCTCTGGTACAGACCTGTCCAGGGCCGGCCAGCTGGCCATATCCCTTTAAATCTGGCCTGAGCTGAGCCGCTGTCTCCAGGAGATTACTGCACAGTCTCCTCGGCTCCACAGATGGGAGAGACAAGCTGCCAGCTGGCACAGGGACACCCACTATCCCCACTGGAAAATGGCCAACAGGCCTGGCGCTGTGTACGACACTCTGCCCATTCACACAGTAATTAAACAACTTCCTTCTCTCTGTCTTGGCTCTTTTTTTTTTTCTTCCCTGACCAAGTTTTACAGCCAAACTCTGATGAGAAAGAAGGACATTTCAAAAATGATTGTTCCTCAGAGGTTCTGCTGGTCTTGAGCTCAAGTTTAAGGTTTGACCTTCAGTTCCATGGAATGTGACTCATTTGTCACACATTGTTTTATTGTATTGGAATGACTGGAGCTTGTTAGGGATTGAATAAAAGCCAACATTAATATGATTATCTCTAGATTTGCTCTTGACCTCTCAGGGTGCCCCTCCTATAACTGGGATTGTCTACTGTACCCCAGCTTTTTAGAGAGCTATGAATACAAATTAATATTAGTAAGAATTAAGCTTTAGTTTTTAATTTATTATTTTTTTATTTGAGATAAATCCAATTCAGCTTGCAAATGTTTTTATTTATTTGCTGTACCTACATATTCTCATCAAAATTGATGTTAATAAACTATGGATACAAAGTAGGATGTTGTATTGGACTGAAAATAGACTTTGTTTAAAAAAAATATGCACCATTTAATTTAAATAAAATGTAATATTCTTCTAGATATCTTCTTTAATAGATGGAAACATTCATTTCAAATTAAACCATAAAATCTTTTTATTTTATAAGTGTGATTTTAGTTGGTATGCCTTTGGAATTTGGGAATATATAAGTAGAAATATGTGGCAATTTTCTTCAAAATAAAGAATAATTCAAAAGAAAAGGGGAAGATAATGAAAACGGTATTTTTGGTGTTGTTTTTGTTGCTTTATTTGTATTGTATTTCTTTTTTGTATGTACAAATAATTAGGTATTTTTTAACATTTCAACAAATATACAAATATTGAATCAATTAACTCATGGATGACTCTTAACTATTACTCGTAACCCCTGTGTTATCTATGGGTCAAGGTGACCCGAAAGGCCCGCAAATCAAATGAGTGTGTGGTATCACTAGTATCTCCGGATCAAGGTGAACAACCTCTACCACCAAGGGCCTCCGGGTCACTTTGACCCTGAGAAAACTCAAAGTAAGGTTACTTAATTCTTAATTTCATCTGAATCCCTGGACACTAATCCTGGGTCACATTCTCTTCCTCAAAGACGATAACCAAATGTCACTGATTCTTCTTAACTGTCACCGAGGCAAACGTGTTTCTAAGCACCTGTTCACGACTAAAGTTAAGGCAGGACTGAAGGTTAATTAAAGGCATCGTGTGCTGATGTGATTAAGAAAGCAGCTGCTTCAGTTGCTTTCCGACGATTTCTTTCTCTTGATAAAAAGAAAAACACTCTTAATATCACCGTAAGGTAATATGCATGTTGATGGAGCGTATATGGCTAAGTGAGATAAGGTGAGCATCTGCGAGGAAATCAGTGTTGAGATTTCTTCTCGTAAAAAAATCTCACTGATATCATTCTATTATCTGAGAGCTGCCAGTGAAATATATTTTCATTTGAACATCAAGCCTTTTGTATTGATCTCACATTTGATAAATAGTATCTTAAGCCTCTTCTTTTTACCTGATTAGCAGGTCTAGCTTGAAGGGAAATGACTGCCCTGTACCTGGCCCGGCTGGTGGTCCATCATTGACATTTTTGGATATATCAATGCACAGCAGGGAACCACTTGGTGATGACGAGCTTATGTGGAAAATATTTATAGATGCATATACGTGTATTTGATGCTGAATACACACAGATTACAGATTAAGTAACATGTGTTAGCCATTACTAAACAATATACTATATTCCATATCCGCTGTAATGTTTAGTTTATTTGACTAGAAACGTCACATAATCAGATAACATATAGTCTGAGATAGTTCGAGTCACGAAGGAAACTGGTTTTCTTTAACAGAAGAACAGTTTTAATTTAATTTCCATTCAGTTTTAAGTGTTTAATTCAACGCAACAAAGCAGAATTTTCTCAAGAAACTACATTTAATGCTACTTTATTAGAGAAAAAACAGAGCCCAGAGAATCGTTAACCTCAAACGTTTTGTGACAGTGGCAAGGAAGAAACCTTGAGTAAAATCAGACGCAATTTGAAAGGCCATCCAATAAGAGAGGGAGGGTGAAGGAGAGACGGGATATTTGGGAGAAAAGTGACATGGAGAGGATCCTGGATGCCGTGACAGTACCGATGCTTAGAAAAAAAGGTGGAACACGAGGGGTCAGGTAAAGAGGACATGTTTAAAAATGTAGAATTGGTGATAAGTTCACAAAATAAAAATAAAAAAAGAAATACAACAATAGCTTCAGATCAGTTCAATCAGCATAAGAAAGTCATGGATAAAAAATAAATACATTTCTGTTAACTTCTTTGTGTCATAGCATTTAAATATTTGAAAAAAATGCATTAATTTTAAGTAATACAGACAAATATGTTCCTGGAAAAAAAGCCTCTAACAATAGTGCGATGAGACTTTGACAACCGTACCAAAAAATTGAAAACGATTACTCCAGGGAGAAGATAAAAAAGACAGTTGTAGAGTATTACCAAGTATTTGAATGACCTCTTGAAATAAGTTCTCAACGAAGACTGAAAACTGCTGATATCCTGGTAATACACACATGAATAAGTGGATTAAGTCAGTAATAACTCCTGACAACATCAACTCAGAGTGAGCAGCAATTTGAAGATGGTCTTCTCCAACTTACTGTGCTCAAGAGGAATAGCTGGAAGATGATTAAAGATCAACATCCCTTGTCCTTGTGGAGGTCACTGGTGTGTCCGTAAAAAAACAAAAAACTCAGCCTCAGGAGGGAGAACAACAGCACCGAGGGGAAGGAAAGTTCTTCACAGACAAAAGGGACGTTCCGTATGGTGAGGTTAGATTGCGGCGTCTTGTGGATAATCCAGTCCTGTAGGCCTCATCTGTCCCTGACCTACAACTCTGACTGGAAGAGCGAGAAGCAAGTATAGAGGTTTTTGTTCGTATTAGAGCCTCAGTCGACAACAACATGCCATAATTACCTTTAAGAAGTATATCTGAAAATCATGAACCTGGGATGAAAGTAAGAAAATTGACATGTGTGAGTTAAGGCATTTTATAAAAGTTAAAATGTATGTGTGCAGCTTTATCTTTTATTATTATTATATGTCCTTGGTTATCATCATTCATAAGGTTTATTTTAGTAATTAAAGTGTAAAGGTGTTAGTATACGTGCAACATTCTGGTCACTTGTTAGCACTTTAGCTTGTGCAGAAAAACAGCTTTTGTCAATAATCTGGCGATACGATACGAATCATGATACAGGGGCAATGATATGATATAATGTAATGTATTGTGATACTGTAGGAACAATATTTGCAGTGTTGTTCGAGTTCTCGACTATGGTGTTTCAGAATTTAAAGACCACATGTCTTTTAATGAGGCTGTAACTACTTTCTTTTTTTTTTGAAAAACCAAAATATGTCCAAACATCTGCTTTAAGAACCGCTGGAGTCCACTGTCTCCTCTCGTCCTCAGTCATTGCAGGTGTGTTGCTGCATTGAGTTGTTCCTTTCGCTGTTGAGGGCGCAATGACTGCTGCCATCTATTTTATGGAAGATTATTCGCAACACAAGCAATTTAGTTTAAATTTAGAAAAATATATACAGTATACCATAAAATTACGACGATAAAAATAAAATACTAAAATTGAATATTGATGTAGTACTGTTAAATATCGATAGGGTATCGTGATTATTTATTTATTTTTATTAAAGTTTGTCGTTTCTTACTCACATCCCTGGATACAAATAAAATATTTATTTTTGCTCTCCACTCTTCTTCTCTGCATCATGGAGGTGTGCGGGAGGAGCTAAGAAAGTGTTGGTTTTTCGGCCTTTATCTGTATTTTCTTTCGTTTATAGTTAAATCAAACTTGTGTTAATGGTATAGTGTCACTGTTGGTGAAGGGTGTTGTAAGTCCGTTTTCATTTAAGGGTGTTTTTTGCAGACCAAGCTTCACCTGGTCGGCCTGTGACGTCACTATGGTGGTGTCAGGTGAGTTCACCTGGCTAACTTGGAAATCATGGCGTCAAGGTGGGCGCCGGCTCCAGGTTAGCCGTGGGAGGAGGTCGCACTGGCGGTGGGGGAGAAGGTTGGCCACGGCAACATCAGGTCGGCAGCCCGGATGAACGGTGCTTATCATCCTCGACTATGAGGGGCTTCAGGAGTGGCGAGGAGGGTCACCTGGCCAGAGCGTGACTGACCCGGATCCTGGTCCATCCGGGTCCGGTGAGCAGCGAACTCCCACGGGATGACGGGGGAGACAGGCAGGTGAGTGAGACAGGTGAAGGGGGAGAGAGAGAGAGACAGGCAGGTGAGTGAATGAAACATTTGAAAAAGTTATAACTGAACAAACAGAATTTGAAGCTGCAAAGACTCAGAGTAAGGAGGAGATGGAGCAGGAGTCAGTGAGAGTAGTGAAAATAAAATGGGAGAAAAACAAAAAAAGCAGTGAAGGAAAAAGCAAACAAACCTTCAGATTAATAGCGACAATAAATAACAAAAACAGAACAAAGAAGAGCAGACTTGACTGACAGCAGTGATGGGGGAGACAATGTGACAATGTCTCTAACCCTCTCACAGCGAGTCAGGAAAAGAACATTGACAGCACAACTATGTTGAAGAATTTATTAACAGAAACAAAACATGAAAGGTCTAAAAAATACTTCCCAGACATGAAACTTATTTATTTATCAGCAAGAACGCATGTGAGCTATAAAAACAAAGAAGAATTCACCGACCCAGAAATCTACAGAATAAAAAAACTGATGCAAAAAGTAGAAACGCAAAATGTCTGGTGATTTTGTTTGTCTTTTTTACTAAATTATTGTTTTTTAAACGTCTTACTTTTTAATATGGAGAGTTTTAAAGTGGGAAGTTTAAATACAAGCCGGGTTTTATCTTTGACACTGTGAGGTCCAAACACATTGAGTTTTTATTTTTACAAGAGACTCGCAGTGATATTAACAACGAGACCGACTGGACCAGGGAGTGGGGAGTGTTTTTGTGGACTTTTTATTCTCTAGAGCGTTTACCCCAAACTCACCAAGAATCAAACACATCATCTCTGGCAGGTGCTTTTTAAAAGAGGAGAGAGGAAGCTCATCCACTGCCTACTGTCAAAAGATGGAAAATAACTCACAAAACCCCTACAGATCCGGTAGAGAGCAGTGGACTTTTATCAACACCTGTACGCGAGTGAGTATCAGCAGCACAAACTTTTGCGAAGGACTACCCAAGATCTCCACAAGAATTCCACGCCACACTAGCCAGCATGCCCACTGGAAAAACACCCGGCATCAGCTTGGAGTTTTACAGAGCCTTCATTGTTGCTCCTGATCTCACAGACGTTTTTAACTTGAGCATTGATTCCAGCTCACTTCCTCTGTCCTGCAGGAGGGCCGTCATCACCCTCTTGTCAAAGAAAGGAAACCTCCAGGACATAAAAAACTGGCGTTCCAGTCTCCCTCCTTTGTACGGACGAAAAATCCTACGCCATCAGGCTGAGAGAGGTAGTCAGTTTATACCTGGTTTTAGGGGGAATGTGGTTTTATCGTCTTGTGCTGATTATGTTGTGGTTTTAGTAAAATATCATTGATTTAAACGCACTTGTCACTTTATCAGAAAAATTCTCGACCATGTCTGCTGCTAGGGTGAATTTGGGAAAAAGCGAGGCTTGTGTTATAATGGTTAGCTAGATGCCCCCCAACAAAGACTATGAAAAAAAAAAACAACATCAGCAGCAGCATTCTACCTGGGCTGACGGGGGCGCTGGTCAGAAGCATGACCATATCCCTGCAGCAACTTTTGGACACTGTGAGACCGGTGCTCTCGGACGCCCGGGCTGCCTGGACATTACTGGGGATACGGTCGGTGAGGTTCGCTGGGAGATCACTGGACAAGTTAAACAAAAACAGAAAGCCTCTGTACAAGCCAACTCGAAGAAAAGAACCGGTGACCACCAGTGGAGGATTTTACATGGGGCCATCGCGAGCAACTCATTTTTTAGCGCATTATAACACCGGGGTATTGAACAAGAGTCCTTTCTGCAGCCAACCAGAGAACACTTTTCACATTTTTAAAAACTGTGAGAGGCTGGCGGGGATTTTTGATGTTTAAACTGTTGTTTTTAGTCTTTTTAACCTTGTTTTTTTATTTTCACAATGCCAGAAAACTATCTACAATTTTCACACTGGCTTGATTAAAGTATTGCACTTGTCCCTTTATATGAAGATACTGTAAAAACCCATTGTAATAAAATATTTTTTTCTCCTCTTCTTCTTCCTCCTCTTTTTCTTCTTCTTCTTCTTCTTCTTCTTCTTCTTATAATTAAGGGTGGCAAATGTCTCGCGGGTACATTGCTGCCTCCAACCGGGGTGAGTCAAACAGCCTCGAGTCAAACCCTGAGTACATAAGTGATGAATGAATTCAGCTTCTATTCCAGCTCTCCAGACCTTGAAGAGGAGTTTCCCCACATATGTGAAGACTCAAAAAACAGAAATGGTGATTGCGTCTCCATCCGAATTGCACCATCACCGAGCAGCTTTAGCTGTCTGGAAACTGTTTGGAGAAACTTTTTCTCCACCGCCGTCTGCTGGACCACCTGCCGAGCACAGAGATGATTACAGTGCGAGATTGCTGTGCCAGATTACTGTGACCCGGCGGACCCCTTCCAGATGGACGCATACTTATACACTGTCACACACATGCAGCGGGCGCACGTGCACGCAGACGTGCACACACCTGGCGTTCTAGGGCGTAGACACGGCTCCTCGTGCTCATTACACACACATTGCCCACAATTCAGACGTACAAATGCTCCATCATCTGTCGTGGCTGCGTTCCAGAGCAGAGGGCAGCGCGTCAAGAGTCGTAAAGTAGCGAATCACATGATGTCAAGGATGAAAGGAAGGAAGCAACATCACGGTTCATTCAGCTTCAAGGTAAATTTACACCTCGTTTTACTGTAAGTAATATATTTTTCCTTCTTGTTTCAAGTTACAGATTTTTCCGCCCAGTTTCAAGTTTAATTTTTTTTTTTCCCACCAATTTTAAGATTCTTTTACACCTTGTTTTAGTCGTTTTTTTCTGCCCAGATTTCAAGTTAATTTTTCTTCACCTTTTTTGAAGTTAGAATATTTGATGCCCAGTTTTAAGTTAGATTTTTACCCACCTCATTTTAAGTTATGTTTTTCCACCCTGTTTTAAGTAAAGAAAAATGTTGCACCAATTTTAAGCTAGAATTATTTCCCACCTTGTTTTGGTTGATCTTTTTTTTCCACCCAGTTTCCTCTTTCAATTTTTTTCCACCTTGTTTCAAGATATAATTGTTTTCCACACTTTTTAAGTAAAAAAAAAAACCTTTTCAATTTTTGTTTTGCTCTATTAAGTATAAAAAATCCTTTTTTTTAGTCATAATCTTTGATAAGATGACTTTGTTCTTTCATGATTTGAAGTATCTCCTTAATTCTAAAAAAATATATATATAACTTAAAACCGGATGGAAAATATATAATTTATAACGAGGCGTAAAATAAATTGGAACTTTTTGCAATATACCTCCGAACAATACTAAAATATAGAAAAGAGAGAACATTTTTTTTTTAAAGATATAGAATTTTTAAATGACTGTGTAACCAAAAAACTGCTTGATATTTTTAAAATAATTAATGTTAATAGATGTTAAACCTCGATCTTTTTGAATCTGTTTTTTCTTCAAAACATAAAAAGGCCTACAGGATAGAAAACATATAGAAGCGAAAGGGAAAAAAAGGTGGATTTAAGTGACATGACAACGCATCACTTTGCATCACTCTTGACGGACTGTCATGGTGGCTCACGTCTAACCGCGCGACGCTCTGCACCAGACTGTGGACGTCACATGACATCAGTGAAACCGAGAAGTTAACTTGAGGCTCTGTCCCCCTTCCCTGCACTTTATACATGCCCTCCCCGGAACCTGCAACCCCCCGCTAATGCACACAGCAACACACACAAACACACACCACCCCACCATCTCCTGTCATGTTTGTGAGAGCGAGGGCTGTGGAGGGTGGCACAGTGATGGCGTGAAGCCAGATGGCAGCCACAAGGCAGGCGACGTGGCGCAGAGCGACGAGGGCGCACACGTACACACACACGCCCGTACACAATCACTCACTCACACTTTCTCTCCTTAATGAAGGGCCATGAATTATTCATCACACACACTTGCACACGCGTCTCTCGCAGGGCACACACACACACTCCTGTCAGCGACAGAAGGCTCAGTGACTTCTCTCTATTTTATTATCATTTCTCCAGGCATTTCGCTTGGTAGTAAAGGAATACCAGGTGGTGCTGGACCCCCACAAACCACAGCCTCCTCCACCTTCCTCCCTGCCTCGTCCTCCTTCCCTCCAGACCTTCCTTTTTTGCACACACTCTTGTCTACATCCTTGCCATGAAGTCTTTGTGTTACAATCTATTTTAGATGAATACAGAACAGAATGTTGGTTGGAAAACACGATCTGAGAAGAAAAGAACCCCCGAAAAAGTGTAATTTAGTTTGCTTTTTATATTTTTCCGAGTTGAAGAAACAGCTTTTCCAGTTCTGCTGCCGAATATCTGTCGTTTTCATGTTGTGTTTGGATTGTTTTAACCTCTCATGTCTTCAGTCCAAGAAGGTTTAATACTTGAAGGCATCTTTTTGACATTCAGACATGATTTGTGTTTGTAACTATACATTTGTTGTATTTATTTGATTTAAAAAGAAAGAAATGAGTCAAAATTTTTGATTTTTTTTAACAAACATGATAAAATAGGAAAAAGATTGAATGAGGTTATAGTCTTTGAATGTGGTTCATTTCTTAAAATTGTTGTTGTTGCTTTAAAAAATATATCAAATCTTAAATTTCTCCCAAAACAATAAACAACAAATCAACAACTAATAAGTAAACAAATCTAGTTGAAGGTCCTTTTATGTTATGTTTTTCTAGGTTTAATAGTCCTCGTTGTTTCATAAACTTCTTGTATTAGGCTTAATTTAAAAACTTTTTCTAATTTAAGGCGCTGAATTACAATGAAACTGTTCACCAAACATATAAATAAACCTATAAACTGAAATTGTGTTTATCTTGCTTTAATTTTAAATGTAAATGTTTAGTTGTTTTTTTCTCTTCCAAGATGAAGTAATTACACATGTTTTTAGTTGCATCTTTCTTCATTTAAGATGCTAAAACAAAATTCTAGTCGTGGCTGTTGCTTAACTGTATATTTAATATGTGTTGGGTTTTTTTTTACAACTAAGAAACCAAATCCAGTCGTATGTTAGTCGTAAGATTTTCTTGGTTTACTTTTCATTGTTTCCCTACTTTTTCTATTAGACTTGATTTAAGAAACATGACATTTTCTAATTTAAGTCACTGAATTTAATTGAAACCGTTCACAAAAATACATCATTATCTGTCACATAATAATACATATAAACAGGAACTGTGTTTATCTTGTTTAACTTTAAATGTGAATGTTTATTTGTGTTTTATTTCTCTACCAACATACAGTCATTTCACATTTTGTTGCATGATTTCTTTAATTAAAAATACTAAAAATATGCATCAAACAATGCGTGATAAGGTTCCGAAGATTTGTCTGTTGACTTAAAATATATAAAATGTCATTTTAACAACTAAGAAATCAAGTCAAAAGTTTTTCTTTGTTAATATTTTACTTTTCGTTGTTTCCTGATCTTCTTCCAATTGGCAAGTAGATGAATCCTTAAGTGTCTCCTTTGTTTCAGGTCCTAAATGAACCTCCTCAGGCCTCCATGATGCTGCTTTAGATTCCTGACTGTATATAACATGGGGGGTGGGGGGGCGGGGGGTAAAACGATCGTGACAAAAAATCACAGATGGAAGAATGACAACTTGCCCCTCCTGTCACAGGAGTTCAAGGTAAGAAAAGAAGATGTGAAGGAGATGTGGGAGGAACAGAAGGAGGGCCGATGCTCTCGGGGGAGGAAGGAGCAGGTCTGATAAGGGGACGGAAGGATTGATGCATAAAAGGAGGAGAAAGGAGGGGGGGAGGAGGGCAAAGGAGTGACTGGAGGACACAGAAAAGATCTGCTGCTATGTTAAAGGTCACCCGGCTCCCCTTTGAGGTTCAGTGGTATTTGAACCTCACTTCTGTGGGAACAATGTATCGTCACCATGGTGTGTGTGTGTGTGTGTGTGCGATGCGCGTGCATGTTTGTGCATGCATATGTGTGTGTGTGTGTGCTTGTTTGCAAATGAGTGCATGCATTGTGTCTGTTTGCATGTGTGCATGTTTGGACATGTGTGTGTTTTTGTGTGTTAAGTTAAGTTTTCCAAAAATTGTGGGTGTTACTAAAAAAAAAAAAAAAAGATTTAAAATTGCTCCAAAAACAATGAACCAAGTAGGTGTGTGTGTGGGTGTGTGTGCATGTGTGCATGTTTGGACATGTGTGTGCTTGTGTGTGTTTGTGTGTGCATGAATCAATTTAAGTTTTTCAAAGAATTGTGGGTGTTGCTTTAAAAAAATCTAAAAAACTTAAAATTTCTCCAAAAACAATGAACCAAGTATGTGCAAGTGTGTGTATGTGTGTGTGTGTGTGTGTGTGTGTGTGTGTGTGTGTCTTTGTGTTGCACTCTGAGTAAAGGTCAAAATTTGTCCAATTCTCCTGGAGAAAAACAGCTGATTGACTCTTGAGCTACTGTTGCTGAAATCGTTTTTGAAATTCCAGAACTTGCCACAATTTTCTGTCTAACATATTTATAATATATAATTTAAACACAAAAACAATCAAACAGTTTGTTGTCGTTGTTGTTGTCTAAACACAAGGGAAAAAAATACCTTTAGATATGATGTCCTTTCATTGTGTGAAACATCAATGTGTTTGAGTTGAGTTGAGTTGAGTTGTCTTTTTTACCTCCGACCCGAGCCTCTTCAAAACTAGGCTAAATTTATTTATTTAAGATGGCTTTTAATATCAGGCAGTTTGATTTCCTTTTTATCTTTTATCTTCAATCCTTTTAGATCATGTTTTATGCTATTTTACTGCTTTGCTGTTTTTAATGACCCTTATTTGTTTCCTCTGTATTTATTAACTGTTGTAAAGCATCTTGGTTCCCTGAAAGGACTGCTGTGAAGGGCTGTATAAATACAGCACATTTACATAAAATTAAATTAAATTAAAAAAACAAGTAGAACGATTGAGTGTATAGATAATAAGATAAAAAACCCTCGAAGCTAACAGATAAAAAGGGAGACATTGATACATTTGCATTTCCAACACATTTTCTGAAACGGTACAAAATAAACAATGCTCATTGTAACATGAAGCCTGACCTTTAGGTCTACATGCAGAGAAACAGAATTAAAAAGATGTTTAAATCCAACATGATGCTGATGAAGTGTGACAAACTGAGGGCGCGGGAGGCCACAGTCATTATCACTGGCCGGTGCCGCCGCACACCCCTCACCGTCAGCCTCTCATTTTCTTAGCAATCGATAGATCTTTGCTGTGATTAGTTACGATTGAGTCTTTAAGAAGTGTTGGCCGGCTGAGCAAAACTCAATGACCCGTTTCTTTCTTCCACTGACCTCAAGTCAATACCTCGCTGCCTCCACCTTTTGCTCCTACACACACAGAGACAGACTCACACACACACAGAAATGAAAGGAAGAAAAATGCTTTTGTGATTCTAGTAAAAGAAAAAGAAAAAAAGAGCCTTTTTTTCAATGTTGTTTTTCTTTGATTCTTAAAAGCCCTCTTGAAACAACTCTTACAAATTCATATTTACTTGAAAATTCTTAAATATCTTTACAAAATTGTGTTGAGGGGACAAGGAATATGTGATTCAATTTGAGTGGTGTTCTGGAGTCCAGGAAGCTTTGGAGGGATTCATGGATTCTATTGGTGCAACATCCAGTGGCCTTTCCCAGTTTCTTCGGGTGAGAGGTGGGGGACACCCTGGAAAGGACGCCAGTCTGTCACAGGAAACACAAAGACAAACAACCATTCACACACACACTCATACCTACATACAATTTCTCTAAGTTCCTAATCAACTTCTGTATTTTATTTGGACTGTGGGAGGAAACCGGAGTGCCCGGAGTAAACCCATGCAACACGCGGAGAACATTCAAACTCCACAAAAGAAAGGTTTTTGGCACAAGCAAAATTAAATTAAATTAAAGTTCGAAAAAGGGGGTTAGGGTGAAAGTAAAAGCACTTGGTGGTTAGGATTAGTCTTTGCTTCAAATCCAAATTTCCTCTTTTAAAAATGTTCTATGTGGTATATGTGTTTAATCAAATATTGTTTTCCAATAGACGTTGTTTCATGTAACATTTAGAGGAGGTATTTGGTGAAAGAAAAAATGAAAACATAACTAAATTGATCTAAAAACACAGATAATTTTCGAAACATTTAAACTTCTTCTTCAACCACGAGTCTACAAATGCCTTCCTCTAAGTACCTCACAATAACTGAAGATTCAAAGATACATTTCTGATAAAAAAAACACAGGCTTTGTCCGACCATTATAAGGTGCCTGGGAAAGAGATTCAGTTAAAGCTAAAAGGTAAAACTGGTCTAGTGGCGTAAAAGCACCAGAGCCTCCCTCTTTTTCCCTCTGTTTGCCTAAATGTCTCTATAATTGTGGCGCTACAGCAAGTGGGCTCCTGCTGTGCGAGGGTTGAAAGCTTGACTGCCTCGATTCTGACCTCTTGATCGCTTCTCTCATTCTGTCAATAGTTGCCATCTCTCTTTCTCTTCTCGCCGCTCCCTCCTCAGTGCCATCTCGTCCACTTTGGCCGCCCGCACGAACCTTTTCAGACGCGCCGCGGCAATATATATTTATCTCTCGCAATTACTCAAATGCCGGGCACAGCAGGGGGTGAGAGCGAGTCAGGACACCGCTGGTCAGGCCAGGTTTGTTAATGCGCATCATGGCCAAACAGGTGCCATCTTTAGTGGCCGCAACAGACACTGAGATAATAGCTGAAGAATAGGCAGTAGTTTGGGATGAAATAAATGATTGCTATTGAGTAAAAAAAAACATTAAAGAAAGAATCAGATTTTCTCAACTGGCCCTGACAACCTTTGTTACAAAAATAGGAAATAAGTATTTTTCCAGGCATGGAGGTATTGTAGTTGTAGTACAAGGGGTCAAAGGTCCAACCTTTTTTGTATTGCTGACTGGTTTAATGTGGGCATTGAATTAACGAATCAACCTTCATCAAAAAAACCTTTTTTTGAGTAAAATTGACTAAAACGAGCATCACAGGCTAATGTTACTTACATGTTACTAATGTTACTTCAGTGCAAATACCGTATTTTTTCCAAAACAAAACCCATTAAAGACAGTTACAATAAATAGGGACAGAAATTATATAAATTATGTTTTATTTTTGTGCGGCCCAGTAACAAATGACTTACGGTACTAATGGAAATATTCCAGTGCAAAGAAATGTACTTCTATAAAATTATTAAACAGCCCTTGCAAAGTCTGACATTGAAATCTGCGTTTTTAATAAATAAATATAGAAACGAGTAAATCAACCAACACCTTCAAAACATTATTTTTGGGCAGAAAGTAGTTTGAAACCCACTGGTTGGTAATCACTGGTTAAAGTTGTCATCTTGTTTTTGCCTTAATGGTTAACTCTTGTGTTGTCTCAGGGTCAAGGTGACCCGAAGGCCCGAATCACCTCCACCTTCATTCATCTTGACCAAAAGACAACTCAAGGGACACCACAGACACATTTTATTTTGCACCACCGGGTTACAGAGTTAACAGGGTTAAAAAAGATCAGTAACAAATATCTATTCTGCATTGTTGTTTTTTTTATGAGTTTTATTTAAACCAATCTGAATCTCCATCTCACTCTCGATAATTATCTGCCATCACTGTTTGTGAAAATAAATAAATAAATAAAGCGAAATATCATCTTCGAACAGATGAGGGAACAGATGGAAGAAGTGGCAATTTGGAGGTTGCTGGTCTAAAAACTACTAAATGATCGACTACTTTACCCACCAAGACTCTAAATCCTGAGACCGAAATATCGCCCATAACATGGCACCCCCCGCCGCCCCGTCGAGGTTCAGAGGAATATAAAAGAAACAGCTATTAAAATTCATGTGTGCAGCTTGGTTTCACAGCAGCTGTTGACATAATTACGAAGAGAAAAAAGTGTGAAATTAATTTCTGATTTAATGTAAATTTCAGTGATTGGCAGAGCCGGGCTAATCGCAATTTATGTACAAAGACATTATGCATGCCCGGAGCCCGCGAGAGCCGGCGAGTGAAGCAGCACAGATAAGTGGACCATCCGCAAATGGACACGCAGACATACAAATGTTTGTAAAGAATGTTTCCTCGAGCACATAAAAAAAGAAACTATAATAAAGCCGGGGCCTTAATTGAAAATAGTGCAAAGAAACATTGAAAAAATATATATTAATAAAGATAGAGAGTCAATACTGACAGTTTTTTTAATGTTATTATCAAACAAAACTGTTTAAAAGTAAATTGCAGTTTTAATTGAGAAAATGTGACAAATAATGACGCATGTTTATGACTGAAAAATGGTTTAAATCCGTTTGACTCAATCATTAAATGGCATCTTACCGTTTAAATTGTGTTCTGCTGAGTTTGTATTGAACAAAATGATTGATGGAAAATGCCTTTGGAATATTTTTTCCAAACATCTGCACACATATTTTATGCAAACATCTGCTGGAACTCAGAGATTGTGCCTTCTTGAGTAGATCCGAGTCATTGCACACATCACACACAATCATCACGTTTAATCATATTATTAAGTGTCTCTCACGACTGTAAGGACAAGTGATGAGAGACTCACATGCAGGATCTTCTGCATCACAGAGAATTTTCAAAACCCTACTGTGGGTGCCACAGATGATCCCAGATCAGTAGTAAACAGAGAAGAGTTCATGTGACGTTACAAGTTTATATACAAGTATTTTTGTCACACAACAAACTCCTCCATCCTCCATCTGTTCTTTTCAGATAATATAACAAGAAGAAGCTGCAGTACATCATTCATCCAGCCATTTAACCATCAGATCACATGACCGGAAAGGAAGTGAAAGATCATTGGCTGCTCACGTTGACTTTCATGAACCATCAAAAATGTAGTTATAGTGTTTCAGGTCTACTACGTACTTGAGGAGAAAAAGAAAAAGATGTCTCACTGAAAAACATAGAGGTGGAGGTTTCAGCACTGGACAGCGACAACATCATTCTGCCTCTGGACTTATTTACAGGTCAGCAAAAACCGTATTCCTCATCAATAGTACTATAAGTAGTAACGATAAAGTTGTTCTGGAAAGTGTAGCAAGTCATAGGTGTAGCAAAAAAGATTTGATTGACTAAGTCTTTGTGACGTCATAGGGCCAAATGATGTACTGTGACTGCCCAGCCAATAGAAAGAAGGAACAAAATTAAAAGATTGACCTGTTTTAACAAAACTGAACGAGTTGCATTTAAAATATGTATACAGTATAATATATGGAATCAGAATCAGGAAGAACTTTATTGCCAGTGATGTCAGAATAAAACAGGAAACTGTAAAAACAAAACAGGAATGTATCGTTGTGAAGTGTAAAAAGCGAGAAAATCCCCAAAGCTGCCATTTGGGAGCAAATAAAATGTAAAATATGATCAAAGGTATGTTTTCACTAAACGTCTTTTTGAATTTACCCACAAAAAAAAAAAAAAAAAAAAACACACAAAAACATGTTATAGTAAAAATTAAATATAGTTAAAATATGTTGAAATGTATGATTAAAAAAATCAGACGAAGATTGTTAGTTTTCTGTAAGATCAATACCTACATGATCATACTTTTGTCAGGACTCGGGGCAGGGAAACCAAACGCAGATTCAGGAAACAGGATTAAATGAACAAACTACTTTCTTTTCAAAAAGGCTCTTAGAAAAAGAGCAGACACAAGGCACTGATAAAACATAACACATCGGCCAACTGAACTAACAAGAGACAGTAAACAAGCGATACACATAGCAGGGAAAAATGACGACACGTCACGACAGAGACTGACATACAAACAATTTTTTAAACAAACAATCAAGGGGAACATGGATCAGGTGTGATGAAGACTCACATGACAAGCACATAAGGAAGTCGACAAGACGAACTCACAGGGATCAGGACTTTCACAATAAAACCAGGAAGTAAGACAGAAGGAAACATAAAAGAATGGACTTGACAATTGCATGTGGTCCCAAGGCCACACTTTGCCCTGGTCTTTATTAGAGGCTTACAGTTATTCATGTTTTTATCTGCGTATTTGTAGACTTTTTCACTGTAATATGGCAATACTCTCTCCTCTTTGTCTTTGGTTAATGTTTTAATACCAGAAGTCTTAACAAAATCCTGTTGTTGTGTGTTTTGAATGATGTTTAAACACAATAAAGACTTTCAAAATTTGAATGAAGTAAATGGGTGTGTAAGAAATGTTGGTGTTGTATGAATAAATAGGAAAACAGATTCCAGATGGGAAAAAGTTTCCAGTGGAGGTCCAGGCAGGATTCGCATTTATCTTCAAAGATTATCCATTTTAATATATTTAAATAAACTTGGTTGAATTTTGCAAAAAGTTGATTATAAAATAATAAAAATATTAATATTTAATAGATTAAAAACAATGGTCCTTTGTTGGGAAACATGTCCTCACAGTTGTGTCTCATACTGAGCGATGAATTATACTATTAAACTATATCTATAATAATAATATAATAATATAATAATTTATAATAACAGATATGACGGTAAGAGTTATTTAATTGTATGTACTTTTGTGACCTGTCCTCTATTCTGATGAAGAGACCAACAAACCTTGACGAGGACCAACAGTCTAAACTTCATATAAGGCATCATTTTAATAAATATTCATAGTATCTTGTATAACGCTTTATAAATGTACATTATGTGGTATCCATGTGTGTGTACGCCTTATACAAAAGACCCTCATAGAAAGTTTTCTCTGACATAGAGTAATAGTTTTTATTTTCTAGAACATAATTGAGTTGCCCTATAGTACAGCACATGACCTCTCTTGGTAGAAGTTCCATCAAATACTAAATTCGGCATCAACTATTCCAGCTCAAAACCAAACATTGTAGTTTGTAACACATGAAACAATTTCCAGATGATCTAGCGTAAGTGACGCTCCCCGCAACAACTACAGTGACTAAAGTAATCATATCCATTTGTGCAAAGCACATCCCCCTGTCATTACCCGTCAGCGTCATACATATGCATAGCATGAACACACCATCACACATTTACGTGAATATATCCCTCTCTTGGATTACTGACACTCACTAGCTCACCCAGGCATCTGGAGTCAACCCACCTCCATCCAAATTAAAACAAAGAGGGCATAACGATATTTTCTATTTTCGCAGATGTGAGGCATTTCATCTTGTAATTCAAATGAGTTTGGTGTTTTGTGTGAACAGATGTCCATACCCCTCCTCCTTTATCAACATTAGCTGATTGGGTTTTAGCATGCAGCTTGCTGCGCCTCTGCCTCACAGGTACTAACACACTAATCTGCCTCTGCACAGCTGTGCAGCTGGTAGAAGAGAGGAGAGGACGAGGGAGGAAGGGTAGAATGGGAAACCGGAGGAAGGCTGGGAGGTACGGGGAAAGAGGTAGAGAAGAGGAGAGAGTTGTAGAGCCAGAGGGTGGCAGGATGTGTGAGAGACAAAGGAATGGTTGGTGAACAACAGATGCCAGTAAAATAAGGTGTTTTTTTTAAAAAACATGATATGTATTCCAACTTCACATTTACACCTTCAACGTACATATTGTTACCGGAGTTTTCATATGTTACACACATTGAAAATAGTTGTTTCAATTTTTTTTCCTCCAAGTTCTTTAGGTACAGACAAAAAATTACAAAATTTCTAAGATATTCCTCTTCAATATGTAAACAACTCAGTAGGTATTTTAACCCTGATTCATGAATGTTGTGAGTCATGACCAACATGAAGAACCTCCGGCTCTACAGCCTCAACCAAACACGACACAAAAACACTAACAATCAAGAAAACATAGCAACTTCCACTAAGTTTACTGGCTTGTAGCATTAAAAAAATTATTTGCGGTAGCTTGTAAACTCTCTCGCACAGTAACCACTGCGCCACCAGCAGATGGTAGCTCTGCAGTGTTTTCCACTTTGTGTCTTAAAGCAGTTTTGAACAACAACAACATCATGTTTACTCGCCAAAGTCACATGACAGTTGATGTATTTTGGTGATTCTGTTGCTTTCGAAAAGATAACGTTCACCTGCATTGCAACCTTCATTCTTATAAGTGAAAGGGGAAACCTACAGTCCATTTGAAAAAAATGTCAAGCCAATGCAGAAACGATAAAAGCTATAGTTCACTTATTGTCCACTTGAAGCTGGCTTCAGAGAGAATGGATATTACCAACACACGGCTATAAGAACATTCAAAGAATGCTTTTTAAAAAAACATGGGCCTTACATTAATACATCTTCATCTCTCTTTGCGCTTGATGGATCTACTGACTCCTTTAAGAAACATCTTAAGACATTATTATTTTTTCAGGCTTTTCCTTGATTTTCTGGAACTCCTGTGTTGTTCTCAGTTTTATCTTGACCTTTAAAGTTTTGATTGTTTAAGTGCTTTGTGACCCTGGTCTGGAAAAGCGCTATATAAATACAAATTACTTGCTTGCTTACTTACTTACATATTTACTTTTATTATATTTCATTTCATATATGTTGCTGAATTGACATTATAATAACTAAATATAATTTATTTCATTGCCCAATCATAATACATTTTGCCAGAGTCGAGCGAAACTCCATCTGCAAGATCCAAAAACAGGTTTCAGTACCGGACAGGGAACATCTGCTACTACATATTTTATACAGCCTACAAATTCGATTTTACCATCAGAAATCTGAAATCAGAATCAGCAAACTTTTATTGTAAACACAACACCAGAATGACTTATGGTAATGGAGACATAAATATGAATTAATTGAAATAGGATCAATGGAATGTAATACAATATCACATCAAAGTGGCATATACAATAAATAATTGAGGAACATGTTTTTTTTATTCAATTATCAACTGTTAATTTTTTTAACTTCCAAATGCTTACAGAACATTTAAAAATAAAGTATGTTTGTTTTTCCAACAATAACACAGAAAATAAACGACAAAATAAACAAATGATCTGTTTATGATGTGTCATCGAGCTGACTTTAAAATTAAAAATGATTAAAATAGTCATGTCTGCCAACAGACTTTGAATATGAATGTCCAGCTCCGAATTCTTACAGCATGAAAATTAGACTTTGAAAATCCATTACATTTCTAGTTGTTTTTTCATCAAAAAAACATGAAACTACAATAAAGTTAATCTTCAATGCATGCATACATTCTGTGTAAAATTTAAAAAAAAAAAAGAACAAAAAAAAAAACAGTTTTATGAATTTTGGGTGACGTTGCTGCTTAACCTGACGGGTCCATTGCTTCTTCTTGGTTGCCTGGATGTCTAGACTTCAGTGTAAACACTGAATTTCTTTATATTGACATTTTTTATATTTGATTTGAATATTTTATTATTATTTTACATATATATTTTTTACCTTTTTTTTTAATGAATTTTATACGTTATGAATTCATTAATAAAAAGGGCTGATGCTGATGGTTTTTCAAATTGTCAGATATTAATGGTGATACATTTCTGTTTTAGAAATGTATTTCAAAAACACACATTTACCTGAACAGTAATCATTTTATACTGGGATGATCTTCAGCAGCTTCGGCAACTTCCCAAAAAGACAATGTTCTCATGTAAGTGTGAGCCGGGTGTCGGTGGTTCTGTCGAGCTCAAACAAGGGCACACCTGCAGCACACCAATGTCACGGTATTATGAAACTCTGCCCCTGAACCGTTCGCACGTAGGTGTGTAGTCACCGAAAATGGACTCATACCTGAAACAACAACAGAAAAATAAGAAGCACTCCTGTATTGAACGTCCCAGTGTGGCTCCCACTGATAAATCTGTGTTTGTGTGTGCATGCAACATCGTGGCACAGACCTTTGGCTTGTTTATCCAGCAGTCATGCCATAACAACGGGGTACTTTCTTGCCTGCACACCTGCTCAGCATCCCTGACATCAGCAGCACTCAGTGCACAAAGACCACCTCTGCACCTCCGATGGGAGCATCAGTAGGTGAGAATGAATTACCTTTAGAAGAAGACTGGAGAGGGAGAGCGCCTGCGAGGACAGAGCATCAATGAATAAAAATAAAAATGCTAGCAAGAAAGGAGGAGTTCACTCTGGCAAGGAAAGCAACAGAGACCATTATCGACACTGCACTCCCCGAGTTAAAGAGAAATGGAAGTGTCTGGAATAGTGGGTGTTGATGGAGAGTTGGCCGGGTGCTGTGTCCCCTCGCGTCGTTCTCTTCCACCCCGGGAGTTGATCGGGAGCGCTCAGCTTGTGAGCTCATTAAAAGGCACCCATTATCCCGACATTTGCACGCATCGCATGCAAAACTAATTTACTTGTAAGAAATTAAAAGTTCATTTTAATTGAGCTCGCGCTGCAGTATGCAAATGAGGAGTACATAATGTACACCGATGCAGAGCAGACGACACTGTGAAATGGACTTAACCCTTTACAAACAATGTGGCATTATTTATTGGCTGTAACAAACAAAGACGCCATTATTGTTTTTTAAAAAGGACTGCCGTTGCCAATATCTGCAATCCAATAAGTCTGTTTTTGTCTTGCCTAAGATGAATATATTTTCATCTAATTCATCGGCTTCCAGAACATGTGTCAGAAGATCTGAGGGTGTCTTAGAAAAAGGGGTCAGAGGTGAAGGAGAGAGATGGTAAAAAAAAGACTCAGCCTTAGTGTTATGTGTGAATCCTGAGCCTCTTGACCTCCGTAAGTCAATAGTCAATAGTCAATAAAATGACATTGTCATTCAAGAGTTTCATTAGAGTAGATCTGTGCAAACCACATCGATTGATATTTTCGTCGAACCTGAGCTCGGTTGCTTTTGAATATTTGGATTGTTGGTAAAGTTGATTTAACAAAGACACAAAGCAACCACATGTTTTCATCATAGATAGAAATATAGATAGATGTAGATGTAGATGTAGATGTAGATGTAGATGTAGATGTAGATGTAGATGTAGATGTAGATGTAGATGTAGATGTAGATGTAGATGTAGATGTAGATGTAGATGTAGATGTAGATGTAGATGTAGATGTAGATGTAGATGTAGATGTAGATGTAGATGTAGGTGTAGATGTAGATGTAGGTGTAGATGTAGATTTAGATGTCGATTTAGATATAGATATAGATACAGATATATTAAGATATAGAAGTAGAGCTAGAGATAGAGCTAGAGATAGAGCTAGAGATAGAGATAGAGATAGAGATAGAGATAGAGATAGAGATAGAGATAGAGATAGAGATAGAGATAGAGATAGAGATAGAGATAGAGATAGAGATAGAGATAGAGATAGAGATAGAGGTGAATGGATATAAATAATGTTATGTAGGGATAAAACAAGACAAGAGGTAGCCTATTTCCTAAGGGTAAGTTAGCATATTCTTGAATTAAAAAAAACGACCTCAAATTATGGCCAATGCAAAAAAAAATTTAGTGATTGACAGTTGCAATTGTTTGGCTGGGCGGCAAAGCATCAGGGGGAACTATTTAGGTTGATCTGGGTACCGTTACTGTGAGTGTTGTTGAGAGGGATGGCAACTGCCATTTTCTTAGATGACTAAAGCTACTTTGCTGGACTTAAGTTAGCAAGACGACTAGTTTACTTCCAAAATACAATGGTCTGTAGCGCAAAGATAAAGTACATGCTATGAAAACTTATAGCCCTGAACATTTAACAAATTTCAGACTTCGCCTGGACCTCAATGATATAACCTCAGAGGATCTAGGTAATAAAATGTCAATTGTTGATTTGATCGAAACAAAGTTTGCCTTTGGTGTAATTCTTATTATTGGTGTTTTAATTTCATCGACTCAAAACGCCCCGAACCCAATCACCTAAGAGCCAAATGCTGAGTCAGCACTTGCACGGCGGCGAATTTCCGCCCCGACGGCGACGACAGGTGAGTCTGGCTCGTGAGCGGCGCGACTCGTTGGCTCTGTCTGTCAGCTATAGAGTGACATGGAAGGCGGGCACATTGTTAGATGCATGTGCAGACTCTTAATGAGCAAAGTGTTGATCTGGCGCAGATCCTAATAGGATCAAAGCTGTCATTTGGCTCCCCCGATGGCTGACAGGAGGCCAAGCCTGGCACGACACCAAGATGTAGGGAAAACGACATCGTTCTCACAGGCTGTGGAAGTGTGTAGAGTCGAAACACAGACGCTTCATCGCAATTTTCTGCCTCTTTTTTTTCCCCACTTTCTGGCACTTGCAGTCTCCACCTTGTCGCTCTTAGATCCTCCTTGTCGGAGCTGCTCTCACTTTTTTTTATACACAGTGCGTGAATAGCTAATGGAGCTCTGGTTCATTATGGCATTGTTACTCAGCAATACCATGCAACCCTAATGCATGTTCATTTGCGTTTTGTTTGTCGCGGGTCCGCTGGAAAAGCCTCAAGGCCGTTATTTCTAGCGAGCTGGAATCAGCCACACTGAGGGCATTTGGAGTGATGTTTATTGAATGTAGATGATATTGTAATGCTCTGAGGAGCGTCTCAGCTGGCTTCAGCTCATTGAGAAGAATGATTTACTGTGCTGGAGTAAGTGGGGTTTACTTTGGCTTGGGAGTGCTGCGTGCCCTCAGGGCTTCTGATGGATTCACTGACACACAAGCATGTTTTGTCATTTAGACACACTGAGAAATGTATCTTGGAAAATGTATCTTCTCAACATTGTGATTAGTCCATTCTGGTTTGGTGTATTTTTAGTTAGAAATGTCAACCTTTTCATAGTTTGTTGGTAGAACATGAAGATATTTAGTTATATCTAAATATATTGTTTTAAATGTTTCCCAAGTGAGAGTTCAAGCATTTATCTTTTACTCATGGTAGGATTTGAACCCATGTCTCTCTCAATCAATGACTTTAGTTCAATTGAGTTGATTGAATTGATTGTCTTGATATCCATGCAGGTAATAAAGTTTAAATAATTTGAATTTCACTTCCTCATTGTAAAATAAACTCAACAGTAGCATCTTGGTTATAGACACTGAAGCTCCTGATGAAAACTGTGACATGATTATGTATAATGTTTGCAGATGAGATCGATCTTATCTCTTCTCACAAGTTTTTGTCAGTTTTTTAACCAAAGTAGATAATATAATCGTGATATATACGTTTAGTTATATCATTGTTTTAAATGTGTCAATACTTTTTTGTTTTAGTTATTATTACTTTTATAAGCATGCTTGGTTTGTCTTAACGATTGCATTTGACTAATTTAACATCACAGCTGGATCACAGTGGACATTTAGCAAGAGACCAGTTCTGTTTTTCTGCCAAAATGAGTATTACTCTGAAGGTAAACTGACACCTTTCCTCTTTTCCTAGTGTTTTTTACTTTAGGTAACCCTTGGTTTAGGTCATTGTAAACCCTCTCCTATAACATACATGTCCTTGACACAAACTGAGTGCAATTTAAATGTGATAAAAATAGTACACAAGTTGTCTGTCTTGTTCATTCCTTAAAGGGCAACTCAGTGAAAACCCAACTCTCCTGAGTTGTTGGTCTTCCTCTCCAAGATGCAGTAAGTCCTTCATCATGATAATGTTTTTTAGTGATTATTTTACAAGTTCATCCCAGTCTGAAATGTCGGCGAACGAGAGGTTACGAGAGTGGACTCCATTATGACGTAATAATAGGTTTCACTCCTCCCTCAGTAAGCTGTAGTCACGCCCTGCTTTGTTTATACAACGATTCCCTTGGAGGTGAAGACTTGCTGGATTGATGATGACATGTGACAAACCTCGATATTTAACCAATCACAGCAGAGTGGACGTTGTAAACAAGATTTAATCTCCAGAAAAAAATATGTTTTTAGTAGCCGGGGCTTAAACGCATTTTCTAATGTAAATATTTCAATGAAAATAGAGTTTTGTACAAACACACACATACTGATGATACAATAGAGTCCAAGATCTATTTAAGACACACTTAGTTTCTCTCCAATATAATTTCTTGTTTGGAGTAACAGAATATGAGGAAATTGAAGATAGATTGAAGAAGCGAATTATTGACTTGAAAAAAATGAAAAAAGAGAAAATATTATTTTTTTCAAAATCAGATGAAAGAAAGGGCCGAAGACTAATGTGAAAATTAACGGAAAAAGTAAACCTGATTTTTAAAAAAAAAGGTCTCCCCCCGGCTTCTAAATTAATGTCTTTTTTCCTTTGGTGTTTTTATTATTTCCCCCCCTAGCCTTACTCATTCTCCTTCCACCCCCACTATCCCACCCTTTTTGCATCCTTCGTCCTTTTGTCTCAAAATTAGTGAAGCAGAGTGCTGGGGCGGCTAATTATGTATTCAAATGAAAAAGGCTTGTTAATGTTGCACTGGGGAGAGGCAAGATGATTGGGAGAGGGTGATGGAATTGAAATGAGTGCCGGGGTGTCGCTCGCTCGCTCGGGTGGCGGCGGCTGTGACGGTGGTGGAAGAGGCGGTGGTGCATCTGGAACCAGCCGAGCGCATCCCAGCAGATGTCACCTCCCGGGGGGTGATTGGGAAAGAGTGAGTAGGGGTGTGTGCGCCTCGGTAAGAGATGGGCTGGATGGAGGTGGATGGTGGCTATGGTGTAAGGGGGGGGGGGGGCGAACTAGGAGGTGTGAAGTGGGGGTACGGGGGCGAGTGGAGTACGGTCGGACACGAGACACACTTTAGAGTGGCAGGAAGGGAGGGCTAATGTGAGGAGGGGCTGGGGGGGGTACAAGGCTTTGTTTCTGCAGAGGACACACAAAGAAGATAATCTGGACGGTTAATTTGGCTCAGTATAGGAGGGGAAAAAAAAGAAAGAAAATTAGCTAATGAGCATGTGTTGTTGTCACTATGTGGTCACTTCACATCCCAGTATACATGATTACCATCGAATCCACCCGTTTCACTTTTGAAAGGTTACCTTGGCAACGGTTTTATAATGTACTCACACGCTGTTGCACTCTGGCTGAGGGATCTTTAGATGCCCGCTATTATTAAACAAGCTTGTCATTAGCCGGGTGTTTTGGCAAGAATTTGGAGATACAATACAGCACGTATCACCATTCAGGGGAAACACTACAATATATTGCGATATTTTGTAAAACTGTAGTAACAAGGCTATATTTGTAGTATTGTCGAGTACTTGACTCTGGTGATGCAGAATGAAACTGCTTGGATTTGTTTTGAAACCAAAATATGTCCGAACATCAGCTTTAAAAGATGCTCAAGACGACGGTATCCTCTCGTCCTCAGTCATTCCTAGGATCTCACTGGATTTCATTGTTCATGTAGCTGCAGAGGACGCAACGAGTGCTGCCATCTAGCGGCCCGAGGTTTAATTGCGACATAAAAATGAACAATGGTCGCTAACATTTGCATGTTTATCATGAATTAAAAATACATATAATTGATTTTAGACACACTTTATTTAATTATTAACCATAAAAATATGAATAGAAAAAAATATGGTTTGAATTTTAGAAAATTGTGATCAATAAATTGCTGTTGAATATCGAAACATTTTCGTGAAAAATCCGATCTACTTCTCTTGATCTTGTGACAGCGTCACAGTGTTGGTTTGATCAAAAGGGTTTGATCGGCGTCACCACAGGTGTTAACCAGATTAAATCCATTCGTTGTTAGCAGGACTGACCGGATAGCCAGCCTGACTGAAATGATAAATGATGAGATGTTTTTTTTACGGCTCCACCATTACCATCTGCTCCCTGTGTGTCCTTCAGCTGACATATTTCTCACCCACATTGGCCCACACATTGAAACACCCTCGCCCTCCTCGCGTATATACACTTTGACGCACACACACACACACACACACACGAGCACACGCTTCCTCTGGCCTTATCCTGTATTCATGAAGGCTGTCTTGGCAGCCCGAGGCCCCTGGCCTGTGGCCTGCAGCTATCATTAGAGAGAGCCTGTACTCTCATTATTGATCCCCATGCCTGATAATGCCGTGCATGCTCCGTCCCAGGGGGGCACCGCTGGGGCTGGTGGCAGTTCCTCCAACATCAGCAAACACCTGCACTCCAGACCATCTGTATGCACGCCATCTCATCATCGTATCATTTCAAAGTTGCATCCGCACGTCAACCCAACCATCCTTCCCTGTCTGTCCGTCCATTCAAATATCCATCCGGTCACCTCTCCATCTATGTTTCTGTCTATCCATCCTCTATGTCTGCATCTGTTTCCATGTCTGCTTTTCACCTCCGTCTCCTCCCTTTTTTTTTTTTTTTTCTGACGGAGATGCATGGTGTTTCTAATTTGGCATGCAGACATTAATTCCAGCACAGCTGCTGCCTCCTCCTCAATCCTCTCCCCCGTCTCCCCCCAGCCCTGCGTCTCATCCCTCCCTCCCCTGCACCCTCCCTCCTTCCCTGAAGGCTTCTCTCTAATGTGCAGCTTCAGAGAGGCGCGGCAAATTAACACCATTTGTTCTGCGGAGCATGCCTTCTTCTCAACACTACAAGCATATCTTATGAGGTTTGTCTAGATGTGCGAGAATAGAGGAAGACGAAAAAAAATAAACGTTACTTTTGTTTTGCAACAGGAATCCCTTTTTTTACTTTGTTTTCAGTGATAAAGAAAATATGGCGATACTTATCGATCAAAGTTGACAATTACGTTTGATTTAATTTTGTAAATGAGTACAGGATATGAAGCCCGTGTGTGTGTGTGTGTGTGTGTGTGTGTGTGTGTGTGTGTGTGAGGAAGCCGAGTTGAAGGATGGAAGGATGTGGCGATGGAGTAGCATTTGCAGTCCAGTCAGGTTGCTGAGGTATTCTCAGGCCGGGGTGACGGGAATATTGAATACAGCAGAACCAGCTTTAGCATAAAGCAGTCAGAAGAAACACCCCTCTCTTTCTCTCCCGGGATTTATCTCCTTTTGAACTATGGGCTAATTCCCTATTGCTTTTCCCTCCCCTTCACCTCCCTCTTCGTCTCTTCTTTGTCTTCTATTTACTTTTCTCTATGCACCCTTCTCTCCTCTCCTTCAAGATAACGGCATTATTAACTTGCCTAGTTGACCCACGCCGCTGATAAACTCGTCCCACAGAGGCGCGCCGCTGTTCCGTCACCGCCGCGCTGAAGTTTATACCTTCCAGCCCGCTGATAAACACATGGCCTTCTGTGTCGTCGTCTGGCAGGAGTGCAGATGTTAAGAGAAACGACGCATGATAACAATATACCTTGAAAATGTTTCAAGATGAGGATAATTGAAAGATTGTATTAGCCACAAATTAGCTAGTGATGTAGAAGTGATTTGATTAGCTTAAGTGGAAACACTGCAGGATGTGGGCCAGATTCGTCAGCTGTGTCTCAGCTGGAAGAGAGTCTGAATAACCTCTCTACCACAGGTGCATGCTGGGAGACACTGGGGGGAAGAGCGGCGTCTCCAACTAAACGTGTACTTGGCATCGGGCGAGTTTTCCTTTTTTAGACAATTGTTGAGTTTCCCTCAATGGACCGTGTTTGCGATAAAGAGCGAACCTAAAAAGACTTTAGTGGAGGAGATGAGGGAGAAAATGTGGGGAAACACAGCAGAAGAGATGAGGTAGAAAGTGTTGCTTCACTTGGAAAGCTGCCGCCACATCTGCTCGTCCATGATGTTGGTGTGCCAGCCGTCAGCTGTCATTTTGGACCGCAGTCAAGTGGAGCAGAGGTACCGGCTGGCTGTTTGCCCCCTTGTGTAACCAGGAACCTGGTTCTTCTCTCCATTATTTTTAATCCCCCTGTGACCCCGTGATCCTGACCTTGTTTGTTTGTGGCCCTTCTAGTGTTGATCTATGCAAACATCTGACGGTGGAAGGTCCATCACACGAACTTATGTAAATACAGCGACATAAAGATACCTTTATGGTCTGCTCGTCAATATTAGTGATATAGTATAGTAATATTCTTCAGCAAACATCTGTTCATACAAATAAAGTAGTACAAAAGTACAACATACTTAGATGAAAGAAATAGTCGTGAGCCAGACGAAATGTATATTTATCTAACAGGAAGTAGAAGTCTGATTTTGACGTTGTAATTGTATTCTTTGAGGATCTGTTTATTATCTTTGTTAATCCTTTTTCACCAAACAAATTCATGTCCTTCATCATAATCTTTTACTCTTGTTGTTGACATCCATCATCAGTCTCTGATCTTATCTCATATTTACATGGACTGTCTGGCGGGCCACATAAAATACACTTGGCAGGCTGGCACCTAAGTCATGGATTTGACAAGTGTGCATTAGAGGGTTGGGTCATGTGTTGTTGTTTTTTTTAGTTCTGTAAACAGATCTGAGGCAGGTCACCCATTATGACAAACGATCCATTAAGAAATTGCAATCCGTACATTTTTATTTCAGTTTTTTGAAAACATCAGAATCAGAAACTTTTATCATCAGTGTTTTAAACATAACATGGGATTTGTATTTTAATGAAATAATGTAACACACAATCTTTTTTTGGACTGAAAATTAAACTTTTCTCAGTGATTCTGGGACCTTTTTAAATAAAACTAAACAAAAAACAAAACGCTTTGTACAGAGCTTTCAATCCTTTTAATAATCAGCTTGATAACCATTTTCATTCCATGATCTGGCATTTTTAAGTTTCTGAATTTCTTCTTTTTTTTTTGTCAGACGACTTGTTTTCATTGATATTTTATGTGGTTTGTGAGCTAATGTCTGTGAGTGTGCTTTTGCAAGTGTGTTGGGACGGTTATCAACACTTAAGTTGTAGATTCTGTTACAATTGTGTTGTACAATATGGAATCGTTTCTGAATTGGTGGCTCCTTCCAGTAGAGTCACTGGCGTCCAACGAAAAGTTAAAGATCTTTATGTTTGTTTGTTTCTTTTTTTTCCAGCGTGAGATAATAAAACAAACCCAAGACCTGTTTAAAAACCTCATTGCTTTTCAGAGGAAATGTGGGTCAGAGCCGGCTGATTGGTGGAGATAGAGTCACGATCCATCTGAGGCAGAACTGTAGGTAAAAGAAACCAGCAGACAACTCGTGGAATAAATAACAAGAAGAACAATCACACAAATACTTCACAAAGAAAAGACTATATCTCTAACAGTCCAAAAACCAAAGCATCCACCAAAGCTGGGAATAAAACAGGAAGGAAAAAGAACAGAAAAGAAATCACGGGGTTTAAAACACTCTGAATAAACAAGAACAAACTAAAGCCCGTAGGTTCATGGACAAAAAGGCAAACGAGAATAATCCATGGAAGGGAACCAGAGAAACGACTACAATACCAGAGCAGGAAATCTATTGATCTGTTACACAAGACCGGACTCAGGTGGTTGAAATAAGTGCAGTTTTTTTTGAGGTCAAGCAATTTGCAATTATGGGATATAAGAGAACAGGGAGTGATATTACAAAATAAAACCAAAATTAAATTAAATCTTTAGATAACACTAGTATCATAGGCTACAATAGACTACTGTATAAGTAGAATTAAAAAGTACTCCATCGTAACAACAATAACACAAACATATGACGTACAAACATGACATAAGACTAAATGAGCACTCTTGAGCAGCATCAGTGCCTCTGTGTTCAAAGATGGACTCAAATGAGTTGTGTACGACCAGCTTAAGTAATGACCTCCAAACCTTTGCCAAAACAACAAGCAAATCCATCACGGAAAACATGCCACTAATAGCCCAACAGGATACATTACGATCGAACATTTGGCCCAATTATCACCAACAAACAAAGAATTTAAGTGTCCCATTGCATTAGGCGAGGTTGTAAATAATGGCATTGTAATCTCTGCCATTAGGGCTTCAGAGAAATACATCACTTATACATCACTCTTTTCACGCTCGTCTCATCTGCCCAATAAAAGTGAGCGAGTGGCCCAGAAAAGGGAGGTATGGCCGAGGATCTGTAAAAAATATACACAGATGTTTGTAGTGTCAGTGGGATGTGTGCCAATGAAAAGAGAGACTGGAAGGGAGAAAGATGTGGGCAGCGTCTCTGAGAGGAGCAGGAAGGTGAGAAGATGCTTTTGTATGTTGGGCTGTTGTTGTGCATTAGACAGCCCAGCAGAAGGCTGATGAAATAAATAAATAAGTGGTCTCTGGTCTGTGCGGCGTGGTGCTGCGCTGCTCTGTGGTGCCTGGTTGCCCATGAATATTCCATGAGGCAGAGAGTGGGGAAGTGTGTTGCCTGGAACATCTGGTCCGGTCCACGGGGACCCTCGTGGCGAGAAAGCTGCAACTTCATGAGGAAAAAAGGGAAGGAAGAGAGAGGAAAGAAAAAGTGCCAATAAAAGCGAAGAGAAGAGAAAAACAGCAGCAATCAGCAAACCTGCGCATCATATGCTTGATTTGTTTTGCTAATTTGATTTTAAGATGAGCAGCTCCTGCCAGTACAAAACAAAGTAATTGAATGAATTCAGCAGGTGACAGTAAATCTTTTCTTCCACCATAACATGTTTTTTTTCGTACCACATTCTGTGAAGCGTTTGTTTGTGAAATAAGACACATATGTTAATGAAACTGTGTGGAGGCAGATCATGAAATATATTTCAATATATCATCAAAAAACAAAACATCCTAGTATACTAGACCTGTGGTCCCCAACTCCCGGTTCTGTGACTAGTACCAGTCCGTGAGACGTATAATGCGATCTTCTATTTATTATTGCTGCCTAAAAGGTGTTTAATTTAAAAAAGAATTAAACAGATTTTCTCTGAAATAACATTAGCGTGTGACTCTTTACTAGTGAAAATGATTAAAACATAAACTCTTTTTAGAAACAAAACTTCTCTGTCATTGTCCTCATTCCATATAAAAATTGCTTACACACAACCATGCTCACACATTGGCACAAAGTACCTTAAAGCGAGGAGACACA
This sequence comes from Callionymus lyra, assembly GCF_982586985.1. Taxonomy (NCBI): domain Eukaryota; kingdom Metazoa; phylum Chordata; class Actinopteri; order Syngnathiformes; family Callionymidae; genus Callionymus; species Callionymus lyra. Next base: position 18,169,400 of record NC_141823.1, read on the forward strand.
CACATGTACAACACCATCGTCAGCATACAATCAAATATACATAGATGCAAAGAAACACAAACGTGTTGATTAACCAGTCCGGAGCTCTTGCTGATTCAGCGTTATGGTGAGATGTTTTTTCATGCACTTAATTGTAGTGTTTTTGCAGATCATTTAACCGGTCCGCGGCCCAAAATAGGTTGGGGACCCCTGTACAAGACCAGTGGATAAGAAAATACTAACTAAACACGAAAGTATGTGGGTTGTACCTAGTGTTCATTCTATCTTGAATTTACTGGCGTATTTACTTTTTGAGCATGTGCCCTTTTCATTAAAATACAGCCATACAATGAGGTGTTGTCATGTTTTCCTATTACTGATTATTATTGTGCTACCAGGAAGAAAACAATAGAAGAGTCTAAAATGAAAGAACAAGGGTAATTTTTTAATATATGCATGATAGTCGAGGCAGGTTTGATGCCTGCATGAGATGATGGTGTCCCTTGAGCCCTATGTAAATTTAATTAGAGTAATGATGGATCAAAATATGTGACTGTTGTTTGAAGGACAACTAATGTGTTGATTTAAGTGTGTCTTAAATAGATCCTGGACCTCTATTGTACTCATCAGTATGTGTCTGTTTGTACAAAACTCTCTTTTCATTAAAATATTTATATTAGAAAATGTACTTAAGCCCCACCCACTGAAAAAAACATTTATTTTTATTTTTTGCATAACCACACCCACTCTGCTGTGATTGGTGAAGCATCGAGGTTTGTCACCAGGAAGTCTCCACCTTCAAGGGTCTCATTGATTAATCAAAGCAGGGCATGATTAGAGGGGGCTCAAGGGGAAGTGAAGCCATTATTATGTCATAATGGACTCAGCTCTCGTAACCTCTCGTTCGCCATGATTTCAGGAGGGGGAGAACTTCATAAAGTAAAAAGCTCAAAATGTGGGACTTACTGCATCTTGGAGAGAAAGACTTCATCATTCGGAACATGTGAGTGAGTCAGGAGAGTTGAGTTTTCACAAAAAATGAACACCAAAAAATGATATTTGTATAATATTTATGGATTCCTTTTAATATGAAATGCATCTTGTTGGGTTTTTTAAAAAACTTCTACACATTGAAAAAGGAAAAATGCCTGATTCCCCGTTCCACCTTTGTGCCTCGCATTAAAATGTTTTGGTCATTTAGCTAAAATGTTTGACTACATTGACAGATAGTGTTGTGTATTTTTAATAAATTTCTGAGTTATAAAACTGCCATGCTTCCCTTTCATCTTGGTTTTTATTTTTGTGTGGTTACTTCCAGGAGATATTGCACTCTTTTCTGTGAACTCTATTAATGTTGTTCTTGGACTTCCTAATATTAAATTGTATGATTTGATTTGTCAACCTGTGACCAATTATTTATTTATTCTCTTATTTTTATCCGTCAACTCCAGGGCGAAGCTGTGAAAAACAACATCTACAAGAACATCGTTAATATGTTTTATAGGACAAGCTTATGTTTTTCTTTCTGTCACGAACAACACATTAAGCATGACTTTTTTAATTCGCCCCATAAAGAAAGTTTGATTAATTAATTAAAAAAAACACCCGTTATGTTTATTTATGTCTACAAAACAGATACAGTAACCAACAATTTAATTCAGTTCTCTGATTAAAAAGACGATTGACCCTCAAAAGCATTCAAAACCTTTTGTGTCGAGTGAATTAACTCCCACTTTCCTAATTAAAACCCTGAGGCGGTAATTACATTTTCTTTTCTTTTTTTTTTATTAAAAAGAGAATGGATCGTAAACAACAACTTTGAAAAGAATGCTCAGTATGTTTAATGACGTTCTCTACACTGAAACACTTCAAGGTTTTCCTGCTTTTGAAATCGCTCGACATCAACTCGTTGCAGCGCAGAAGCAAGGTTAGATATGACAACTGAATGTCTGCTGAAAACAAATAAAAAAAACATCATATTCATTTGCACTTCTCATTGATATACTTCGATTTATTCAGAGAGGATGAAAAAAAAAAGGTTTCCAGGGCTCATTCAAAATGTACTCCGTCAATCATTTTTATTCCTTGGATATGTTTAATGGGACAAACATATCAGTTCATAAGAAAAACCTGGAGCGATGTGCATGCATTCATCGTCCAACCTGCTGTTCTGATAATAAACTCTTTGATAGAGAGTTTATTTGTTGCTATCAGCATTACCTTAATCCAATTTAAGCCACAACGTTGTGTATTTGTATTTTTGACGAGCTCCGAGATAAATCCGAAAAAGTTTCTTACAACAATGTTTAAAAGAAAAAGCTGCCACACCTATAACAACCTTTTTTTCCAAGGAGCAGCACTATAATATAGTACAACCCGGAACAAACATTAATATTTTGTTCCTGACAGTGTGTTCTTCTTATTATTCCGCCTCTGGATTTGGAGGAGCAGCTGGAGCTCGGGGCTCGGAGTATCGGCGGATGAGGGTCAGGGTGGCCAGTCCTGGATGCAGGATCATGGAGATCTCCTCATTAGACGGAGATGACCCGGTGATGATTGGCCGTGTTTGTGCAGCAGCTGATGCTCTGCTCGGCACCTGCGATGCTGCTGGTGACCTCTTTTCATCCTCATACGCTCTCTCAGATCAACATCGTCATGAAAGTGAGAGATCCACTATTTGCATTTGTAACTCCGGTTAATGGAAGTGTTCATGAATATCTCGCGGGTCGCCCTCAGGACCGAGCTTTGGACGAGTGCATCAGAACTAAATAAAGAAATCTACTGTTTGTCTGTCAATTCATCCATCATTTTTTCGGGGCAAAAAAAAAAAGAATAAATATGATTGAGTACAATCTTGGGGCATGATGATCTGACAAGGGTGGACTTAGACTTAGACTTAGACTTAGACTGCACTTTATTGATCCCTTTGAGATGACACTCTCAGGGAAATTTCTGTTTTCCAGTAGCACAGAAGGAATAGAGAAAAACCAAAAAGCACACAGAAGAGGACGATAGCATTAAATAACAAAACAGTAACTGAATATAACGACAGTATAAACAAAATAAAAATATAAATTAAATTAAATTAAATAAAAAAGTGACTTTACGTTATTGCAAATGAAAGTGTCAGAGTGTTGTTATCCACTGTAGAGGTGGAATTGTCAGACTCCACGGTGGCGCAGTTGTTAACACGATCACCTCAAAGCAAGAACGTTGCCAGTTCCCTTCCATGTCAAATGGGAGCCAACTTGCAGTTTGTATGTTCCTCCGTGTTGCAGGGGTTTACTCTGGGAACTCTGGTTTCCTCCCCAGTCCAAAAACAGAACAAGGTTGATTCGGAAATTGGCAAATTTGTCCATAATGAGTATGTGTGTATAGTTGTATGTCTTTGGTGTCCAGTCCAGGGTGTCCCCCGTCTCTCGCCCGAAGACCCCCCATAAGGGAATTAGAGGTACAGCAAATGATTGAATGAATGAATGATCTTAAAAGGAAGAGATAATAGAATGATTTTCTGTGTCTTAAATGTTAATTCTTGGATTTAAACTTTGAATGAATGCTCGTTCACTAACATGGTTTCACTGCTGTGGCTCATGGGCTGCTATGTACAGAACGAGCATATAAAAAAGGAAAACTAACATTAAAAGAATTCCCTAAAACATTAATAATTAACTATGGTGACGAAATGTTTCCATTTTTGTTCATTTTAATTTTCTTTTTTGAATTAAATGAGAATATTTCCTAATAGATGGTGGGCAGAGGGAGGGAAATCACTGCATAAACTTAATCAGATTTACAACCTCAATTAAATTCCCTTTGAATCATATTTCTGATATTTCTTCGCAGAAGCTGGAAATCTAAATGTTACCAGAAGAAGTAAGGTGACATTAACACCTTTTGTTTTTTAAGTAAAACTTTGACTTCATCAGAAGCATTATTCCTTATGGATTCATTGTGGTTTTTTGTTATTATTATTTTATTTTTTGGTTTTGTTTTCTATTGTTTTGGTCAACCTAAAACAATATATTAATTTGCAATCCACCACCATCATTTTCAATTGGACTGATATACAAAATACAACCCTAATTTTTGAAACAATCATTTTAACTATACCAGTGTAACTTTGATGACTCTACATATTAGACAAAAGAAAAAACATTGGCTCCTCTACACATAAATCAACACCTATAAAATATGTCTAATTTTATACCTAATAAAAAAATAGGTATAACATAAATAATGAGGTTATCCACTTCTCTCATAGACAGAATAACTCAACTTTACAAGCCTAACAAAAAAAAAAGGCTTTCTTTCTAGACTTGTTTTAATTTCCATCCGCATTGTTCCAGCATGAGGAATGTCAATAATGAGAACAAAATAGTGTTTTGAAAAATACATCAGAAAGCTCTCAGCCCGGCGATATCTCACGAGTCCTCCCATATGCCTTATATTTTATCCATCTCACTGTCATGTTAAATCACAGTTGGGTCCCTTCATGCAAACCTCTCAGGATCTCCCTGTTAACAGGCAAGGCTCAGGGAATCTGAAAACGCTTCCACTAAACCCAAATGGTGTTTTACTGAAGTCCCTCCGGAGACAACAATATGTTCTCTCCATGATATATAGTGACACGTGGATGCGATGGAATAACTGAAGAGGATATTCACTCGGCCGTTCTTCTCACTCTTCGTGAAGACTCAGAAAATTAAGAGCGGAATGTTTAACGCCGCTTAACAAGGTCTGGGGATTGAGCTTCTCTTCCCTCCTGAGGACTGCTGGAATCCTCTGGTCCGATATCCACTGATGGAGTGTCTGTTTGACCATGATTCGTGCGCCTGGAGACCACATGAGCACACCTCATCCATCACCCACACGCACACGTGCACACACATTCAAATTCACCGTACCATCAATCTGACCCTCTTCCACCTGAGACCTTCACAGCCGACAAAGAAAACACACATGCGTCCGTCCTTAACCCCTCCTCCACCTCTTCATCCTCACCTCGTCCCCTTTCACACCCACACACAGAGGCTCCTTCACTTCCTGACACAGGTTCAGGAAAATGTCGAGGCAGTGAATGGGTCTCTTGTTTTTTTTCAGGTGACCTTGAGCTTATTACATGTGAGTGTGTTCTGATGTTCACAGACTGTGTAGGAAAGGGAAAAAACACATTTATGTCACCATAATATCTTCAATGTATCATTATAAAATAAAATATTACCCTAAAAAAATAGATTGTATTTACATTTTTACTTTAGATTAGGCCTTTAATAAACATTATGGAGCCAGAAGAAATGTTATTGTGTCAAGTCTGTGCCACAACAATTAAACAAACTAAATATATATGGTATGTTTCAAATGTATATACTATCAGTAAGTATATTTCTATTACTAATAAAATGTGTAATGATTTTTTTTTTTTGCATGGCACTTTGGAATCTTTGTTGTTTTTACTTTAAAAGCAAGAACAATATTTTTAATATTTTGTAACTAAATCTTGAATGAAACCCTTAATTAAAACACATTCTTTAGCAAAACATTAAAATGAATCCACAATGTGAACATTACGTTTTTGCCTGCGAGCACCAAGATTCAAGTGGTGCTAGATGCAGATCGTATAGGCCCGAAGATTTGCTGGAATTCTTTAATTTTTATACAACGTCAAGCCACATTAACGGACACTAACATCACCATCTCGGAAACACAATGGAGACAACGATAGAATGAAAGTCTATATTATTATATTATATATTCTATCCCAAGCCAGAGTCCAGGTATGTTGAATAAAGTCTCTAATTTAATTTAAATATTTAAAACTGTTAAAATAGCATCAATGAGCCAACTTTCTTAGCATCAAACATCTTGTCAAACTTGATGAAAAAATGTATTATTGTTGGTGACATTCTTCGGGCATTAAAAGCATCCAAATAATAAATTGTATTTTTCAACCGATTTTAACAGAATTGGGAGATTTATGGAATGATGTCTCTATGTCTGAAAGATGTGTGGGAATTATAAAAAAAAGAACCCTAAAATATATCCCAGAGTAAATGTAAACATTACATATTATTTATTACATTATATCATAGATTTATTTTATTTGGAAATTCAAAACATATACACCTATTTTGAATAACCTATGTTGTTGGAACACTTTTTGATGTTTTCCTTTGTTTGTAATGTCGAGGATGTTGTCTTCTAATCTAAATCTAATCTTTCTTATCGGGCTACAGATATTCCTGCTTTGAAATATCATAACCAAGTCTCTTTCTTTGTTGATAAAATTCAGTATGAATTAATTTATTCCTTCCTAAACTGAGACTGTGATGCTCCTTCTCTATCACATACACAAAGATGTTTAAAATATCATAATAGTTTGATCCACCATGTTATTAATTGAGGACATCAATTACTTAAGTACATTTCAGTCCACTGGAACCAGCAGCAGTGGAAAATCAAATCCGACAAACGTGCAACTTACGTACTTCCGAGTTGAACGAGTCATTGAACACCACAACACTTGCATTCGTGCAATCAATCTTTTCGTATTCATGAATTTACACAGCAAAGTAAACACGGGTCACAAAGACGCAGAGAGCAAAGTAAAGTTTCTGGAAACCAATTTATTTGTTTTAAAGCCTTTTAGCAAAGACAGCATTCATTCCTCTGTGGTGAAAGGTAGATAAAAATAAAAACATCCCCACGGACGTGCATTATAAGAAGACCTTTTACACTACTGAGTGCAAATATATTCTTTCTATATCCATAATTTATGACATCAATTACATGTATAACACGTAGCTCTCTGACTGCGCGCCACAGTCCAGCATGTCTGTCTGCTCTTCCTTCTCCGTGCTATCAATTCTGAATTAAAGATGGGTTGTTGGTGTGTTTTCGCAGCAGACATAAAGAGTGAATTAAAAGCACGGGCTGACAGAGAAGCATATGGTAGTACTTTCTGCACGAGGAAAAACACAGCAAAGATTAATTGATTATAGCAGGCTCTTCCACCACCCCCTCCGGTGTCTTAAGTGTACGCCTGTGTGTATACAGACTGATTTCAAACAGCATGTCTGTATTGAAAGGCCCAGAAGGGAGACCTGTCAACACGTATGTTGGTATCTGCAGTGGCGTCGACATTTCCAACGATTTTACACTTGGAAAACCGGAGTTAAACAGGCAACGCATTACACATGCATTACAGCTTTCATATAACAGTTGGGTTATATTTTTTAAATGCGGAATGTTCTCAGTGACTCGTCTAGTCCGGGATCCATTTATTCCTCCAGCAAGTGTTTACTCTCACAGTTGGAGTCGCGAGACGAGGAGTGACGGTAATGAGAAAGATGCTGCTGTCAGTGTTGTGTAAACAATCTCCAGAACCACGGCGACATTTATTTTGATGGTCAGTTATGCCAGGATTGAATTAAGTCTAATGGACGGCGCGGACAGAAAGAATAGAGCGAAAGGAAGAAGAGTGAGAAGATAAGTTCCTTGCGTATTGACGGATGCAGAGGAGAAGAAAAGTGTAAGAGGGAGAGAGAGAAAGACTACTCAGGGGAAATCAGCTCTCTGCACTCATAAACAAATTCATCATCAGCCCTGACAAACCACACGCCGCATAATGATAAGCTGTGCTCTGAGCGGGCGAGTCAGAGGAAGCAAGGGCACGATATCGCGGAAAAGAAGGCATTTAAAGCAAAGATTCTTCATTGAACAATGCTTTTAAAGATCACATTTGCATATGTTCAGAGACAAATTACAATCGGCTTATTGACGTCTTGGCGTTTTTTTAAGGTAGCTTAAGAAATCCTAGAAATACCACCTTAAAAAAAGAATTGTTTATTAATTTAAATCTTTGAAACTGCAAAAAGGTAACAAAATATAATTTAATATATTGAGATCCAGACATTTTCCAGAAATAAAAAGAGGTCTATAAAGATTCTAGCATTACATTTTTTAATTCCCCACAAAATAAAACCAATGTCATGGGAAACACAAAAAAACAACCATTGAAAAGTTTAGATATTTTTTCCCAAGTTTTCTTAAAAAGAAAATAGCCAAAGTCTACGTATCTGCAATAAAGTCTGTAATTTGATAATAATCTAAACAGGTAAAATAGCATATATACAAAACAAGAATTTTGGCACTAAGCACTATAGAAAAATGACGGAGAAACAAAGGGAACAATTTTAGGCATGTCAATTCATCCAAATGAATATACATTTATTAAGTGACTTTAGAGATAGAAAGATTAAATAATAATGTTCTGGGAATTTACTGTAAAAAAAAAAGAAAAGAAAGTGAAATGGCTCCATAAATAAAACTATTGTTACATGTTCAATTGCCGAGCTGATGTGAGTTTTTCTTTCAGACATTTCCAGAACAAAGATGACAATAAACCTATACATAAAAATGTATTTTATTCTCCTACATGCTACTCTCAAGACTCCTAGTGAAGGAAAATCCAAATTATTATTTGTACAACTGCTGTTTCATTTCAGTAGAGTTTTCATTGTGAGTTCATCAAAGTGTCCTCTTTCCCATGTTTACTGTTTGCTGTTATCGCTGCAGTACAAATAAATCCAATGATTTCAGCGGTGATGGTAAGTGATGGCAGACTGGGTGTGGTGCAGGCGAGGGGAGGACATGGGCCCCTGAGATGGAGGAGCAGAGGGGCTGCCAGGGGCTGGACTGACAGCCCATAATTATGGCTCATTTTCAGTCATTAAGCCATGGAGTGTAAGCAGCTCTTTCTCTCTCTCTAAGGCAAGAGCTCTGACTAATAATGAAGCCCCCTCCCTTTTTCCTAGCAATACACATTTGCACAAACATTTGCAAAATGTTGGGTATGGATACACACACGACGATGTATCTTTTTATGTGCGTTTGAATGGTATCTTTATTTTTAACAACTCCTTTCATAAAAGAGTTTCCCCCATGTAAAATTAAAAGTAATATTATATCATTGTAGTACAACCCATGTTAAAACAAATACACACTACTAAATTGTATGTATTTTAAGTCTGTCTTTTAAGAGTCCATATAAAAAAGATTGGCAGTATAATTTGGTAAAGAAGTGGAAAAGAATATGAGCCGTTTGAAATAAAACAAAAATCTCTCTATACTGAGTGAAGGCAAAGGGAGCTGTCCAGAGACACGTGGTGCTGATTTCAACTACGCTTTCGTCTCCCTTATTCCCATCGTCCTCAGCCCCCAACTCGTGTCTCACCCCTTTCTTTACTCCTCACTCAGTTCTGACTGTGCTGTCAGAGGACCCACCATCTCCTTTGAACTACAGTACTGGCACCCTGCAAAGATCAAACTTCGAGCTGCTCCCTGCCATGAAATATTTACTGCACAGAAGGGACATATTCAGTCGAGAGCCTGGTACAAAGGTGCAACGCAAAAGATACAGAGAATATAAAAGAAGGGTTTTTTTTAACCAAGAAGAAGGAAAACAATGTGAGAGTATGATAAAATGTTACTTTTGAATCTGTATAAAATGAGTTTGGAATTAATAAAATAAGTTCAATAAAGATGAAAGAAGAAATGATTGAAGTATTCAGAAAATTTGGACCAAATAATGATCTATATTGGCCATCGTTGAGTCCACCTTGACCTCCTCCATCACCATGTGGTACTCAGCTGCGACAGCTACGAACTGAAACAAACTACAGCAGATATTTGTGTCCTGCTGAGAAGGTGATTGGCTGCCTTCTCCCAGTATTGCCCGAACTGTCGTGCAGGCAGGATCGTAGCCGACCCTTCTCACCCGGGACACCCCCTCTTTGCACTTTACGCCTCAGGCAGAAGAATAAGATCAATCTGGACTAGAACATCATCGTTAAAAAACTTGTTTGGTGTCCTGATCAAAAATATTACTTTTATATAATAACTTGTAGTTATTTTAAATGCTGCTTTAATATAATGTCTCTTGTTTTATTTGATCGTATTGTATTCTATTCATCTCATTTCATTTGTTTATTAATATGTATTTCATTATTTTCTAAATTGCTGAATATAAAACCAATCCTGTGTTAAGGTAAGGTAAGGTAAGGTAAGGTAAAACTTTATTGATCCCTCAGGAGGTCTCCTTTGGGAAATTGTTTTTTTACAATAGCCAGCAATTTTTCATAAACAATAAAAAATAATACATAAATAAAAAATAAAATAAGAAGAACATAAAGAGGAAGAACAAGATGACACAATCTAAGTCTAAAGACAAAGACAAAGAACATAGGTCAAGGAAAGAAAAACAACAAAGACAAAGATACAAAGACTAACATGGAACAGAACATCCAGATACTCTCACTCCACTCCTGCCCCCGAACTCAGAATTGTACAATTTAATAGCCCGAGGGATGAATGAGTCCCTGAGTCTATTTGTTTTGCACCTGGGTAGGAGCATTCGTGCACTCATTCTGCTTCTCTGCTCACTGATGACAGTGTTCAGAGGATGACTGTCATCATCCATGATGGACAGTAGTTTGTTCAATGATATCCTCTCAGCAACTGTCACCAGTGAGTCCAGCTTCATTCCAACCACAGAACCAGCCCTCCCGATCAACCTGTCCAACCTGTTGACACTCCTCTTGGACACATTTCCACCCCAACACACCACAGCATAGAACAGGACACTGGCCACCACAGACTGGTAGAACATGCAGAGGAGCTTCTTGCAGATGTTAAATGAACGAAGCCTCCTCAGAAAGTACAGTCTACTCTGAACCTTCTTATACACATGGTCTGTGTTGCAGGACCAGTCCAGTTTACTGTCCATCCACACACCGAGGTACTTATAGTTGTCCACTATCTCCACCTCGTCGCCTCTGATGGACACTGGACGTGGCTTTGTCCTGGACCTCCCGAAATCCAAGACCAGCTCCTTGGTTTTTGAGGTGTTCAGCTGCAAGTGGTTCCTCTCACTCCAGTCCACAAAGTCACGTATCAGACTCCTGTACTCGTCTTCGCTGTTGTCCCTGATGCATCCAACAATGGCAGTGTCGTCAGCATACTTCTGGACGAGACTCAGCTCTGAGTTGTAGCAGAAGTCTGAAGTGTAGATGGTGAAGAGGAGAGGGGCCAGTACTGTCCCCTGAGGTGCTCCTGTACTGCACACCATAGTGTCAGACTTGATGTCCTTCAGCCTGACATACTGTGGTCGATCAGTAAGATAGTCCGTAATCCAGGAGACCAGACCAGGGTCCACATGCATCTCAGTCAGTTTGTCCTGCAGCAGAGTGGGTTGGATAGTGTTGAAGGCACTAGAAAAGTCCAGGAACAGGATTCTCACTGAACCGCTTCCTTTATCCAAGTGGGAGTAGGTCCGATGCAGGAGGTGAAGGATGGCATCTTCCACACCAACTGCTGGCTGGTAGGCAAACTGCAGGGGGTCTTGCGCGTGCTGGACTTGTGGCGTGAGATGTTTGAGGACCAGCCGCTCCAGTGTCTTCATCAGCTGCGAAGTCAGTGCCACCGGTCTGTAATCGTTATGCAACACATCTGGTGTTTTTTCGACACGGAAAACTTTTTAAAACAGAGTGAACAACCATTTAATAAAAGAATGTCAATTAAAGATCTGTTGTTGTTCATTCAATGTTTTTTTATGGATTGCAAAATAAGTTTTCCAGATGATTGCTAACTCATTTAGATGTTTTTACACTTAATGTAATGTAGGAAAGTTCTATCAAGATTGAGCTTTACATTGAAATCACAGTATAGGTGAACATTATCCACTTTTCAGGACATAATTTACAATTTAAGTTGTTGTTTTTTTACCTTTGTATACTGGACAATCTGTATAAGTACATACAATAAACTTGTTTACAGTAAGTTATTGCACTATATATTTTATTGAGTATTGTTTTGATTGTTTAAGCGCTTTGTGGCCCTGGTCTGGAAAAGCGCTCTATAAATACTAATTACTTACTTACTTACTTACTGTATGAAAATGTGATGGATTCACGCAGCCTCACCACTGGTCAGGTGTCTCCAGTGTGACGACACACCCTCGGACCAACACCAGCAGCACCAGCACAGGGAGGGCCCAGACAGGTCCCAGCTGGTCCCTGCTAACACATTCCGCTGCACCCTAATGGCAGTGTGCCCCTCAGCCTCCCTGACCCCAACTCTAACACCCCTTCATGGGCCCCCTGGGATCCCGCGGGGCCAGAAGGGGGTGAGGAGACGGAAGGTTTGGGAGTAGGAAGGGGGAGGAGTGACACAGATGAGGGAGGACACTCCAGGTGGCGGGACAGCTCTGAGGGAATTGGAAGTCATGAATATATTAACTGACAGGAGGGGGAGTAATGAATTCTAATTAAATTATATGTGCTGAGCACCACACGAACACGAGCAAACACGCCAGGGATATTTCAAGGGGGCCGACATAATTACACCTTTCATGAAGTTTGATAAAAAAAAGGGAATAAGTGTGAGACAATTCTGGATGCGAAACACAGCTTCAGCTCCGTCCTCTTCCAAAAAAAGTTTGCAGAACAAAGTTTCAGGACTATTTTTCATTGAAGTAATAATAACTATTTTTATTTATTATTATTTTCATATTTAAATTTTAACAAAATGTTTATAAGCAAATAAAGATCAACTTGAATTGACTACTAAATTTTTGTGATTGATGTAGATGAAGCTCCTCCCATATAAAGTTGCAAAGACCGGTACATGACCGACCTCCAGGAGACAGAAGGTGAGAGGGGGTCCAGCTGTCTCCCTAGGCTGGAAGTGACTGAGGCGGCGACCATGTACTTCCCTCCTCTTATCCCCATCCCATCACCCACTTTGTCCCTCAGTGTCGCCACAGGCAACTGTCAGCACAAGACCCTCTCTGCCATGGTCGCACAAACACAACTGACGGACGGTCAGTCAGCAGCAACATGCGGGAGAGCGACACCGAGAAGAAGGAGAAGGAAGAGGAGGACAGCTACAACACAAAGATAGTGAAGGTGTCTGTATTTGAGGGAAGTTGTGGTGAGTGAAGGGGAGGAGAGAGTGACGTGGGCAGGGCACAGATCCACACATGCCTCAGGCAACACAGGAGAGAGAGGAGATGAGAGCTCCCCCGTCTATTGTTCAACTGATCCAATAAACAATATTCCAATCCCTATGATCCAGGGAGTATTAGCTTATCCAAACGGGACCTCCTCTGAATAAAAGAAAAAAAAAGACTGGCCATTATTTTCACTCTCCTCTTTGTTTGACCATTTGCATTGTTACCGTGACAACTGTGTTCTTTTATTAAAAGTAAAAGAAAAATATATTGAAGAAGCATTATTTTATCATTTTTTTTAAAAGACATGAATGTTGTTTATGGATGATTAACCCTTGTGTTATCTCAGGGTCAAGGTGACCAGAAGGACTGAAAACAAATGTGTTTAAATTATCCCCTGTGTTGCCTTTTGTTTAAGTTGAACGACCTCCACTGCTGCATATGTATTTCTCAAACCAGGGAGGTCGTTCACCTTAAACAACAGGCAACACAAGGGATACCACAAACACATTAGTTTTTGACCCTTCGGGTCACCTGGACCCCTAAGGTAACACAAGTAATTAAGTAAATTGGGTTAAGAACCTACAGAATATACAACATATTATCACACCCTATTTTACAGTAAAACCCAACCACCAATTTATATGTATAGGTACTCAAACCTATATTGTTTTTTTATCTAATTTTCTACTTAATACGAAGTCTGTATATAATTTATTGTAAATCTGAATGCCTTGTGGATTTAAAATAATTACATTTAACTGGGAATAGAAAAGTCTAAATAAGTAAATAATCCTCTTTCTCTTGATCATAAGAGAAACAAACCTTTAATTCAATTGTGCATCTTTTTTAGTCCTTTTTCTGGCATTTTAAGAGTATTCACTGTTGATTTTCCTTCACTATAAAGACAGGCATTATGGGAGTTTCTGCATCAGAGAGTTGACATCAGAGGTTGACCCCCTGGTCCATGATCACCATCCAGAGAAGTTCTTTATCCACGGTGGAGGTCTACAGAATCCTGGGCTGCATCAGATCCCAAGACCTGAATAATCTGCACTAATTTACCCTGAGTTATGGATTACAATACTGACATGCAGAGAGAAAGAAACATTAGACGTCTGTCATCCGACACACATTCTGTTCTCCTTTTTTCTCCTCTAACCAAAACCAACAGCAAACTTCACTTCCTCTTTCTACCGGTGGTGTACAAAGTGTAATTAAACAAATTGTTATTATGTATCTTTTCTCAAGAAATAATGATGTTTCTTGTTGTTAAAGCCAATCATGCTCAAACCTGGCCTAAATGGAAATAAACACAATATAATAAGGTATTAATAACACGTTATACACCTTTTTATTAAATATTTAAAAACAATACTTCATCTTAAAATAAAAAGAGACAGTTCATTCACGGTGTATGTAGAAGGTGTAGGTAACGGCAGGATCCACGTCATGGCTGTTAATTATAGTTTCTAAAGACCAATTAAAAACCGCAGTCACACAGGCTTTGTTTCAAGGTTTCTATTATTCCGCGACTGAGAAAGATACGATGTGAGGCAGACAAAGATAAACATAGATTGAGATGACGGCGGGATAACCGGTTATCTTAGCACTCACATGCCTTCAGCTTTGTCCTTCCTTTACCCCTTTGCTTTCTCTCTATCTCTACTTTTCTATCGCTGAAGATCTCTCTTAAGTAATCTGTTTTCCTAAAGCCCATGTCACCATGTCCTCTTTCAATATAACATGCTTATTGCTTATCGTAAGACCGCTATCACCTCATCTCTTCACACACCCCTTTTTTTTTTTTTCGTTGGGACTTGTGTTCGCGTCCAGAGATGTCTTGAATACATAAGTTAAAAAATGAATTAAATAGACCAAGCACATGGATGTGTTTAAGTCCTCATGCATGTAACTTACATGCATGTTACTTTAAATGTGCCAAACTGAACCACGGCCAGAAAAAATAAAATAAAAATATTGTTCAAGTCCAGGGACTGTGTTGAAGTGTTCAATCAAGGATTCAAGGACTAATATGACGTGTTTCAAGAGATTTTTGGGATTTGCAGAACGAGTGTGATTGATGAAGTAAAATATTTATAAGAAGTGAATTGGTTCGTAAATCTGTAAACCACCAAAAAAAGTTGATAGTGGATCTTGGTGAAATGAAAGGATCCCTTATCTAACTTAGATGTGAGTAGATTTTTGGTCTCCTTCTTTGGTCTGAACCTGGATTAAGGAAGCTTTTGAAGGCTTTCTTAGTCACTTGTACGTCTTCCAAGCACTGCCGCTTATGAGACAAGTTCAATTCAGAGTAAGCATGAACAGAAAATATGAGTCATTCACCATCTTTATATCGCTGCATTGGAGACCTAAGGGTCAGTGTTGGTTTAATGATGAAAGCAGCGTGAGTTCAAATCCAAGGCTGTGTGATTTATAATGTGTCTTGTATTGTTAACAATTATAATAAAACATTTATTCTTTACCACTTAATACCTTCTGGGGCTGGAGCCTATTCTAGATTCAATGGGAGAGAGGCAGGGCACACAAAGATATACAGCCATTCACACACAACTCATACCTAAGGACAATTTCCCCAAGTTTTCTATCAACCTCTGTGTTTTTGGACTGTGGGAGGAAACTGATTGCTCTGAGTGCCCAGAGCAAACACACACAACACGGGGAGAACAAAAAACTCCACACAGAAAGGTCACAAGTTTGCTCCAACCCGAATGGAAGCGAACTGGTAACCTTCTTGCTGTGAGGCGATTGCATTAACCTCGGCCACCGTGTACCACAATTTTAATAATATCAAGAATTTTATTGGCTATGTACTGTTTTAGTGATTAGTTTGTATGTTTATTAACTGCCCTAAAGTGATAGTTCACCCAAAATTCACTCATTTTATACTTAAGTCGACTAAGGGTTGGGATTTTTTTTAGAGTGATCTGCTCTTTTTATGAGTTAAAGGCAAAAATGCATATCAAGGTAAATATTGCAAGGGCTGTCTATTTTCTAGAAAAGATATTTACCCATACTACACTGTATCTGTGTAGGATGTTGGCCTTTAATCAACTGCTGAAAGTAATCTAAAAATATAGAATTACTTAAGTTTGTCTGGAGAAAAATCCTAGTAGTAGAGGCTTCAGTGTAAGATGGATGTTTTGAAGTATCTTTTTGGATGAAGATGAAGACGATGGCAGCTGAGCTCCCGTAGCTACATTTAAATGGACACGCTATTTTGGCCTATGACTCTAAAAGGGAACAGATCACTCTAAAAATCATCCCATCACTTAGTCGACCTATGGATGAGTTGAAAATGAGTGAATTTTGAATATCACTTTAATGTTAAAAAACATTGAGGAAAACAATAAAGCAAATGCATATTTACATTGTTAAGAATAAAAATAAAAAGAGCATTTTTATTGGTTGTTTAATCTCACGTACATAGACTATAAAATGTAGAAAATAATTATATATTGATTACTGGAATTTAATAATGATTTTTAAATAAAATAGTTTAACTATTAACAGCGGTAAAGTTTTCTATAAATCATTCAGCATCGGAGCATAAATAAAACATTACTCATAGCTGTCAAACGGAATATATATTTTTATATATTATGCGTGCATGCTGCACAGAAGCTTAGGAGGTGCGAGACAGCAGATGGGTTAGTCATAAGACGCCCCAAGCTCCCAGCACCAATCAACGGATGCAGTTGTGGCTGATGTTCCTGTGGCAAATTACTTTATTACGATGAAAGAAATCTTCTAGAAATATATATCTAATTCAAGATAAAGTCTTACAGGCGCTGACTGATGGATTCGACCCTAAAGTAATTCTTCTGCACAGTCTTTGAGCAAAATTGAGCGCAGGAATAAAAAAGTATTCGAGTGATTTACGGAGAGAAAATTAAAAGGCATGATGAAAAAAAAGCCGGCTGCTCATCCATCCTTACGTTTGCCGCATAAATAAGTATACTGCCATTTCTTGCTGTGTCAATGTGTGCATGTCTGTGAGACAGATGAACGTGGACTGGTGTATGAGCAGAGTCGGGCTGATGACAATGACAGGACTTGATGAGCAGATATAGCTGCGGCTGATGCCCTGAACATATGGATGGGTATTGTTGTGCCTCCCCCTCACCACCACAGATGGTGCCCGCAGCAACACAACAAAACCTAAGCCATTGTTTTACCAGTAGCAATCATAATAAGGGGAAGGGAGGGATAGGGACAGCAGAAATAATTACCTCTGTAGCCAAAAAAAAAAAAAATAACATGTCCTTCTCCAGAGCTGGTGTCCAGAAGGGCAGATTCCTGAGAGAAAGCAGCCAGAACGCTTGTTGGTAATTGACTGATATGGTAATGAGAGCCTAATTATACCCAGTGTATGAGCGCAGAGAGCCGCCTACGCCGTCACTGCCCTATGACCTGCTTTCTGACTAACTGTCATTTCATCATGCCACATCACTCAAGGGCTGATCAGATCTGACCCTTAATAGACAAGCAATATTGTACACACTCAGGCTAATCGCACAAGCACACACACACGCACGCACACGCACACGCACACACACACACACACACACACACACACATTGTGTGCAACACTCGACACACTGTCGTGTCCCTAATGTGTTGCAGCAGAATCATCATAACCTGTCAACAACTGACCAATTGTACCCAAAAGGATCCTCAGAATACTAATGAAATGTAACTTAAAAATCTTGAAATTGATTTCCTGTATATATAACACGAAATATCTCAACTTATCAAAGTGGTTCCTTTTGATGGAGTTTGTTAATTACCCAAAAAAGAAGGAGGTAATTTTCTGGCCTTTGTTCACGAGGTTTCCTGCAGCTTTACATCTGGTTTTATTTTTGACAGTGATGTGAGCGCTGCTGAAATTACTCCACGGGGATCCCAAAGTAAAAGCCCTTTTGACCAAAGGGGATTTTTAACTCAGTGGAGTCCCCAACATGTAAGCTACGCCACTGTGTTAGGTGATTAAGTAAGTTAAATATCCGCAAGGAGCTTATTTCCCATTAAAATCGCCTAATGACAAATATTACCGTGGAAGAAGAAACTGTATCTTTGAGATACTGTGTCATTTCACACTAAAATGTTTTTTTTATTTTATGAAATATTTGCTTTACAAATGATGGATTATTTGGATATATGGGTCGTTTATTTCTTTGTCAATGTGAGCAGATCTCTAGAGTGGTGGGTAGTGTTGCAGCCTCACAGCAGGAAGGCTTCCTACACCATTATTTCCTGCCACAATCCAAATGCACCCAGTGACTCAAAATTGTCCTCAGATGTGAATGTGAGTGTGTTGGTCTGTATAGTGCTGACATAAGGCAGCAGACTTTCCTAAGAAATAAGATTACAATTTCAAATATTTAAATATAACGTTAAAATGGACTAGTAATGATAATGATAATCAAAACAATATGATTACTGTTGTTTATCTGAACATATTGAAATTTAAACTTCCAGTTCTATTTATATTTAAATAAATAAATCTCTGAATTATGTTTTTTAAACTGTTATAAAAATGTATTTATTGATTTATTTATCCTCAAAAATCTTTCCTGAAAAAATGTATTTCATTATTTTCATTCAATTAAAGATAAAGTTGTTTTGAAATTTAACATTTTATAACACCATAATTATAATGGGTATTTGTTTGTTTGTGCTTTTCCCACAAATATCTGGCCTAGTAATAATAATAAAAATAATACAGTGACAAAATCCTGATATAAGAAAGAAGAAAATAAATGACTGAAGAAAGTTAGCACTGCACTATTCATTAATTATTAACTCATTTTACCCTGTCCAAAGGAAGATTTAAAATTATTTTTTTATGTTAAATTACGTATTCAGGTTGCATACAAGAAAGAGAAAGAAGTCTATTAAATGGCCACGAGCGTCTTCTTCCTTGTGTGTCCTCCGTGTTTTCCAGAACGGATTTTGTATTCGTCTTCAGCGTAGCTGCTCTTTGTGCGTTCTTTTCCACGGTGCAGCCTTCAAACAATAGCAGCTCATTACGTGCGTAGCCTTGGAGTGTTATGGCAGTGAATGAATGTTGAGTCGGAAGGTGAGAGTTTTGTTTGTGTTTACCTTTAATTCAATTAATCATAAGGCAAGTCTGAGTTATTCGTGTTAACACATGTTTGTGTGTTTTTCTCTAAGTATGGAGTTGCTATCAGCGGAAGACATTCACATATCTTCTACAAATAGACGAGAAAAAAATCACATTATATAATACATAACTGAATGCGATTTATTTGCATAAATCAATTATATAAGTGTGTTTTTTATCAAGCAGGAAATAAAGGTGTAAGAAAAGAACGGCAGCAGAGAAGACAGGCCGTCTAAAGTTGATTTAAAATAGCTTTTGGGATGAATTATTCATCAGATGTCATTGTCATCTCCTTCTTGTCTACATTTAATTGACAGGTGCCGTAGGTGAGTCCATATGGCACATGAGTCCGGATGCACACGCACAAAGACTCAGGTGCACAAACTGGCAGCAGGAGAACAAATGATTTGCTGAATATGAAGTCATTTCTAAAAAAAAAAAATGTACATGGTGTTGAGACACAGCTCTACGGGGCAAATAACACATTGTCTTTCCTTCTAATTGGTGCAATTTCTGCCCAATTGTATCCGATAATAAGCGGTTGTTCTCGAGGTGGTTATGGTGAGCCTCCCCGAAAAACAAATGCCCCGTAGTGATGGAAACATGACTCTGGGAGAGTGTTAGTGAGCACATGCCGGGCGTCTTGTTAGCACTGCAAGTGTACAGCTAAATTAGTCTCCTCTCTGCCTCCATCATCTGCTCTCAGACCTTACAGCTGTCACAGGGATCACGTCTGTCTCTGTTTATTTATGTCTTTCAAAAGTGCAACATCAAGAGTAATGTATTTTATTCATGTCCGAAAGTGGCATATTCGCTGCAATAATTTAAATATCAAATTTATATTTTCATATTTATATGAAAATATAAATTTCAGCATTAGTCTTGTCAATTTAAAAAAATACAGTTCTGCATTTTCCCCAAAACAAAAGTAAAGAGACTCATTACAAGTGTTAGCTGAGCTAGCTTACCAAATAAGTCAGATAATACAAGACATTAGGTGGGTGCTGGCAGTTGGAGTTCTATTTGTTTGTTTGTGACCTCAAGTAAACGTATTTAAAGAGTTAAGAGCTGAACTTTTTCCCAAAACAATTAATAATAATGTTTCCAGAGTCCAACTTTATCGAGCTCTTGACCTCAAACACAAAGTAGTCTGAGGTTAGTACTGGATATCTGGTATTAAGTGAGGGTTGGACTCTTTTCTCTGTGGCTGATTCTGTTCATAACTTTTATGGTCAGAATTAGGCGTAGCCAGGGCGAGGAGGGGGTCCGGTTTGGTGGTCTTGGGATTATGTAACTACTTTTTGCGGATGACTTGGTTCTGTCGTCTTCATCAGACAGTGACCCGCGGCAAGGATGAGTATCAGCACCTCCAAGATAAACACTTTTTTTGTCACTTTAACTAAAATTAACTGTAAATTAGTGAAATATGAGTCAAACAAAGCTGATCTATATCATCGGGTTTTTCCTTCTGATTCCAGTTTTGGTGATGTATTTATTTATGTACTTAAGGTACATTTTTGGCACTATTTTGCCATTTTTCTCCTTCAACCTCTTAAGCACCATCTGTGAAAATGAATATCAACATTAAACTGGACCACAGTGTAAAAAAAAAGGTTGGGGACCACTAGTCTAGAGCAAACGTGTGGCCCCTTGTGTGACTGACAGCAGCAGGTTTTTGGTTTGGATCATAGGTGAGCATTAATTAAGTGGATGAGGATTGATAACTGACTAGAGGGTCGCTGCAGGACGGGTGTTTATGGGACAGATGGATGGGGTTCTTGTGTTAATGAAGGGAGCAACTGGATTTACATAGTCCGGGACCTCCCCCTTCAGGGAAAGAGTAAGTCTGTCTAGAGGAACACAAACAGCCACAGTTCTCTTACTTTGGAGAGGATTCATTGGTAAGGTGGTTCAGGTTCGCTCGATTGAATTCATGTTGGTCCTGACAGATCTGAGTGCTCATCTGTAGATCCCCCATGAGTACAGTATGTAAGAAGGAGGAGGTGTAGGTGTCTTTGTTCGGGCCCCGATGACCTGACCCCTGCCTATAGGACAATGATTAATGGAACGGCGAATGGGTGGAAGCTGGACCTTGTATCATCACTGTCAGCTTTCTATTTGTATAATAATTGATGACAAATCAATACACAAAGGTTACGGTAAAGTCAAGTGATCACCAATTAGTGGTTGACTGTTCAGGCCGAACACGTCTGCCACTAAAAGTTAACTTAATGGTTCTTTACCTCTACCTGAAGGGTTTATCATTTCAATGTAAAAAAGAAAATTTTGTTCATGTGTTCCAAAGTTCTATCTGAATTGTTTTTATAGTTGTATTAAATGAGCTCCTTGGCAGAGGTACTTTTTGAGTTATTTTGGAATTATTTAAGTGCTTCAGGTATTTAAATGTTACTGTGAAATGTGCTTTACAAATATAAATTACTTACTTACTTTAGTAAACCTTATATATTTTGCCCACTGGCCACTAATTTTCATTCTCTAAAATTAATTTAGTTGTTAAAACCATAAACTGTAGTTTTAAAACATTATTTTTGGCTCCCCTAGGGTCGGAATGGTTCAATTGCATTGCTTTTGCCGCCACCAATTTTCTCTTTGTTAAAGAAAAGAGAAAAAAAGTTTTTTTGTGTCAGTTAATAAGTTCATCTTCCTAGTAACTTCACAAAGTATTTTCATTATTTCTCTGACCCAATGGTGGTCACGTGACAATCTCTCCAGAAGACTTTACCTGATGAGGAAGGTGGTGAAAATAAAATAATCCAAATCAAAAAAGTGAGTCACACCTGTTCTAAAATGTTATCAATCATTACATATATTACAGTATAGAAAAAAAAGAGAGAGATATCTTTGTTCTTTTTGTTGGCATTTGTATATTTGTGTTTTCAAACAATTAATGCTTAAAATGGTTAGGCACAGGTTACCTTAAAGGTAAAAAAAATATATATTTTTTCAAGTTGTATTACACTTGTGCTACTCATTGAACATTCTGCCTGAACTAAATCGTTAAAATGCTGCATTACAACAACAAACAAATACGACCCAGAGGAGCGAACGAACTTCAATGCAAGTGGACAATAGACGTCCAATTTGCAAGGGTCAAAAGGTGACCGGGGTCCCGACCGGTGGGGTCAGCCTCTATTCATGTCGTCTGTGCTGCCACCAGTACAGCAGCTTGTATTTGCTGATCAAGTCATCTGCTGACTAATGTGCCGCGGAATAGGAAACACAAAAAGCATTCACACTTTTATTTCTCATTTTATTGTCCCCGGAACAAGTGATTTGTTGCTGAGTTTGACCTGACTCCCGTCTTCGTCTCAGTCCTAGACCCCGCGGAGATCCCTGCAGAACTGCTTTTGAACAAGATCCAATAAACAAACAATTACAAGAGGGCAATACAAATCTGGCAGAATTATTTCCTGACTCTGTGGCGTTTAAATTGTGATTTCACAGGCCTTTTGAAGCGGGGACAGAAGGCCAAGCCAAACAGCAGCTACTTTCCAAAGACACACACATCCCTCCCTCTGACACACACACACTGTGATTTCCATGGTCCACTGTTCTTGAACAGCTTGTAATTACATCTCATAGCCCAATGTCATGGCTCACATTTTCAATTTAATGTAACGATGTAATGCATCGTGGCCCAAGGTAACATTCATCTTGATGTGGGTCTTATGCTGCTTGTAACTGAATCACCGATTGAATAATTAAATTTCCCGACATCTACTATCACTAAGCATTGTGGAGAGTGACCACAGTTATATTCCTCACCTAAGTGATTGATTCAGTTATAGTAAAAGGATGCAGTAAGTAGCTTCTCTGTGTGTTTGTCTGACCGCAGCTGAGCGATAAAGACCCACCGTCACGTAGGAAAAAGATCAATAGTAGCTGCTTGTTGCGTTTGAGTACACTTTTGTATGCAAATATTTTCTTCGTTTTAACCTACAAACTCATTGACCAACTTTAATATAAAATTTCAAACAATTATAAAATCAAAAATTACATTTTCATTTATATTTCATTTAAGATACATACTTTTTCCTGAATATATATTTTAAGATTGTTTTTAATTCTTTAGAGAGACAAGAAATACTCACTTAAAGGAAACATGAAAAACAGGGAAAGGTCCTAAAATAACGTATTTTAACAAGTTATATTGAGAGTTTAACTAGAAACATTTCTGCATTGTCAGGTGTGTAGTTCTACCTCACAAGGGGCGCGTTACATTTGAGGCAATCCTGGGTCTTCAAAAGAATATCTTCATAAAGAAATGTTTAGCAGATTTGTCTCTCTCTGTGGTGCAGAAGGAGCTGCAAATTCTACTGCCGCCTGCTGTCCCTCTAAACTTATTACTAGCAAATATATTTAAAATGCTAAACAAGGTATTGAAATATATATGTAAAATAAATCCATGGTGTTACTATTGATTGGGTTTAACCTATGCATGCTTAACTGTCTTATACATTTTATTATAATAATATTATAATATTTTTGATTAAATTAAAGAACACATTCTAGACTAGTAAAAACTAGATTTAAGAGTATTTGGACGTGTGTTCCTTTGTTGCGCAGCACTATTGTCTCCATGATATTGTTCTTAGTAGCATCATTATACCCCGCACCCCCCACTCCAAATGCATCTGCCAGTCCCGTCTATTGTCCAACAGTGGACCATACAAACAGGCCTCAATTAGGCAGCCTGTCGCTCTCTCTGTAGCAACAAGATTGTTTTGGCTTGCTCCCTGTCGCTGCACCTGTCTCACACATGCAGGAGTCCTTTGATGAGCTGTAACTTAAACCCATTTCAAATTACCCAACATAAAAATAGCATGTGGCCACAGGCAAACCCCAGATTGATGATCGCTTCAGTTAAAATTACTCGATTGTACTAATTACAACCGAGGATGGATCATAGAGGATATGACCACCCGATTCAGACATAAAGGAAATCAGTGTAAGATTATTACACAAAGACTTGTAATTCTATTTTGTACAACAATTTCTCAATGATATGATTTATTCTCAACTCAGTAGAATGACACAGTGGAGCATAGCTGTACAAAAAGCGGTAGAAACATACAAGAGTTGTCGGTTGAATATTACAAAAATGTCTGGACTTTAAACTGCTGGATTCTTATCTTGATGCGGCAAATCTATAATTTCATCCACGAGGTTCTCTAGCATGTAGCGCAAGAGCAAGACAGAAGGGATGATTACAGAAAAATACCATAGTTAGACATTTGACTGTTTTTGTTTTGTTTTTGTTTTTTTTAGCTAACTGTCTTACTGTTGAGGTACTAGCATTATTTGAACTTTAAATTCTTGAAGCTAATAAAGTGGTAAACTCCCTAGCTTGGAAATTGCTGTACTTCAAATAATATGATGGGAGAAAAAAATTAAATGTTTCTTCTGCTTTTAAAAGAAAAATCCAATCTATCTTAACCGTCAACATGACGGCAACCTCAGAGGGAACATAAGTGAACACACAGACAGTTCAAATGCTCTTTTTCACACGTGGAAACAGCAAAGCAGGAATCACGGCCTATTGACATACATGGCAAACAGCCTAAACCACAGATGCAGCTCAGGTAGATCAGAAGAGAAGAAACACAATAACATGACACAACAAAAGCTTTTATGTCTTACAGCTTGGGATAGTGATGGGCTTATGAAACAGTTTTATGTTGTGCAAAGGGTCAGTAGGAGGCGCCAATCAGTTTAACAATGATGTAACGGTTCATTAGAAAAATCGTTTAAAAATGGCAGAGACCGCCATCTAGTGGGCTCTGAAAATAATGTCACTGCTTCATGAGGCTTTATCAGACCATCACTAGCTTGTGATGGTAGATAAATAAATCCACCTAAAGATTGTGACAAAATACCACCAATGACAAATCGGTCATCTTTTATTGAGGCAGTAATGCATACTCACATGTATATATTCTAAACTACTCTTAGATTTATCAAACTAAAGCTAAGTATTGATTGTAGCAAATGAATAATAACTTGACAGAAACACTATTTACACATCTAATAGTTAAGCCATCTTATTCTTTCTTTAGAAATAGCAGTGTTTGTTTTCAAATTAAATTGCATGTATCTGTTTATTAGTACACACAAACTAGAAGAAGGTGACACAACACTCAAAGCATATTTTATGTGTCACCAAATATGCGTCTTCCTTTTTATTCCTTTTTGAGTTTTCTTCAAGCATACTCCACAGACTAACAACATTTTTGTTGTGCTTGTAAGTGTCTCTAGGTGTTGTGTGTGTGTTTTAACCTGTGGTGAAATGGAAATGGGCGCATGAACCTGAGAACATTCGAAATGGATGATGTATAAAATCACACAAGAAGAAGGAGTCCTAGATTAAAGTTAATCACACTGGCCCATGTTGTGGCTTCCAGATGCTAATTTACGTGTAATTGTAAAGAAACATCTTCAGTACTTCGGTAGAGGATCTGTGATGGAAGATCCAAGCTTAGATCTAAAAGACATCTGTTGAGATTTTCTCTGTAATTCATTGCTGGGCATATATTCTTTTTTAAATCTCCTGGCACTGACTAATCACGTCATATTTGAGATCACTTTGAGAATAATGAATAAGAGCTAATATCGTCATCTAAAAAACGCAAAAAGCTAATCTTCACAATCTTAACAGTTAAAAAGAACCACCGCTAATTAACAGCAAACCAGAAAGGAATACATTTTAATATTGATCCCCTTGTGCCCCCCTGTGTATTGTATGTGTGCCAGTGTTTCTTTGTGTGTGCGTGCATGTGTGTGTGCACGTGTGCAGGCAGGAGTATGATTATGAATATTTCAAGAGCACATTTAACATGGCGAAGCCGAAGCGGGCTCGCTGAAGGATTTGTGCCTACTCTTCAGCTAATGACCCCAGGCGCTTCCAGCAAAGCTTCTTCATATTTTAAAGAAAGTCGATAAAGCTGCGGCCCAGTCAGCAGCATTAAGATTCATACAGACGCCACAGGAGCCTTGGAGAAATTAATAACACGCGTGTCTAACAATCCTTCCTGCGATTTAGTGAAGAAGCTCGGCTCTTTGCCTAAAATGCAAAGTAGTAATGAACGTAAAGATAAGATAATTCTGAACGTGTATATTTACCTCGTTAAGCCAGCAAAGGAACACTTTGGTAAACAATTTGAATTTTAAATGGTTACTGAAAATTAAAACTGATTTCAAGTATACAATGCTACTATTTATTGACATGAATAAAAACGGTATTAATCATTCATTTTTTTTACTACTAAGGATTTTCAAAAAGCAAAGGCAGACATACACAAATGTATTAAATTGTGATATTTAATGGAAAAAAATAGTAGCATGCCAAACCCAGTCAGTCTGAACGTTCCAAATTAACACATAAACATATATTATTTGCCATTTCTTAAACAATAGCCTCATTGTTTCTATGTAAGTTAATCAGAAGTAATATTACAATTAATTCACCAACTGGTAAGTCTATATTTGCAATCTAAATGTTTTTATTTTTTGAACATTTTTGTGCGTAAAACATGAACAGACAGTGTTATCCTGTCAGTATAGTATAATTCTTGAAAACTCAAGCAACAGAAAAGTAAAAAGCCTCAAGGATGATTTAACATTGATGCTGGTGATTAGAAAAAAAGATTACTACTAAAGTGTTTTTTTGTAATTCACTTCTTTGAATGATTATCTATTAAAGATAGTTACTATAAAAAAGCGTTATTTAAGCTGCACAGGTGAAGTGTTTACCATTAATTCTAGAGCGGTGACAATATTGCAGCAGAAGACTGAGTCCTTCCTCTGAGACTAGACAGCATATGGCACTGTCTCCCACAGAACAACACACGAGCAACATTGAAGCCGGAGTGTGTGTGTGAGTGTGTGTGGGCGTGTGTGAGTCTGTAACAAAATGAGAAAGAATAACTGCAACTGACTCTCCTGATAATAATTCATTGTCCAGAGGAAATGAATAAAAACTCACAGAATATCTCTGAGGTTAAAAAGATGGAAGAATCCAATTGTTATCGGGATAACTTTCACTCTGGGGTCATGATATTTAGCATAAGCAGTTAATTATTTCTGCAGCAATAAGGTCATATCTGTATGTTGTGTTTAAATTATGTAAATCAGGGGTGCCATAGTTGTAGCCTGCGGGCCATTTGCGTTGACCATTAAAACAAATGTTTTCAATGATAAAACTTTAATAATATAGCTAAGAACAGATTATCTAAAATAAAATAACATTTACACGTTTAATTTATCAAAAAATTTATCAATTTCAAAGTGAAACCATAAAAAAATCCGTCAAACATTAAACTACAAAATATAATTCAAATTTTCAAAGCTACAAAAAAACTGCTTAAAGACCCCCCAGCCAGTGACCCAGTCCCCACAATAATTGACCTCTGGTCATGCACCCAAATAACATTTCTACAAGGTTTTATCCGCATGGAAATAATAATAGATGAATTAAAATGAATTCTACTTTATTTAGATTTCCTAATTTCAAATTATACTTGTTTAAATAAGTGGTTAGATGTGAAAGATTAGAAATATTACACAAGCTACCATTTGAAGATGACGCACATCAAACTCAGTGAGCGGAAGTCCTGTTTGTCTGCTGAAGCAAAATAGTTTCCATTTCCATCCGAGCAAGTTAAAAGGGTAAGGAGATCAATAAAGCGTTAATGGAAAGCCATCAAAAAGGGTTCAGAAACTTATTACAGACAGGCAGGAAGTTGGACGGCATTGATTTATAGTGTGTTACCTTAAGACTGCAGTTGAATCAACTTTATTCCATCCATTTGACCGTTGATGTCTGCCGCAGTTGTTCAGAAAACCTGTTAATTGCAATAACAAGTTGCAGTCAAACATTTATACCTTTAGTGTTATTGACTCTGTCTGTGTCTTGGATGTTTAAATATAACTGAAGGGGAACATTTCCTGCTGACAAGCAAACTGCATTGTCAGCAGCTTGAATTCATCTTCTTGTGCCAAAGCAAACAAAGGAGACCCTCGAAATATAGTCACATCGAATCCTCTGGTGGAGAAATCTCTCTCTGAGACCACAATGAGAGGCTTGTTTAAGCAGCTCATCAGCAGCCTGGCTGCCCATATGTGCCTCACACCCAAGAGTCCCTCGTGGGTTCCAGCTCTGTTCAATGATACCATCGCTTCTGCCAACATGGACCACATGGAAAATCTCAGATTCCTCTTCTGGTCCTACTCAGACACAAGCCCTTCCAACAATTGGAAAAGTTTCCCAAGAAAAGCCTCTCTCTCTCAAATAAAACGACAAATTAAATCTTTTTATTTCAACCAAACGATCACATGCATAACATAATTCTAGAGAAGGGTTGAGGGTCGTATTTGTAATGTGTGTCTGCAGGTCCCACACGGCGAAGGTTCGCTTATCCCCTTGCTACCACACATATGTTCGGGACATGGAACAGTTGGATGTGGCCGAAGGCTAAAATGGGTCAGACTGACACAGATGGAGTAGTAAAAAAAAAATCCCAGTGGGTCACTATCAGATGACATCTCCCAGAGAAAAAGTGACAATGGGTTCATATATCTGTGTAAAGTCGACGGTGCCATGTTTGCGGATGGTATAGAAAAAAAAAAGGGAAAAAAAGGAAGGTACTCCAAAGATCAGTTCTATTGCTAAGGTCAAAGATGGTTTCCAAAATATGTTGCAGAAGTGATTTGCAAATGGGAACAAAGTGGGTTTCAAAATGAATTGAACTCATAGATTTTGCTGTAAAAAAAAAGAGAGTCCTGAATTCAAAGGAGCCAAAGCCGCACCTTCCAATGTAAAGTAAAATGGTCATTTTAAAAAGAATACCAAAATCATGTAATCTGAAATGTATTGTACACATCTTCTCCTTTCTTCTCCTTTTTTAATATATTCCCAGTAAAATGTAAAACACAGGAAGCAGTTGTGCAATACCGGCTAGTTGCTCTCTGTCCCTTAGTATATCTCAAATACATTTGCCATAATCTAAATTAATGTTTCTAATGTATTTCTTGTGTTTTGGTTCATTATACAATTCATAAAACCTCATATAAAAAAAAAGTTTTTTTTAAGCAAACAGTACACTTCATCAATGGTAGAGGGCGCTTGTGAGCCAACAGATTCTGTTGCTACCTAAAGTTTTCTTTGTGATCCGTTTCTGGTGTTTCTTAACCTGCCGTATCTAAATATGATATTCAATTTGAAATTGAACAGTAGACATTCTTTTCAGACATAAAGGAGTATAAGTCACATATTTGTGAAAACAATACTGTTTACTTGTATTTATAAATCCTTAAAAGTAGAACTAATGTTCACGAGAGGCTATTAGAAATAATATATGTTCAGAAAAATGCCAATACTTTGATACTTACAAAAATAAGACAGGGAAACAACACAAATGTGACAAGATAAAGAGGAAAAAGTACATTTTTGAATCAATTGTCTTTTATTTTGTATGTACATTTTGATTGCAAGAGCAATGACACATTTATTTATGGTTGCATTTCCTAATCTAAAACAATGATGAATGAATCAAATAAATGGAAAGTATTTATTGCTCTGGAATATACGTGTTGTAAAATAAATCCATGCTATAAAATAGAGCTTACATGGAAGAGTCTCTACGGCTGTGACCACAATGGGAGATGTCTTTGATTTCTCTCACATGGTTTGCAAAGATTTAAAGCTTATGTTGACACCAATGAAACTAAGGAATCGATTTGTCAAAGCATTATTGCACAACAAGAGATCACTTAATGTCACTTGCATAAAAGTCCTCAGAGGTTGGTGTAGGTTTTTGATCCAACCAGTCAAGCATATATAGTTGAACCAATCAGGTGTCTGAAGACTGTAATCAGTTCATTGTCAGTCTTGTCTCAGCTGACGCATGAGTTATTAACTTATGTATGCTTGGCTGGATGGAACAAAGACCTTCACCGTCCAGGCCCTTTGAGGACAGAGTTGAATATCCCTGAAATGTAAGTCTTTAAAACAGACCATCATGTAAAAAAACAGATCCGGTTCATACTTGGCTGTCATGGCAGGGTTACATATCTAATCATGACACACATCATGACCTTTACTTGGAGACCTCTGGACAAGCAGAGGATCACTCAATGAAATAAGAAAATAAATAAAAATTGTTAATTTAAATGTTATCCAATTGATCTCAAACTCATTTTAGTTAACTAACACAGCTTTCAATTAAGCTCAACTTTTGTTTTTCTTTCTTCTGATAACATCCTAAGTCGATCCATCCCATTAAACGAACCATGCCATCAGATGACGCTCCACGTTGCCATGCCTCCGCTTGTATTGGAATTGCATGAGCATTAGCATGGATTTCTTGGATGAAAGTCAAGTTTCCAGCTGCAGTCTTGGAATAATTCATTGCGCGTCTCTTTACCCAGGAGGAGCCACAGGTAGTTGATGAAGTGGCAGTGCCAAGACTCCCAACTGGCAAAGACGAAGCGCAGCTGCCGGTAGTCAGCCCGGCCAGATGCCGCTGCTGATGTACCATGTGTTCCAAGCAGGGCAACAGTGTGTTTGTGTGTAAGCTAGGGTGGGAGGGGAATGAAGAAGGCACTTGCCAAGGCATTCTCTATCTCATGCCAACCTGACACATGCTAGGGTTCTCCCCACGGTTTGCGGTACCATCTCAGCTTCTTTCACAAGTCCGTGGGGGGTCTAGTCTTTTGCTTTTCCACAGATGCCATCCACTGCCAAATCTGGTATTGGCACCTGCTTGGCGCCATCAAGCTCATCCATGGCAAGATTGTTTCAGGTTGTTTTCGCAGAATGATGCGTTGGCTGCAGGCCATCTCAGCGGAATGCTATCTCCTTCTCATCAGGTATTCTCTGTAATCACCATAAACGTTACAATGGCTTTACACAATCGGCATACCTTCTATGTGAGCGACATGCACGAGTATATATGATCCACACCAGCATGTTGTCTTCCCCATCTCCCGCCACCGTACATGACGCTAGCCGGCAGATTCCACGAGTAATTTGGCAAAAAATATGGCACATTTCCAGAAAACGGCTCCAAAAACCTGTCGTCTAAGTCTCATTTAAAGTCACCGGAGACTATATTTGGACAACGATTTGGCAGTATCCTTCGTAAATGTGTAGCCTCGAAACATCTGAAAAAGCGTGTAAATTCCCACACATAAAAGGTTCCCTGGATATCTTCCTGCTTTGCGGTTGAAATAGAATTCCAAAGAAAAGCGTTTTCCCCACAAATGGAGATGAGTGGTGTTTGACGAAACTATTGCTGAGATTGGAGGGGAGAAATGTGTAACAAAGGCTCCTGTTTCATTAGGAACATGCCATCCTCGTCTGCAATGTAGGGGGTTTGGGGAGGGATGTGAAAACTTTTTGAACGTGTGCCATGTCTGTACCATTCTCTGATGTGAGGCCCACGACTGCCAGCTGGCGGCTGAATGTGCCCACTTGCACCGTGATGCCGAAGCCAGCCAAGCCAGTTGGCACAATGAGAGGATGGACTTGTATGTGATCTAAAGCCAAAACACAGCCCTCTGTTGGGAGGATGAATATAGGCTGACTATCTCACTGTGTGCCCTCATCTTTGGCGTCCAACCACAGCCGTCCTCAGAAGAAAAGGGAAAGTTGCTTAGTAGATAAAGGAACTCTGTGCCAAACAAACAATGATCTGACATAATGTGTATTGTCACTTTCATCGTTGGAGCTATAAGGTGACATAAACACAATACATAATGATTAAAACATGATAACGTGTGTGTTTCTGCTGTGTAAACCACAGATGGAAAATGTTTAAAGAACAGATGAAGAAGTTGGCTTACATCTTAGTAAATGTTTCATGATTGTTAATTGAATATTAAAGGCCTTAAGAGAAAATTAAAGCTCATTCTTTTAAAAACACATCACAACAGTGTTTTTAATTTGGCATACATTTTATGTTACTCGTGTAAAGGGTTTTACAGTTCAGTTTGAGATAATCTAGATCAGAATCAGAAACATTAGTTGCCAGTGTCGCAAACACAACATATTCTTTGTTGTGGTGTCAGTACAGAATAAAATAATTAAACAAGATAACACACAAAAAAGCATTAGAATAACAGAACCAATCACCAAGGCAGCCATTTTGCGGCGCCTAATAATGACATTGTTATACTTCATATTATCATTATCATTATTATTACTATTAGACACATTAAAAACAATATCAAATGTAGTCTAATGCAATAATTCATAGTAATATATTTAAGTTAAACAATATAATTTTTTATATATATAGTTATATAGTTTTGTTTTTGTTATTATTTAAATATTGAGCTAATTAAGCTTCAAGTAACAATCAAAATACAATTTGTAGTAATAAATATGTAGAATTTAATTTAACTTGCTTCGATATACGTCAATATGATTTTAACATAATATATATGTTATTGGGATATTGCCGATTTCCTTTTTATATTTATTATATTTATCAAAAATAATTACAATAATCATAAGTACATAGAGTTTAAATATCAGAAAAACTTGTCGTGATTGCTATTGTTTTTAATTCACATATCGAATGGAAGAGATGAATTACCCGCAGCCTGTATTCATGTGCTTGGGAATTTTCAAGGCGGAACTTTTCTACCCGGAAGATTATTTGTGCTCCACCGTCCGTCACCAGAAGATGTCCCTGTTTGATTTAGGTAAGACACATTGAACTTTGTTAAATAATGTTCTTTCTCAACGTTTTTTGACGTTTAAAATATTGGGTTTTTGGCGTATAGTTAATTAATTCACCGACACACGAATGGGTGATATTTTCAAACAATTTGATGTGAAAAAATTACAATAACAGACCAACCATATTTCATATATTGCCTAGTTAATGTAAGTTCATTTTATTCGTATATTTTTAAGTTGGTTTTCAGCAAGTAGAGGAAGCAAGATAATTATTACTGTTTCCTGCAGAGCTGCCTTGATTAAAAACGTATTTTGTTTCACTTATTTTATCTTAGGCTTATAAATTGCTTAAATTTTGGATGAAAACGATTTAAACTTCTTATATATGTCGAAGAGTAAATTATTAACAAATTAGTAGGGAAGTGTTATTTACATGGTGTATACATGTTAAACTAAATTAGCCTTAAACAATTATAAATTACTAATATCAAAAGTTGTCAAACATTTTAATGGAAGCATATCTTCTGAAATGACATGAAAACATTTGTAATTGTATAGAAAAGTACTGATCTTCATCATTTTGTAACGTTTTTAAATGGTACTGTGTGGATGTTATATTTTCACTTTTGCTCAACAGAGATTTAACTACCAATCGCAACACACAAACAAGAATGAGGACTTCAGGAAATTGGACGACCTAAGCAGTTGTCTCAGCCATGATCTCAAGATGTGTTGCTCGTGCTCGTAACTTGCTAAAATGGATGACTTATTCTGGAACCTCAAGGCTTCAAAAATTGCCTTGTCAATCATTTCTTAGGACATACACCCACCAGTGGACTACCTCATCTAGGATAAGCACAAAACCAGTGTTTACCAAGGCTCCATCATTTGGGGAGAAAGTTGCTATAATTGACAGCAATGGCAATCATAGTTACAAACAACTGTATTGCAGTAGCTTGGGTCTTGCCGGGAGAATCAATCAAGCTCTCAACTCTGACTTAGGAGGGTTAAGAGGAAAGAGAATCTCCTTCTTGTGCGATAATGATGCCTCATATACAGTTGCCCAGTGGGCCACATGGATGAGTGGTGGAACCGCTGTGCCTCTGTTCAGGAAACACCCACCGTCTGAACTGGAGTACATCATCAAAGACTCGCAGAGTTCATTGCTGCTACTATCTCATCCATATTCTGAGACCTTGGTGCCCCTTGCTCAAGGACTTGGTCTACCCTACCTAGTGATGCCTCCCACTTCAACCTTGGACTGTCTGAGTGGAACAGACACTAAAGTCCCCATCACAGATTGGGCTCAGCAACCAGCCATGATCATCTATACCAGCGGCACAACTGGAAGACCTAAAGGTGTTCTGCACTCACACAGCAACATCCAAGCCATGGTAAATGATTTAACTATTCTACAGTTATATTGACTGAGAAGCAATAAACACAAATATGGTGACAATAAACAACCATTTTTAATGTTTAAACTTAATTCCATAGTTTTTTGTTAAATGTACATTGCATCTGTAATGTCCTTATTTAACTTTCCTCTTTTTTTTAACGATAATGTATTTAATGTGGTGTGTGGTAGGTAACAACTTAGTTTGCTCTCCTTATTTATGTTATAATATATTATAATCACCACATCTTGAGTACATTATGGATTACAACCAACTTTCCTAGAACAACGTACTGTATATTTTTCCTGAAATGAAAATAATAATTGAATTGTATAGATTATTGCATCAATCATTTGGTTTAGATCAGGATCATCATCATCAACAACAATAGGTCACTGACCTACTTTGCTTAACAGCTCATGCTGACTTTAATTTAAGATCCCCTATACATTTTACATTTTACATATGACCAGTACTGTGTAGCTTATGTTAGTAAAATCAAATCAAATGTTTTGAACGTTTTCAAAAGTAAACGATAAAATACATAAAATGAAAAGGGCAAAAGCGCTTTTCTTTTATTTTTCCCAACAGAATGGGAACATCACAATTTGATCTATCTAATTAAATGATCTACATTGTAACTTACTTGTGTTACTTATGTTTGGTATTCAACGGTGCATATATTCTGTGTGGCTGTTTTGTTTTGGTTATTCTTCTAAGTCTAGATTCCTTGTGAAATCATTTATATTTAAATTGTCAAATATTTAACATTCGTGTAATAATAGTTCATCAATATAAAAAATATATATTTGTGGTTATAATGGAACTTTTGTAGCTCACGAGTGTTTTTCCCTCGTTTTGCCCGTAGATCCACTGTCTGGTTTCAGAGTGGGGCTGGTCTGAAGATGATGTTATCCTCCACACATTGCCGCTCCATCATGTGCATGGCATTGTCAACAAGCTGCTTTGTCCTCTTTCAGTGGGTGCTACGTGCATAATGCTTCCAGAATTCCACCCTGGCAAGGTAAAAGAAAACAAAAACTTTTACTCAGTCGAGTGTTCTTAATGTAATGCATTTCTATAGATGATCATAATCATTAGGCTATTTTACATAATTTTAACAACATTAACAAAATACGTTGTTGAAAAATTATTATAGTACAGAGGCCCCCAACCACCACGGAGCAGTTTAATGTTGGCGTTATATTTACTTTCAGATGAAAAGGCAAAAATAAAATGGCATGACACGTTCATGAATGTTAAGTGCATGAGAAATGCATCTCACTATGATCCTCAATCATCAGGAGCTGTAGACTGGTTTAAATGGCCTCATATGAAAATGGTATTTTGCACATTTTAGCTAGTTTACAGGTTTATTTTTTAAGAATAATTTACTGAAACAAGCAATTTGGATTGTCAAGAGTCAGAGGCTAAGTTACTTCTGAGAAAATCTGGTCCTTTTAATAGTCACTTAAGGAACATTTATACAAGGACAATCTTCATCTTGCTGTCTAAATTTCTACCAAGGTATTCTCGAGCCCTCGAACAAACAACTGTTCTTGTTGCATTATTTTTCTCGAGTGCTGAGATGCTATGTTGAGTGGCATCTTTTTTTGCATCAATATTCCCTGTTTTCTAAAATTCAATGAAAAAAAAAAGAAGTAGTTTTATAGAACTTTTTGTTCTCCACCACTGTGTTGTGGTTCTCCTTTTGATTGACATGCTCTCTCACCTGCCCTCCCCCTCTTCCTCCTCCCCCCCTCCCCATGCTCTCTTACTGGCTGTCAAACTAAGTGTTTGGGGCTCAGTGATGAATTGCCCTGTGTGGCTTTGTATCTGACCGATGCCGACTCACGCTATGGGCTTAAGCAGGAGATCAATCGATGAGCTGACTTTGAGGAATGATAGCGTTTGTTTCGCTCCAAGAGGAATGAGTGTGTCTGTGCAAGAGACTTTAGACATTAAAAAAGAATTGAAATCAAATTTTATTTTACTCTTCGTACGGTTCTTTAAACTGCTTAAAATCCACAATGCAACAAATAGTAGCAATCATGGAGAAAACAAAACACAAAAATGTGTTTTCTACGAAGGAGAGTTGGAGAGCAGACAGTAGTCCTCTGTGTCATAGTTGCTAATGTTATAAAATGATAATGATAGATGAATTCATAAATGCACGTACGGCTTGTTTTTTATTTTTGATCGTTGATATCTCTTAATAATGCCTACACTGAAATTGAACTTGCGTCTAAAAACCTGGAATCAAACAGAGATACTTTGAAATTGGACTTTTATGCTTTAAAACATGAGCTCATGTAAACATTTCATTTAATTGAATTAACTCCAAATTAATCATCAAGTGAAGTCTTAAAATAAAACTTTCTTTCATGTTTTAAAATCTTAATAAACGTTTGAATGTATTTAATTTTTTAAAAATATCCTTTAATCTCACTCTAATCGGAACCTTTCCCTATGATCACTTAAGTTGTGAATTATTGACAAATAAAATGGTTTGTCCATCACAAGGCATCTTTTCTCATTAGCCATGACCTTTGACTTTTAGTTTTTCTGCTCATATCTGAACTTTCACCCTACAAGGTAGATTGTGGGGTTCAAAGTAAAATTTGTTTCTCACGCCTGGTTCAACTGGAGCTATAGATGAGGTAATCAGGCTTTTTTTTGTCCTAATATGGATGAATAGTAAAGTGAAACATCAACTTAAACTATTAAAACAAGCCTCATTGATGATGTTCATTCCTCTCACCAGAGCAGAACGTTGTTGTTGTGCAGAACATATTTTTTCTGAGATCCATCAATAGTGTGTTAACAATAATACTGTTAACAATTCAGGCAGTGTCTCCTGGTTCACACTGCACGCTGTCCCTCAGGTAGAGTCCAGGTTTTTTGACGGACGTAAATTGCCTTCGTCTACACTCCTGCACGGACTTTGCGGAAACGCTCGGCTGAACTTGATAGACACCTCACATCGTGGTCACGGCAGAATAAGTTAATAGTCCTTCACTTTTCTCTGGAACAGGTCAATGCCAGACCTTCCTGTTTAGATGCTTCGTCAGGACAGCTAAGTACGCAGGATAAGGAAGATGATTATCACCTTTAAAAAAAAAAAATATTGAGATTAAATGGCAGGTTGTTGGTTAAATGATTGCTTTTTTGAGGGCTTGTTCTTAAGTTAAAAAAACAGAACAACTGAAAGTATGAGTGATGATTGGAAAAAGAACAAAAGATGCAGATTTTTAGTGATTGTAGCAGCTTTTGTTTATATGTGGAAAATCCAAGAGGAAGAATTAAGCATCCACAGAAGGAAAAGGGAAGGGGGGAGTGCTGCTGGGGAGCATTTGTCTCCCAGGGGGTTAAGAGAGACTTAGACAGACTGTCGTTCACCTTCACTGATTTCTCGCTTTCTTCCCTTACCTTCCATCATCTGTCAGAATATGTGTGTCTGTAAGTGCGTTTGTTAGAAGTGAATGAGACGGTTCATAATCACAAGTAAATGGATTTAAAACATTCTAAGCTCGTGCACCTTAAAAACCTCTTTTTATATCATGTTTTATATTTTTGTTATTTATGAAATCCCAAACAGCTCTAGCCGATGCACCGCTCCTGGCCTTTAGCAGTGTTGTTGTTTTTCTTTTCTCCCTGACCTTTACAAATCTGGCCATTCCTCTGTCTTTGTCCTGGTGTTTTGTTTGACAGGTTTAATTTGACAATGCCCTCAGACTGTTCTCTCTGTCAAAGTTCAAGTGAAATAAACTAAATATGAAGTTTTCGGTCTTCATTTTGAATGATCATGTATATGAAATGAATAATTACTGATTTATACTTACATGTATCTTGCATTCTAGGTGTGGGAGATGCTTTTGAGCTCCGAAGTGCCGAGGGTCAATGTCTTCATGGCTGTGCCGACAATCTACTCCAAACTGATCCATTACTATGATCAGCATTTTACTCAGGCTCATGTCAAGGATGAAATCAAAGCGGCCTGTAAAGAGAGGATCAGGTACGGAAGATCTTGCAATTCTGTGTGCAAACGTAAATAATTATGTAAGAATTAATACGACTTCATTCTCAATCCTTTGTACCCTGTTAATGCAAACCATGGCAAAGTTTCCAGTTAGCTGTATAATTATACCCTCATGAGGTCAGAGTAAAACTTTAAGACTTTAATCATTTTATTTTAATGTATTTATTCAACACATTTTATTCTATATCATACCGTTTTGTACAACACTACGATAAATCTCTGTGTTGTTTTTTACAATACTGGCAATAAATGTTTTGTGATTATGATTCTTAAATGTAAATGTCTTGACAGAAATACTTGTGTTTATTCATTAAAAGTTCAACTCTTGATATAACTTGTTTTTTTAAACCTTCATTCCATTCCATTCCATTTTGATTCGTCCTTTTTATCAGTATTTGAAAGTTTGAAAAATAAAAAGTGGTTTTATGTCATATAGAAATTAAAATGCACTTTTACTATTTCCCTTTTAATTCCCAGAAAATAATTAATGTTTTGCTTTTTATTAATCTTTATTTTTACACACCAGTCATCATATTGAGGTTGTTCTATCACCCCTTCATTATTTTATCTTCTGGTTTTGCTAAGATGGTAAAGTATTTTATTTTGAATGAGAGAAAACGTTTTCTTTCTCAGACTGATGGTCTCTGGATCAGCTGCTCTCCCTCTGCCCACTCTACAGCGCTGGGAGAACATCACAGGACACACACTGCTGGAACGCTATGGCATGACTGAGATCGGCATGGCTCTGTCTAATCCTCTTCACGGGCCACGAATCCCAGGTACTTAGCTTCAGATTGTGAATGATCTTGTCTATGGGATGTCACTTAATCTATGAAATACATGTTCACCTCCTGAAATGAATGCATCTTAGTACATTTTTTTTTCAAAGGACAATACAAGAATTCTGGAAGCATATCAGAATATTGAATGGTTGAATTTAATATTTCAAATGTTGAAACTTTGAATTTCTTTTTATTGAAAATGTTGTTTAAGTGTTGAATTTTTTGTCGTGTTTGAATGACTGAAATCCATAATTTCTATATTAAAAAAGTGGAATTTATTTTTATTATTGTATTATTCTTTTCATATTGAAAATAAATACTATATATATTTTGGTATTTAGAACATCAACCTTTATTTGTAAAACAAAAAAAGAATCAAGTAAATAAAAAACGGAAAATATTTACGTTTTCTATTTAATTATTTCAAAGAATTGAAAAAAGAAAACCCTCAATAAAAAAAGGTTGGATAAAAGTATTCAATTTAAAAAAACAAACCTTTTACTATGCAAATGATATCATTTATTTCATTAAAAAAAATTAATTCAAAATTTCAACATTTTAAATGTAAAATTCAACCATTCAATATTCTGATGGCACTGATATACTTCCATAAAGAAAGTCCCACCTTGGTTTTCAACAAAAAAAGAAATTAAGCCAAACAAAATAAAGCCCCAAGTAATTTGTCAAAGTCATTTCTATTATTGCAAATTGGGGACTTATTCCACTTGAAAATGATTGAGACCATTAACTGCTTTCCTTGTATACTTGTATTTTATATCTTGCCTCCAGATGTTAATTTCCTGGCATAAAATAAAATCCCTGTGATCCCTGTTACTCCTACACAAGATAGCAAAAGCAAAGCTGGAAAATTAGGTCAGACGAGTGTTCTTCTTTTTCCCTCTCGGATCTTTTCTTTTGTCTTTTCCTGTTCTCCCCTTTATTCCCTTGTCAACCTTCACTGTTGCAGGTAAAACTAATGAGCCTGCAAGAACATTGGATAATCCTATCTTTCCTGTTGACAGTTTTGTGTTGTTGTCTGTTTTGTCAGGCAACAGAAAAAGGATCAGTCTGTTTGATTCCTCTAAGGTGTTTATTAAGAACGGTTTGAGAAAAAGTGTGATTTTAATTTGTGTTGGTGAGAATTGAGGGGGAATATGTGCACACGCACACACAAACCACACACACACACACACCCGTGTATAAAAGCCATCCTAAATCAGAGCCTGTTTTAGCTGGAGTGTTGGTGTCTCATCTTAAAGTAGGTTAAAATAGAATCAATGGCAACCACAGGAAACACTCTGAGATGATGGGAGTCACCACTCAAGCCTTTCACTTGCTCAACCATTTGATTGCGTCTTCAGCCAACTACCTGTGTCTGCTTTTATGTTATGATTTTACCAGTTTCCAGTTTTCGTTTTATTCTTATAAATCTGTTTGTTAGGTTTTCAACCAACTCAAGTTCGACCTTCATTTCTTGGACCGAACAGCTTGAATTTATTTTATTTAACAACCAATTTCTATGTTTTCATAATTAATTCCAAGTGAACGGTGTTTTTTTTGTATGTGTTTTGGTTAATAATGTCACAACTGTAATAGAACATTTGCTTCATATATTAATGATTGGGTGTAAAATAATGCATACCGAAATCTACTATGATCTTTGTGTGTTTTTAGGAATGGCCTCTACTTTATTAGATGTTTATTGATCACTTGGGCAATATATTCAAGACCTTTTTACAAGGCATTGAAATGTGTAGTTGAAAAATACCCATGAACGTGTGCATGGAAAAATAAATACGTTCTATAGCATGTAACATAAGACAAAAATGTAATCACCATGCCATTATTGAAACCAAGCATGTTCATGTGGACCAGCCTTCGACACACTGATATTAATACCTAATGAGTGCTTCAGACTTAATTTCATAAAAAGGAGCTGGTGTTAATATAACTATCTTTACAAAGCCATTCATATTTTTCTTTTGTTAAACCTACTTGTAGGGATTTAATTGCCTCTTTGCCAAAATGACTCCATTACCTTTTTTCATGTAACTGTGCTACTGTAAAAGCATTGTCAAACAGTCAGCAGTGGTTAGAGCTCTTTGTCTGAAAACTGACAGTGAATTACCTTTTTTTTCAAACCACCAAGATTGAGAACAGACTTTAATAATGAGGGTGGAGACTGTGTCCATTATGTATTGTAGTAAAAATGTTTCTATAGATCTTTAGTTATATATTCCACTGTCATCTGCTCCATATCATGTAGCCACTTCATTTTCTGATTTAGGAGTATCATTGTCTTGAAAGTAATTCAGTACTAGTTGATTTTACTCCTGGTACATTTGGATTTACTTGTTTAAAATCTCATAGCATTGAATAATAATTGCATTAGGTAGTAATTCTCGATTGCTATATTGTACTAACTAGAAGGGTAAAAACACTTTGTGATCAAATATCGGGTGTAAGATAAAATTCTGGGAGGCACTAGTATTCTAGAATTGCTTGTTTGCTCATATCTACCGTACATAGCCAATTGAGATTATCTTAAGCTAACTCAGATACAAACGCTAAATGTTGACATTCATGTTAAATATTGTAAATGGCCTCTTCATAAATGTACTACACAAACCAAAATGATCAATAAAAGGTTCTTGGGTCATGCTTATATACCTTAATTATATTATATATTATATAATTATAATAAAGATAGATATAAGGAAAATATTTAAAAATGTTCTTGTATATGGAAACAACATAACACATGATATGTATAATTTATTGTGGGTCCTTAATTTTGCAAAATTTAAATGTCTCACCCTGTTTAGTTTAATAAGTGGGAAGACTGGTGGATGCTCCTTAGTACATTGAAAAAGCAAAGAGGGGACTCAATACATGCTGACACTCCCTTATTACATCTACTGTATTCATAAATTCTCTTTTGTCAAAAAAACTTATCAAAAGGTTAATGAAAGTTTTTTTTTCTGTTCAATAGGGGCTGTTGGTTTGCCACTTCCTGGTGTCGATGTTCGGATCGTCATGAATAACTCAGTGAACACTACAATTGTTGAGGGCAACCACAGACACACTAGGGTGGTGAGTCAATAATTTATCAATCCACTCAATGCCACTGAATTTATTTATCTTTTGAAGTGACTCAAACAAATATAATCTACCTTTTGTTATTCATTATAATTTTTTATTTGATTTTATATATCAAACAAAGGAACATAAATGTGTCTTTTAACTTTATAGCATTTGACTGTAGTTTGGCTGTGTCAAAATAATGAAAATTGAAGGAACATCTCACAATCCTGTTTCCCACGCACTGATGCATTCAAACTTTACAGTTGAATTCACTCCAAAACCCTTTTATTAGGAATATTTTCTAAATTGCTGTATCGGTATTGTGAATTGTTATTATTTATTATTTATAACATATTTGTAGTCCACTAGCTACACATCAGAAACCAACCAAAATCAGAAACTCAACATTATTTTACTCAAAAAACGAAAAACAAAACGCATAATATATCTTTGCATTGTGAACACATTCGTAAGACTCTTATAAGGCTCTACAGAAGATTTTATGAGTGTCAATAAACCTTGTTGAGATGCTATATATAAAGCACTATTAATGGTGGATTTAATGCATCATAAATACAGCTTTTAGAATGATTCATGCCATACTGACCTACTTGTTTGAAAGAATAAACTAAAGTCCTGGGTTGCACAGCACAAACTAAATTTCAGTATTTCATCTA
Organism: Callionymus lyra; assembly: GCF_982586985.1. Lineage (NCBI taxonomy): Eukaryota > Metazoa > Chordata > Actinopteri > Syngnathiformes > Callionymidae > Callionymus > Callionymus lyra. Next base: position 18,212,214 of record NC_141823.1, read on the forward strand.
GTTATAATAACTCTAAAGTAAAGTGAAGACCCTTTAATGTTATTGCAATTATTGAAAAATATATTTTCTGCTCATTCCTATTTGAAATAACTTGTCCATCAAATTATATTTCTCCTTGTAATTGAATGTTTTTTATATAACTTTTGTTGTTATTATTACTATTACTGTTTTTACATTTCAAGTCAATATTTGTTTTTGTTATGTAGGTACGTCCAGATTTGGAAGAAAAAGAGGGAGAGCTTCTTGTACGTGGTCCGTCTGTCTTCAAGGAGTATTGGAACAAACCTCAAGAAACCAGCGAGTCCTTTACAGAGGACGGCTGGTTCAGAACAGGTACTCGAGCACCTTCCTATCCTTCCCCTCTCCTCGTCCTCCTTCATCCGTGAAACGGTCATGTGCAAACACGCACTCTTGCTGGAGTGAGTCGCTTCCGACACTAATTACAGCTTGAGTTGTAACTTGACAAGAATTCACTAAATGAGGGGAGATGTCAACGTTTCCATCCTGTCAGACAGCTACACTGCTTCTGCTAGATTTTAAAACACCTAGAATACCAGGAACCCACTCCTGGAAGCACACGCTCAGAAATTCACTTTGTGTGTACTTGGGTGTATACACTCATTTTAGGGGACTATGAGGGAGTGATAAATGGACTGTGTGTTTTTGGTGCTGCAGGGCATTTTTCCTCCTAAGTGGTTGTGACTGCTCTGGGTCTTGAGGAACCAAGTATTGCTCCCTCGTTTTTTTTTCCCTCTGCCTCCCCTTCATACATATGTGTGTGTGTGTGTGTGTGGTAGCACAGAGGGTAGCTGTCAACAGAGTTTGTGCCCCCCTGAAGCCGAGCACTTCTCTATCTACCCCCCCAGAGGAGCTCCACTTTACCGCAAAGCCACCAGGAGCCGGGCGTCATTTTCACTTCCACTCGTCATGTAGATGATGGCAATAGGAGCCTGAAGCTCGAAGCTAAAAGTTGAGCCGGTCGACATTGTGGTGTGATGGGAGAGAAGTGTCTCACCAGAGAGGGGGGAGAGTGAGAGGGCGAGGATGTATAGCTGGTGGTGCCAGAGAGAGAGCGGAGGGAGAAAAAAAAGCGAAGGAGGGAGGTTAAAAAGCACAGAAAGGCCGAGCGGTGGCAAGTGAAGCAGGGGAAGGCAGTGGGAGAGCAAGGCAGACTGTGTTTAATTGGCTTTGCAGGCTGGAAGGACAGAGATCCAGAGCGCAGCACGCTGCTGTCACACTCCATTACAGCCACTGGCCACATAATGAGAGCCCAGTGCAATCAGCTCCCCACAGACCCATCCCTCAAGCCACACACACACACCCCGGAACAGTCTGCAGGAGAGTGGCAAGCATGAGCTGTGTCCTCCCGGTTCAACTGTTTCCACTTACTAGCCATCACTCAATCATCAGGTGAGGGTGTTATTTCGGAGAGAGAGGGTTTTAAAATGTACTTCTACGGCGAAGCAATGAGTCTTGCGTCGTATGTTTACTCGACTTGAAAATAAACATGGTCGTTAGTTATTTATGATTCTTCTAAATGCATGTTTCATGAACTTGCATGGATTTAACTTTTCTTTGTAGACCGTATTAATTATTCAGCTCTTAAAAAAAGTCCTGTCAGAGGGCCTTGATCAATCTTTTATGAATAAAATAAATCAATTTTACATTCAACCAATATGCCTCCAATTCAAGCAATATGATCCTCTTCTTACATCATACCCCATTTTATTTTGTATTCTCCTTTATTGGCTTGTTAATCATGCAGGGATATATTTTTAATTACTTTATGTTCATTATGACCTGACATTGTAATGTTGAATTTTACCTTTCTGGCTGCAAATATGAATAGACTGCCCTTTATTAAAGTATCTTTTTGTTCCGCTCACCTCAGCTGCTCACTCTCTTTTTCACACATGTTCTGGAGTTCACACCTCACCTTGCTCTGACACAGTTTGATTTTTGCACTTCTTGCTTCCACTCAGTGACTCCTGAATGATCACCTTTCTTTTTTCTTTTGTTTTTTTAACTACACATACTGTGGTCCAAAATCCTTTGTATCCTACTCAATTATGTAGTGCGTTTTTTCATTTAATACTATTTATTTCATTATCCAGTTATTGCCTAAATGTTTGCCGTATGTCTATTAAACAAACAACATTTTAAATTGGGTTTAATAACCAGGTAAGTTTTCCTTCTCATTGTTGGTTATCAGTGGGTGTGTCAATGTCACAAAGTTAGTTCATATTAGAAATCAAAGCTACTTTTTTCGTCCTTTTCTTTGATAGTACACTGCACATCGACTACTATTTATTAAACACAGATCTTTATTCCAAACATGAATATAATAAAATACAGATTTTATTTCATTTTAGTCACACTCTCACATTTCTTTTTGACATGTCGAGCTATGAAGACTCATTAAAGTACAACTGACACATTGGTTAAAAATTATGAACCCGCTTGGGGTACCAGAGGTCCTCAGAAAGAATGGAGGAGGGGCAGTGCAACATAACTGGCAGCTCTATAGGGATGCTGTCGTCCTCCCCTGAGTGTTCCCTCTGTCCTCTTATCACAAACCTCACTGAGCTCATTGATTTTCCTCCGTATTTGTGGCATGTACGTAGGCTTCACCCCCCACCACACAGTCCGACTGTCAGTGGATGAAGTCTTCAATGGTCAGATTAGGAAAAAGGTGAGATTCATTTTCACGACACAGTTTTTGTTTTTGGACCATAGGCGAGTCCTGTTTGGAATAAGTTATGACTAAAAGCATAAATAAGTGAATAACTTTTGAATAAGACATGATTGGTATGGCAGAATGGGGTTTATAAGGTACCGTTAAAATCATTATATTCACACTGAATACACTGTTTTTCCTATTTTAAAGTCTTAAATCTTATCTAATATTGTTGTTGTTGTTCTTGTTTTTCATATTGTGTGTCTGTAATGATCTAATTAAAGTCAATACTAATGATAAAGTATTTTTTGTAGGCGACAACACAAATCTGATTTGTTCCTGTCTTGGAAATGTTTCTTTGTAAACCGATATCACACATATTTATTTACTTAAACAGTTTATTTTCTCACTATTTTGGACAACTACTGTAAATGATGGATGGATCTAGAAGAACATTCTAAAAGTGACTGTGGATGTTTGTATCTCAATCAGCTTAGAGGAAAACCGAATGTTGTGATCTTTGTACTGATGCTTTCTGTGCAGTGGGTCACTGTGATGAACCACTCTAGATAGTAGAGTGGACGCGTGCACGTGTCATGCACGAGGAAGTCCGAAAGGCATCCGTAACCCCGGCTCTAAAGGTGAGCTTCTGCTTTTCTGGCAAAATCTGGGACTGATAGACAGACTGAAATGTGGCTTGTATCCTGCGGAGCCATCACCAGTCATTTGAGAACTGCTCTTTACCTCCCAGCGGTGCTCCCCTGTTTCCTGCCTACAACTCTCTCTGTTCCCAATGTCAGATTGTACCCTCGGTCAAATTGTGTCCTTGGAGCCCCGTGTCTGTGCTTGAAGTAGGAATCAACAACTGCCTCCCCTGGTGACATTTACAGCCAAGGTGTCAACACCAGACTGCCTGGCTTTATTAACATGTGATTTCCGATGGAACTGCTGTGCAGCTTATCTGCTATTTTTCTCTTGTGGAAAAAGAAAAATCTTGGATTCCAAACTTTTTTTTTTAGATGTAGATTCATGATGGCACTGTGTTTGCGCAGCCGGAACTAGAAACTAAATCAGTTGTCGCTATTTTAGCTCTTACTAGAATATATTCTCACCAGTGCAACACGTGAAGGCGCCAAAAAAAAGACGCGTGATGAACATATTGGTTCATGTTCACAGTTTAAATTGTATTTTTAATAAACCCTTAATGGCTACAGAGTATCCATTTCTATCTTTGGTTTAATCAATCAAGACATTTTTATTGTATCACCAGACGACGACAGAGCTCATGGAATTAATATCAGCAATGAAATAATTAAAATGTAGGTAACTTAGTAAACAGAAGAAAAAAAACATGGAAAACGGCTCCATTTTAATAGAATAAAATATATATTTTATCATCAAATTACTCTTTCTCTCTCTGTTTTCATCATGCTGTCACTAAACCCCACAGTGGTTGTTGCTGGTTATAATCATGCAAATATGTGTAAACAAGGTTTGACCATAAATCGGTGAAAGAAGTGTTGAACTAGCACACAGTTCGTCAGCTTTCTTGTCAAATGTGCTGCTCTGTTTTGGCTTCTCGTAGGAGCCTTTGTTTGTGTTTGCGTTAATAGGAAATGCAAATGCTGAGAAGTGCAAGCGCTGTGAAATTGAATGTTTTGTTTGGTTCTGTTTCACTGCTGACTTTGACCCTAATGTGGCTTACAATGTGTTTTACAAATGTAAATACCAACAGTCCTAACATTTCGATGATGAACATCCTGAAAATGTTTCAGAAAGCACCTTGAGCTAGTGCTAGAAAAACGTACGCAAAGGTCGTTAATAAGTTTTAAATGCTGTCCCCTTTTGTTTTTTCCATTTTGCCACGGCCTGACAGAAGCATACAAACGACAGCTAAGTAGTTCTCTTGATGAACATGGTAGATCCGAGACAGACATCAATCCTCAAGTTCGGCTTGTTATCTGCTGCCCGAGAGACACAGCAGCCAGGAACATAATCAGCATTAACATAAAGCAATCTGAGCTCCTTTAATTGCGTTATATTAAACAAATTAGATCACTCAACCAAGTGTAAAGTGCTTTCTTCTACAATATTAATTGCTAAAAAAGGAGCCATGACAAAAGTTAAGGATGATAAATAACGTCAGAGCGAAGATTTCAATGCTTGGCTGTCTGTTATTTATCCTCATTAACTCTTCCATCTTGGATTTGGAGCTTTAATGTGAAACATTAATATTCATGTGTGCCAAGTGTTTACAGTCACTTTGAGAAGAGGCATGGCTGGCATTCAGACCTTTGTCTTTGTGTAGGGAAGCCTCACTCATAGAATCTTGAATAGCTGCTACGATACCATTCATCCTTGTTCACGATTCAGCGCTTTAATGTTATCAGTCGCCAGAATAACTTTTAGTTCTTTTTTTTTAGTTATACTTATTTAACTTCCTTCTCTGTTTGTAACATACATAATGTATTTGAAATGTACAGCGCTGTCAAATCATGTTATTGATTACATATAATCAAAAATAATGTGTGCTTTATTTATTTTATTAAGTGATATTAATCTATTTCTTTATTTATAGCCTTACATAGCTTTAAGTTCTCTGTTTTGGTGAGTCAGTTCAGGTTTAACTTAACTGTTGTGTTGTCACTGGGAACGATCTTCACCACTACATATTTATTTCTGGAAACAAGAGACAACACAAGGGATACTACAAACACATTGGTTTTCAGGCCTCCAGGTCATCTTGACCCAGACACAACACAAAGGATACCACAAACAGATTTGTTTTCAGACTTTTAGGTCATCTTGACCCAGAGGCACCAAAAAGGATACCACAAACACATTTGTTTTCAGGCCTTTGGGTCATCTTGACCCAGATACAACACAAGTGTTAAAGCACTTCATACAGACCTGCTGTTTTATTTGTTTTTTCCTAATTATTCAGACAAAAGCACACATCTATATTTACCCGTGCTGTCAACGATTGCTCTAAATACAGCAGAATGTAAATGACTAGAACTGCATCTGTTCAAAAAAATGCTTAATGATTCTGTGAAGTCACTTATTTGTTGTATATCAGTCTTTTCATCTGCCAGAGTGATTTCATTAAATAGCTGCATATTTTAGTAAACATTAAAAAAAAACATTCTCAATCAATTACAGATGATAATTAATTAACCGTTTTCTATGTTCTCTTGAAAGCACTGAACATAAATAAAAAACATAAAAACCATAAAATAGCTTTATGATTAGATGCTATTAGACAACTGGTGAAAAAACGGTGTTACCTTCAGTGTAATTATCAGATCATTGCAACAAAACTGTGGCATAAGGTTTTATCAAAATAATATAGATGATATTTCCTTATTAGTCCTCTTTGATATTTCCTTCTACAAAGCTTTTGCTTTTGTAAATACATTTGGTTTCAAAACATGTCGAAGGCTTTGCCCACATGATGGTGTTCGCATTTAGAAATGTGTTTTAAAATAAAGTGGCATAAATTGAAAGAAAATAACCATCTTCGAGTGGACAAATTCTCCTGCTATTCCTTATAGTTCACTCCAGAATACTTTAAATCCTTAAAGTACTGTATATATACACACCAGCAAATTAAGGTCTTACAGGTTTTTTAAGTTTGTTTTATTTCTGTGGATTTACATCCAAAAGTGATAAAAAACTTCACAACCTCAAACAAATACCTTCGTGAAATAAGTATCCCACCCACTGAACAAGTGAGTCCTACACTGAGACGAGCCAACGACATTAGCGTTAAATGGAACATAATCCAGGTAGATTTCTGGCTCTTGAAGCAAATTAAACCATCAATTTAATGAGCAATGTGTTTCATTTGTTACATTTGTTACTCAGTCTTTTGCATTTGTTTGAATACATACTGCTTAAAATCAATACATAGTATTTTGAATACAATATCGATGACAAAACGAGCCCATGAATATTCATTTTGTTGTGTTATTTTTTATTTGTATTTTTTATAATTGCCACTTAAGAAGTTTCTTTGCCCTCAATCCTCAAGTCTTGATCTGTTTTTATTTCTCCATTTTTCACACTATGTGCCTTCACTTTCTTTAATGCCTCAGAACAAGATGAAAGCCCAGTGCAATTAGGCTTCTTATCGTTTTAATTAAGAAAGCCATTCGGCCATATCTGTCTCAGACGCCATAACACATAATGGCAGAGTCTCTGATGCCTGAAGTAGTGTGTGTGTGTGTTTGTGTGTGTACGTCAATTGAGTGCATGTTGATGTGGCTGCACGCTCCTGTGTGTGTGTGTGTGTGTGTGTGTGTGCGTGTACGGCCCAGTAACATAGTTCCCCACAATCTCTCTCTCTCTCTCTCCGGTGCTCCTGTCTTCTATTATCAGCCTGTGTACCTCCAATCACTGTTCCCACTTGTGCCGCTGTGCAAACACGCCGTTTCATCACTCATTATTCCCTTTCTCCTCAAAGAGACAAGGTCAAAGAGTCCGACATAAGCACTTCACATTCAACATACGTCGTGCACCCTTTTGACAAAAGTGTCTCATAAATGCAGTTCACCCTTGACGCTTAGACATTTGTGACAGAATGGATTCATTTACTGGCATCTCATGCAAGCACTAGAACATGTGCAGCATCGGCGCTCATGGAAAAACTGTTCCTCTGTCTATTTCCATGTTAACTGAAAAATTCCAATTTTTCTTTTTTGTTTGAATACATTTGTAAAGAAGAGAAAACTGGAGTCTGGATCTTCCACATTCCAGCTTTTGTACTCCCCCCCTCATCTGCGCCTCTCTCACTCAGTCCTCCCTCTCTTCCCTGGTTACCCGGCCTATCAGTGCGGCGCAGTGGTCTGTGAAGAAATTCCCAATATCTAAATTTACACACTGTATCAATCTTGTTTAATAGACTGGAAAGCTTATAGCGGCCGTGGCAAGCCGGCACAGAGGGCAGCGGTGATAAATTGTCGGTGTGCCGGCGACAGCCGCCCGTGATGTATAATGAAATATTTATGATTTATCCCGGCTAATAAACTGAAATGAAGTGCGTGATGTATGGGAACAGATGGGTCCTCTATTGATGCCGAGGCGTGGAAGCACGGGGGGAAGAGGAGACGGGAAGACGGGTGGAGAAAAGGAACTAGGAGACATGATGAGAGATGCTCGGGAGAGGTGGAAGTAAAGGTGAATGAATGAGGTGGTGAGAAAAATGGAGGGTAAGAATGTAGGTGTGTTTGTTTGGCTGGCGACCGGTGAGGAGTGATGGGCGGAGGACGAGTTTTGGGCAGGCAGTAGATGTCTCTTTGCTACTGTACAAATATGCACAGTGTGTTTTTTGCATTGAATATTTATAAATGTCGGATTATTGTCGGGTTAGTTTATGAGGTGATGAAAAGGGGCTCAGTTGTTTAAATGTAGTATTTTATTTAAGGGTTATTTCTCGTTTATAAGAAAAAAAAACTATTTTAGGTCATTTTTCTTTTGCATATTGATCTCAGAGACCACAGAACAACAGGTTCTATTGAGACTCCTGTGATGAATCAGCCTTAAGATAAATTTCTATCCATCTAAATAAAGCTTGTTGTATGAAAATATAAAGCATTAATTGATAAATAAATTCACTTTTAGAACGCAAAAAGTTACCTTTTATCCCCCTTAAAGCAACACTACGTTACATTTGTTTTTCACTTTCATATCTTTCTGTTGAGATGGTTTCATTATAAACAATCCTGACGCATGTAGTAGAACCACATCTTGTCGTGTGTAAATGTATGTGTCACGTGACCATCAAGTCAGTGGGTCAGAAAAAGTATTTTCATATATCATACTCTGAGATTTATTGAAATGACGAGAAAGATAAAACCAGAAACTAAAACAACAAAAGTCTTCACTAATTTTATATGTCCTGGCAGTGACAGTTTTCTGACAGAAACATTGTTATTGATCATTTATTTTGTGTATGTTTTGTGTAACTTGAGCGCTCATCTCCTCAGTCCCTGCTGTGGACTTAACAACTGCAATAATCCGGGAGAAAAACCCTTCCTGTTGTTTCTCCTCCCGCTCCACTTTCACTCTCCTTCAGTCCTTCCTGGCGTATCCATACTGACCCATTTCCGCAGCTTGTCACCGCGAGACCCAGCTGTGCCCCTCAACTACATAATGTACTCATCCTGCCACACCTGTCCCTGTGGTTTGTGTGTAACAAGGGTGGAGGGATCTTTCCTGCCCGGCGCTCCTTCTGCAGAGACTTATGATGCAAATATTGTTCTACACCTGTTTCACAACATCATCCCATTTGTTTTTTTTTCCCCGCCTCACGGTTCTCTGGTCTTCTTGCAGTCTCTTTATAAATCTTTTTAAAAAATGGAATAAGGCTAACTCGCTAAATAATGTAACTGCACTTAAACAAAGGAGATTATTTTTTATATTTTTATAGTTGTAATTCATTCATCGTTGCAGGAGACACAGCCACTTTTAGGGATGGTGTGTATTGGATCATGGGCCGCACCAGCGTCGACATCATCAAGTCTGGCGGTTATAAAATAGGTGCTCTCGACGTGGAGCGCCATCTGTTGGCTCATCCAGATATCGTAGGTAAGAACGCTTTTTCTCATGCTTAAATATTGTTCACCATAACCCCGCCCACTGTGCTGTGATTGGTTAAGAACTAGGAAGTCTCCGCCTCCAAGCACCTCGTGACAGAACCAGTGATTTTGGAGCATAACCCATTATTACATCATAATGGACTTTGCTCTCGTAACCTCTCGTTTGCGGAGATGCCAGATGAGGGAGAACTTTATAAAGTAATAAGTTCAAAACATGGTCATGATGAGAGACTCACTGCATCTGGGAGAGAAATACTTTAACATAAGAGTCAAGGGAATTGGGTTTTTCATATTAGTTGCCCTTTAAACTCGTCTTTTAGGTGACACACACCGGATCTGATTTATAACCAATATTTATTCATTTACTGCAGATGTTGCTGTGATCGGGGCCCCAGATGCCACGTGGGGTCAAAGGGTAACCGCAGTGGTGCAACTGAAAAAAGGAAGGAGTTTGACGCTTGATGATTTGAAAATTTGGGCGAGGTAAGATTTCTTAATTTACTCTCTCAATCATACACCTTTAAGCCAGGCATTGTTAAAAGTCCATCCCGGGGTCCATTCGTAGCCTTTGAGCGGTTTTCGTGTGGCCGAAAGTCTTTTCTTCAACCATAGAATTTTTATATTTAAAAATAAAAGGACATACAAGGTTTTTATGACAAGATGAGTCAACTGAAAACACAAGGAAGAGGAGCTAACACGTGTTTGCTCGTCTTTTCTCATCACACGTACAACGTCTTTGGTTATTATGTTATATTGTTTAAACAGGGAGTTCTTATTTATCTTGACTTTTTGCCAAACATTTTTTTATTTATTTATTTTAAAGAAAAATAATGTATTCTCCCCATCATGAAGAGATTCATATTAATAAGTAAAAATCTGAAGTAAGTATCTCCTAGTAAAATGTATATAAAGTGAAAAGAGTTTATGATCAGATTATAAATTATTGTTTGTGCTTGATAGCTCCTCACACCAGTAACAGTATAATGTGAAATGTGGTTATTATTTTATGTAAAGTACTGGCTAACAACATGGAGGGATCGACGGGTCAGGACAGAACAAACAAAACAGGTCTTGATATTTCTTCCTCGCACAATCTTTTTGCTTAAGAGCCACATGTAATCCTACAGTTAAGCAGCCTCCTACGATCTTTTCAAATGTTTGCAGCAGCAGGTGGACTCCAGCAGGTACCTCCAACGACGACTGTGACCTGAATAACTTCCATCCAATCCATCATCTAAAACGCAGCAAACAAAATCCTTTTTTTTGTAGGTGATATCATGTGCAAATTGTGACTCCAGAAAATTGATGCAAGGGCGTCAAATTAAGAGAGCAGACTTGACAGGTCTCCCAGAGGTCTGACCCGTGTTGGCCAGTGATGAGTCTTTAGATCAATGGCATTTGAATAGAAGAGGCCAGAGAAGAAGAATTTATAAAGCAGATGAAAAAAATATATATTTATATATACATACTGTATATTAAAAGCTGCTGAAGTCGACTGTATCTCACAGGACTTCATTGTTCATGATGACTGAAGCCAACTAGTGATCACTTCAATAAAAAATATTTGCATGTTAATTGTAAATGAAAAATCAAATTATTTAATTTTACACTCACTGTTTTCAAAATATAATCCATAAATGGCTATTGTAAAAATGAAATATGATTTAAAAGCCAAAAAAGAAAATGGATATAGAGCTGATGAATATTGATTCAGTAGAAAAACATCGCTGTTTCTATTTCTCTAGAGAGAGACTCTGCATGAAGAAAAGGGGAAAATCTCTGTTGGCTTTAAAGTCAAGTGGCTCCTCTATAGAGCTGACATGCTGCTCTGACTCAATGTTTCTCCTCTCTTGCTGCTGCATTTCATCACATAGTCATGTGATTTATTCACTCTTTGGTCATTCCAGGTTTCCCACATTCTTTTTTTTTTGCTACCTGCTGATGTTATTTATTAATGTTTTTGCTCTCCGTCTGTCACGTCCGGGGTCGCGACTGTATCTGATGTGACCGGCTGTGGCCGACTGGTCCGGCACGCTGGATTAACTGTGGCCGAGGTTAACAGACACACACACACACAGAAAAAACGCTCTCGGTGTCGTCGACCGCGGGTGAGGCCGGCAGCAAGGTAGCAAACAGCGAGCCGCCCACCACCAGTGACGCCGGGGTGTAAGAGAGAGACAGAAGCAGGAAGATAAAAGGACACAAACAAGTACATGGATGCTCACTCTTCAGTGCCCCGGCTTCAGCTGTCACTCTAAATCTCTATCAAGTCCTCGGAGACCGGCGCTGCCGCACACACACACACACACACAAATAACCCCAGAGAAATTCATGATGTGAGCAAGCATTGTCACGGACGTGCACACACACACACTCGCTAATATGAAGGAAGATAGAAACCTTGATCGTGACTTGATCTCAAACAGGATAGACACGGAAAAACTATTCATCCGGAAAATATATTTTAATAATGGTGTTAATAAAAGTCTTTTTTTTTCCTTTTTAAAATATTTTTTTCACATTTATCATTTCTGCCTAATGTCATTGGGCTTTTATTGGCATGAAAAATTACCTTTTAGAATAGCTTTTATTTAGAATTGTTTCATGGTTTGGCAAATGAAATGTGATTTATTTACTCCAGTATGATTTATATTCAGTAAAGGCTAATTTGTAAATTACATAAGCAATCATTATTTTTAGAGAGTTCACATCCAATTTCACCTTTATTTTAATTTTTTTAGTTTAGTTAGTGAGGGTCAATAAATAAGCATTTCCTTTTTTTATATTAACAGGGGAGAAAAGACAGAAAACACCCACTAATTGAATATTGAAAGTTTGAGATCAACTCTTTTTTTTATGCATTTTCTTCAAAATTAACAATCCCCTAAATCGCAGAATAAACTAAAACTGAAAAAAAATGTATTTCTTAAATCTTTTTCCCTTGTTTTATCTCAGGGTCAAGGTGACCCAAAGGTCGAAAACAAATGTAATTGTTTTATCCTTTGTGTTGCTTTTGGATCAAGATTAACGACCTTTTCTGGCCTTCGGGTCACCTTGACCCTGAAATAACCAGGGGTAATATTGCATTCTGCAGTTATTTCTTTGTTTTGTGTAAAATTTCTGTTGATGAGTAAATGACCAGACTTCTCAGTTGAGCGTCTTCTGTGTTTGTGACTGCAGGCAGCACATGGCGTCGTACACCATCCCCACAGAACTGCTGCTGGTGGACGAGATGCCAAGAAATCAGATGGGAAAAGTCAACAAGAAGGACCTGTTGCGACACTTCTTCACATGACTTCACAGTCATTTAATAATCTTTTTGATTCAATGAACGCCACTGAACCGAACCGAGCAGCGACTCTTACTTTGAAAATATGAAGCAACTTTTAACAGATAATGTTAAGCAGTGTGATGTGATATTGATCAAAGCAAAGATTAATTTTAAACTGTGCTTCAAAAAAAAGATAATATGAAGCTTAATACTCCTGATCCTGTCATATTCTGGTTCATGTATCAAGAGATGCGTTTCTCTGAATCAGTTTCAAATTCCCTTTAAGTGGCGCGATGTGTCGATGAGATCAAACGTAATCAAATACTTTTTAGTTGTCAGTCATCCTAAAATGTTTTAAATAATGATGTCAGGGTTTTCTCATTAATATGATTCTTCTAATGTGATGTTTATATCTCCATGAATTAACAAAACAAATAACAAAATGTACATTAACATTTTAACTTTAGTTGAAACTTTTTTTTTAGGAATACATTTTTGGATAGGAACAAATGAGTATTTCAATTCAAGTATCACCAACTGGATCTTCAATTTATTTGAACATGATCAATCTCTCTGTTGCAGAAAGAGGCTCCATTTCTTGCTTGTTTATACTGTATTTCATAATAATTTTCAAGAACTATCCTGGTACCTGCTGGTCCATTGAGCTTATTGATATCAAAAATATTTCAAATGCTAAAAAAAAAAGGTCCAAAGGGCAGCATGTGGCACCAGTACCACACTGGTCCAGTCCTGTGTTTAGTGTACAAATAAAATACTCATTTCTCTTTGAGTCAACTTCAGCTTGGCGTGTGAGTGCTTTAATGTTCTGGTCCACAGTTTAAGATTCCAAAGCACGTAACAACTTCCCCGGTACCTGATGTGAAATGAAACATTTCTAGGTCAACATTGACTTTTTATGATGGCAGCAAAGAGGGAATGAAATTCAGCCTTTTGAAGTCAACAATGGGAGGCACTGCTGAAATAGTCTTGAACATTTCTGGCTCTTACCTTTAAAGTACTTTGATGAGAGAGCGACAATACGAGCTGCCACGGTGAGTGTCGTGGGACGGATTGAAAGAGGAAGTGAAAGCGTGTTAACTTCATCTCACCTTTTTTCATTGTTATTCTTAGGCTGAAATAAAACCTTGGCTTGATGGAAGCACTGATGATAAGTGGAGGAGCCGTCATGCTTTCTCCAAAGATCCAAGTCCAACATATGAGGTATGTCATGACGATAAACAGGTTGTTGCATCATTAAGCTCTAGTGGCTTTTACTGACGTTCTTTTGGCATGTTTTGCCGGAAAATGTTGATTTTTAAAAATAGATGAATGCTAAAAATAGAAAACAATGATGCACTTTGGATTGTGCCGGTGTAAAAAAAATATATACTGCAGGAACAACAAGTACAAATAAAACACTATGTTCTCTCACACACACACACACACACACACACACACACACACACACTGGTCTGACCACAGCCACCAGAGACCTGATTAAGAGAGCACAGCGATCGATCTGTGGGCTGGCAGACTAGGATGGATGAGCAGGCAGGTCTGCCGGAGCAGCAGAGGACGGCTTCAATGCCCCCGGATCCCCGAGCTGCCCCACCCCACCACCCACGCCACGGAGTCCACTGGAGCCGCTGGGAACGTCCTCGGCTGCCACGTCGAGGAAAGAGCCAGCAGCTCTGGGTCAAAACCACAACTTAGGAGAGTGCCTGGTAATGACTACTGCGTCCCGAAAATGGTGTTCTAGAAAAGTAGGCTGGGGGGAGTCGAGGTACAGGTACTAGTGTGAACATAACAGACCCCCCCCCCCCCAACCACCCACCTGCCCGACATGCTCTTGATCGAGCGCTCTTGCCCTTGAATTACCTTTTTCAGTCACTGTAACACTTGTGTCTGCTGGAGCGTGGAGGAGGAGGAGGAGGATGGCTGCTTATTGGACCCGGGGGTCCTGCAGGGCGGGTTGTAGGGGACACCAGTGAGTTTGTTGACACACATACTTTCAGCTCGAAACTATTTTACAAAACATTGGTGTTTATATTTGGTGGAGGGGAAACCTCCAGGAATAATTAAAACGACACACATTTGTCATGTACAGTATTTAGACTGAAAGACAAATCAGTGGGTTTAATTAAATGTATTTAATTGATTTAAAATTCAAAGAATTTGTGCTTCTGTATTTTTTATTCTTTTTCGTTTAATACGGTTTCAATCTTTTTCATAATCGACAACAATAATAATAATAATTCATTGTATCTATAAAAGCCTCAAAGCATGCCAAGATACAGCACAGACGTATTAAAAAGCAACAGTAATGCAGGAATTTTAAAAGTTAATAAACAAAAGTAAAAAAAATACTTTAAAAATGAGGCGGTGTGAGTATGTAATCATAGTAACAATCCAACAGTAAACATGGAGGTACAACATTCATTGTATTTATTTTTCTTTTGGAAGAGAAAGTTTAGTTTTGAACATGTTTTATGATCAGTGAAAAAAATTTTAACTAGAAAATAATTAAATGATAATAAATAAATAATTTATTAATTTTTATTATTCTGTGTTGACAGATCTTAGGTTAGTTGAGTACACAAATAATAATTCAATTTATATTTAAATTAATTGTATTAATCACAAATATGTTAAATAAATTGCTATAAGAAATGTTGTTTTTTTTCTATGTACACTTTAAAACACCACGACCACAAACGTTGAATGGTTCAATTGTGATCACGTCTGCTTCGAATTTCCAATAAACATCTCCATAATTGTTCTTCTAATTCTGGCACTCGGGTCACAACACACACCAAAGCAACAGTCAGATATTAACAAAAGAATAACGTGATGGTATTCATGTATGCAGCAGAGTGTAGAGAGATGTGAACCCGCAGAAGAAGCCCTTCAGCCCCAGGGACACGCACAAGTACACAGACACACTTGTATGAACCCAGAACCCCACGAGGTGTGTGTGAGTTGTTTTCGGAACTCTTGTATCTGGCAGGTTGTTGAGAACATGGTCCTCATGTTTATTCTGATGCTCTTACACTCCACTAGTTTGGCTCAAGGCCTCCCTCTTCTAGAACACTTTTACTCTCAGTCAACACTTTTATTTTCATCATTTTCACACTGTTTTCATTTTTTAACAAATAAGTGGCTTTCAAACAATGTCTTCATAAGTTGCAGTATTTTCTGACCGTGGTGGCCTTAAGGAGGATATTTCGCCTATAGTATAGTATGAACGAAAATGAAAGTTCTTCTGGTTTATAATCTAAAGCACTGGTACCCGCACCGGTACCGATCCGTCAGGCATTTGTTATATTGCTGCACCAATATAAAAATGATATCGATTTCTGTTTTATTTTTTATTACTGTCTATAAGTATTTATCGTATTTCTTTCTAAAGTAAGATTAGCCTGTGACTCTAAACACGTCGAGACCCTCGTTTCAGTCATGTTTACTCAAAAGATTTTCTTGTTAACTGGTAGAAATAAGTGAAACACAAACTCTATAAAATAATCATAATAATTAATTATATTTATAAGAGTTACAGTGAATAAGCCAGTTTGAAAAAATGTGCTTTTAGGTAAGTTTTGTTACATTTTTTACGAATGTCAGGTGAGAGGGGGTATTTTATATATTTATTTTAAAAGCATTTGTGCAATAATTTCCTTCCCACTTTTTTCACACGCTTGAACCATACAACTTTAAAGCAATGCAGCTAATCTATACATGTCTACAGGTTTACCGCCTACAGGGGGCGCTCTAGCAAGAAGCAGAAGAAAGGCGATTTGCATACCCTCATGGTGAAGACGTTGGCTAGACATCAAGGATCGATGGTGATTGGAGACGGCAGCGTAAACGACTGATGCAATAACAACGAGAAAAGCTTTCTGAGGTAATTAAAGCAGTCGTTCGGACATAACAATGACTCTTCTTTTCAGCTGTTTTTTTTTATTTGTATTTTATGAAACCGTTTTACTGCCGTGTTAAATGCACTGTTCAGTAAAAAAAAAATGTTAAGGATATTCTTTGATACGTTGATGACTTTAACTTTGTCCTCCAGTGGGCAGAGTCCCTCAGCCGTGATTTGTGTCCTAAGTATGACACGCTGGACATTAAAAACACACATTTATTTCACGTGTTGCAACTTATGGTTTGTACAAACGTGTGACACGTGCTCGTGTATTATTTTTTTACTCTTGTTTAAATTAAGGTTTGCCCTGTAGTCCAGACGTGACGGTAGTTTCAGAGTAAACTATATTCCTCAGAGGAAGATATTCATCTATATTCAGAGTAATAATTGTAGTTGGGTTTTTATTATCCTTTCCAACACATTTAAAGATTATAATAAAATAAGAAAAGTAGTAAAAAAAAAACACAACAGAACAGACGTAAAAGCTGGTTTATAGTTACATACAATGCAAGAGATTAAAGAGACGTGGACGAGACTTTGAACATACATCCCAGATCCTATCCTTCAACAGGTGGATGTTGATTCCACTCTTTTTCACCGTGATAAACCATTATTGAGCATCAGCTGCAGTGCCTTTTGGGACAAAAAATGTATTTAAGAGAAAACCTGTTTTTCTGCTACTTATTTAAAAAATACTCCTAGAAAACGTCGCATCGATAAAGGATCCATGGGGAATAATGGTGTTCCAGCTCTGCAGCTCTCCGGCCCAGTCAAGACGCAGCGAGACAAGGTCACGAGAGAATAAATAGCAGGCGGACTAGCTAATGATCTATCATTCTGGACAAGCGGCTGCACCCGAGAGCGAGCCGGCTGACAAGATCATTAATAAAAGCTGTTGGGAGAGTGATCGATCGGCGTGATGGATGATCAGAGGCACAAATACTATAAAACACCTGCATGTCAGGAGAAGAAGAGGAGATTTAAAAAATAAAAGGGGGGATCAGAGGGGATCAACACAAAATACATTCAGATATGCCGCTCGGTGATTCAATAAAGACGTCTGCGATGCAGCGAGCGCAGAAGCTCAGTGTGGGAGCATCAGTGTAATTTGAGGGAGATGAGGGTGTCGGCAGGGGTCACGCTTTACAGGCTGCCGCATCGTCTGCCGTCGTGTAATAGGAGCTATTTATTATTGACGCTCCACCCATTACTGATCGCTAATCTGCGTCTCCACTACAGGTCTGCTATTTTCTCCCCTTAATGCTTTATCTAAAGTATCTACCACTGCGAGACTCATCCTCCCACACACACACACACACACACGCCTTACTCAGCAGTTCATCTTGACGCCTAATCTTTCCCGTCCAGGAGAGAATGACTTGAGAAGGAATGTAGTCTCCTTGCTTGGCTGCATGTATCAATATCTGTACATTGATCGGGTCTTGCTTCTCCTCCTCCATTCATCCAGATATAGATTGGTTTTCCCAGCAGGAATCTGGGGCCAGAATCTGACTGATGGACAGAATGAGTATTGGAGGAGGGTGTATTGAACCGGGCTGTTACACATGCCACTAGAGTGTGTTAGTTCGCTGAGCAAAAAAAAAAAAAATGGTTTCAGAAGAGCGAATGCCACTTGTCCCAGCATGGGCCCGAGGGTTGGAAAGTGCTAGAGACATGAACGTATGCACACGTGTGATCATTTTCACTGTTTTCTTACCACAGACTTCACGGGGTTTGTCACTTTAAGCAAAGGTGCTGTGACACGGCTGAGTTCTTTTCATTCAACACCAGTGTATATATATGTATATACAGTATATATATAGTGGTTGAAAGAAAGTGGATGTATATTCCAGTCTTGATTTCTGGTGAAGGGTAGCTAAGTAGAGGCCTTTACTAAACAGTGTTAAAAGTCAAGAGTTTTTTGGGGAAGAGGGAACATTGTAAAAAAGTATTACAACTTTTTCTAGATAGGTCTTCATTATTTGGGCTTATAACCAAGATTTCCTAGTCATTACTGATATAATGATTTTATGTTATGTCTTCTTTTTCCCCCTTGGCAGGTATAATACACTGGACCCAATCGGCATTGAGCACCCCTTCAGCTGCTACTTAAGCCTTCTGGTTCCAATCCGCAGTGTCAGATCATACCCATTCCTATGCCAGTAAAGTTGACCTCCCTTTTGTTCCTATTGTTTTTATATAATCTCTGGTGCTCCTAAGCTTTTCTAATTCTTAGCTGGGATTTTTTATTCCCTCCTCTTGTTTTCTTTACTACTGATCACGTGTGCTTTACAGCTACGTTGTTTTTATCTCTGTGTTTGCTTTTGTTTTATGTGTTTCCTTCGGATTCAGCTCAGTGAGCTGATCCTGGTCAAGTGGTCGCTACTGCACCAACTATACAATGATCTGTCAGGCGGCGGTCCACAAAGTATTTATTAGTTCAAAACCCTCGAGTAACTTAATTTTGTTTTTAATTTGTTTTAATCCCATCTTGTCCTTTTACCTGTTTGAGTAAATGTGTAGTTTGTAAAACAAACAAACACCTCGGTACATGCACATTTTTGTTTTGTATATGTTAAATATAATGGTAAAAAGAAGATAAAGTCAACAAATAAATCTCATTTAACCTTTTTTTAGTTGTTTTATTATAACTTTTTTCCTTACTATTTTTAAAATTCCTTAGACTTGGAAAAAAGCATGGTTACAACTTTTGTCTTTTTTGCTTTCAAAGCATTTTTTTTTATTGAGCTTTATTTGTCAAAACATGAAAACAATGAAGTTGATTTAGTTCTAAATCAGTCTCCGTGGGTTGTGAGTTGAAACAAAGTGTAAACAAACAAAGTAGTTAACATAAGATTCTGCTGTGACATCATGATTTAACAATCCATTTAAATGAATAAGTGCCTTTCTATTTGTGGCCGTGCTTTTACTCCGGAACATCCACCACATATCCTTCTTTATTTATTGCTTATGTCATGAAATAAATTCTAATGCTTTCTGTTTTAATGCACAGAAGCATAATGGATGGAACGATCCCCACAAATAAATAGTTGTGTTATCAGACACGTGCATATGCTGTGAGTTGAGAGGATGTTTAACGTGCGAATGTCTGTGTGTGTGTGTGTGCGTGTGTGTGTGTGTCAATGCCATTGTCTCCAGAACGATAAATCAGTGGCCCTTGGGCCAAAGAATTGCCGGGCTTGTGTCTCCACTTGTAATTACAAAGCTGACATTTAAACAGCAGCGGCCATATTTCACTCCCACCGAAGCCGGACACGGAGGGGTCTACAAGTGGAGTAAAAGTTTTCAACGAAAAATAAAAGCAGTGAAAATGTAATCGATAAGAGGTAGAATGCGTTCTAATGCCTTGTTAATGGACCAACGTATTAATTATTCAGCTGTGGCCATTTCGTCTGCTCATTAAAGTGGCAGCTCCGAGGATGAATGTGCAGCGTTACTCACTTTGCTCTGGCAGAGTAAAACCACATCCTTCTTTTGTCAAGTTTAGACAAACAACATTCTGTTGTCATGTCCTAAAAAAAGGCCACAACACAGATTTGTATTGATTTAACTTATTGCTCCAGATCATTAACTTCATAGACCTAAACACAAATAGAAATTTTAATATTTAGAGAATAAAGAATAGAATCTATAGCTTTTATTGGTCAACTTTACCGGCATAGGAATGGGTATGATCTACACTGCGGACTGGAACCAAAAGTCTTAACCAAGTGTTTTATGCAGAATCCTCATATCTTTTTTTTTTAAATACAATCATAAAACATGTAAGTAAATATTCTTACAATGAAATTATTTAAAAACATAAAATTGTCAAAAAAAAAAAGAACTGGATTAACTCTTCTTTTTATTATGGATTTGTGATTGTTAGCCATATAACCGATAATTTCAGGAAACGTTGTTAAAAAGGCACTTTATCCATTTTTATCTTATAATCTTAATATAATTATTTGTCTCTAAAGTGACATATGACATGATGTACATTGAAATAAAGTTGACGGTGCTTGATGAGAAAAGCGGTTAGAAGGTAAAAGATGGATAGATACAACTTTCTTAATCCCTCTGGATATCTTCTTTCGGGAAATTGTTTTTTCCAGAACACAGCAACACGCATGATGGATTCATAAAAACAAGAACAAGTGCAATAAAAAGAACAAAGTGCAAGGTAACAAAATCCAAGTATAGCGAACTTGTTTCAGAATAAACGGCCTAATAACACGAGGAATGAAGTCCCTGAGTCTATTAGTGTTGCATATGGGAAGAAGCTCCATTTGCTTCTCTGCTCACTGATGACAGTGTTCAGAGGATGACTGTCATCATCCATGATGGACAGTAGTTTGTCCAGTGATCTCCTCTCAGCAACTGTCACCAGTGAGTCCAGCTTCATTCCAACCACAGAGCCAGCCCTCCTGGCGGTTACGTTGAGCATGAGTTTGGTCGTTGCTATTGTCAGGCCCGGGGTTGCTGAGGTGAGCTTTAAAACATGACTTGAAAAAATGATAATTAAAATTCCTCTTTGGCCTGCTGTCAACAAACGTCTGTCGAGCGCTCAGAGGAGCGGCTGCGTGACGGGATTCCTAATGACACTGCAGCAGCCTTCGCCACCAATTGCATTGACTTGATTTATTTCAGTCCCGCCGACTGCTCCGCCTTTCCCTCAACGTTACCATTCAAGCGTTCGGTGTCTCACTTTGTCTTCCTCCTCTTCCTCCCTGTGTTCATATGATACCATCTCCTCTTCAGCTCCGTGCCAGTGGCAGGAAACATCTGTCTCTAGGTTCTCCTGCCACATAGTGTTAGAGTCAGTGTAGGTCGCTCAGTCCAGTGGCCAGTCTGGGGAGGCCTGTGGGCAGAACAGGGCAGTAGTCCTGCAGGGGGGGGAGCCGAGCGGGGGGGAGGAGGGTTAGGGGGGGACGGGCCGGGGTACGAGGGCGTCCAGGCGGAAACTTGTCCTCGGGTGCATCCTGCTTGTTCGCCTTGTGCCATTTGTATGTTTGTGTGCGTGGTTTTGCAAGCCCAGCATGTGATTTAGTGGGTCAGAGGGTACCGAGGCATCGAAAACAACTGAGGGCTACTTCTGTTGTGTCATCCCTACATTTTGCAAAACATTTCTTCCTGTTCAAAGTCGTGGCAGGGGAGAACCATACGTCCGCCCTTGCCTGGACATGTCCTCTTTCAGGGGCTGTGTGGGTGGGTTTGTATAAAGATCTAGAAATGTCCTAGTTATGTTCAAATCATCTCTAACAATCTACTTCAATCTACTCCAACTCTTACAACCCTTGATCTCAAGGATGTGAGTTTGAATCCTAATGTCATCATTGTCTTTTTGGTGGGTTTTATAGATACATTATTGCATTGCAGGCTTCTTTCTTTTTTTAGTAAAGGCATTTATTGTGGTTACACGACTTATGTACCAACAATGTAGTGTTTTTAATAAACACTGCAAGGTCATATCAACACTTTAAAGCAGTGATACGGTGCAAGAACTCGTACAAAAAGGCAACTGAAGAAAAGTTAAACAATATGTATCTCTTTTTTTACATCCAATGTTAAAGCGTTATTTATAAAAAATTTTGCATTAATCATAAGAGACATTATTTTGATGAATAACTTAGGCATCAGTTATATTCTTACATAATTGACACCAGAGAGTTTATTCTGAAGAATGTAAGTAAGTAAATAAGTCAGTAATTAGTTTTTATAGTAAGTAGTAAGTAAGTAATTTTTATTTGTATAGCGCTTTTCCAGACCAGGGTCACAAAGCGTTTAAACAATAAAAAACAATACCCAATAAAATAAATACTTGAAAAGTCAAGACAACACAGAGACAAACACAAGAGTCTCAGAAAAGCAAGGAAACTACCTTAGTGTGTATTTGGTTAAAAATCAGAATATGTATACATTTCTTACTTATACAGACTATAATGTTGTTGCGGGGTTATCATTTTAACTGATAATTTGGTTTTTAAATGCAAAAAGATTAATGGATATATTGTTGAGAAACAAAGCTGTGATCTCAGAGGCCTGATAAAGAGTATTTTTAGCATTAACTGAGTCAGATGTGTATAAGAAAATAACTTAATCCAACTCCAAAAAACTCTCAAAACGTTGACAACTCCACTTCATCTTCACATGTCATATTTCAGAGGATTCATAATATTTTCAGTCTAGTTGTGAACTCATCATACATGTGACTATGACGAGGGTGCAGCACTAGTCTTGGTGCATTCTGCCCTAATCTCCTTCTTCTTCTTCTACTGTTTAAATAGTGCAGCTTCGGTTGAGTTCGGTTGAGAGTGGAGCGCTATCAGACCAAGCAGGCAGTCGACACCAGTCACAGAGCAGATAGATCCGTCACACAGCCGCATCTAACCAAAGGGATGTGGTGAGGAAAGTGTTGAATCAAAGGGAGCAAGTGCAGAGAGGCAGGTTCGCTTCAGTCAGGAGGCCCGAACTCACACAAAGGACTCAAAGAGTTGCTGCAGGCACGACAGAATAGACCTGCTTTTATCACACGCGTGTGTGCTAAATACACGATCTTCCTCTCTCTTTGCGCTTGATGGATCTACTGACTCCTTTAAGAAACATCTTAAGACGTTTTTATATGTTTAGGCTTTTCCTTGATTTTCTGGAACTCCTGTTGTGTTATCAGTTTTATCTTGATCTTTAAAGTATATATTTTATTGAGTATTCTTTTGATTGTTTAAGTGCTTTGTGACCCTGGTCTGGAAAAGTGCTATATAAATACTAATTACTTACTTACTTACTTACTTACTTACTTATACATCTTTACATGTTAGTTGTCGAAGGTAAACTGTCTTTTAAACATCACAGCTTTTCTTAGATGTTTTCCTTTTTTATATTTATACTGTATATAAATATATTTATTATGCCTGTGGGCTGGTCATCAAAAGTACTAATATTTCCTGCTGGATAAAAACTTAACGATACAAATAAATATATAAATGTTTTCAGTAATATACAACGATTATGACTTTTTAATTAAAACTGTATTACAAATAAGTTAATGGCCTATTCTGGTCCATTTATTTTATGTTTATTTTTAAATTGGGTGAATAGGTCAAAGGTCTTAACCTCACTTTTTTTTTAAACTTTATCGCAGACCCGAGGGTTTTTATCTTACAACGTGGATCTTTTAGCTTTTTTGTCTAATATAATGTTTATTTTTTATAGATCCTAGAATGATTTCAAACCTATTATGATAACATTTAAAATGATTATCTAAAATTGGAGTCACTTCCTCTGGGGACGAGAGGATACAGTCGACTCCATCCGTTTGGACATATTTTGGTTTTTAAAACCAAAGGAGAGCAGTAAATGTAAGCGTTAATATATATTTGTTACTACAGTATCATTATCCCTGTATTGTGATATTTTAAGTGCATTAGCTCCATCATTTGCAAAATTAAACTGTAGATTATAAGATATTCAAAACATACAACTGTGAATAAAAGTGTAGTTATAAAATCATTTCATTTTTAGAAGAAAAAAAGTTCTAGGAGTTTTTATGGATTTTTTTAACCTTTAGAAAACCATCTCATTTATTTAATACCTGTGTTGACTGATAGTCATTCATCTCTATGGTCACCTGGAGTATTTATCATCCTCACACGTGCAGGTTTGATGGCTGTGCAGAGTCTGATAGATGGTCTGACCACTGATGTGCAGCCACCTCAGGAGACACAAACCAGACAGCTATTTAGTGACTGAACAAGACACATGGCTTCTTTCTTTGATTGTTTTAGAGCTGCAACTATGTGTGCGTTTGTGAGTGTGTGTACATGTGGGTAAAGAGAAGGAGGTCTAGCAGGCGGAAGAAGGGAAGAGGAAAAACAACAACAACAGATGCTCTTTCTCTGTCCAGAAAACTGCAGCAACTGTGTACAAGATGGGCCATTATCCATCGCCAGTGTTTATGTTGTTGACAAATCAATGGCTCTGACAGTGATGACTCTGTGCTACAGCAAATACAAAGCACTCAGACTGTCTCCATCATGGAGCCTGCAGCCAGGGAGCACTCTGGGCAAGTGTGCTCTGAGGCCTGAATGAATTTGATGGGATTTTTTTGGTTGTTTTGTAAAGATCATTTCCAGTTCTGAAGTACACGTTCTATTGTTCCTTGTGTATTGTAAACAATCTTCACCGGTGATAATATTGTTCACTGCCTCCTGACTATCAGTGTCACGTGATGTGTTGTAATGTTTCTACAACTGTTGAGCTGGATGGACGTGAGACGCTTCGATCCAAAGATAAATGGATAAACTAGTCCTGACAAGAAAACCTACTGGTGCGTTCCATTTATACTTAATCTGTGGAAGTATATCAGAGCCATCAGAATATTGAATGGTTGAATGTAACATTTGAAATGTTGAAACTCTCATTTTCTTTACTAAAAAGTTATTAAGAATTATTGAAATTAGAATATCAAACTAAAAAAAATAGTTATATTTGAATGTAATATCAGTACGGTTTTAAATGTAATGTAAAATGTTACTATTCTACCTACTATTCTACCTTTTATTGAATTAAAAAAAGGTCAGAAATTGTCTTATCTTTGATTTATGTTCTTTATCTTTAGACTTAGATTGTATCATCGTTCTTTCTCTTTATTTCTCTTTTTTCTTGTTCTTATTTTATTATTATTTTTATGAATAATTGCTGTATTGCTATGTCTAATTGGAAAAAAAACTATTTCAATAAAGCACAATCAGTAAAGTTCTACCTAACCTAACCTAACCTAAAAAATATTGCATTTAGAATATTTGTTTTTGAATTATTGGAGATTGAATATCAAACTCAATGTGTAAAAAAGAATACATTCATTTTGAAAATATTCGATAATAAGGCAATTGTAAAATAAAAAATACAAGTTATTGTATGATCGTTCAATTAAAACACAAATTATACCTTTCAATATAGACATTATGCAAAACATTAATACAAAGCGAGATGAAAGATTCATTATTCAAACCCTGTTTATGCTTAGATTGCATTGATTCAAATCACATTACACAGACATGGAATGATAAGTATAAATAAGAGTTATATTTGGAATAATGGACAAGTTTCAGTTAATATCCAAGAAGTGATTCCAATCCTATAATTGGAGTCTGAAGTATTATTTACTCCGAAACAACCTTGAAGGTGTGAGACATTGTTCAGGTCAATGTAAAGGTCGTGCCGGCCCAGTCGGCTGCACCCCAACACCAGAGAGCTTTTTCATGTCTAAGAAACAAAGGGAGTGAAACAAAAGCACAATTCTGTTGTTCCTGATATCATTACAGATAAGACAGTGGGGGCTGAAGGGGTTAAACCCCAGGCACACCAGCAGAGAAGTGTCGCCTCCGCCAGCAAGAAAAAGACGCAGGCTAACCAACGCGCCTACGTTTTCTCCCTCTCGGCTCAGCCACCCCCAGAACAACAACCCCCCCTGCTGTAGACAACCATATGTGAGCTGACAACATGACATTGCCAGTGAGGAGGAGGAGGGGAGCAGCAGGAACCTCGGGAGCTGTGACATCCTCCACTCTGACAGCTGATGGAGGCACATTAGACTCACACACGCTCCTAACTGTCAACCCCCCCCCACACACACCCCCAAATTATCTCACCCTTATAAATAATTGCACCGGTTCTAATCCAGCCACCATTGATGGTCAATCATTTCTCTTAACTCTTCTCTTAAAAAAGCATCAACGATACACCTTGAAGATTTTAAATCTAATGTCCAATTTCTTATTTTTATATCATCAAACATGTTTCTCTGACAACATGTGTGTTCAGTGCAAATACCCAGTCGTGACAAAGCAATCTCAGCCATATTGTGGCAGAAACCTCCAGATTTTGGGCAAACCTCGCACCATCCTTCATAATGTTTTGGCCAGTTTTGTATTATTATTAAACTATTTTGTATTTGTTGTGAGAAAAACACTTCTCTCACTGTTGTTTTAACAATTCTCTCTGCCTGGACACCCTCCCCCGGAACAGCCTGTTCTGTGACAATGAGTTTCCACAATATTGTAGCTACACTGTTTTGACACTGGGTAGAGCCAGAACCAATCTATTCAAACTTGGATAGATAGATGGATAGATAGATGGATGGATAGATGGATAGATGGATAGATGGATAGATGGATGGATGGATGGATGGATGGATGGATGGATGGACGGACGGACGGATGGATAGAACTTTATTGATAGATTAACTAACCTTATTAACTTTAACTGTAACTTTATTTATGTAGTGCTGCCTTAATGATATAAAGCCACACCTGTACATCTTGAAAATAAGAAGGTTCATTTTAGAATACTTTTTAGTGTATGCGATTGATTAGTTGTCCAATCAAAACTTATCAATAGCAAGACCATCAAACATAATTAATGTGTTCTCTTTGTATTTAAAAATATAACTTTAAACAAGACTCACCTGTCGTCAACCTCAACACATGTCACTGTAGGTACCATTAAAATAGTCTTAGTAGGTTAATGAAAATTCTAAAAGAAAACTAGCTTGTAAAGTAAACAAAAGAACACGTTTTTCTCGTCCGTTTCACTTGTCACATGACCTCATACGGGTCAGATTATAAATGTGGAGGAAGTCTGCGTTAAGGGGATCTAAATAATATATTTTAATTTAATTTTAATCTACTAAGAAATTTACAGTGATTTAATTCTGCCACTAATGATTTCAATCTATCGCTAATAGAATGTAAGACATGTTATACTCCAACTCCATACTCCAAGAAGTAGAGAATGGATGGAGGCTCGTGTGTCCGAGCTTGTCGTGTGTGTGTCTGTGTGTATGTGTGTCTGTGTGTATGTGTCTGTGTGTGTATGCGTGCGTGTATGTGTGTCTGTGTGTGTGTGTAGACAGGCGGGTATACTCCCTGGGACATTATGTCATCGATTGTGCTGCAGGAAAAGGGCCTATTATCTCAAAACCATTGTTCAAGTTGGGGAGTCAAGTGTGTCATATTTGTTGGTTCCACCTCATACATGCTTTGGCCCTCCAACAAAATGATGGTTTATCCATTTGGGCTCTCCCCCACCACTGAGAAAAAACAAGGTTCTCGCCACCCAGTCAGGTCCCCTTCCCCTATAAAAGCGATACCTCCCATGAAGAATCCCAAAAAAAAAAAATCTTCTGAAACAAGCAAGTGCTAGTTAGTTAGTCTTAGTGTATTGCAGGGGAAGTTGCATGTCCTGAGCTCTGAAAGCCCTCACTTTTTCCGATTTTGTGTCTCAAGCAGTGTACGGTAAGCGGCGTTTCCTGAACCTGTCCAGAAAAACGCTTTTATTTTTGTTGTGGTGCTTCTTACACTCCCTGCTACCAGTTGTGTTAGAAGCAGGTGATCAGTCTGGCACCCACAGACGCTCAAGCTCGTAACACAGTGCTGCAAGATGTTGCGAACGGTAAATTGTGAACCGCTGCTTATAAAAGAATCTATGACGTAACATAAGCCGAACGTAAGCCTCATCTGTGTCTGTGAGCCCAGTGCATTCAGATTTAGTTCCCTAAAATCTGAGAGACGTTTCTCCAGCTTCAGGTCCGTCACTGAGCTCTTCAATGTCATATGATCAGCGCACAGGGGCCCCGAGTGACCAGTTTTGACTACGACCGGGTGGGAGGGAGGAAGCAGTGAGAGAAAAGATGAGAGTTTAGAGTAGGGCGGCATAGTCCATGGAGGGTGCAGGACAGAAAACTGGATGATGTTGACATGGTGGAGATCCTGAGCCAGCAGAAGCTCTGGAGGTGGAGCCCTGGATCTCTTGGAGAGACGATCACATCTTGTGTCCTCTCTTAACACGCCAGGATCAGAATCAACCTGAACCAATCCGCAGGGGAAATCTCATTTCTTCTGTAAAATGAGTTTCATACTTTACGTACCAGCTAGTTGCTGCGGAGTGTCAGAGTGCCCCCTGGTTTCCGGAGATAGAGCGATTGTCAGTGGGAGACCCGTGGCCGATTCCTTTGTCTCCACTAGCTCTCTGCCAGGCAGAGGGAGCTCCAATCCTTTAGTCCTGGATCAGCCACTTACAGTTTGGCTACTCCTAGAGATGGATTGAACTGTCTGGACCTTGATCCAGTGGTGCTGAACGCCATCAAGAGTTCTGAGGCTCTTTCACTTGAAAAAATGTTTGCCTTAATGGGACACCCAGTTCACTTCCTGTCGCAGTTGCACTGATCTTTTCTTCAGGCTCTCTTCAGTAGACGTGGCGTCGTTTTGGTTGTTTTTTTGGGGTCAGGTCCCTTTCAAAGGGTTATGCGGTAGTTGGTTGCAAACCTACAATGGGCTTCCAAGCCCAGTCTAACTGGGGGTTGGCTGCTTCTATGTCCCTCCTGAATGGAGTTCCGGTGGAGGAGATCTGAGCCTCCTCATCCTGGTCCTCTACCTTGTTAAGACCTACCTCCTCTACACCACAATGGGTTCATTGCCCCATGTTGGTATGGGGGAGAGGACTGGGGGAGACGACTGTCCCCCCCACACACTCTGAGTATCAAGAGCTACAACTTTCAGGACTCCCATGTCCACTGTCGCTTTGGCAGCCAACCAGGACTACATTTAGGAAGTCCTCTTTGCCTTGGTTTACGCCATCACTGAGGCTCTGAGGGTAAAATTATAAATAAGGTAGAATCCCTTCCTAACAAACCGTCGGTTCTACGAATGCATGCAAGACCCCACTTTTTCATGGGAGGGCTTTTCTTTTATAGGTGAACAGACCTTCTCTTTGGCAGGGTAGAGCCTAAGCTCACCTTGTGCAGATACCACACTGGAGGAAAATATCCCAAGATTCTGTGTTTGTCTGAGGCGTACAGTTTGATAAATGTTGGTGACAGTAGTCACTAGATAATATTCAGATGACATTAATTTAATGCATATTTCGGACTATTTATTTATACATTTAGTCCGTAAGAAAATCAACATTTATTGTACTCCATACACGTCAATCAACCCAAAACAAACAGTGTTGATCCTCTACTGCCCTCTACTGGTAAAGTAACATGGTGACCACACATCAAAAGGATTGCCTTCATTAAATTGATGAAAAGTAAAAATTCTGGGCAACACAAATGTCTTTCTTCGCTGAATAAGAGTCGACTGGACAGTGAAATCGACTTTAATCAGTCCTGTGAAAGCAGACAGTTTGTGCCAAAGTGAAATGAAGAAGCACAAGAGACAGAGGAGGAATGTTGTATAATAAAATGTGATGAAAAGATGATGTTAATACCACTGATGGGCTCTTTATGCGCCGCTAGATGGCGATCTCTGCTCCGCTATGTCTGCCTTTAATGAGATCTCACATCTTTTTTAAACAGAGAGCGCCCCCTACTGAGCTCTATCGGAAAACACTGCTTCAAGCTGGACCTGTAAAAGCTCTGAGAGAAGAACTTAGTGTCAGAGTCACCACAAGCCATTAAGGCTCCCTAAGCAACATTTGATTTTCTCATCGCTCCAGAAGCTACGATGTGTTTGTGGTCATGTATTGTTAAAAAATACAACAGAACTTTTATTACAGAGCATAATGTTGTTGAGGAGAATTTTTTTTTTACCGATAATTCTGTTTTGATATGCTTTAGATCAATGAATATATTGTTTAGAAACACAACTTTGTTCTCAAAGAGTCACTCAAAATATGCATTAAGTGAGTAAGAAGAGTACAGAAAAGACGACCCCAAAAACTCTCAAAACTTGACAACTTCACTTCACATGTCCTATTTCAGAGGATTCAGAATATGTTCAGTCTAGTTGTGAACTCATCATACATGTGACTAGTCTTGGTGCATTCTGCCCTAATCTCCTTCTTCTTCTTCTACTGTTTAAATAGTGTGGCTTCGGTTGAGTTCGGTTGAGAGTGGAGCGCTATCAGACCAAGCAGGCAGTCGACACCAGTCACAGAGCAGATAGATCCGTCACACAGCCGCATCTAACCAAAGGGATGTGGTGAGGAAAGTGTTGAATCAAAGGGAGCAAGTGCAGAGAGGCAGGTTCGCTTCAGTCAGGAGGCCCGAACTCACACAAAGGACTCAAAGAGTTGCTGCAGGCACGACAGAATAGACCTGCTTTTATCACACGCGTGTGTGCTAAATACAGTTTTATACATCTTTACATGTTAGTTGTCAAAGGTGAACATCACATATGTTTTCCTTTTTGCCTTCAATGTAGTTTTTCTCTTCTCAAACTTGGGCAAACATATTTGACGTGGTGGCATTACACAATATAATGATGAAACACAAAGGAAATAAAAAGATAAAATAAAACACAATCAATTTAAATCAAATGAGAGACATGACCTAAAAATAAATACAAAATAAAATACATTTAATTAATCTGGACATCAGACAGGTAGAAAGAGTTCTTGAACTTTGATGTTCTGACCTTTATTGATCTCAGTCTCATGCTGGATGGGATCAGTTTGTGTCTCTCCGGGCGAGAGGGTCAGCGAGGATCCTGCCTGCACACCTCAATGTCCTGGTGACGTACAGTTCCTGTAGAGATGGAAGAAGACAGCCCATCACCTTCTCAGTAGAACAGTTGCAGCAGAGTACCACACGCTGATGGAGGAAGTGAAGATAGATTCCACAATGGCAGTGTAGAACTGCACCGGCATCTGCAGCAACTGACGCAGGAAGTACATCCACTTCTTTCTTCGATTTGATCGATGTTCCTCCCCCACGTCTCCACTGAAGACCCAGCTGATGGATGAACTCCACAATGTCAACCGTGGAGCCGCTGATGATTAGAGGGTCGGGGTGGATGGAACTCTCAGACAGTCCACAATCACCTCCACGTCTTCTGAGTGTTGCGCGCCAGATTGTTCTCACTGCACCAGGTCACCAGTCGACCCACATCAGATCTGTAAAAGGACTCGTCTCCGTCTGAGATAAGTCCCATCGCGTGGTGTCCTCTCGAACTTGAGGAGCTTGACAGAAGGATGACTTGAGGTGCAGCTGTTGGTGTACAGGAGCATGTATGGGAGCATGGGGTGAGCCTTGAGGGGTACCAGTGCTGATGGTCCTTGAGATGTTTCCCCAGCTAGACCTGCTGCTTTCTTTCGGAAGTCAGTGATCCATCTGTTCAGACAGTTGGGCACGTCTAGCTGGTAGAGTTGGTTCTGGAGAAGGTCAGGGACAACTGTGTTGAACGTTGAAGAATAGTCCACATACAGGATTCTGGTTTAGGATCTTGCTTCGTCTAGGTGCTGCAGGATAAAGTGCAGGTCCAAGTTCAGAGCATCATCATGAGGGGGCTCTGTAATCCTTTTAAAGCTGGGCAGCACAAGACGTTCCAAACACTTCATAACCACAGAAGTCAGGGTGACAGGTCTGTAGTCCTTCAGAGTCAAAAAAATGTTGAGGACTTGAAGTCTCCAGTGAGGTGTTGAAGTTATCATTGTATGATAAGGGAGTCAAAAAAAATAAGAGTCATCATAACATCGACACATTTACATTAATGAGTGAGAAATTGTGATAGAAAATACATTTTAAAAATGTTTTTCTAATGTTATTTTAATTTTTTTTTAATTGGGTGAATAGGGCAAAGGTCTTTAATCCAATTGGCTGTCATAGGTTGTTTTTGTTTTTTAAACTTGAGGGTTTGTTACAACATGGATCTTTTAGCTTTTTCTGTCTAATCTTATGTTTTATATATTTCATAATTATTTTAAACCTATTAAAATTATGTCACGTAATATGTTGATGAATCTCAAATTAGAGTCTGTTAATCTGGGGAAGATACAGTCGACTCCAGCTTTTTTAAACTCAAGTTTGGACATATTTTGGTTTCCAAATAAATTCAAACAGATAGAACTTCTTCAGGAATCATGTGGTCTGTAAATTCTACAACACCAGAGTCAAGTAATCGGGGAATACTACAAATAAACTGTATATCTGTTACCACAGTATCACAATATATGGTGTCGCTATCGCAGTATAACAATCTCATTTATTTAATACCTTTGTTGACTGATAGTCATTCATCTCTATGGTCACCTGGAGTATTTATCATCCTCACACGTGCAGGTTTGATGGCTGTGCAGAGTCTGATAGATGGTCTGACCACTGATGTGCAGCCACCTCAGGAGACACAAACCAGACAGCTATTTAGTGACTGAACAAGACACATGGCTTTTTTCTTTGATTGTTTTAGAGCTGCAACTATGTGTGCGTTTGTGTGTGTGTGTGTGTGTACATGTGGGTAAAGAGAAGCAGGCAGAAGAAGGGAAGAGGAAAAACAACAACAACAGATGCTCTTTCTCTGTCCAGAAAACTGCAGCAACTGTGTACAAGATGGGCCATTATCCATCGCCAGTGTTTCACTATGTTGTTGACAAATCAATGGCTCTGACAGTGATGACTCTGTGCTACAGCAAATACAAAGCACTCAGACTGTCTCCATCACGGAGCCTGCAGCCAGGGAGCACTCTGGGCAAGTGTGCTCTGAGGCCTGAATGAATTTGATGGGATTGTTTTGGGTTGTTTTGAATCAGTTACAGTTCTGAAGTACAAGTTCTATTGTTCCTTGTGTATTGTAAACAATCTTCACCGGTGATAATATTGTTCACTGCCTGCCTCCTGACTATCAGTGTCACATGATGTGACCAGTTTTCTTAACTCTTAGCACAGCATCATTGGTTCGTGGTCATACCCTTCACAGCTTACTTACTTACTTACTTACTTACTTACTCACATTTCATGTCATTTCCAAGCCGTCGCCGAACACGTTTCCACGATCCTTAATATGTTTTTAACCGACAACCATATGTGAGCTGACAACATGACATTGCCAGTGAGGAGGAGGAGGGGAGCAGCAGGAACCTCGGGAGCTGTGACATCCTCCACTCTGACAGCTGATGGAGGCACATTAGACTCACTCACGCTCCTAACTGTCAACCCCCCCCCAACACACACCCCCAAATTATCTCACCCTTATAAATAATTGCACCGATTCTAATCAAGCCACCATTGATGGTCGATTACTT
Source organism: Callionymus lyra (assembly GCF_982586985.1). NCBI lineage: Eukaryota > Metazoa > Chordata > Actinopteri > Syngnathiformes > Callionymidae > Callionymus > Callionymus lyra. Next base: position 18,245,699 of record NC_141823.1, read on the forward strand.
AAAGGGCATGGCCGGGTATTGGCATTGAACACGTGCATTGTGAGACAAACATGTTTGACAATATACAAATAGAATGATGAGCATTAGATTCTAGTCTTTTATGCTTATTGAAAGGTCAACTAGTGTTGATTTTAGTGTGTCTTAAATAGATGTTGGACTCTTACTCTTGGACACATACTGATGAGTTCAATCATCAGTATGTGTCTGTTTGTACAAAACTCTCTTTTCATTGGAAGATGTGCTTAAGCCCCGCCCAAGTATTAACCATAACCACACTCTGCTTTGATTGGTCAAGCATTGAGGTTTATCACCACGTGTCATCAATCCCAGAAGTCTACACCTCCAGGGGACTCATTGTATAAACAAAGCGGGGTGTGATTACAGCTGGCTGGAGGAGGACTGAAGCCATTACTACATCATAATGGACTATTGTAACCTCTCATTCGCTGAGATTTAAGACGAGGGAGAACTTTATAAAGTATTAAGTTCAAATTATGGTCATGATGAGGGACTAAGAATACATTTTAATATTTGTCCAAGCAAAGATAATTTATATCTAAGACCATGAAATAGAATTCACTTAGTCAAACCCACCACATGTCACAATAGCTACTAATTTGAATTTAAAGGTCCATTAAAAACGTTTGAATGAAAACGAAAACAAGCTTTTAGTGTAAACAAAGGAACATGTCTTTCTTATCTGTTTTATTTGTTTTTATGTCACGTGACCTCGTGCAGGTCACAGATTGTAAATGTTGAGGAAGTTGAGATTTTAATCTACTATATACAATATACAGTGAATTCCTTCTTCCACTAACGCTTTCTCTCTATTACTGAACGACAAAGAATGTAAGACATGTTACTCTCCAACAATAAAATAGTAGAGAATGGATGGATGTGTGTGTGTGTGTGTGTGTGTGTGTGTGTGTGTGTGTGTGTGTGTGTGTGTGTGTGTGTGTGTGTGTGTGTGTGTGCGTGTGCGTGTGTGTGTGTGTAGACAGGCAGACATACTCCCTGGGACATTATGTCATCGATTGAGCTGCAGGAAAAGGCCTATTATCTCGAGCCATGGTTCAAGCTGGGGAGTCAAGTGTGTCATATTTGTTGGTTCTAATTGGCGATCCACCCTGACAGAACTACAGAAAGTCAACCCCGGCTCACCTCGCACAGACACACACCAGATACCACACTGGAGGAAAACATCCCAAGATTCTGTGTTTGTCTGCAGGAGCCATATAGTTGGATAAATGTACGAGACAGTAGATGCCAAGCAGAAAATCCTCACATGAGATTAATTTCGTTTGTTATTTCTGACTTTAATTGATTTTACTTATACATTTACTCAGTATGAAATTCAACATTTATCATATTCCATACAAACAAATCATCCCAAAACGAACAGGATTGATCCTCTGCTGCCCTCTATTGGTAGAATAATATAGCGACTTCGCATCAAAGAAGTGCCTATATTACAATTTTTAAAAGCAAACATTATGGACAAAACAAACGCTTTCTTCTTCGCTAAATTAAAGTCAACTGGACTAACAAAATCGACTTTAATCAGTCCTATAAAAGCATATATTCGTTGCTCAAGTACAAAAGGAAGAAGCACAAGAGACTGAGGAGAAAAGTGTTGCCAGACTTCTGACCTGCAGTCCATGATCTATCAGGTGCCTCGCTTACCATTCTAATGTGTTTCACCATTGACTGCGTTTTCCCTTCACACTTTATTTATACTTGCGCGACGTAAAACAACACACCGAATTCAGAATGTATCCCACACTGCCATCTATTGGCCACGTTTCCACACACCGTCTTCCACACAGTAGTAAATGCAAAGAAAATGACTTTATGTCATGTTTAGTGTTGGGTATGTTACTTTAAAATAGTATCTTGGTAACATTACTAGTTACTTCGTTGAAAAGTAAGTTGTTTGTTACTTTCTAGGTAACTAGTAATTAGTTATTACTGCATGGGCCAAGATCACTTAAGCTTAATCAATTCAGACAAAAGAACAATAAATAAAATAAACAAAAACAAAAGGACAAAAACAAATCAAAGGGGAGATCATAAATGTTTTGGCCAATAACTGTTTACCAATACCAACTTTTGTGTATTTTATTTTCTTAAGGAAGTTCAACACACACAGAAGTCACTTTTTTATTTTACTATTAGTCTCACAAACCTATTAAATAAAAACAATAAAATTTACACTATGAAAAACCTAAACAATCAACAACCTTCAAAGGACTATAACAAACAATACACAAGTAAACGTGTTCAATTAAATACCTTCACAAATATGTACGGTCAACAGTGAACTAGTCAAACCCACCCAAAAGACACAAATGTATTTCTTATCATCATTCATCACCATGTATGAATATAATGGGCTTCTGTAAAAGATAAAGTAGAGAAAATAACTGATAGAATCACAGTTACTTAATTACATGTTTCACCCAACAGTGCTCGTCACTGCAAAGACAGGGTAGCGTTTTGTGAATCTCTGAGACGATTTGGTGAAACATTCCACCAATCTGTGTTTTTGCACGTTTGCCATCTCAAGATAAAACCCCGGGTATGATGGACTATATTTATCATGCCCAACATTTAATCCATCCAACTTTTTTATCATGCTTACACAGAGCTTAAAAAAATATTTTGTTGGATGAGTTTGGTGTTTTTCCATTGCAACTAACACCCTTCCACCGTAAGTGGCTAGGGGTTGTGCACAAAGATTACCACTGCGTTGAGAGCACATGTTCTGCATATGCTACATGAAGGTCACCTGGGCATTGTGAAAATCAAGCAGCGCTGCAGGGGTTTTGTCTGGTGGCCTGACCTGGCCTTGTCAATGACGTCTAGATGATGGTAAAAGATTGTGCAGCTTCCCTCACCAGTGGAAAAACTGCTCTGTCCAAACCACGGAGTTCTGCGGTGACCACCATTGCCGAGGGTTCAGATCCAGTTGGACATCTGCAAAGAGCCTCATGGTATTACTCACCATCAGCGATTCCTCCTGGAGTTGCATGACCTTCATTCAACAGAGGTTCTTCCGGTCAGCTCGACCACTGGTTATTGTCTTCCCAATGATGTATTTAGCAGCGGTTCTACTCCAAACCTCTCCCTGATGGCCTTGCTTCTTACCCCATCTCTAAGGGAGAACCCAACCACCCTACATAGTAAACTCATTTCGGCCGCGATCTGGTTCTTTAGGTCACCACCCATGATTGGTGACCCTAGGTCAGAGTATAGGCATAGATCGACCGATATACAGAGAGCTTCACCTTATGGCTTGGTTGTCTCTTCACCCCTACGAATCATCATATAACTGCTGACGCCACCTCGATCCCCCTTTCGATCACACGCTCCATTCTCCCCTCACTCGTGAACAAGACCCCAAGATACTTGAGCTCCTCCACTTGGGGAAGGATCTCATGCCCAACCTGGAGAAGGTGACCCAATCCCAAGGTCTCCGAACCTGAGCCCCTCAACGCCCTGTGGCTGCGCTTGTCACCAAATTCTGTTTATTACTATTATGGACATCATTTCCAAAAGGCAGCCCTGAAGGAGTCCAACCCTCACTGGAAATGAGTCCGACTTAATAACGGCTATGTGGACCAAGCTCTAAGAGGGTAAATCTTACAAAGGTAAATCATGGTTTACCTCAAACTTTCTTACATCGAACTCAGAGAAAACAGAAATTCTCTTCATAGCAACCGAATCCAACACTACCCATTACTGCCTCGTCACCTCCCGCCTTGACTATTGTGACTTCCTCATTTTCAACCTCCAGAAACTCCAACTGGTCCAGTATTTAGCTGTGCCCGTATCATCACCATCCTATCACCCCTATCAATGAACAAACTTGTAAATATCTTTTCCTTCCAATAACAATCATAAGTCAAACGTATTCGCATTTACCTGAATATTGGTTAACATGTAAACTTTTTCCTTCCATTACTTTTCAGCATAAAGACCAGTAATCATGTCTAAAGAGGAATCTGTGGTGGACCTGGAAAAAGGATTCCCCCTCGATGACTCACCTTGGGTTTCTGTCAAAGTGGATGATGTGAATACAGTCGTGGAAGAGGCTGAGGAAGCAGTGGAATGTGAAGGTACCTCTGAGTCAACTCATGTTTTTTAATGCTTCCTTCAGAACAAATACAAAATCAAATACATTCAAACAAAATCAAGCTAAATATGCTAACCCAATTCCTCAAACAAAACCCTATTACATCATCTTGTTTTTTTTTAATTATCACATTTATCTAGAGTTAAAGTAGTGATGGATAAATACAAAATAAAATAGTTAGCATAGATAGCAACATAAATACAGTCAAAGCTTTAGGTGCGTGGCCAATCGAAGTCTCAAAAAAATGACATGAAGTTTCTCTGTTCACAGCTAAGAACCTGAAGCAGGACACAGATTTTTCGGTGGCCATGTACGTCTTCTTCATCTTTCTGATAACCTGGGCTTTGGGGTTCCTCTTTGTCATCCAGGGGAGCAGGCAACACGATGCCCTAAATTACCCAGGGATCATCGTAAGTGACGCATGCGTACACGCTTCTGAAAGTCATTTCTTCAACCACGCTTGTCTGTGCGCAGGTGAGCTGTGGAACCTTCCTGGGAGTGATCGTCATCCAAGCGTCTACAACCAACTGATGTATTATTCAACCAGGAATTAAAATGCAGTTCTACTACAATAAAAAAAATAACATCAGAAAAATGTACAAGGTAATGCAATCATTATATGAAACAATGTTATTTGTACGTTATAAAAAAGTTGATGTAACAGAGTCTTAAGGCATCGATAGATGGCGATCTCTGTTCCGCAATATTTGCCTTAAATGAGACCTCAAAACATTTTTAAATGGAGAGCGCCCCCTACTGAGCTTTGTTTTTTTCAGAGACAAGGCAGGTCCTCATGGATTAACCAATAGAGTAGCTCCATGAGCGGGCTTCGCACCATTCTTAGAACCTTAAGTTATGATTAGATAACTCATGGGGTAATAAGAGACGTAACATGTTCTTTATGGTTGCAAGAATACAACTATATCCCAATCACGGCTGCCTCTGAATCTGCATCTCTGCGCCCCCAAGAAGAACATCGTCATTTTAAACTCAACAGTTGTGAAAAACCTCCAACAACATTTGTTTCTTTTTCTTTCTTTCGTGTTTTACAAAATGTAAAGTAAACATCTTTTTAATTCCCATTCATATTTTATTTTTCCTGCATTTGCAAAATAAGAAGCAGGGTTCAAGTAAGTATGTATTGTTCATATCTGTGATTTATTTTGTCTGTTACTGAACCACGTGAAGCAAATCTAAAGTTACGTCCATCTGCAATTCTCCTCAAAAACTATGGCATTTTGATGAAGCTACAACGGCTACTACACACTCTGGATTTCAATACATAGGTTTTGGTGAATTTGCTGTTTGTGTTGTCTTCACGAGTTGCTAAATCGATGCTGTTTCATCGCCCGTTCACATTATAGCCCATCGGATCTCTGGCTGAACTGGAATAACGCATTTCCAACATGGCCTATGACCACGACCCGAATCCATGAAAGTAAAAAAGTGAAACTGGAACATAAAAGAGTATTTAATTACCAGTTTTGACGTTTTGTTAAGTCCACCGGGATAGTTTTGTGAGTTATAGTGACCATTTTTCCATGTGTTTCCATGTGAAAAAAGGTTCTGAATACATCTAAAAGGGGGAATATATTCATTATGGTACAAGAGACAGTTACATGTTGTAGTTCTGGACCTCTATGTGAACCAAGGAAGGTTTTTAGAACTATTTTCTTCAACTATTATTCCAAAATATGTGTGAAAAACAAAACCTCATTTGAAGTCGATTTAATGTTATACACGCACATTATAAAGGCATGTTTTCGTAAATTGGGAAACTTTTTAAAAGAAGTTTGAGGTACAATTGCAAAAAAAAAGGAAGCACTTCGAACTGAACACATCGACCCGGCCCAATCCAGAAGCAGCTGCCCCACTCCTCTTTTCACCCACTCAACCCCGGGGTTGTGAGTGACAGCACATGTGTGGGGGGGGACTCAACCGAAATTCTAACCCCAACCCCGAGACTGAGAGTCAGAGTCCGGCTTTGGCCAGGGAGGAGCTGGGAAGGAACAGGCGGACGAACTACACGGCTGTCCAAGGAGCGCAAAGAGGACGTTGGATTTGAGGAGTCTGGTCCCGTGGATCCTCTCAGGTCCTCTTGGTTACTGTGAGGACGAGTCGCAGGATGAAGCATTTGCTGTTGATGGTGTGTGTTCTGGCTGCTCTGCTCTGTGGGGTAAGTAAGTCTTGAATAATATAACTTTATATACGAGAGTTGTTAGTGTGTAACGATGGTTGTTCACGTTTTGAAGTGTGAAAAATAACTTTAAAACTCATGATTGATGACAATCTCGCTGAAAAATATAAAACTTGATCGTGGAGTTTGTTAAAATTCCTTCAAACAAAAAAACATTTTAAACAAGATTCCCAAATGAAGAGTTGAATCCCAGATGGAGTTCGACCTCTAGCTACCCGACTCCTGGAAATAAACAGTGGATGCCGTTACCTGAGGGATGCTTTTCAACGAGCCGTTCATCACTTCTCATCAGCCGAAGGAACTCGCTCCGCAATCAGTTTCAAGCTGCTGTAAACATTTGCTGGAGGACGGTGAGGGGTTGAGGGGGGGGGATGAAAGTCCAGATGTGTACACAGGCTTCTGTGAGTTATTTCTTGCTGCTGTCAGAAGACACAAACTGTGTAATTGATGGCAATATAAGCCGATGCATCAGAATTAATCTCAGGATATAGCGGAATGTAGAGAGCGCATTGTTTTATCGCAGCGAGGGCAAAGTTCAACCTGTATTTCTATGGCCTTCATGAGGTGAGCAGCGAAGGAATGTAGACATCTTTTGTAACTTTTCTTAATTGGAAATGCCTGTTTTGACAGAAAGATTCATCGGTTTATTTATTTTAGCTCCCATTTTTCACCGGTTTTATGCTTTAATGAACTGTATTATCAATGTGTCCTGCATCCATAGTTTTTTTTTTTAATAATCATTCAATTCATACCAAATGTCTTTTTCTCCTTATCCTGGGTATATCAACCAATTTCTGTAACTATTATATATTTATCTTTTTTTTCTCCTAAAAACTTTTGAATATACCACAAAATCCTGTAGAATCTTAGTACGAAACAAAAGCAGAAAACACTTGAAATAATACTAATGATTTAACATCAATAGTAATTATTGGTGTTGGAAAATATTGACACGGCTCTTTATCGCAATATTTGACAACACTGTATCGTAGTTCGATTTTAATTTTTACAGTTCATTAAAGTGTGTGTCAAATAACAGATTTTTTAAATTTACAATTGACATATATTTGAAGCATTTATTAAATGTTTGCAATTAAACTGCCTGCCACTCGATGGTAGTAGTCCTTACATCCTCCATAGCTAAAGGGGCAAAGGAAATCCTGAGAGAATCCGATGATGACTGAGGATGAGAGGATACAGTGGAATCCAGCAGTTTTTAAAGCTGAGGTTTGGACATTTTGGTTTCAGAACTTCATCAAGAGTCAAATACTCGGACAATACTACAAATATATGACTGTTCCTACTGTATCGCAATACATCACCATATAATGTATCGTTTCCCCCTGTATCGTGATACGTATCACGTTGCCAGATGCTAGCCAATAACATGCCTCGACACACCGATTACAAAACATATTGACTCATCAAGGGTTGATGTTTCCTTGCTTAGGACTATAGCAACTGCAGAAATGAATGACTAGTTCATCTGACAAAATGAAATAAAATGTTTAAAAAAAAGCATAATTTGTTATGCATATGGTATTGGTTTACGAAAAACAGTGAAAGACTCACTCCACTGTCAAACGTGATATTTAAGGCGCTTTACGCCCACTGAAGTGAACAGGTGTCTAGTGTCGCCTGACTCACGCACAGCTGTTCCCAGATGCATACGTGATGCCATTTGTCCCGCTTGGTAATCCCTGTGCGGAAAGAGAAGTGAGTCGCAACTGGACCATGAAATCGGGTACAAATCAAAAAGTGTGTGCTGAGGTGTCACTCATCAGAAGCACTCATTGAGACTTTTAGTGTCTCAGGAATAAGCAGGAAGTAAGAATCGCATCAGATATTGTTCAAAACATTCCTGGATTCATGACGAGCAGTGACAAGCCTTGATGTTTGACCGATTACGGCAGAGTGGTTTGGGTTGTGATAAACGAGATCTAATCTCCAGAAAAACAGTGTTCTCTTAAGCACATTTTCTAATGTAAATACATCAATGAAAAGAGTTTTGTACAAACAGACACATACTGATGAGTACAATAGAGTCCAACATCTGTTTAAGAGACACTTACATCAACATATTAGTTGAACTTTGAAGCAAAAATCATAATTTATTGTTCTTTATTAAACACACCAATTGGGTCTTTCTTATTTGTAGAATGAAAATTGGTTTGAAGATTGTGTTATCCTTCCCAAATAAGAATCCATGTAGCATTCATAGACATTCCAATGTAATCTTATAACAGCTAAGGGTGTCAGGCGGTTGAATCAACAAAAATAATGTGAGCGTAATGTATGTGGAATACTCTCTAGTTTCATATGGTATTAATATTCTTCACACAAATTAAACCAGTAATAAATATCATGACATTATAATGTATCTTTTAACTTCCAATAGGCTCTTTCTTATCACAAACAATATGTTGTACGATCATTGACAATATTTGTTGATTTGTAAGTTGTAAGTGATATCAGTGTTAATGTGAATGATTTGAGAATAGTTTTTGAGGAAGAATAGCCATAAAATTAAAGGGTCTGATAGTGATGGAATTTGGCATCAATAACATAACGGGAAAAAGGATGTAATCCTTTGAACTGCTTGTTCACAGTGACGTCGCAACATAGTTTTCTAATGTCAAAGAGATCTCAGGGTATCATGTAGTGTAACACGGAAGTGAATTTACGAGAACTTCTAAATTGTTGTACACTTTTTATCACTTTTTTTAACACTGTTAAATTCAACAGTTTGGGGAGGATATGATAAATGTAACACTTTACAATGGGAAACCCTTTTAATGAGCTATTTATATCTTTATATCTATCTTTATATCACAGAATTAGCCACGTATAAAGTAGTCCCACCTTTTACATTGTGAATTTATTCTATCCTTAATAGCCTGATAACTACTTCACAGGGAAAAACACATTAATTACTGATTATTAACATGAATTAAAGACCTTACTAAAGATTAACTTTGGTGAAAACTAGCTTCTCTCTATTTACCCCTTACAAGGTGAAAAGTAGTTCACTATTATTAATACCATCTCTTTTAAAGTAAAAAAAAAGTAAAAATAAGTATTTGTAGTTTGGATACTTGTTAATGAATTCTGAATATGTTGCGACTTGAGAATAGGGAACAATTATTCACAAATACTTGTTTTTGAGTAATAAGGATGCTTTAAATACTTTTATAGATGTGGGTTTTTTTTTAAGAAATGTCATTAATAACAGTGAACTACTTCTCTCATGGTACTAACACCTAATGGGGGTAAATGGAGAAGTTAGTTTTCACCAAAAAAATATTAAATTGTTTTATTTTTTAATTTTAATTTTTGTGTTTTTCTTCTAATGATCAATAAGCAATAAGGGTAGAAAGGGTGTGAGTTAGCACTGTATAATGGTTTATAAGTGGCTATTTTGCTGTAATACACATGTGAATACGTAGATGATTCTAAAGTGTTACCTAAATTTCATCTTCAATATTTAAAAATAGCTTGGGCACCATGTCACAGAGCCGTGGATGTCTTGACGTGTGAAAGATGTTCAGAGATATTTAACTAGACTGCCCCAGCCAAGAGGTCTGTGTTTATGTTGGAAGCTATTCTTGCTGCTGGCCTGAAGGCTATAACCTTGCTCAGCATTCTTCAGGCCGACACACCTGCTGCTCCAGGAGACCAACTTGGCACCAAAAATAGGGCGACCATGCCAACATCTACCAGTCGTGACTCACAGGGTTGACCAGCAGAAGTTTCTCAGGCTGTCTGGACACTTGTGGCGCTGACCAGAGGGCCGACCTTTGTCAGGAAGTCACAGCTGTGCCAACTTATCTAGAAGAAGGGATGAGCATCAATTGGAGCCACTTCAGTTCAGTTTCCTAAATGTTTTTAATCAACTAGTTACTAGTTGTTGCTTTTATCCCCATCATTGAAACTTCAAACATCAATTTGTTGGAGCGTTGGTCTACACATGTGCTGAAGATCGTCCCCCTCCTCGTCGCACACAAACGCTCCTCTGAAGCTTCAGTCAACAACAAGTCCGACTAGCATCAGCTGCTGTTACTACGACTCCGTCCTTAGGTTACTGCAGCTGCTGGTCGTCGATCCCCCAGAATGAGGCTGCAGCAGCTGTTTGGGTTGTGACATCAAATAAGAACTCTGTTTCCCTAAAATCTTATTAAAAAGATCACAATTGTTAATTGTTGTTTTGAAAGGAAAATGTAACTTCAAACCTTCTTAAAATGCTTTTAATACAAATAAATCAACATTATATATTAATATAATTTAACCTAACATCAGAGAGAGTCTGTGTCATCTACAAAAACAATTATCTTTTATTTTAATCGAGGGGGTTCCTATATATCAGAACTGGGCAAAGTGTGGCCCGTACCATAAAATATCTCCGATCTTTTTTCATCCGATATGTTCTTTTCACATGTAGTGTTTTTTTTTTGTTTTTTTTGTAATAAAGTGCTTTTTTAATCATATTTTAAATTTTAATTTTTATTAAAGGAAATATGAATTAACTTGTTTTAAGGCATTATAACCCCTTTGTGCTTTTAATTTGTTTTATTTTAAATTAAATATATAATTCTTCAGAATCTTTCAAATAAAAATAATTGAGAAAGGAAACTATGTGCAATCAAGTTAAGACAAACTCTTACTTTATTATTCACTTTATTTATTTTTAAGTTTTCCTATCATATTAAATTCATCCCTTCCTTCTTTTGGCTTGATGGCCAATGGAAAAATGTAATTAAAACTTCATTTTTAAATGATGACTAACAAACCCCTGAGAACAACATGTGCCTAGCGTTTGATGGCTTACAGGTGATGGTAAAGAGGCATATCGTCCTCAAACAAGCTGTCCATAGTTCTGTGAGGGCTGAGGTCAGAGGTCACGCTGTAAAAAGAGTCCAGGAAAAGCCCTCAAAAGAGCAGATCCATGCCTGGTGTCACCACTCAGACCGGGATGGCACACGGCGTCTAATTGGTAACGTGACACTTGAGTGTTACTGCAGCCCGGTCCGGTAAAAACATTATAAATGTGCCCGAGTGGTGATGAGGCGTCAGTTCAGGAGCTACTCGTCTCCAGGTCAAAGGTCAAAGACAATGATGAATGATGCGTGAAAATGAAATCACCCGTCTCTTCAGCTGCTTTTCTTACCTGCTGCCAGACTTGCATCACTGCGGTGTTGTTCAGAGGTCTAGTTTCAAACTATGTAACACCTTCCATCCATCCATCCATCCATCCATCCATCCATCCATCCATCCATCCATCCATCCATCCATCCATCCATCCATCCATCCATCCATCCATCCATCCATCCATCCATCCATCCATCCATCCATCCATCCATCCATCCATCCATCCATCCATCCATCTATTTATGTATCTTTCTAATATGAAGATTTAGCAAGAATGGCAATGACTGAGGCGTGCTTGGAGCCTCTGGAAAGGAGGATGTGATGTAGTCCTGGAATGTGTGACCAACACTCTTTTTACACTTCTATCCTTGAAATGCCGGGAAAGCACGACCCATGAATCAACATGTGTTCTGTAGATTTACGGGATACATCTGGCCATCGTGCACTAGCAAAGGTCAAAAGACAATCTGTTTTACTATATTATTGTGGATATAATTGTATTCTTCAGTTGTAAATGTAATGTCTTAGTCTCATTTCTGACGTCATCCTTCAACGGCTCAGGCTGTTCATCTTGACTCTCTGTTGCCTGTGCCTGATAAACAATACATGCTCTTTAACTGGCAGTTGGTGATTGTCCTGGATCGATGAATGGCTGCTGTATATGTTCGCATGGATTCAAGAAGAATACACAGTATATAATATACTAAAATACATCAACGTTCATGGGACTGTAGTGACAAGATGTGTTGTCATGAGGTTAAAGACCATGTAGAAACTAACAATAGTATTTTGTATTCATTTATATTATTTATTATAGTCTCTTAATATGACTTTAGATTTATTTTTAGGACTTTTTTCTCCGCTTTTGTCTTTTATGTGAGCATTAATTTGCCTCTAGTATTAGAGTTTTAAGTGAATCGTTGCTTAAGTCTGGTGAGGAATCTCGCTCCACTGTAAAGTCTGGACTCTGATTGGTTAACACACCGCAACATGATTTTTCAACTGTAGCATTTAATGTACGGTTGTAGCATTGAAGCGGCGACCTTGTCATTTCTTGGCGGAAGCTCCACTTCTAAATTGACTTAAAATGAATATGTGGGAATCAATTGCAACATTGCGTAAATGCACAGTGAGGAAGGAAGGAACGCTTTGACGGTCTATCTATCTTTGTATGAACATGTTTTAATATTTCATACTTCTGAGCTTCTAGAGAGGCTGGTCTGTGAAAGTTGCTTTACAAATAACAATTACTTACTTATATCGAGTCTTTGTTTCTGTACCACTATTGAATCACTTTCGTAGTTTGAAGTCTCGCACACGTGTGTTAAGTTTGACCAAGCAAAAAACGAACAGTCTTTCGAGTGTGGTTGTAAACCAGGAAATGGGTTGACCCTGAGCTTATAGCTTATCCACTTGGAGGATGCCTCGATGGGGGCGCCAGTCGACAGTTGTTAACTTTTATAGGATTCTTCAAAGAAAATAGTTTTAATTTTCAGGGTGTCGGTTGATCTTGACTATTATCTTGGGATATTTCAGATCTTGTCATTGTGGTGTTTTAACTAAACTATCCATAAAGATCGAGTCAAATCATCATAATGTCTTTTTATCCTGTTGTGTAATTTTAACTTTATGGATTCATTAACTTTTCTTGTTCCATTCACTTCCTACACTCACATGTTGCGAATTGTCAGCTTTAATTCAGTAGTATTCATTATATATCAAGTTACTGTGTGTTTCTTATTGAGAATAATTTTTCAATTGGGTATGGAAAGCCGATTCAGCAAAAAAAGATTAAACCAAATGACTCCTTAATGCATGTATATATCGATAGATGGATAGATGGATAGATAGATAGATAGATAGATAGATAGATAGATAGATAGATAGATAGATAGATAGATAGATAGATAGATAGATAGATAGATAGATAGATAGATAGATAGATAGATAGATAGATAGATAGATAGATAGATAGATAGATAGATAGATAGATAGATAGATAGATAGATAGATAGATAGATAGATAGATAGATAGATAGATCATCTCACAGAGAAATTCACGGTTCAGCAGCTCCAGAATTTGTTACAAGATAGAAACAAAGAGGCATGCAAGTCTATGTACAATATCTTCTCTCCCATTCCAAAGTGAATATGTTACGGTGATATTTCAACTTTCTAACACTCTAAATCAAGTTTAGTTTATCCCTTTAAGAACTGGATGAATCAGTCAGAGTCCAGGAACATGAGCCTCGACACCAATTGATCCAGTGATAGCCACGGCTAGCTCAACAGGCTACAGTTGAAGAGAAAAAATCTAAGATTAGCCTTCGCTCGGGCGTCGCTGCACATGCCAGCCGTGTTAACCATTCCTGCCCAACAGTCTCGCAGTGTGTCGAGGTATCATAGGATCGGATCTTAAAGTGTCCATTTCACAGGCAGACACTCTTTAATAAAAAAAAATACTGTCCATAAATTCAAAGCTGTGTGTATACCATAAAGTATTTTCAGCAAATGACTTCATTAAAGGTTTATTTTCAGCAGCCAGATGACTGTAACATATGTGGAGCGACGTTGACTCTGCCAAATTCCCACAGAGAAGACGGAAGGAACCGACGGAAATGTACAGAGATGATGATGTGCGGGTGGATGTTTTGAGCATGTATGTACGATGATCTGTGAGAACACATGTATTTCCGAGTGTGTCGGTGGAATTGCGTGGAGCGTATCTGTAAGGCGACCCCAGACTCCCAGTCAGGTGCAGAGAGGAGTATAAAGGGGAATTTGTTTCCCTGAGTGGGAATGTGGCTGGGAAAGCACAGGGTCTAAATCCATAATCAGCAGCTGTTGTGTGAGTGTTTCCCCCCCAGAAGTGTGTGTGTGTGAGTGTGTGTGTGTGTGTACAGTGTTGTGTTTTTGTCTCAGTGTAGAGAGCAATGTGGTGAATGAAAGCTTGTGAAAGGAGTGTTAGCTTTTCCTGGTCCTGAGATGAATTCACACCGAGATCAAAGGAGGCCGACGAAGCGTTGCATTCGTGAGAGAAACCTGATGCCAAAGACCCCCCTCCGACCCCCCACTCCTGCGCTTCAATCAATCCTGTCAGACTGTTACACAGCAATTCCGTCAGCCCTGCAGGGATGTAATGGAACAGACTGTAAACAGCTGCAAATAGCTCTAATGACTTCATTTCCAACTTTCCGCACCGGGATTGTAAACGTTTATTGTGATTGCTGACATAAAAAGTACTTTAATGTGCGATGAAAACTGGTCTGAATGAGGATTTCCATGCTTCATGTTTGCTCTGTTTCAGGTGTGGAGCCTGGATGCTAAAATAATTAACCCATGGCCAAAGTCAACAGGAAGAGTAAAGCGAGACTGGATCATCCCTCAAATCAAAGTGCTGGAAAACAGCAAGCATGTCCCAGAACATCTTGTTCAGGTAAGACTTCTATTCATTAAAAATGTAATCTGTAGTATTCAATCCTACTGGATCATAATTTAGATTAAAAAAAGCAAGAGAAAGCATCTAAAAGAAAGCATTCAGAATCTCAGAATCCACATTAGGGCCAGAAAGAAGTGGGTCCCCTTTCGTAGACATGCGTGTGATGGATGAACATTGGCAGGGCTTAATCAAAGATCAGAGGTGAAATATGTTCAGCAATAAATATATCAGAAATAGATCTTGAAACTTCCTGCCTCAAGACTGGTCAGATTTACAAGGTATGGTGTCAAGGTTACAAATGATCGATGTCCGTCTGGTGCGGTGTAGCAACATCTGGTTTAGAAGTACACCCCACAGCCCCCCCATCCTACCGCTGTGACTGTAATCATCACATGATCTCCTTTTTTTCTCTGTCTCTCCAGGTCAAATCTGACAAAATTATTCAAGGGAAGGGGCTCTACAAGTTGGAGGGACCAGGGATTGACCAGGAGCCCAAGAATCTGTTTGAAATCGATGAAAAGAATGGAGTGATTTGGAGCAAACAGCCACTGGACAGAGAGAAATACCAGAATTTTACGGTACGTCCTTTATGGAAAAGTGGAGTTTAACCTCGTCTGACTAATTGGTTTAATAGAAGCCTGGACTTCCGCGAATGTGCGCCAGGTTATTCCCAGTTGTTTTTCCCTTCAATCATTTGTCACGACCCGAGAGTTGCGAGACAGACAGAGGTCACGCACTGAGGGACTTTATGGGCGTCTTGAGAGACACATCAGAGTGTCTCTGACCAGCCAGCTTGTGATGGAAACCTACAGCGTCCACACAAACATCCTGGCCCACATCTGTTATATCCAGACACACCGAAATCTCTTGCAGACACAATTTGACTTGGAACTTTAGCGTAGAATTTCCTATTCCCATGTTGGTGCAGGTCTTTTACATGCATACCATGTGGTAAATTATAAGAGCCATTCATCCTGATAATGGTAAAAAACTGCAACATACATCAAAGGCCTTTTTCTCAGTCTTCTTGCCCCAGTCTGAAACACAACTACAAGTGAACTCAAGCTCGTAATGCAGCTTTTTGTATTTGGGGAACCCTAATGTACTCGTGACCTGTCTGATGTGCCTCAGGTCTGATGAAGCAGGGATCTGTTCTAGGGAACACCCGGGAAAAGAAGCAGAAATCTGAGGGACGTAGTCATAAAAATACATTATTGACATTAGACTATACTCTACCTTAATACATTAAACAGGCATATAAGCAATCAACATGTGAAAACAGATTATTTAACAGTATTTTATAACACACTTTGGGCGACCGCAGATGTCTTTTTTTCTTTGTATGTATAGAATATTGAATGAGTCTCTATCAACCTCAGCTCTTCATATTCAACGTCATCATGATCAATCTTATGATGCAGAGTTATTTTTAATCAATTCAAGGGAGGAAGTGGGTGTTTTGTTGTAGCAGGATCATTAAATGTCCCTAAAACTGTAACTTCTTGTAATATCAGTCATCTGAAGAGAATTGGTGAAAGAATCATTTTGAGTCTAAAATGTTCTTGTGTCCTTGCAGTTAAAAGTGTATGCACTGTCTCCTAGTGGAGAGTTACTGGAGACTCCGACCACCATAGAGATCGTGGTGGTGGATATGAATGACAACAGACCGGCCTTCACGCAGAAGGAATTCAGAGGTTCTGTCCCAGAACTGTCTGTACCAGGTAACCTCTAGCATTCAAAATCAAAGAAAAAGTCATAGTATCATATAAATTATAGGCTATCGATAATGAATTGTCATAGAGTATATTGTTATTTTTAATACATTTTTTTCCTCTGGTAACATGTCCAAATAAGATGAACACAGGCTGGGATGTTATGGGTCCAAATGATCAGAATAACAACACTTCTATTCCCATTGTTGTAAACACAACACTGAAATTAGTTCTGGTGGCGTTACGGAATATAAAAGTGAAATAAAAATATATATAAAATAAAATACATTCAATTGAATTAAAAAATATGAATTATTTGAATAAGTATGAATTCTTTAGACATGTTGACCAACACTGACTTTCTGGTGTTGTCCACAGGAACCTCTGTGATGTCAGTGTCAGCCACCGACGCAGATGATCCAGAAAGTTATCATGCCACGCTGAGCTACTCCATCACTAGCCAGGAGAGCATCCCGGCTAACGCAATAACAAAGACTATGTTCGGCATCAACAACAACACGGGGGTCATCTACACAAGAGACGTGGGCCTGGATCGAGAGGTAGAGTCCTGCGGTGTCTAAGACTCTGATCACCACATTTATTCCTCATTATCCGTCACTGTTGTCAGGTGGTGAAAGCGTTCAGGTTGGGTCTCCTGGTTGCTGATATGGCTGGTGACGGCTTAACAAGTGAAGCGGTGGCGGTCATTCAAGTGATTGATATTAACAATCACGCCCCAAAGATTATACCAAGCATGGTAAGAATAATGATGTTTAAATTACTTATTTTTTTAATTTTAAATGAATCCAAAAAACATTACCTGAAAATGTTTTTCGACGGTGTAATTATTGTCTATTCTAGTACCACATGACCGCCGTGGAGAACAGGGAGGTCGCAGAATTCGGCCGAGTGAACGTAACCGACAGAGATGAACCTGGAACAGGAAACTGGGAGGCAAAGTTTTTTATTTCAAACGACCCTCACGGGTATTTCGCCATCAGAGCAGATGCTGAGAGCAACCAAGGCATCCTGAGCGTGGTAAAGGTATGAAGAACCCCGTAATTGTTTAAGAGTCCAATATTTGGATAATCATTTTCCCAATTTTACCTAGGAAATTAAGCCAATTTATCTCCTTTGTAACTGCTTTTGTACTAACTTTGCTTTTGCATTAAATACACATATGTCATAATAGCCTACTTTTACTTCAATTTTTATAAAGCATAATATCCAAAATTGGTTATGGAACCAGGGTTTTTCTGGTCATATACTCAGTTGTTCAGAGTCAATTTATTCTATCACCGTTCTTTTTTCAGCCTTTGGACTTTGAGACCTTGAAAGTGCACAAGTTGATTATCCGTGTGGAGAACGTCAACCCCTTAAGCAGCAAAGCTCCGAACCTTCCAGTGAGCACAGCCACTGTGGTCGTCAATGTGGTCAACGAGAACGAAGCGCCATATCTCAAAGAAAACCCCATTCGCATAGTGGTTCCAGAAAATGTCGTTCCTGGGACGTCGCTTAAGAAAAATATTGCCTTTGACCCAGAGAATTTGGGCATGAGGTATGATTATTGCAAGCGGGTTTGACTCCTGTGTGTGAATATTAAATGCAAGTCTATCAATGCTTCAGATTTGAAATTAGCAAGGACCCGGAGAACTGGCTGGAAATCAACAAAGATACAGGAGAAATTTTGGCAAAGAGAAGCTTCAACATGCGCTCTCCAAATGTCAGAAACAAGGTCTACGCTGCCGGAGTCAAAGTGACAGGTGAGAAGAATCAGGAGATATTTCATAGATGTGTAGAGATCGACTCTAGAATCACAGAAGTCAGTCAGATAGATAATTTGAGATTAAGTGTACGTTTGAAGAAGCCAAAGTTTGAAACTCACAAAAAAGTGGTGAAATTGAATTAGGTGAATATCTATTGCAACAGAATACAGTAGGATGAAGCAAGATAAGGTAAGGCACAAGTTAATTTGTGGTTTCTTAGCAGACAGATGTGACAATGTGGTATATAACATTGTATTAACTGTATGCTTTTCTATTTAGATAATGGTGTCATTGTAGTAAAAGCTAGTGAGAGGATTTGGCCAAAGTAATAAATACTCAGATTTTAATGCTTTTAAACAGAGGTGGAAAACAAAAACTTATGTTCAGCATGTTTTGGTTTTTTTTTTTTAACTTATACTTAAATAAAGTAATTTTAGTTAAAGGTAAAATGAGATTTGTTTCTATAATCCATAAAAACACCTTCAAAGCAAATAAATTAAATGTTATAAGTAATCAATTGAAAAAATTCAGTCACCTGTGAAAGGTACTTTGTAAAAGTACGGTGAAGAGAATAAAGAAGGATCAATCTGATGTCTGGATTATCCCAAAACAGTTTTTAATTCTGTTCATGTGCACTAGTGGCCATATTTAAGAGATTTCTTCGTCTGAAGTGCGAGAAAAGGAAACTTATTAAACGTGCAGTGAGACTTGGCGACAGAGTTTTACGTTTAATTTACTCCTTAAAAGTTTGAATTGTTCTAGATTAATATTCATAGTTTATACCCTATCATGTCATCATATAACTTCACATCTGCTTCTAAGTTTAAATAAATAATAATATCTTTAGCAAATATAGTTTATCCTTATGTAAATCAAACATTAAGTATTTTTGATCCACTCATCACACTATTGTGTTTATTTTTGTAGATTCTGATGGAATCTCCGCCACAGCAGCAGTGCACATCACACTGGTCGAGACCAACGACTTTGCTCCACTGCTCTCTCCTTCATCTGGCTCTGTCTGCACGAACCGAGGTCAGTCCCGGTCCGGTCTGGTTCTGACTGCTGTGGACGAAGACCTTCCACCCCACGCTGCACCTTTCTCGTTTGAAATACTTGAGGAGATGTCAGTGAACTGGACAATAATTCAACTTAACAGTGAGACCATTCACTTTTATTTCTGGTAAAACTAGAGCTTGTGATCTTTATTTTTTATTTTCTATATTATTTTAGACACTCATGCGGCGCTGAAGCCTGGGGTCGACCTGCAGTCAGGAGTGTACACGGTCCCTGTGTTGGTGTCCGACTCAGGGAGGCCAACTCTCAGCTCTTTTACCAATGTCAATGTCACTCTATGTGCGTGTGACTTTTTTGGCGATTGCAAGTCTGAGGCAGTGGCGCTCCGGGGTTCTCGCGTTGGCATCGGCTTCATCGCCATCGTCATCATCGTCGCCAGTGTTCTTATCCTACTGTGTAAGTTTCCATGTTGAATAAGATACAACTGTAGCAAAACAAAATGTTTCTAGGATTTGCCCTTATGTCGAGATCATTGTAGCTTCCTGTTATTAGCAAATGTTTTATCATTTAGATCGTCTCTTCTCTAATGTAAAAAGGAAATGATCAAGACTGTCCTTCATTTCCTTGTTCAACTACCTTCTCTGAGCATTTAAAAAAGATCGAAAGAGCTTCTATGGATGGTTGCATGATGTTGACTGAGGAGTTCTATCCTTGAGTCGCGTCCTGTTAGGATCTGACCTGGTGACTCCTGCTGTCCCAGCATTAGAATTACAATCCCGATAAAATAAATACTAAAACGTTTATGTCACAAATATTCCATTTTATTTAACCATTTAAAACTTGGTCTCTGGTTTACAACTTTAACAACATGCTTATATTCAAGTGCTGGTCGCTGGAGTGATGGCAATGGGAAGATGTCGGCAGATGGAAAAGGGGAAACGTCTGCTCGTCGGCGATTCTGAAGATGATTTACGAGGCAATGTCTTCAATTACGACGAACAAGGGGGTGGTGAAGAGGACGAGGTAAAGATTCAGTGTACCGTGGAGGCTGTGACTGAGTTCTCACTGTGTTCTTATGCCGTCAGAACGCCTTTAATATCAACCTTCTGTGGAACCCAAATGATGTCTTGCCGTCACCCGGAAACTTTGGCCCAATTTACAGTTGCCCTAGAGGCGAGCAGCCCATCAGGAGAGATGCTCCCCATCACCTGCCTGCTCCCACCTACCCGTGCAGACCACCTTCGGATCCCAACAATATTGAGGACTTCATTGACAGGGTAAGCTTTTTTTAAAAAATTTATTACAATACAAACAAAGGAAATAAAGAGCAAACATTACAAATAATCCCGAAGAAAGTTTTTTTTTTGGAGTCTTTTTTTCCGCTATTTTGGAAATATGTCTCAAACTCAGAAACATGTACTTGTGTTCTTGAAATGTGTTATGATGTGACACTTATTTGCTGATATAGAAGGATGAGGTCAGCAACATGTGGTTCAGATTTTTAAGGATTGTAGCCGAGACCCTTGCACCTGCGACACCCACTGTGTGAACGGCTCCCGTCAGGCAGAGGAAACAGTATCTCTCAGGACCAGAACATCCCGGTTCAAAAACTCATTCTTCCCGCCTGATGTCATGAAACACTCCAGTTATTTCATTGTTTTATTTATCATGTATTATTCGTTTTAAGTTTTATTATTAATTTTGATATGCCACTTCAATGGAAGAGTCACATGTTTGATTTTATATCAAAACTGGCCATTAAGATTAATAATAATGCATTTTAAAATGCACTGATCCTTTCTTCAGGGTCGGGATGTGGCTGACAAAGACCCGAACGTGCCGCCCTACGACACGGCACTGATCTACAAATTTGAAGGCGACGGCTCAGTGGCGGGGAGCCTCAGCTCTATCGTCTCATCCAGCACCGATGACGACCAGGACTACGACTATCTGAACGACTGGGGGCCGAGGTTCCAGAAGTTAGCTGACATGTACGGCCCCCGTTGAGATGGAGTGGGACGAGATGGTCGTCTGTCCCCGGCAGACTTCTCAGGACATTCAAGGAGTCGATATTCCACTGGTAATCGAGAGTTAACAAGATCGTGTAGAGCGACAGTACTCAAGTAGATTATCAGTTCAGAAGAGAGTGGAAATGATTGTGCTTTTAAAGACAAGAAAAGGGTTTTACATTTTCAGGGATTAGCACAATATAGTATGTTTAATTTTCTTTCTTTTTTTTTTTACACCTTTTGTTTATATTTTCTTCCTTGAGGATTCATCATCACTTGAACTTTGACAAACTTCACATAAATTATTAGGCATTTACAACAATGAATAATTGCACGACTATTGCATATCCTACTGTTTGTGTAAAGGGGAGAAACTTTGTTTAGTTTTATGCTTTAAACATTTAGATTGCATCAGTGTCTGCACAATAAATGTTCTTGTTTTATCAAATGTATGTTACGTTATTTCAACAACAGGGTCCAAATGCTACACACACAATGCCCTTTTTGTTTATTTATCTTAACCATATCCATTAACATTTCATAAAAGTAGAAACTTCGGAATGGTAATCCTTGTTAAATGACCTGTCACTCATTTATTCCTCAACACTTGATTAATTTAATCAAGCATGATTCAGTTAAGAGCTGAGGATGAAAAACTTAGGTAATGTAAAGTATATTTTCTGTCAACACAATTGCTCTTAAATATACCTTTCACCTCTTTGAGGAAAATCCACATAAAAAGCAGTGAAAACGAAACCGCATCTCACTCAACTGTAAACAATAAAACATATATAACATATATTACATATTTTGATTCGTACCAGGGATGGGAAGTGAAAAGGGAATTTACAAGCTTTTTAACAAAACTAAAAACTTGTGAGCAAAGTCTGTACATTCATACATTTTAGTGGAAAAGAGGCGTCAACAGTATCAAAGAAAAGGTAAAACAAAGACATAGTTTTCTTGAAATTAATTATATTTTGTTTCTGACTCTATGACTCTAAGTTGTGGATATGTGTGAACAATGAAATGACTTTCACAAAAGTTTTAAAAGGTGTATTTAGTAGAAAAAATACAATCTGTTTCTGTTCTTCTGTCAAACTATTTATTAGGAATGGGGCCAAATTTCTGAGGCCTTTCCATTGTCACAATACAATAACCAATATTGTGTCTACAGAGCAGGGAATTCCACGGTATATGTACTGACTTGAGCCTTAGTTGTACTGTGGTTTTTAAATTAACAAATCTGATCACTTTTCCCTCTGCAATGACTGGTGATGGGGTGATGGTGGTGGGACTTGCGTAACAGTAACTTCATTTCATAGATGAGCTCTAAAGAATGAAAGCCTGATTTTCAGTCACATTACGCCTCGGCTCACAATCTTATCAGAGGCCGTGACTCCCGCTACTGTATCAAATGAGAATACGATGTATACATGCACCTGAACGCTTCCCATCCCAACCAACAACAGAAAAAACATCTGTTTAAACACACAGCCTTCCTTTCCTGTTTAAGACCATCCCGTTCTTGATGATATAGTCAGATTTTTCTGTGGTTCGCACACACTCGAAGACTGACAGTTGTGTCCGGGTTCCCAGTCCTGCTGAACATGCAATATGTAATTTTTTGTTTCTCTGTCGGCAAACAGTAATCTCCCATCTTAAAAATATAATACTAGGTAAATTATTTTCTTGTATTGTTGCCTGGTGCTGTGTACAAAACACACGTTTTTTTGAGCCACTGTCATCGTCATGGCGGATGTCAACCACTTTCCCCCTCAGCTCTCTCACCGACTCTGTCTGCAAGAATGGAGGGAACTTAACTTCTGGTCTGGTTCTGACTGCTGCAGTGGTTTGTTTGTCACAGTAAGAGATTAAGGGACACACTCCATTATTAAAGACAAATTTCAATTGTGACTTATTTTTCTTTTATTCACATGTTGTTACACCTCTGTTATCATGAATTATTAACTTATATGAATAAATAGTTCATAATTATGAGTGTCCAGGTTGGCCGAAAAGTCATCTCCGAACAGCTGACAACCATTGTTCACCTGCCGCCTCCTATCGACACCTGTGGAGCACAAGCAGCCCTAACTGATGAGGACGAGGTGAATTTCTTGACGTTTTAGCTTTTTCTGTCGAAATAAAATGAATTATCACCATGCATTTTATTCTGTACATTTGATTATGACTCAAAACCTCTGCTGAAATTAGCGAACTAGTCTTCCTAATAAGGCAACTGAAACTAGCATTGGCTCACTCACTTATCATTTCTTGACATTAAAACCCAACACAATTGTTTTATACCCCTCAGAACGACCTCAACCTAGAGCGTGTCCCCAACATTGCTCTGTCTCTCGTGTTTAAAGTCAGTCAAGGCTACTCTGAAGTTCAGGTTGACGCTTCCAAAGCCCTGCCTGATCCCGACATTGAAGACATGTTGAATAAAGTAAGCGTCAAAAGACACATTTTAGACACTCTACATTGAAATTTAATTGAAATTCTGTGTAAATCCGACTTATGTTGTCCTGTTGTTTTAAAAAAAAAAGCATTTTAAGTGTATAACTATTCATTGGAATGTACTGACACTTTATGTGAATATTGTAATGTAAGGTAAAGTTATAAACATGTGTTGTATCGAAAGAAAGATCATATTAGAGATTTCATCAAGCACATGTCTAACCATTGCTCTCGTCAGCGTCTGAAGAACAATGAAAACAAGAAATTGAACGAGCCGTCATTGGACGTGAACTACGTCAACCACTATGAAGGAGAGGGCTGACTGTAGGCCTCAGCTCTATTTACTCGTCCAGCTCTGATGGCGATCACGACTACGACTTCCTGGATGGGTGGGGACCATCATTCCAGAAGGTGGCCGATATATACAGCTCTCATGAATAGTGTTGCTCAAGAGTCTCTCTGAGCTGCTTTTCATGACGTTGGCAAATCCTCACTTATGCATTATCCGATTACAGCATAAACATTTTTTGTAATCAGAAATTATATAAAAAATATGTAAATAACTAACATAGTTTTTGGAAATGGACCAGGATAATTACTTTTTGGCAGAATTGCCAAATGAGCTCTTTGCTATAAATATTCCAAATGCTATAAGTTGCATGTTGGTACAAAATAGTATTAAGTAAAACGGGTTTCTTTAAATGTTAAAAAGGAAAAACAACATGTAATTTCTGATTGTTAATCATTAGTTAATTATTATTTTTGCACACTTGTTTTTGTTTCACTTCCTGTTTTATTGTGAGGGTTTATTGTAAGGGTTTCCTTTAATGTGTGTCCGCACCAGGTCTGATGAACCTTCATTGTCTTTACCTGGTGTTGTAAAATACTCTGTTTAAGATGCTCTCTCTTTTTTTTCTGGAATTGCCAGCAACCTTGGTTTTTGATATGGTCTAATTTTATTGTAATTCTTAGATGTTTTGATTTGGTATTAAAATAAAATAGTTGTCAAACTACTTGTGGTGTCTTGTGCATTTGGATCTGTGTTATTTCTGTGAAGCCCTTACAAAAATGTGCGTCATTTAAACAAATAAGCAAATGTGTTTGTCAAGCAAGATTTTGGATTATATACTGGAGCTATAAGAAGGCCAGATTTATTTCAAGATACCTTTATTTTACCATGCGACCTCATGGGTTTTACTGAAATCTCTTAATGTAAAGAGTATGACAGGAGGGAGAAGAACATTTAGTGTTTCAAACCAGTCTCTGCTCCAAAGTAGTCTGCTCCTTCAACATTTACCTTTGAAGACTTTATTTGTGAAATGATGTCATCTTAATTCTAAACCTGACAATTTCTCAACATGAAAGTTGGCTGTTCACGACCTTGAAGTGGATTTCCTCCTCGGTTATTTAAGCAGCAACACGGAGGAGGAAGTTAGAAACGTGTCCAAGATCCTTAATGTTTAAACGTTACGGGATGCTATGCATCAAGACACGAAGTACATAATGTGAATAACACGGGTTAATATCCAAGTGTGACATTTATTGGTTGCGATTCATTTCGTATGACTCATTGTCATTGATTTTTATTAGAAAAAAAGATCAATGATAGATTCCCAGCTTCTGTTTTGGGGGAGGTGCAACACATTATTGAATGGGAAACATAGTCCAACACTCTTAGGGGAAGTCTGGAGAGTGGACAAACTGCATGGCTGTCAAAGGAAAGATAGAGTGTGTTTAAGATCACAGTATGAAATCATGGCTGGTAACAGTGTGTGTGCTGGCTGCTCTGGTCCGTGGGGTGAGTCAACACTTGATCAATGCATTTGCAGTACAGGACGAGAATATATGACACGTTTCATTGAAACTTTCAGTCGGTGAAAGCGTTGGGACTCAGGGTTGCTGATCGAGGTGGCTCCGGCTTCAGAGATGAAGATAAGACCTTCATTAATATGACTGAAATCAACCGTCATGTCCCAGAGTTCAGCCCAACATCTGTGAGAATTGTCAAATAAAATAAACCTACTAGATTATTAACTCTCTACTTCTTCTCTTTGTTCCAGTACCACATGACTGCTGTGGAGAACAAACTTGGTGACATCGGCCGAGTGAACGTGTCAGACGCAGATGAACCTGGAACAGGAAACTGGGAGGCAAAGTACTCCGTCTCTGATGACCCTCACGGGTATTTCAGCATAAGAACGGATTCTGAGACCAACCAGGGCATCTTGAGTGTGGTGAAGGTACGACAGAAAGGATCTAATAAATCATTCAAATGTATGAAATATGTTTGCAAAATACAAACATAGAAACCAGCCATTATCCAGACGTTTGTTTCCTAAACATATTCTATTTGTGTTCTCAACCAGATTTTCTGTTCAAAAAAAGTCGTTTTCTGGATTCTATGTGATGCAAAAAATATTGTCCACAATTTGAAATGACGCAGCTAAGAATAGGAATAGCACCAAATATACAATAAGCAAAATTATTCTTCATGCATTCAAGGCACAATCTGTATTTCAAATGACTTTTCTGTTAGTGTCAGAACTGTAACTGCAATGCTGCAATTTCTATGTGGTTTCAATCGACTTAAGTCTCTCAATACTTCAGCCAAATAAAAAAACTTTCTCTAGAGATGTGTTTTCAAATATATGTGTAATTTCTTGTCGTTTTGAAAACATCCCTTTCTTAAAATGAGCAAAGTAATCTGTATAAAGGTGAAAAAGCTTAAATCTACATAGATTATTAATAAAATAAAATCTTCTATAAAGTTTTTTTTAATTGCTTGAATTTCAGTTGTTTGGATATGTGATTGACATACTTCAGTGATTGACATAGTAACGTAATAATACAAAATAACACACATTAATAAAACCATTTTGAATGAATGTGACTAAAAATGTCCTTTTATCTTCTAGTCTTTGGACTACGCGACTCTGAAGGAGCACAGTCTGACTCTGTTTGTCAGGAACATCGATCCTTTAATCGGCAAATCTTCAAGTGTCTCAGTGAGCACAGCCACCGTCATCGTCACAGTGGTTAAGCAGGACACTAGCAGGTAATAATCAGAATCGGAAGAATACAAGTGAGTTTGTGTCTGTAAAGATCCATCTTCATCCTTCATGTGCTGCAGATTTGAGATGATCACAGACCCAAGGAACTGGCTCAACATCACTAAAGATACAGGAGATAGAACGGCCATCACAAGCAATGTTAAAAACAAGATCTGCACTGTTAAAATCAAGGTGACAGGTGAGTTGACTTGTGCTTGTACGATTGATTGATTGATTGATTGATAGATTGATGATAGACTGCGATTGATTAATTGACAGATAGACTACCATAGATTGATTGGCGGATAGATGTCGATATATTGATTAATGAATTGATGGATGGACATTGTTAGATTGATTGATGGATAGACATCGATAAATTGATTGATGGATGGACATTGATAGATTGATTGGCGGATAGATGTCGATAGTTTGAATAATGAATTGATGGATGGACATTGATAGATTGATTTGTGGATTGATTGATTGATGGATAGACATCGATAAATTGATTGATGGATGGCGATGCGTTGAAGATTTACTGCGATGAGATTTCTATCTATTTTTAAGAGATTACGTTTTCAGAACAAAAATTATGTTGTTGTTTGACGATGTATTAAAATTGTTAAGATAAATTGATGGATTGATCTTTGCAGCTGTCACCGGACATTCCACCACAGCCGGTGTGAAAATCACTACTGCCGAGAACTGTGTCTTTGTCCCACTGCTCACTCCTCTCTCTGGCTTCATCTGCAAGAATCAAGGTGCATCTAACTCTGGTCTGGTTCTGAGCACTGCCAACCTTCCACCCCATGCAGTACAGTACTCACTCGATACACCCTGGGTGCAATCAAGTGATAAATGGAGTGTGACTCAAGTCAACGGTGAGTTAAATCCGCAATCGTAAGTTAAACCATAAATCTTCTAATGGTGTCTTTTGTTCATTTCAGAGACTCACGCGGTGCTTCAGGCTGGTTCGGACGTTCAGTCAGGCCCGTACCAGGTCTCGGTGACGGTTTCAGACTCCGGGACTCTTCGATCCTCCGCTCACGTCAACCTGAGTCTGTGCACGTGCGACTACTTTGGTAGTTGTAAGTTAGCAACTGCCTTGGAATCTCACATGGGAGTTGGAATCGTGGCCTTTATCGTGGTCATCGTCGTCATCACACTTATACCATGTAAGCTCTTTCTCCATCAGAGTTTGAAACTTTTCAACCATCACTAGGAGGTTAAAGCTTGAATTCAATGACAATATTAATTCATATTTTCTTGTAGTTGTGATTCTAGTTGTGGAGTTACTGGACGCTCTGAAGCAGTACCACAACAAACGGAAATGCAGAGAGGTTGAGCCAGAAGGTCAAGGGGATGCAGTCAATATCGGTGAAGCAGGCTGCGTAGAGCGAGACATGGTACGACACAAACATGGTTGATATTTAAAGTACAGTGTCATGATGACGATTGATGTGTTGCAAGCTTTTGTACTTCTGCCCGTAGAACCCGGTCAATCCAAACCGAGCGGGAAAACTCAATAATGTCCTGTTGGCCGCAGACAACTTTGATCTTGTGCACTCGGTCACTTCCCCGCCGGGGCTACCAGATGGAACCGATCATCCTGTACCTGCTCCCACCTCGAAGTCTCTAGAAGATATTGAGGACTGCATACGTAAAGTAAGTCTTCTTACAAATCACCAGAACCAAACAGAATCATTTCCATTTATTAATTTGCTTTACATTTTAGACACAACCTAAAATAATATTTTCCTACCTCAGGCATAAATACTTTTTTCATTGTAACCCAGGTGTGTTTCATTTTCACCAAGCAGCCATTCTGTGGCACCTATAGTGCAGTTCAAATATTACTTGATTTATAAAAAATATAAATACTGTGTATTTAACAGGTATGCGTTATGAGACAGTTTAACCTAATGGATCGATTGACAAAAATAACCATTAGATGATATTAAATTGTGTGCCTTCTAGAGATATTGGCCCTTGCAAGGGTTTCAGTGATGTCGTCTGTGATGTCACATAAAGAAACAGTGTCTTTGAAATAGCCAGAACATGTTGGTGTTAGGGGTAGATATGTATAACTGCATGGATGGAAAAGTGTACTGTTAAATTCACGATGACGTTACCGTCAATCTCTTACGAATCAATTCATTTCCCATAGTACTTACACATTTTTCAAAATCGTTTATACTCTTGGTATTGCTTCATGGAAAATGACTTGTTTAAAAATGTAAAAAACTAATTTGTCAACAGCGCGTGGACGAAGCCGAAAAGGACGAGGACGGGCCACCGTACGACACAGCACTGATCTACAACTATGAAGGCAACAACTCGATGGAAGGGAGCCTCAGTTCTATCGTCTCATCCTGCTGTAGTGACGAACAGGAGTTTGACTACCTGAACGACTGGGTACCACAGTTCAAGAAACTGGCCCAGGAGAGCTGGGACATTACGAAGGGTGACGAGGCCACTTCAGGCCATTGACGCGCATCTCTGGATATTTGACTACGTATATATGATCTTAATGGGAATAAAACAGCGGCGCTAATTGAAGCATAAATCATTTCAAGGATGATATCAAGGTTGTTTTTAAATAGCCTCATATTTCACATCGTCAATTTCTTACTAATGTCCTGTTTAAATCCACAAATCCTGCTGTCTTTTGGTATCGTCTAATTGTGCCTGATATTACGATGTATTGTTGTCAATTTAATAAAATACTCTTGTTGTGTTACACTTGTGTAGACTGCTTGTATTGGCATAGGTATTTTTTTTAAGTCAATCTAGTAAAAGTTTTTGTGGATGTGATTTCATAATTACATCACAATAGGTTTTTGAAAAGCTAGTAACTGATGCAGGATTTGGAAAGTGTTCCCCAAGTACGACCATTACTGGGGGCACGTCTGGGATGGATGTTATTAAGGCATGAATCAACTTATCAGGAGATATATGTGGTTTTTTAGACAGTGCCCACAATAACAAAAAGAAAAGCATGTCTGAGGAGCAGGATTTTAATGGAATTGAGGAAGGAATTAACCAAGAAATGGCTAAATGTTCTTAACTGAAAACACTGTTCCTGGAGATCAAATCTTGTTTACTATAACCGAACCCACTCTGCTGGGATTGGCCAAGCATCAAGGTTTGTCACCATATGTCATCAATCCCTAAAATTTCCCCCTCCAAGGGACTTGTTGTATAAATAAAGCGGTCAGGGATTACAGCTGGCTGGAGGAGGAGTGAAGCCATTATTATATCATTATAGACTGAGCTCTCATAACCTCTCGTTCGCTGAGATTTTATAAAGTCATAACTTCAAAGCGTGGTCATGATAAGAGACTTAGTTCATCTTGGAGAGGAAGACTTCAACATTTGAAACATGTGAGTGAGTCAGAAACGTTGGAGTTTCACATTAGTTGCCCTTTAATGATGAAAATTGTTGCAACCAAATAAGTATTTTTGTACGAAATGAATATGGATGGATGGTTGAGTTCAATCCAATATCGCTTTTAAAGCAGTAGATTTAAAAGATGCTTAAACAAATGAATGCCACATTTGAGAGACTTTGTAAAAGTAAAGGAGATTTTCGGGCTGATGGAATCTGTCCTCGCTTTTTGACGCCGCCGCCGATTGGCTGAACCGTAGTCCCTGTTCTAAACACTGATTTTAATAGAGGTTATATTGAAAATGTTAACATCTTTTGCGTTTAGATGATAAATTGTGGTTTAAATTACGTTTAAATTACCTTAAAAGCGTCGTCACGTCAGACCAGGAAGTGACAGACCGCACAGAAACTTTGAAAATGGATACATTTTCTTCTTTTTTTGTTAATATAAAAGTTATGTGTAGTTTAAAGTGTCATACACTCAATGTTTAATTTACTTATAAAGAGCTTTTGAAAATGACTACCAGCAGACACAAACAACAGGTGTTCATGAATGGCTTACAAAGCGCAAACAAGCTCACAAACTGAATTATATTCCATGGTTCAGATGAAGTATTTTGCGAGACACTGTCATGACTATATCTTTAAATACATGTGGTTTGTATTTTAGACAAAACATTGTATCTAGAGGTAACTGTTGCCTCATTTTTCCTATAGGTTGCGTGCCAGAGAGGCAGGGGAAACATTCATTAAAAAATTGGATTGTTATCATTTGAGTTGTCACAAAATGGTCGGACGGAATCAAGATTCTTGCATAAGGTCTTTCTCTCTAACGTTAACTACCTGAACTTTTCCAGGGCACTGGTTGCTCAGCAATTCACTAAATGTAATGTAATGTTATGGCTTAAAAGGAACACAAAAATAATTAAAAAAAACCTCACTAGAATTTTTCAGCAAAGCCTTTAATTCCTCAGAAAAGAGACATCCTATAAATTCATCTCTTATCCCTTTCATAAACAGCTCATAATTTAATACTCTTTATTAAAGAAAATTTGCAAATGCCTGACTAAAGCCATTTCACACAATTCAACACTTAACGAAGATTAACAAATTTCATGTAGAATCCATGTCCTCTTCCCTCTGCTTGCTGGGGGGCGGAGGGGGCGCATCATCAGCCAGGTCTTCCTTGTCCCTCTCCGCCTCCACCCAGCTCTGAGGGACAATCATCTTTTTAGGGCCGTGTGGAGGAGGACCCAGCAAGGCTTCGATGTCATCATAGTTCACCACCTCCCGTTCTATCAGTGCTTTGGCCAGCTGTAAACACAGGAGACCTGGTCAACAAAAACACGGTTCATGAGCAGGAAGAGCCATCTTACCAAAGACAGCAGGTTCTTGTTGTCCTGCAGAAGTTTCTCCGTGTGTCGGTAAGCACTAGCAATAAGCCTTTGGGCTTCCTGGAAAAACAAAAAACATTTAAATAAAAAAAGGTGACAAGAATTGCTTCATTAGCTTGATAAGCAGGAGGGAAAATGAGTCTGAATCCTGCCCAAATTAGATGAGAAAGGAATTACTTCCTACTTCAAAAAAAGATGCAATTCAAGTGAGCTCATCAAGGTCTTTTTGTAAGTATTAGCTTCCATTCGGCTCTGCGGGAATGTTCTCAACCCTTGTGTCATCTCAGGGTCAAGGTGACCTGAAGGCCTAAAACAAATGTGTTTGAGGAACCCCTTGTGTTGTCTCCCGGTCAAGGGAAACAACCTCTCTGGCTTCCAGAAATACATATGAAGTGGTGGAGCTTGCTCATTTTGACCTAGAGACAACACAAGGGATACCTCAAACACATTTTTTTTCATGCCTTTGGGTCACCTTGATCCTAAGATAACACAAGGGTTAAGACCTCCTAAACAATAGACATATGAACATTTCCCATGTTCTTTGTCCAAGTGTGAGTGTGCACATCAAAACTCATCCAGATCACTCATGAAAACATAAGGGAAAAAAAAGAAAAGGCATTTAACGTTTCCATCAACTTAATGAATCACATAAATTTCAAACGTTATTTGCAGCTTACATGGTCCATCTGCTGCTGCAGAGCCTGACTGTAGGGGCGACGCCAGAAAGCAGCTTGCCCATCGGACTCTGGGAAAGAGACCTGGCCTACGCTCTCACACATTCCATGCTGCTTCACCATGGAATACGCTACACGCGTCACCTTGCGCAGGTCATCCTGAGCCCCTGGAAGAAAATGCAATATTGATTCATTATTTATTAAACGTTAAATATTGCTTGGGGGCTGAAACATGACCATGACACATGTAAAAAAAAAAGCATACTCTCTTAATATGCACTGTATAAGCCACTTACATTTCACACCTTCATTGAAATAGAAACGATGTAGAGTTGTTGTTCACCTGTTGTGACCTTATTGAAGGTGATGGCCTCCGCAGCTCTTCCTCCCAGGGCCATGCACATGCGCTCAAACAGCTGGTCTTTAGAGAAGAGGTACTGGTCACGAGGCAAAATCTGAGCAAATCCCAGGGCAGCATTTGTCCGCGGGGCAATAGACACCTGTCAGGGCAAAGGAGATGAAGGACTTTCATCACAAGGCAAGTGATGACACCTTTTGATGGAATACTCATCTTTGGTGTTTAATTATGAGCCCCCAATAATTATTTAACTATATTTTCTTCTTTTTTTAACCATAGTTTCTTGCTTTTTAAACCCAATTACAGAAAAAACATCCTGTAGAGCTTAGACGCTTTTTGATATTGGTTACTGCAGTTGTTTTTTCATTCATGTTATACGTTTGTTAATATATAAGCTACATTGAAATATGTTTTTAATGCAATGTTTCTCGTTATAGTGGTTCTAACCAATGCTTAACGTGCACAGCTGT
The DNA here is from genome assembly GCF_982586985.1 of Callionymus lyra. Taxonomy (NCBI): domain Eukaryota; kingdom Metazoa; phylum Chordata; class Actinopteri; order Syngnathiformes; family Callionymidae; genus Callionymus; species Callionymus lyra. The sequence goes on from NC_141823.1 coordinate 18,278,919, forward strand.
TAAGAAACAGCAAAAGAAAAATATGAATCAAAATGTGTTGTTGTTCTAATGACATTTGTTTATTATTTTGTAAGAATAAAGGTTTAAAACTTGTGTTATCTGTGTCAACCTTGAGCACTGCATCTGTATTTCTGGAAACCAGGGAGTTTGTTTACCTCGACCCCAGAGACAACACAAGGCATATCACAGCATGTGGCCTTGCAGTGTTTGTCTACATTTTTCATTGTATTGTGTGTCAATTCATGCAATATTATATATATATATATATATATATATATATATTATTTATTTACCTTCATAACAGCCTCTGTGTGCTCAAGCAGCCACCCCACCAGAGCATGTCCAGACTCATGGTAGGCGACCACCCTCTGTTCCTCTTTAGAAAGAATTTTGCTCTTTTTTGCACTTCCTTTTAGTGTAAAAAAAAGAAAGAAGCACACGAGTTTGAGACAGAGGTATCTTCCTTTGTTCGAGTCACATTTTGCTGCTTCACCTGCTATCACTCTCTCCACTGCATACTCAAAGTTAAAAGTGTGAATTGACTTGTGTCCTTCTCTGGCAGCATGAATAGCTGCCTCGTTACAAATGTTTGCGATGTCAGCACCTGGGGAGAATCATGTTGTGAATTCCAAATCTCCACATTTCTACCTCTGACTGGAACTGCACGGGTCTTTTATGAAAACATAGTTTTATTACCGCTGAATCCTGGCGTGAGTTCGGCCAGACGCTGTGAGTAAAACTTGGCTGGTTGAGTGAGCTTCAAGACTTTCAAATGTTGCTCAAATATTTCCGTCCTCTCCTTCAAAATGACATTAATAGAGCAAGCTTTAGTACCAATGTAAACACAGTAAAATGTAGTAAACTCACCTGCAGATTGGGGAGATCAATATAGATGTGTCGGTCCAGTCTCCCCGGCCTCATCAAAGCATTGTCCAACACGTCGGCTCTGTTGGTGGAGGCCAGAACAATAACATGGTCTGTGGTCCCCATTCCTACGAACAAAAGGAGGTTATTCACCATCTGATTGACGACTGTTGTAGACAGATGTTTATATCTACCATCCATCTCCACCAGGAGCTGGTTCAGGGTCTGCTCAAACTCCGAACTGGTTCTAGCTGCCATATTGCTTGAGCGCTTCTTCCCCACAGCATCGATTTCATCTATATAAACAATGCAGGGCGCTCGGGCACGAGCTTCTTTGAAGAGACTTCTGACGCGAGCAGCACCAAGGCCTGTAAAAGAAACAAATAATGAATATATGAAACAATTTGGATAATTAAACAATTTGAACTATTTAACAGAAAAGATTTACAGTATCTGAAAAAGGTTTAGACTTATATGAACTATAAAAAGGCAGCATGGTAGACTCACAAAATGGATCGCTCTGATTTTGTTAAACAGCTTGCCCAAACTGATAAATCCAACATACCTCCAATGAATTCCACAAATTCAGAGCCAGCCATTGCCAGGAATGGAACTTCTGCTTCAGTAGCAACAGCCTTTGCAAGCAGGGTCTTGCCACAGCCAGGTGGCCCGAGCAACAATGAGCCCTTAGGAACCTTGGCCCCCAACTGGATGTATCGTTCTGGGTTCTACAAAACAAAGGTTAGAATTCCCATTAAGTTTCATGGATTTATTTGGGAATATACGATTTTTCAAAATGAAACGAAATTGATTAATGACATATGACTTCTTAACAAATTACAAAATCGTCTCACCTTGAGGTAGTCGACAAACTCTTTTACTTCTACTTTGGCTTCATGAATTCCTGCGACATCTTTAAATCTCACTCCCTTTCCAGATTTCCCATCCACAATGGTGAATTTTGCCGTCCTAAACTGATTCTATGGTAGGAAAAATACATTTAAAATCAGCATTTATCATAAGTAACACATCCAATAAAGAGATAAGGTTTAATTCCTTACAAAAACACTGGAGCCACCTTCCCGACCTACAATGCCTGCGCCGCGTAGGAAGAACCATAAAAGACCAACAGCAATGGCTGCTCCCACAATAATAAAACTTGTTCTGGAATAAAATGGACACAAAAACATTATTGTTAATCAACAATATTAATATTAAGTAAAGTAAAATTCTTAATAGAAGTATTTATAATGTCAATATATTATTTATCAACTTTCACAACAGCACAAAACAGGTCTTACTCTCCCAAGAATCCAGTTCGATTGTATGAAACTGGTATTCTGTCCTTGGCGTCTACATTCAGCTCCTCTTCTGCCGCTCTCAGTTTTTCCTCAAATTTGTCAATGTTGCTTACTTGCATTTTGAACACCGTTCCATTGTTCTGTCATAATAAAAGACGTAAACACCAGGTTATCTCACAAGTCAACAAGATTAATGCATTGGATTAGACTGTGTGGACGTACAGGCCGACCAAAGACGACGGCACCAGGGTGAAGGTTGATCACTACAACGTCGTTGTCAGGAACTGCTTGTATGCTCGCCACTTCTCCCTTGGCCAACATCTCATTCAAAAAGTCATTCCAAGAGATGTTCCTACTATTGGTGATAAGGGAGTTGAACACAAAGCTGAGAAACATGAAGAGCAGTATGTTCCGCAAGCGAGCCCTGTTCATCTGCTCGGCTCGTCTTTTTTCCTCTGAAATTAAATAAGGGGAAGAGAGAATACGATTAGAAAAGACTTGATGCCATTAAATCGAACACATTTACCTTCGTCTTCTTCCGGTGTTTTTTTCCCATTTTGTCCGTCTGACCTTTTATCGTTTTCTTGATTCGGCTGTGGCGTACTGAAGAGACGTATTGAACCTGCAATGGATGTTTTATAATTGTTTATGTTATGAGATGGAGAACTCAGCACTTTTCTTTTTGCTTACCCAAGAAACTGCTTAAACCGACATGGTTTCTGAGAAGATCCTTCCATATTAATTTCTTGCTGAGATCACCCAAAACAGAACTCATTGGTCTGTTGAGCAGACTCTTGAATTAGGAGAGAAAGAGATATAAAGAATCTTTAAATGGATAGATAACGCCAGATGTACATCATTCTATGTGAAATGAAAAGCATCAAATGATACCCTTGAAAAACCGACTTACCTGACTGAGCTTCCGTGCCTCTACATTTGTTATTGCCGTAAAGTTAGAGCAGTTAACGAACAAATATTGTGCAGGTCCTTTGCATTGTGTCTTACTGGCTAATACATTCGACTTTGGCTTTTTTAATCTACAGAGTAGCTCCCTGCTATATCTCGTACAAATACCAGCGCGTTGTAACAACAATATAGCAGCCATGTTCAAATGTTGTGGCTATTTCCGTTTGGATAACATGAGAAATGAACGGAAAAAAAGAAATGACATTAGCTATACTTGCGCGTTTGGAGCAACGTAACTTGTTTTGAAGGTAGCTTGCTAGCTAGCGCTTGTTATTCAACATTGCACGGCGTACACATGACATCTTCCGGTACGTGTTAAAAAAATATAATCACATAAAATATAATATAATTAATCGCCCATGTTGTAATTAAACTTCATTTTTTGCCAAAAACAAGATTACTAGTGTAATTTTTTTCGTTTTTTAATTTTTGAAGTGCGCATTTTAACGCAACACTATACCCTCTGCTTCCAAGTGTCTGCCTCGTCGGCCTACATGCTGCGCAGACTTACGCAGAACTAAATAGACAGTTAAACTGAATGTTGACAAGCAAAAAAAAAAAGCAGGATAATAACAAATGACCATCACATTGACTCAGGCACTTTTAATTTTATTCATTTTTATATCTGAAAACGATTTTAAACACTTGTATGTAGATGACTTCACATTTTGGAAAAAGAAACAATATTTTCGGAATACATCAATTTGTGTCTCACTTGATTTAACAAGAACAACTATTTTAAAATGATGGGTCATATAATAATATAATAATATAATAATAATGGTCATAGCGAACAGTAACGCGGAAGCTCCGTTTCTGAAAAAAACAGAATGTAGTTCTTTTAACAACCACCAGAGAGAGCTGTCGGTCATTTTTCTTGCCGTTTTAATGAAAATCAATCGGACTGTTGCGTTTCAAAATGTAATATTCCCCAAAGATAATTAAGTAAAATGGCATATTTTAGTCTGGACTATAAAACTAATTAACAAGTGAAAACATCTTCATTTTAAAATTTCCGATTAAGGCTATATTACGCACTATGGTCACATCTTGTGATGTTTCTTAGATGGACAGTTTAAATGACCAATAGGATTTTAGAACGTTTTCTATTAGCCAATTGGCGCTTTCGTAACATCTCATTTAGGTAGCCTGTTGTGACGGGATATGCGTTTATATGGACCCGGATTCTTCAAATTAAAGTCCAAAAAATATAATATAATATAACATTACATTTTATTATATTACCCCCCCCCCCCCCCCATTTATTTGTTTGTACTTGTATTCGTCTACTTTATATTGCTGTTTTTATATTTATCATTATTTTATTAATGTTGTATTAATTGCCGTTTTTGTTGTTATTTTTCAATTTGTGTACTGTATTTTTCACCTTTTTCCTGCTTGGACAATTCACATTTACCCAAATTGAATAATTTTATTAATTTGCTCTGTCAGTCAGATAGATTTAATTAAAGGTGAAATATATCACCGCGTTTATTATTATTATTATTACTGTGTTTTTTATAATAATTATTATTTCTCTTGTATATTTTTTACATATTTCTTATCCATATTCTAATTTTGTTAAACAATTTCGGAGTCGTCCACAACCACGGAAAATTCCATGTATTTATACCAATATGGCGAATAAAGCAGCTCTTGGATTTTTGTTAAAGATTAAACCTGAATCCACTTCAGTTGCTAATATTAAACATAAAACCTGTTGTTGCTGATTTTTTATCTTAAGTCTCATGTAGCATTAGAGAATATCCCTGTTGTGTTAAAAAAGAGCGCAAATGTATATCTGGTCCCAATTCCCTGTGATTGGTGGCTCTGTTGTCTTATGAATATAAACGCTCGCTCTTGAAACTGGGAGACGCGGTCCGCCATGTTGGCGCCTTCGCTCGCGTGTTTCCAGTGCAACCAGATCTCCTTGATCCAAAATGGCGAGAGTTTCCGTATGCACAGCGAGAAATCCCGCCCTATGTCACAACGAACCAATCAGCGACGCCCTTTCATCTTCGTAGCGTTTCCGCTCAGAGCGTCCACACTGAAGTCAAAGGCCGCTCGAATGGCTTAGCGAAGAGGACTTTACTGCTGCGAAAATTTCCTGCTTTTTATGGTTTACCTTTGCCCCGTGAACGCTTTTTCGTCGTTCAAAATGGACTACTAACGCTTCCCGCCGGGTGATGTAGACGAGACCGCCGCGCTAGAAGCGAGTTCCAGAGGAGTAGGCGAGTGTTTTTCTCCCTCACTGGTGAATATCGCTGCGAACAAGCTAGCCTTGATCCTGCTGAGCTGCAATGGTGCTGCTGGCCAACGAACGCGGATATTTGGAAGACTAAACCAAACGTCGACAAATGGGAACATCTAGCATCGGCCTCTGAGAATTACATTTCATAACTTAAGAGATAAGAGATCTTTTTTTTTTTTTTTAATCTCGTGGACATTAAAAACGAAGGTAAGACTCTTCTTTACTAAACTAGCTTTGGCGGTAACAACAACAAACCGCCTGCTCCGGTGCTTCACTCGTGTGCTGCGACAAAGCTGTTGCTACTTGGTTTTTTTAAATAAAATGCTTTATACATTCTGCTATAAATTCGTCTTTCACACGATCTGTTTTAAACCATGCTTGTATTTTTTTAAAATCTACATATACTTGTGATAAGTGGATCTTCTTAATAATTGTTTTGGATATAGAATTGACTATTTTTAATGCCTTTTTAGTTGCACATTTAAATTCAGTTCGTCATTCTGGTAATATTTGCTCACAGAGCTCTCTTCCTGTCATGGGAAAATCGCTGTAAACTCAAGTCGTAGTTGAGTCCTCGTTGATTCCTCGTAGCAAACATAGCATAACCTTATCTAAAGTAAAGCCTGATGCTCTTTTGCTTTCAGTCCTGACTGTGAAGTTTGCTGGGTTTGTGTTCAGATTCTGGTGTAGATGGATGGAAGCTGCAGGAAACAGAGCTGGGCTCTTGTACTTTGGTGCAGTATAAATGCTGTGCAACACTGCAGTGCTGCTGTTTGGTCGTGGTTTTTTACCAGGATATGTGGTGAAGTGGTTCCAGAAGTCTTTCAAGAGTAGATCAGACTTTGAGTCACATTGAGTTTTTTTTGCTCATAGTTTACTCTTCTGTCCAAACCCCATGAGATCTTGTGTTAGTTGCATTCAAGTAAAATGCCTAAAGCAACGCATTTGGGATTGACACAGTTTTTATGATGCATTTTTTGTTAATGGAGGTTAAATTTCTTGAGTTATGTTGACCACACACTTATCTACTGGCAGTTTGGATAAATACTCAATGTGAAACTAAAAGCACACAAGAATGATTGAAACTGTTCTGGTGTTTGCTGAGAATTCTTTCATTATTAATAATGTTTAAACAGCATAATGTTTAGACTTTAGGACTTTAATTGAATTTCTCTTATTGCGGAGTCTTGGCACGTGAGAACTTTTAAATAAATAGATTATTGCCTCGAGCCACAGTAGTGTGGATAAACCGGATGTAATGAATGTATTTGATGGTAATGTTTCTGCGCAATTTTTGCACAGTATCAACAATTTCAATCTGATAATAGATCCGAATAGCTGTCCATGAAATGCTTCAGAATGTTATTGCCTATAAGTTGATGCTATATATGTGATGACATAAAAGCGGTGTCGTTTTTCAGCAAAGTTCTATGGTAGTGTATTCGTCATGGGACTGAGAGGTTGCTGGTTAAATCTTAGCTCCACCTGTGTTTGTGTCAATATGCCTTTTGAGCAAGACACTAAACCTATCATAAAATTCCTCTTTTCAACGTCTTTTCAAATCAACGGATTCTACCGGCTGTACCACAAACGATAAATGGTATCACAGGGATGCAGTGATCTGACTTTTACGGACCTGATACTGATACGTAGGGCTATGAGTATCTACCGATCCGATACCAACTTTCTTGCACTATTGTGAGATTACAATGATCATGCTTTGAATGATGAGCAAAATAATATGGAATTATTCATATTCATTTAAATGGAGATTAAACGGTACAATCAGCCTTTTGAGAACATGGAACAAATCCAGTTAAATTTTAACCCCTTACTATATAACCTGCAAAAAACGAAGATGGCCTGTGTAACAATGAACTATTAATCAAGTCAATATTTTTCTGAATAAAATAAACACCCTTATTAGGAATAAATGTCTTGAATATAGATATCATCGTTAGCTTAAACAAATGTTTATGGGATGGCAGACGGTGTTTCAAAGTTTTCAACAGAGCAATGAAACACCTAATTTAGAACCATGTGAATGACTGTCAATATAAATAAATCCGACAACTTTTATGTAATTTCTGACATTTTTTTCTGACAATTAACTGCTTATTTCCGGATGAATCGTTCTTTGGTGTGATGCATCTTAAGTGGATTAATTGAGGAAGTGATCTTCTCATCCTAGCGTCCACACACATCCAGACTCTTCTGTGAGTTGCTACTTTTAGCAGCCGCTGCTTGATGGGCACTAGCGTTTGACGTCAGCGAAAACGTATCTTCTATACTGATCGATACCCGTTCCAACTTGGATGGGTTTGATACGAGGATCAGATCGTTGAATCCATTGTCGTCCAAATTAGATCAATAAATAAAATGCAAAGAAAGTGGCATCATAGTCTTTTCTGGCTTTGTGGTGTAAGACAAAGTGAGTCAACATTTTTCAGACCCTTTGAAATAGACTTCCTGTCCCATTGTAATCATGTCGGTGCTAGTTCGTTTTTCAGGTAGTAACTCTGCCCAAGATCCCTTGGTCATTTTTATTGAGCGTTCTATTGAATGCATGTCATAACTTTGGTATTATAATGTATATACTGTGCTTTAACTTGAGCTGGGAAACTTGTAAGTTGGTAATTATTAATTGTAAAGCGTGAAAGCTGTAGTTCCAGTGAAAACGTCATGAAAATATACTGAGCGGATTGTTTCCAGTACTGGATTTGAAAACAATACTATGGGTAATCATTGGAATTGTGATTTTGTGAAGAGGCTTTTTGGACAAGGTCACTGATTTGGCAGCTCTGCTCTATTCTAGAACTTTTTCTTTTTAAAAGTGATCCACATAATTTTGAAGATTTTAACAATTTAAAAAAAATGGAATTAAAATGTCCACAAATATTTCTCCTGACCAGAAATAAGATGTATTCTAAAACTTCGCCCGGTCTCTGGCATTCAGTCAAGATGGCATCAAACTTTTCTATCTTGCTTATAAATGAAGTCTTCCTCTCCATGATATGCAGTAAGTCCCTCGTCATGACGATGCTCCATTTTGAAGTTAATACTTTATGAAGTTCTCCCCCATGTAAGAAGAGGCCCGTTTTCACTGAGAGGGGCTTAAACACATTTTCTAATGTGTGTATGTGTGTATATTACATACACAATGTGTATTTGAAACAAAAGATAGCATTGTATAGACAAGTACTGATGATGGAGGTCCAAGATCGATTTAAGAGACACTTAAATCAACATACTGTATTTAGTGGCCATTTAACCATTATGATGAAATATAATTTGTCCCGCATTTGAGAAAGACAAAACACCAAAAGCTTTCGTGGCACAGGGCGGAAAATGGAAATGATGCAATTCCCTCAGAGAGCTCACACAAAAACACACTTGACACCGGTCGAAGCATAAACACCAATTTGCAATGTGCATGCACAAAATCCCAAGTCTCTTATTCCTTCACGTTATTGATGAAAAGGGGTTTATTTTGATGGTCCAGGTTCACCTTTTTGGTCATGCTGGACTTGAAAGAGGGGCTACCAAACAATGTGTGGTTGGTCATGCACATTTGGATCGATGCAATGTTCCTAATTCATAGATGTACACCAACGGTCCTTTAAACACTAAAGATCCATTTTGATTGACAACTGGCTTTATTGATAGATTAGAGTTGAATTTATGACAAAGAAAGCAGCCAGTTCTTTTTTTACATTTTATACATTTAAGTAATATCCATGTCATAAAACCCTAAAGTCAAAGCTCTACTAACCAAATTCTGTTTCTGGCCTAAACCATTTATTGTCATATGTTGTGTTGTCTATAGCAGTGGATCAGAATGGTAAGTTGTATCGATTTATTTAAGGTTTGAGATGTTGGACGGTATACTAACTTGATTCTTAGCCGACCAGCTAACAATGTATTATTATGAAGCTACCGGAGGGATTTGTTTTCTTAATCGAGTAGGTTGTAATTGTTTACACATTGAGCACGGTTACCAAATTAAAACGTTCCATCATACCTTGATTTAAACCGTACTATTGTTCCAAAGGAAGTAGAACATTTGACCAACAGAGTACAATGAGACCTAACAATCTTTTTATTTACAGAATTATTTTTTACCTAAATGTTCATCGACCTACATCACTTATCTGTATTTACCCCAGATATTAACGGCCTTAAATGGCTTGTGTTTCTCCTAAAGACTATTACCGTTTGTTTGTGACGGGAATGCAATCCTTGAGCTTTATCTCCGGCACCCACTCACTGTTCTGGTAACGTTCCCCTCCCCCACCCAAGCTGTGAGTGTGGTCCTTTTAGGTAAACAAGCATGGCTACTCTTGTTTCTTGCCCCTCTTTCTGCCTTTTTACTTCCTCCTTTAGTTTTTCCTTTCACGCCAGTGTATCCACCCTTCACGAGTTGAGTGAATCTTTTATAACCGCTCATCTTGCAGCACAATCTCTGCTGGTACTCAAATGGAATCAGAAGTCCTTTGAAATTCAGCCTAGTTCTTTCCCCACTTTACTAGCCTTGAAGCAAAATGGAACAAAATGGCTGGCTACAATCCTGCTGTGTTCCGTATAGCGTTGCAAATCCGTGGTTAGGATTTCAGGAGGTTGAACTGGTTGGACTTGTAGTGAACTTGTATAGGGTTGTGCTCGGTTGGCTCTTTCTGCAACGTCTTGCACATACATGGGAATATTTTGAATCTGTTGTTACTGCTGCTCCCAAAATACATGCACAGCAAATGTATCTCTTTAGTTTTGAAATCAAAGCTCAAGAAACACTTGATGTACACTTACAATCATTAGTTTGTAAGTTGTTTTTTTTGTTCAATCTTAAATGCTAAACTATCTTAAAACTGGCTACATTTTAATCTAGATATTTTACTTATCTAATAATAATTAGAGTAGTATTTCTTCAATAATAATGGCCATAACGTATTTCTATGTTTTCTCACCCACTACAGTGTTTTACTAAAGTTATATCTATTAAACAAACAATATGTATATTGAACTTTAAAGCAGGATTTAAATGTAACAACGTCCCAGGGACTATGAAATTAGTACTGGGACCAAAGAATATTTTGTCTGGAATGTTACCAGGGAAAGTGTAATAAAAGTAAACAGTGAAATGGTTTTCTTAGGGTTGGGTGATGAATTTGTAATTGTAAACGATATATTTTGCTATTTTATTAAACCTTCACCGCTCTTGGTAGAGGAGGCTCACTGCTCTGCTCTTTCCAAGCCTTTCAGCAAACCTGTTACATGAGCAGAGATGGACATCTCCCCAACCACGTTCTACTCTAAATTGTGTTGAAAAGCGGTTGCAACTTATCGTATCAGTACAAGGATTTTGTTTAGTTTTGCTTTTGTTGGAGAGAGATTTGTCTGACTTTTGAATGAAAACGAAAACATTAACCCTTACGAGTGTTGTGTGATATTTATCTGGAATGTTCCTATCTGTGTAGCATGTTAACCTTTTATCTTCTGCTATGAACCAGTTTAAAATGTAGACTTGAGATAAGATCCTTTTATCTTCTGCTATGAACCATTTTAAAATGTAGACTTGAGATAAGATCCTTTTATCTTCTGCTATGAACCAGTTTAACATGTAGACTTGAGATAAGATCCTTTTATCTTCTGGTATGAACAAGTTTAAAATTTAGATTTGAGATAACATGGACGTATAAATTGAGCTCCATTCGCGACTGTCATATAGACATACATTTTTGCCTATAACTCCAAAATGACACAGATTACTCTGAAAATAATCCTTAGTTGACATGAGAGCGTGAGTAGAAATCCCTTTAACTGGTACAAAGTATGGACTTTCATTATGGTATGCGACAACACTTGATGAAGATATGAAGTTAAAATAAAGAATCCCAGGTAAAAGAAGTCTCCATTTTAAAAAAAAATAACAAATCTAATTGTAAATACTATACATGAATATGTGTGACAAAGAGTTTCCAACCTTTTGACATTGGGAGTAACACATTTTGTTGAACACAGTTGGGATAGGTATTGATCGAACATTTTCGACCAATACAGGTACCTTCACTTTGTTACTGAACAATAGTTTTTCGAGTTTAGTTTCTCAGCTCTGCTAAATCTCCGCTCCAAGCTAATTTGATACAGAATATCTGAATAACGAATTAATTTTCAGTGGAAAAGAACACTTGCTAACAAGTGACAAATTAATCTGGTGGTCATCAGTTTTTCTTCAGGGAAATCCACATATTAAATGGTTCGATCGTGCATGCGAGCCAAAACACAGAATGATGAAGCATGTTTCGATCAACCGAAGGCCGACACACAGGCCTAAACTAATATAAGGAAATTATCTATCTCTATATTCTGTGTCTGACCTGGAGCTTTGTGCTCTCCTCGAACCCTCCTCTCTAGCAATGCTGTGGAGAAGGAATGGAAGCAGATGAAAGAGGAGCTGCTTTACAGACGCTTAAACTTTTAGATGCAAGTGATTTGCTCGAAAATCATAGATCAGAAAACCAAATATCGATCTAATCCCGATGGTCATCATGTAAACCAGGGAAGGAGAAGTAGAAGAAGGCCTTCAGGGCTGCATCTCATTGTCAATATGCCAACATGTCAAGTTTGACAGCACACAGAAACCTGTAATAAAGAGGCACATTTCATATTCATTCTTTGTGATGCATAGTGCACGCATGCTCACATCAACATAACATTAAATGTGTTTCATCGTTTATGGGGTGTATTTTGGTGAATTCTGACGAATAACAATTTTTTTTCTTACTGCTATGTATGCTATAATGTTATAATTACAAACTTTGAAATGTGTATTATTTACGCTTTAGTGCACCAAAAAGAAACAAACTAGTTTGAAACCTTTTATTTTGTTTTTTGCACACTAGTGGAGAAGTGAAGGGGAGAAACGGCAGACGGCTCAAGAGGATTGCCAACCCTTGGATTTCTTGAAAGTGAAAAAAAAAAATCGATTTGAACTAAAATGTAACCGTCCAATGAGGATCCTCTCTCGCCAGAGTGTTGTCTGTGTGAGATAAAGCCATAACATTGCTTAAATTGGGTTTGGACACATTGTTGGACATGGGAGGGTCAGGAAAGCCTAGCCTGGCTGCATTTCAATGGTCACAGTGCTTCAGCAGAGCTACCCTTTTGATCGGCCAGCTGCAGCCATTCATCAAGCCATTTACATTAAAATGCAACGACAGGAAGGGGGTGGAGAGGTCTGTGGGGACATGGGCCTCTACGGTTGCGGCGATTGAATGTGATTTTAAAAGTTAATGCATACCTAAAGGAAAGGGGTTCACCAGTAAATATCTATGCCCTGCTCACCTTCACACCCAATCAAACTTTCAGTCTATTCTGTTGTAAATGTTGTTATGACCCCTTTACCATTTTCTCAATTGCAACCCTTTTATCCTGTCTCTTCAGACTTATTATTCAATCCATGGCTGGTCATGGCTTAAACCATCAGCAAGGTTTTCTATGGTCCAGTTGCTCTCCTTTTTTTTTTACTCTACTCCCTCAGTGAAAGAGATGGACCCATTATTATTTAGTTACTGGGTCTACCTTATAGCCATGACCGTAATATGGGATAAAACTGACTCCCATATCAATCTTTCTTTCATTCATACAATACTTTGTATCTGAAAACCCTTCTTACATTGCATTTATGCATTGAGCTTCACTCTATTGCATTATTGCCATTGATTGCATTCATTGGTATAATCCAATGTAATACAATTTATAATATTTCATTGTTTACATTAGTAGGGAATACTTAAACTTTCTATTTTTGTTTCCTTTTATTGTTAATTTTGTAATGTGAGTAATTTGATAAAAAATGTATTTGATTATTCCAAAAAGGGCTACATCCATATAGTATATGGTTTCCATGCTTTAAACTTTTTTTGGAAAATTTACCAAAACATATTTACACATTACATTTGGGTCAGTCTTTTGAGTTCCTACCAGCCGTCCTCCAAACCTTTACACATGCCTGGCAACAAGCTCCTCCTTGGGCAACATTTCCTGGTTGGCCTTGTTCATTTCTGTCAGCTCATCCATGAACTTATGTGGCACGTACAACTTTTATCAGTTAAGTCACATAACCTTTTTTTTTTTTAGAATACTTGAGTAATCGATTTCCTTAACCCTAAATTGTGAAACTTTGTAACAGCAGCTAATAATCTGAAATGACCACAAGCTATTCAAACATTCACTTTGATTCAGTTCAACATTTGTTTTTTTTTCTTGTACATTTTTTAGTTTACTTTTTATTGTTTGAGGTTACATAATGTTAGTGCTTCCTTCATGGCCTTGACAGTTCTTGTTCTTGAAGAGTTACCCTGTACCCTGTTGAGTTCAACATTTTCATTGTGATGCAGACCAGCCAGTTATAGTCTGTGAATTCATATATCTAATAAATATGTATGTTGATGTGCTTATTAAACTCTATTTTTTTTTCTGCAAAAGACATGCACTATAGTGGTGTGTGTAACAAATATGCTTCTTAATCCATCACCTGGAATTGTGTCTTCCCTTTGAAGTTGAGAGACTACGATAGTTTTAAGTATGTTGTCAGAAAGAATTGTACTCTGAGATCTCGACTTCCATAACTTTTATCACTTAAGAGAAGTGTACAAAACTATAAAAATGATGAAGCTTATAACCATTTTATAGATGGATTTATGATGCACCTGTAAAAAAAAAAAACTGCTCTGGACATTATGATGTTCTCCTCTAGGTGCAATGGTCTGTCCAAATGCCCCACATTGGTTTGGGACTTGGCACAAGCTATCTCCAGCTTGTCGTCTGTTACAACACTTCAATTTGTTTTGAAACTGGAGTCCTCAAAATGACCCGAGCGGAAAAACAATGACCAAAACATACCCAAAGAACATGCTCTGTGTGCCATCTTGCAGGACACCGTCACAAACATCGACTGATGTGTTAAAGCCTTGTTGGTTTCAAGAAGATATGGGTTTGATTACAGCTGGCTTGAGAAGGAGTTTAGCCACTATTATGTAATAATAAAGCACTCTTGTAACCTTTCCTTTCCTAAGATTTCAGATTGAGAATAACTTTATAAAGTCCTAAATTCAAAACGGAGCATCACGATGAGGCACATACTACATACTGAAAAAACATTAACATTTGAAACATGTGAATGAGTCAGGAGAGTTGGGTTTTCACACAAGTTGCCTTTAAGTGTGTTTAGACAATGGCATAGTTGGGGCCCATTGTGCTGCTTGCAGAGGTTTGCATGTTTATTTTGCCATGGAACCAAATAATCAAGTAGAAATGGATGATTGGCTGTGTATTTTTAATGCCTTATCTACTCTCAGAAAACAACTTGAAATAAAGCTCACTAATGAAGTGAGGCTTTTTTATCGTGAGATGGATGTAATAACATTTTGACATCTTCTGACGTATGTTTATTCAAGCATTGGTTGTTTGCTTGGAGTGAAAAGGAAATGAGAGCTGCAGTCCAAGATCAGAATGTTAAAAGGCAGCCAAACGTACAAGTCCAGTTATGGGAGAGCAATTTGTTTCCTCTGGGTATGACTAAGCTACTTGTATATTGTGTTGAACAAAATACATTTTAGCATGACTAAGATCAGACCAAGTGCACTGTGGACGTGTAAACTTTGCTGCACCTCATTAGCAAACACTGAAGGAGTTGAAGAGTTCCTTCTGTCAACTTAACATGTGGAACCGAAGCATATCTAACAACTTAATATATGTCAGAGAAGTCATCTTTCTGCCTTGCCGTGAATTTCGATGGCGCTGCTCCGCGCAGTCAATTTCTAGGTCATTAGATCTTAAAAGGCAGCATATCGACATCACAGCACAGCATTGGTGCTAGTGTTCGCTGGTTGACTGCTGTTTCTGGGATCTCTTGAAAGTACTACCTGGACAGATCTACGATTTCCAAGTTTTATCCATTTATACAGGCTACTGTAATGTATTTGTTGGACGCACGACTCGATAGAAAGGTGCGAATAGATGTCTTTTTGCTACTGTTGGTTTTGTCAATAAAAACTGTGCGTGTGTCCGGCTAAAAATCTTTTTGGTGTTTGGTGTTGAAATTCATAAACATTTTGCAGATCGATAATAAAGCATGGTTTGCACGTCATCGTCAAAAAACAAATGCATAACTTTCATGTTGTGTTGAATTGTTATTTTAGTTTATATTCTGTATTTTCTGTACGGTCTGGGCTATTGTATTGATGCTTTAGCAAATTGTTATGGTATGCGGGTACAATGGTTGATTATCAATATTCTTGTCAACCACAATGGAACTGGACTGGAAGGATGTATATATATATGATGTGACTGAAACAAATAAAACTAAAATAAAAGCTTAATGCTAATTGTAGCTTAACCCAAAATAAACAATGGATTGATTCCAAATAAATGATCAGAGACTTTGTCATGTGTATTTTGACAACTGAATAACTAAAAGGGTCGCACAACTATTTGTCGTATATTTAAAATTGTATACCATGTACATGTGATGGTCATAAGTTATTAAATCATGGGATGAGTAGTAATAACACATTTTGATAAAGGAAGGAAATCGATGTGACCGCCGTATCTACTGTATTAAAAAAGATAAGATCCTTAAAATGCATACTTTTCTTTAAAACTGTAAAACCACCATTGTTCTATTGATGGCAATTTCTTTTGCCGATAATTATTTTATATATATTATTTCCGACATCAAAAGTGTACACATAAGAAAACAGAAACATTTTAAGGCGCAATTTGAGTAAGTTATACTGATTAACCAGGGGCAGAGAAGCATGTAAACCAGTATATACCTGGTGTCCTTTCTATAACGGAGACAAAGCAACTTGCCATCTTGTTGCTGGAATTCCATTTGGAAATAGAATTGCTATTTTCTTATGAGTCACTCTGGTTGTGAAGGAGGATGTGAATTGCTCTGGGATGCAGGTCAGACAAACCTTTTTGAGTAGCTGGCTAGTTTGTTATGCCCCAACAAATGTTCTCATGAAGATGAATGCAAAATGACAGAAGTTGCTTTTCTTTTTGCCAACTTGTTCCTCTTTGCTGTCCATCTTGACTCTTTGCTGAAGGACATGTAGTTGTGAGTGTCACATGATTAAAGCTAGGGCTGAACGGTTATTGAAAATAATCGGATTGCATTTATTTTCCTAAAGATTGCGATTATTTTTTCAATGTCTTTTTTTTTTTATGCATGTTTTCTCTAATGCAATAAATAATTCACTATACAGTAAAATGTATTTCTTTGTGATTGTTAAGATAAAGTTATTAAGCTATTTATAAGATAAAGGCAAATTAAGAATACTTTGAAATAAAGGGAGAAAGTTCATTTAGTTAAGAAAATAAGAAAAAAAAAATCGTTTCCCTATACCCTCGACGTACGATACGTAGATGGTCTGTGAAGTTGACAAGTTGGTGAAGCAAAAATACTAAGGATGACAATGTGGAACAAAGCGCAAACAACCCTGCAAGTGTCATGATTATTATGTGATCGCAAAAAGTCCAGAACTAAATAACACTTGGAGTAAACATGTCAAATAAAAGTATTCTTGGAGTATTCCCTCCTTTAAAATGAATAGGGTTTTAAGAATAAATGTAAAAAGCACACTCGGTACAATATATTAGAACAACACAAATGATGTAAACAAATCCAATAAACTAGTCTACATGTGCTCTAAGGTCCTTCTATGCATGCACACCTTTGTCAATCAGACTGCTGAAAGCTGTGTCGCCGGCGCGTGATATCAGCGCAAATTATAGTTCTTAAACTGCTTCGATACTATGCATGGACTGCAGCTTTTTCACCGTACCGGATCCGACTTTTAGACTTCTGCAAAATTGCAGGTTGTTTACTGCGTAATCTTTTTTTGGATTGGTGCAAACACGCTTATCGCGTTATCGTGCGATGAATCATTCGGCCCTAGTTGAGGCAAAGATGAGTTGGTGCTACAGCTAGTTAATAATTGCAAAGCATGACAGTTTGATTGCGATATCAAAGATAGTACAGCGTTGGTGCGCCTAGTCTTACAAAAATGGGATGTATCGGTATCATAACTCTTTCGAGATATTAAAGTAATATCGCAAAACCAACTTTATCTCTCAATGAAGGATGCACCAATATAAGAATCGGATATCGGGTCCGTTACAGCCTCTCAAAGTCGGATCGGATATTTCAGATAAGCTCCAATCAATGCATCCCGTCCAAGCAGTTTAATAACTATGTTTACGCTGACACGAGTTTAATGTGTTTAATACTGGTTGACTAAAGGCTGACAGTGCTGAGTTCCATGTGTGAGACGTGCTTGCAATCTTGAGGCAGGAAAGACTCAAAGAGTGCTTTTATTTGACTTTATTATTCTTCTGTGTTTTTATTTTTTCTGGACTTTGTGGTCACTTAATAATCTTGACACTTCCATATTGTTACTCTTAGTATTTAGTTTCACCAAAATTGCAACTTCACAGATGGCATATGCTTTTCAGGTTATAAGGGAAACAAAGTCTACAATTTAACTTGCTTTTTCTTATTATAATTTTGGTCACAAAATGCTGATAAACATTAAACACTTCATTTGAATAATTTGTTATTACATATGTGGTAATTTTTGCTTTTTATTAAAAACATCAGTTTTTTTCACAATGGGGAATAATTCTAATATTTGAATACTGGTATCGGATCAGTATCGGCCGATACTCAAAGCCCAGATATCGGTATCGGGACCATAAAAGTCGTATCTCTATTCCTGCTCGTCCTGAATGTAATTTGAAGCAGCAGGAAGGGCACCAAGGGATACAGCCAGTCTTCCACTGATTTAGTGAAAGCCCTCTTCTGTAATGTGGAGAAATATTTCAGATTCAAGAATGTTAACATTAGTGAGCTTGTAAAGACACGATGAGGCGATGTCCACCAGACACGGACGCTATCACATGTAACATGGCTAAATACATAAGTAAAAAGTAAAGGTGTTATACTGTCTTTTCAACACCTATCGCACTTTTGTGTCTCTTTCTACTAGTTGTACAAAGTTATCTAGTTGTAGTGTTTTATGTTTTTATTCTTCTGAATTTTTTTTTTTTTCTAAAGTCATATATGTCATTGATAAAAAGATCTCGTATGAATATCAATTTTCTTTTTCCACCGTTTCCACCCTACTTAGGAGGCTTTGCAATATCTTTTTTACAAATCCCACTCGATCGGTAATGTTTTGGTTAAAGCTGCCAAATGACTGAGAAACTATAGAAATAGAGATGAAAAAAACAATGCTCTTTGTGGTAATTCTTTGGACATTCCATAGATTTCCTCCGGTCTGAAACCCATTGACACAAAAGGCGGTAGCAAACAAACTTATTCCAGCATCCAGCTGAGTGGAAAAAATGTCACCCTTAATGAGGGGAAAATGACGCCTCGGTCAACAGACTATGTTTAAAAAGCAGCTTAGAGTAGTGGAATTATTAACTGAAGGCATCACATAGCAGAATAAAGGGGCATGACGGTCGCTTGAAAGATATCGTGTCATTTTATACAGCGGAAAATAAGGCGTTTATCCACTTACTGAAAACTATGCTACCTAACAAGAAATATTAAGCTGAAGTTTCTTTGTCCCAGTTGTTAAACACGACATCAACAAAGTCCATAGAGGGATTTACATACGGTTTTATTCTGCAACGACGTGGTCTTGTCGACCCATGCATCCAGGCCCGAACGATATGGGCAGAAATTCATGTCTTGATATAATTCTACCAGATATGTGAAAATATTTTTCTGGAAAAAAAAAACCATTCTAATAGATCGTTCTGTAGCACTAGTCTCACGATTTGATACGATACAATATTTTCATCTCACTATAATATTTGTTATATTTAGATACACTTGCATACTTTTTGAATAATTTAAGGGTACTGAATCTTCGTGACATCTTGGGATTTTTCCACTCTCTTTTGGTTTAATAAATGGAATTGCGACTAAATATACAAAATATACAGAATGTACCACTTGCAAATGCTGGACAAATTCTTCAAAGATGTGGTGGGAAAAAACGTGTAGAACTATTTACTTTGCAAACTGTAGCGTACAAGCTTCTGAATGAATGAAAGATAAATGCATTTTCATCGTGAACTTTTTAGAAAAAGTGAATTAAGTGCCATATTATTAATAATGCTAATAAATTATTATATACATTATGAACATTATAAATGGAAATGTTTATGATAATGTTAATGTCTGCTTCAACAACTCCTTCCAGCAGGCGTGCACAGTTTTGCAGTTTTTACTTTGCAGTAAGATTAAGTATGTGCGCATAGCATTTAACGTGAAGCGCTAAGTGCTGCTATGGTCATATTTGTCGCGTTATCTGTGACAATTGTACGGTCCTTTCCACTGATTTTTCCACATAGCGAGAGAAAGGCCTGTGTGTCTTTGGTTTGTAACAAGTACGTCACCAGGTCTCTTGGTTTATAAACTGCACCGTGATAGTGATGTACGCTGGGGGGTGTGTGAGCTCCACCCGTCCCACGTCAGCACAACTCTCTGCGCTGGATACGGTTGCTTTGTCGTGACTTTGTTTGTGAATTACACTGATGCTTCAGATGCGCTCGAAGGTGTGTTGTATTTCCACTGTATTTTACATTCGTGCCACAGAGTTTGTAAACTGACAATCTTCTATGTAGTGCTTCCTTATTATTGTTATTGAAGCCGAAGTTCTCCCACACATATGCTTTCACGCATAAGGGTGTTTATGTTGTCGTGAATCTACGCTCTGACTATGCAGAAGAAGACGTTGGCGTCATTCTAAAGTGCTCCACAGCAATACTAGAGGCTTACGGAGAGACTCGATCTTTCTGCAAAGCGTGGCTGAACATGGTTGCTTTGAGTGAGACTGAATGAATCGATACTCATATATCTCCATATTATTGGCGAAGACTTTCCATGTGCCACTAAATAAGTGGAAGACTGGCTGTATCCTCCGCTCATGTTGATGTTCGAGTGTATCGCAACCCGCCTTTTTGGTGTTCGCTATTGGCTGTCAATCAACCACAAAGGATGTTTTTGATTGGCTGGACCTGCCAGTTGCTTCAGTTTACAATACTACTAGTTAATGTTTATTAAACATTGTACAAGACTGGTGTTTTTACCCTCGAAGGATGTTCTTTATTGAGCTCGAAATAATTAAAATTTGTTATTGCTTTTTTATATTTATTTTTTTAATTCAACTATGGGATAATTCGTTTCACAACACAAATGGAAGAAACACACAGTAGTGCTGAACAATTTATTAAATAAACATATTTAATTGAAAATGGAATAAATCAAGTAAGTCGGCCTAGAATTCCTTCAACTTAAGTGTTTTGTATTTTTGTCAAGTTAAAAAATCTGATTTTAAGCAATACACTCGGTAAAGAGCCACTTTAAACAGTATTTTTTTTTTAAGTCAATACCTAGCAACGGTCAATGTGAAATTTTGCCATTTAGATAATAAATACAAAACCTGTTTATTTTTCAAGTATCAAATTATTTCGATAAAGCTATACGTTTCCTTGTGTATTCATTTTGTGCTCGCTGCAGCACCAGTTGGTGGAAAATAACATCATCCTGGACAAGCCTGTCGAGGGACTTTCCCTTCTGAATATGTGGTAACACTCTCCAGCGCGTCTTAAAGCTACAGAGCAGGTGGTGATAAGTTCATGTTCGCCCACGCTTGATTAGCGTCTCTAACAGTAGTGGTGCCTGGATTTATTTAATCAGAGCTTAACCCTTTAAAAACGCCTGACCTGGAACGATCGCTTTTGTGATCTTACTCTATTCATGTTTGGACTTATTGATTCAATATTATTTCTTATCTACAATGCTTGGAATTCACCACTTCTTCTCAAAGCAGAAGATATGTGGCCAAGTCGATACACTCCCTTGTTTATGTCCTGTGTGGAGCGTTCGCTGCTCTGAGCTTGTTGCTCACACTCCCTGCAGTGGGTCTTTTTTTAGAAACGGCAGCCAGTAGTATAATCTCTGCCATGGATGTAGGACAATATTTTTATTCTTTCTCGTTCAGTATGCAAAGTCCTTTCTTGTCTAAAATCACTGCCTTGCCTGAAGGAAAATATTTAGAATCTTCAAAAAGGTTAAACTTTAAGTCACTATACTTCTTTTCTGAATATTCTTTGTATGGCACTATATTTCACCAATCTTTTCTTCAAAAATGATATATCCTTTTCTATTAATGTAGCACATTATTAGTATTGTATGTGTTATAGATAAAGGTATGAGTTGTTTTTGGAGTTGTATGTGTGACATAAATATCATCTTCTTGGTATATTTACATTTGTATGCCTTTTTCTTCAATTTTCCCGTAAGCTACAACCTTCTGTCCCAAGGTCAGTCACATGCCAGTCACTTCTTGCATAATAGTTCCGTTTAAAATAAATTGGGCAACATTTACGAGCCCTGCAATCCTAACCATTCACATGACGCTATAAACGGATTGAGTAAAAGTCTGTCAAAGCTCGGTTGTAATGACCTCAACAAACGCATATTGTCCATGCAAGCATGTGCCACAAGCCAGCGAGTTGTATTTCATCATGCTGACTCCTGAGATACTTGGATAGTTTAGCTGCTGGACTAAACTAAGAGCACTGGTTGTTTCTGATATGCTGCTCTTTCACACACTTGGCAGACAATCTTTTCCTCGGTCCTCCCTCATGCCAACCTCTTCCATCCCATACGTGTCCATTTTTGTCTTGCCTCTTACAGTTTAAAAAGGCATTCCCCTTGTACAATATTATTCCATCTGACCTTTTTTAAATATAAAACCTAGTTGTTTTTTTTCAAAGGTTCTTCCTCTTCCTTACCAAATGGCATTCAAAGAAGTTCCGTTGGAGGCACAGGAAGGGTGTGGAACTCACATTCTGTATAAGAGTTGAACATAGTAACTAGTGCTGGACCTTATGGACTAAACTTGATATCATGATATTTCTACCAAATATCTTTATCAATGGGAAAAACAAATATTTATCAGAAAAACGGCAACTAACCAGTGTTCTAAATACCCACATGCAGTCTGCAATTTGCAGATCGATTTTCTAGATTGCCGAAGAAAATTTAAATAACCTGCAATTTTGCAGATTAAAGTGAATTATTTATTGCATTAGATAAAAAAGATGAAGTAAAAGAGGACGGTAGTAATAAATATAATTAACTCGCAAATGAAAGATGTAGACATAGTTTTAGTCAGTATATGTTATATTGTACTTTCAGTTGGAAGTGCAACAACAGTGAAATATTTTATAGTCCTCCTAAAGACATTTAATGTCCAATGTTGCACAGCTGTAGTGAAGGAAATTCGTAGTCTGTGTAAATGCACACACAAATGGTATAATACAAATAATTCTAATTCTGGACAGTTGCACTCTTTACTTGACAGGTTCATCAGATGTCCAGGACTATTCACAACTTTAAATATTGTGAAGCTTTTGTGAATATGTACACTTGTAACATGTTTTTATCAATGTTATACATGATGGCATCATCTTTGTCTCTGGTGGACCTAGACTTGGAATTCACCTGGGATTATTGAGAACTTGTCTTCTCCCTTATAGTAATAAACTCTTTGTGTGGTGAGTGGTCTTGTTTTTTTCAGAACAAGTTTGTTGTGCTGCGTTGCTTCTCCACCATTTTTGCGATGTGCAGCCTGCACAAAGTCTCACTCGTTTCTGAAATATACTCCATGGTACAACTTTACTGCTTCAGTTTACATGCAGAATGAGCGGTAATATTTTGTGATATAGTTGGTTTTGATATATTAATATCTTGAATTTGAATATCTAGATGGAAACACAATATATTGTTTATTTACTACTGGAGTTGTGAAGTCATTGTCCCCGTCTTTTCCTGAAGCATAGTGTTGAAGGCAATCTGTCGTTGCATCCATCTTGGAAATGCAGTTTTGGTTTAGCAAGACCCCACTTAAATGTTAGTGTTTGAGCTCGATTATGATGAGTCAATTAAAAAATTGAGTTGAGGCTACAGTGGCAAATTTACGTTCCCTTGTCGGTCAAGTAAACTACGATGATGTGTATTTTTTCACATTTCAAATATGAAAAGAAACTTGAAATTTACGTCTAAAAGAAATGTTGTAATACCCATGTATCATTCGTATTAATCAAAGACATGAATAGTGTTGATTTTGTAAATGACTAAAGCTCCAGAGATTTTACATTATAAGCTAATTTGTCTAAAACTAAAACGTTTTTGTTCATTTATTTTATCTCCATATTCACTTCTGTCACCTAATCATTCCCTTATATTTCGATCGTTGTCTGAGCCAATCTTGATTGAATCACTTGTTGGTGTTGTCAGTAAAATGTATTGTTTATGTTCATCCTTATCTAAGTCAATAACAATGTTTTTGACGATGGAAAAAAGATGGGTCTCACTGGAATATTTCTCCAGTGGAAAAAGAAACATTGAGTTGGTATTAAAAGATAACGGCAATGTTTGTTTTAGAGGTTCAAAATAAACTTTAGGCCTGTTAAAGACCAATGTAAATTGTGGGCGCAACACTTTTTAGAGGCCAAGTATCCCTAGTTATGAGAGTAATTCCAAAAAGAAAAAGGATGACCTCGTATGTATTTAATGTTATGAATACTTTTGCGTGTTATGGGACTGACTGCACAAGAATTTAGAGTGGATGCAGGTTGTAAACCAGGACTAAAGGGAGGCAAAAGCAGCCGTGATAAAGAAGGCTATTTGATATTTTGTTGAGATGAAGTTAGTAGACCTCTGCATTTTCTGGGACATATACATTTAAAATGCAGGCATTACTGCAGAAGTTGACAACATTGTACCATCCGTGTCTTGCTGCGAGAAGCTGTCTGCATCCTTGACAGACGAGGAGTGTTTTCTGCTGCCGTTGGATTATGCGCTGGATCACTCCAGGTTTGCAATACAAAATGAAAGCTGGTGCACCATGTACAATTACAGGGAACAATACAGTAAACTAGAAAAAGGAGGACATTTATGTCTGGCATGCATGCTTTGTTAAACTATTTTTTTCTGTTACAAAGTCGAGCATCATTTGAGATCGTTTTTCGTCTTTTTATCTTGAAATATTCTACAACCTGAATGCATTCATTCTTCAATATACAGGTAATAATAAATGTACATTAGACAAATGACTGAAAACCTTATTAGAAATTGGGCAACATTTGCGCATGTGTTATAAGCACATCCACTAAATCCACCAAGTACAATCCATCACTTATGTTCTACATCTTGGTGGGCCGATAGATTCAAGGTTTCTTATGGGGGAAAAAATGAACGGCAAGATGGTCAGGTATTTTTCATTGTCATTCCATTCACTCGGAATAGACCGAAGTATAACATCAGAAAAAACAAGTGCATAATTAATAATTGATTTGCCAGAAAGGGGAATAAGCCTGGATGACAATCGGCTTTTCTAAATCAGTGATTGTCCTTGGTCTTGGTTTTCAGACGAGAAAAATCATGTGCGTCCACAGATAGATCGACGCAACAACCTCTGTCTCAATATCGGATTGTAGTGGTGAAGGGCAGAGCCAAAATGCATAGCTCTTGATTTACCAGTCGATCTTTGTCCCGGCTTTTCTATGGTCACTAACCTTAGGTCGTGAAACAGGAGCAAGATCACTGATGGTGATGATAAATGATGGCAACAACTGTGGCAACTTTTAACCATGCCTTGTGGTCTCCACACTCAGGAGTGTCCTAGGCATATGCGTCCAACGGGGAGGAGACCACAGGTCAGACCCAGGTCATGCCGGAGACTACGTTTGATCTGGAAATACCTTAAGTTTTCTGAGGATCTTCGAAGAGAAGATTTCAAGCTACAGTAGCCAAATTAGTGATGATTTAACTAAATAACGCATGATTGTTACTATGACAGATTTATGGTTCTAAGGGGGTGAAATGCTCGTTGGAAATTGTGAATGTGGGAGCCGAGACCAAAAACGTGTACCATGAGTGAGGCTGCTCTGCATTTCCAATATTCACAGATCTCACCGCAACCATGGCAACAGCAAATGACAAATGGCAGAATTGTGGAGACACTCAGGTTGTGAGTAAACCTTAATGGCAGAGCTAGACTCATTACTGCGTTGGGGCACAGACTGATGATGTGTAGTGTTGCTGGCAGAACATCTCACACCCACTGCAAAGAAACTAATATTTCAAAGAAGACAGGTTAAGGTTTTCGGAACCATTCCCTTTTGACTCTTCTTTTTTTGACAATGGAAGATTAAAATGAATGAAACTAAAAAAAAATAAGAAGGTTGGAATATAAATGGTCTTTCATTCCTCTTGTTTAACCTCGTTTAAAGTAGAAATATGTTTATGGTTTAGGATTAGATCCGGCAGATTAAAATGACAACATAAATGTTCCTACATTATTTGAGGAAATGTAGATCAGTCATTTCAAAGCTAAGATATTTTTTATAAATAGCCTGTTCAAATGGATAACCTACGTTTTTAAAGTTTTGAACAAACACACAACATAACAGTGGAGCCTCCATTGGACAGTCGACTTACACTAAAGTCTTCATGCACTTTGTGTAGGCTCCTGTAACATCAATAGGATTCGACAGAATCTTCTAAATATTTCAACACATTTTTTTCATATTGTGATGATCTCTAGTTGGTTTTGGTGGGTTTATTGTTGTTGTTGTAGTTGTTCTTTTGTTCTTTGACTTGGGTTCAGCTTAGTTTATTGTGCATTTCGTGAGGACACACTGGTGTCAGGGTGGCGTGAAGACCATATAACGACTCTGGTCACCCACCTAAAACGATCTTATTGTTTCAGCAATGATGGACTCATTTTTAATTTTTTTTTAATTGGGTGTACAGTGGTCTCTTGCTTACACGCACAGAATATTGAGCGTTTACTTTTCATTATCAAATGCCAGGCAAGGCCACACAATCCCTACTTGCTCATCAGGAATCAATATTATAATTTTGGAGTTTATTTTTTGTTAGGTTCAGGATGTTAAGTAGGTCAGAGAATGTCTCATGAGACTGGCTGTGATTGGCTGAGGAAGTGGGTGTTGGTTTCCGGGTTAGAGGGGAAAGGGAGAGAGAGTGTTTTGATTGAGGAACAGAGCAAGGCGAGAACAGCTTGTCTGTGTTTTGGCTGAGGCTTACAGCAGCGTGTGCATCAGTTATCAAAAAAAAAGTAAAAGGCCGCTCGTCAGTCTGGTACGCTACAAAGTATCGGGCAGCGTCACAACCAACGTCCCATTTGTTTTCCACCGAAAATTATTTTACTTTCTTATACTGTCTCTTGGACAACCAGGACATGAACCACAGCACTGACCCAGTGAAGATACAGAACACAGTGGGCTTTCCTATACAGAATCATAAATGTTTGATTTAAATATTTTTAAATATCTAGTCATTTATTTTTAAAAGGTGAGAGAAACCGCAAGGTTGTGTAAGGTGAACTGTTATATGGCTAAGAGCAATGTATATCACATAATAATAGCTCCATGAGGGTTCATCTGCTCCTGTTGTTTTTATCATTTTTTTGGTTGTTGTTTTTTTACTGACAATATTTTTGTAGGTGTTAAATTGTTATTAGACACTGATTTGAAAATGAAGCAGCACGTATTGAATTGAAATGTATATAAATATATAATTTCTTGGTGGTGTCTTCTTGTTAAATTATATTATAGGGATGCAATGATATCAAAATGTCACTGTACTGTAGGGCTGAACGATTATTGAAAAAAATCTAATTGCGATTATTTTTCTAAATATTGCGATTGCAATAAAAAAGCAGTTATTTTTTTATGCATTTTTTCTCTTATACAATAAATAATTGACTTTACAGTAAAATGTATTGCTTTGTGACAAGATAACGTTATTTTTAAGATAAAGGTAAATCAAGCATACTTTGAAATAAAGGGAGAATGTTAATTTAGTTACTACACTTTTAATCTTACAATATCTTCAAAAACGAAAGTGTGATGTAAACATTTATATTTACAAGTCGATAGTAAATCACACAAACCTCAGTGCAGAGTGAAGAAAAGTTCAAAAACTGGTCACTCATTCTGCCTTTTCTTACTGCTCATACGTCATACACATTAATATATTATAATTTATGTACAAGGTAACACACTTTGGATCAGCACACACACACATACGCAGAGACGCCAGCGGCGCGCGCACACACAAACACGCCAGCAGCACACGTCTTAATTCAAACTTACAAACCGATGTCAGGATGTAAATGTGTTATAAACACTTGAGTCTGTTTCCTTCATTCATCTGAGCTGCCATCATCCCATCAGACGGGTGACCTGTGTGTTGAGATGCGGTCATACGGAGGTTTGAAGAGTTTAGATTATGAAGGCTGATACTACATGTCATTGAGACAGTCTTAGCATTTTATCCACACAGTTGTCATATACTGCTGCTCTTCAGCTTCTGGCGATTTCATTGATCAACGGGTTAAAGCGGAGTGTTTACGTCTCGCTTGTTCAGCTCGGCTGTGATCGTAAGTCACGTGACTACATGACAGCTCGAAAATAAAAAAACCCGACCTTTGCGATAAAATAATAGCATTTTTTAATATTGCGATTATATATCGCAGATCTCGACTAATCATTTAACCCTACTGTACAGTATCGTCACAGTAATAAGCCATGCTCTCTTGTATGTTGTGGATAATGGCGGATTTGGTTTTGTGTCAGACCGGATTGTTCAATAGTGAGTAAGGGAAAAAAACGACACTAGCGAGAGTGCCCTGTGTTTAATACTGTCACATGCTATGGCTTTATTGCAAAATTTTTGAAACTGAAACACTGCAGAGTGTGCAATACAATTCATCCCTATTATTTTGCCTTTCATTATAAAAAATATATATATTCTGTACTTTGATTCTGATGTACATGTCGGGGGGGGGGGAGCTGGATTTGATTCTACCAGGAGTGTTCGAAATACTCGCCTGCAATTGGCAGATCGATTTTCAAGAATTGCAGAAGAAAAACGTACTATATACTTCTATATTTGCGCTGGTGAAGCAGCTGCTGCTAACAGCAGAGCTCCCCAGATGGATTAATAAAGTTTATCTATCTATCTAACAGCAGCTGCTGCGGAGAAGATGTGAGCGGATGTTTGGAGAGGAAAAATGGCTTCACAAGATTTAACTTTATTAAGCATCTCAAAGAAAAAATAAAGACAAAGCGGTTAACTTTGTTATTGTTGACTTTCACGCAGTCAATTGAAAGTTTCTCTCGTCTCTACAGAACAGCAAACGTTCTTGTTAGTGTTAATGTTGACTTTATCATTGGAATCTGCCTCAATCCAATAAATTGAGTTTGTGTTTCATTCTGGTTGAATAAAGACTGACGGCGCAGAGTTCTGTGTGTGACGTCAATGCTTCGTTACATTTAAATGTCACAAACTTCAGGACGATCAATGATGACACAAACATACATTTAACAGGTTAAGTTTAATCATAACACTGTTAAACGCTTTACTAACTAACTTCAAAACCGTATTGATCATTAATGTTATTATTGAGTGTTTCTTGTAGTAGAATTGTGTTTAGAACTGTGATCATGAATAAAAGACATCCAGACCTCTGTGTTCTAAGGTCCGTCTATGCATGCACACCTTTTTAAAATCTGACTAGTTAATTGGATTAGTTTACATAATTTATATACTATATATTTATACCGAGTGTGCTTCTTTTATTTACATTTATTCTCAAAACCCTATTAATTTTAAAGCAGGGAAGACTCTTAAGAATCATTTTATTTGACTTGTTTATTTTAAGTGTAATAAGTGTTATTATTATTATTTAGTTCTGGACTTTTGTGATCACTTTATAATCTTGACACTTGCATGGTTGTTTGCACTTTGTTCCACAATGTCACCCTTAATATTTTGTTTCACCAACTTGTCCACTTCAGAGACAGTCTTAGTATTTTTCAGGTTATAGGGAAACAAAGTTTACAATTTAACTTTTTTTTTTCTTTTTCTCCTTTTTTTTTTGTTCTCAAAATGCTGGTAGAAATTAAACTATTTATTTGAATAAATACAAACTTTCTAATTCTATGTTATTATTGTGGTGAAACCTTTATTAGTATTTTGTGTGAAAGGATGACTAACACAAAAAGATAAGGTAAGATAAATTGGATCCCATTTCCTATCCTGGCATTGGTAACATTGATGAGGTTACCAACTGGTAATCGTGCACAGATCAGTATTATGTGCCAGTGAGCATATGTGCATTGACCTGCACTCTGGCAGTTATAAACAACAAAGGCCCTTTTGTCAGTATCACTAGGACGACTGCTGCTCGTTTCTACCTGCTAAGTATTTCTATACAATTGTCTCAACAATGAGGCTAATGGGATAACAATTTAATCCTCTGCATTGGCTGATTCTCATTATGCGATTCTATGTGACTAAATGTATCACTGTCTTTCGGTAAAAGCTGTGGCTCTCCACCAAAAAGTAATTTCTATATAATTTACCTTTTTTAAAATTAATTAATTTCTGACAGGGCAATACAATTATGTTGGTACCGAAAACACCCAATCATTTTCTTCCTCAAATTTTTTTTCTCTCTGGAATGTTTTGAATGTACTTTTACAGTTACCAAACTGGTGAGCAAGCTTGAACAAGTAACCTCCAGCAAGTCAAGTATTGTTTGTATTGCTAGGCACCACGTGGTTGTTTTACAGCCACGAGCTGTGGAAAGGACAGGTTTACAGATGCAATTGAGGTTCGAGTCTGAAATTATTCTTGAAAAGTTTTTTAGTAATTGCGTTTTTCTTCCTCCTTGTATTTCTATTTAATACGTTTAAAAACACCTGATCTTTATGCTGCCTCTCTTACGGATAGTTGTCACTTCAGACTAGGATTTCTTATCTCCATATTTCTACCATTTTCTATCGGATCTATATTGAGATGAATTGAATGGGGGAAAAAAAAAATAATTTCAGATTAAAAACATCTCATAAATTCACAAAAAAACAAGTACATGTTGGGCCTGTCACAACTTTAAATGTAGCCTCAGGTACAGAATTTGCTTTACAAGGGAGCTTTTGTGACTGTGTGCACTTGTAGCATGTCTTTATCAATGTTATACGTGATGGCCTCTGTCATATGTTTGTTTCTAGTGGATGTCAACAGATGGAGCTGAATGAATCACCCCTTAAACCTTTCTTGGTGTTCACCTGTGTTAACTTAGAACTCGTGTCTTCTACCTCATAGCAGCATAGTAATATACTCTTCGTGTAGTAAGTGGTGCATAACCTGCATGGCAGCTCCCTCTTGTTAACATCCTCAATTCTAAAATAGATCTCCATACTATGGGCGAAGACTTCCTCGTTGCCACTAAATCAGTGGAATAGTCAATCGACGGCAAAGGAGGTTTGTTGTTCGCAGGAACGGGTGCAACTTTACATCTGCTACAGTTTATATGCAGGATGAGCGCGGATATCGAGATATATATTTGGTTTTGCGAGATGAATATCTTGAATTTGAATGTGGTTGTTTCTTCCCTGGACACATTTTTCTAGATTGAGCAGTATAGTGAACATCATCTCTGTTCTTATCGTGTTTTGGATGATCTATTACTATGCAAGCTTGTTCTGTGCACGGTTCACCAAGTCTTATTTGCCTTTACCTGTTATCCCCAACCCTTTAATTTCTATTTTATTTTGGCCGCAAAAGGATTTTGATCATCAACTTGTACTTCATTTAATACATATAACTTATATTTTCAGTTTTATTTTTGCCAACACCAAGATAATATTTTTCTAGCCAAAACGACTCTAAATATTTATCATGTGCATCTCAGTCGATGCAACATACACTAAGGCAGACTGGTTCCATTTAGGTCATAAATTATTCTTTCCTTGTCTGTCTGGCAGACGATAAACATGATGTCATACACAAACGGATCTGAGGCTCATTGCAGTTCCTACCTTGGACATTTTTTCGCATATGTTAAGGTCCACTTGTGCTCGCGCGTTTACGCTTTTCCTACTACTTCTGAACCGTCCACCAAATGAAGCTGTTGTCAGAAAATCTATGCCCGTGTTCTGACATGGATTGGCCAGCTCGTTGAAAGTAGTGAATGTTACCAAAACATCAACAAACGTTCTAAGTGATTAATTCTATCAAGGATTGTGAGCAATTTATGTCATAGGCATTCTGAGTGATTACTCCTGTGCTGACTATTTTTAGCTTTTCTGTGTTCGCCATGTCTGCTAGAGGAACGGGCTGACCAATGAAAATGTAGTTTGAACTAAAACGTTGTTGAAGTCGTATTGCGATGCAGTATGAAGACACGAAACTGAATGTCGGTACTTTCTGAATAAAATTGATTATCCTTAAATGGAACGTGGCTTGAATTTAAAATATATACTGCACCATTTTCAATATTATAGACGGTAGATGTTCTCTGAATTAACATGAGGCACTCTACGGTGCACTTTCTTTTTCGTGCTTGAATCAGTCTAGTCTGCTGCTTAGTTCCAGAAATCTGTAATCCACAAGAAATGTACAGTATGTAGGTCGCTGTTGGACTGGGCTTTGTAGCCTACAGATGCTTTAATCTTTGCCATAGACGAGAACTAGTTTGTGTGCAAGATAACATGGCTTACAAGTAGCGACCTCTGTTTCTTGTTGCTATTTCTATTGCTGTTCTTCTTTCTCATTTTTTAATAAGTTGTGAGTCCGTCTGTCCGTCATGTACAATGAGGTATCATTGTCTGATTGTGGTTCAGGCTCGTTTGGTCACTGTGTGAGCCTTATCAATAATGTAGATGTTTTTGAACAGGAAAGGTTTGGTATGCTAGTCTTTTTTTTTCTTTTTCCTTTCATGTCTCGCTCGTCCCGGTTGGACATCCTTCCCTTCCCCCCAAGCTATCCCGCACACCCTCTAGTATCATGTTTCAGCCTCCAGCACATAGAGAAGCATACGACTGAATCCAATTAGTGAAGATATTACAAAGAGCTCTGGTACCTGATACCTCCACATACTGCAGTTTCAAAACCTATGTTTCTGTATCGGGCTGCTGTTGCTTCTTCTCGTTTTATTATTAATGGGAGTTTAGACACAAGACATTTGTTGTTTTTAAATGGATAGATAAACTTAATGATGGTAAATACATCTTAGAAATGAGATTTAGTTTCTGTATGTTTACGGTCTACTCAAGCAGGCATTTTAAATGTGAGGTGCAGTAAAAAAAAAAAAGTTATCTCAAGAATATTTTAAAGCAGATGAATAGATTAGAAATGAATATGCTTTAACATATTTTTGGTAACTATATCTCCTCTCTCTAACACTTGCCCATGGATATAGTGAGCATGTATCTTCAGGTGTAGCAACCAATGGTTTTCTGTGGCTGTTATCGTCTATTGTGGAACGCCTCGTTCAGTTTAAAATGCGCGAAGCATGGGAAAGGAGCATTTTTATTCTCTATGATTATGGTAGAAAATGTACGGTTATATCCATATATTGTGTGCGAATTGATGCGTAAAATTGTTTACTGATCAACTGACAAGATGAGGTTGAAATAAACAAAAATACATGTTTTATGTAATTTAAAATGCTTTTCTCTGTTTGTTTCATGTATTTGTGCCAATATGCAACAAAGGTTTTGTTAATATGTAAATAATGTATTGAAGCTACACGTTATCATTATCTCACCCTGAACCTGAGATACCTGGTGTTACTCTGGCTGCATACAAATGTCTCAATACAGTTTTTTTTTTCAACTTATCTCATTTTTCTCACCAATACCAATCCGAGAGCTATGGAAAATGTTTGAACAACTTAAAAAATATATGAAATGATGCAAAGAATAAAATCACTTTATTATGCTATTTAACTTGATTTACAATTATTAAATATAAACAGCTTTAAACTTTTTTATCATAAAAGTGCTTGTTGCTTTAAAAAAAAAGGACCAAATGCAGAATTCATGGAGTTGAACATTTTAACCGAAACATGTTTTTGACAACTTCTATTGTTGGATATTATTATTGTATATATATATTCTCTTTTGGAGTTGCAGGGCCTAAGTGGGAACAGTCTTTAGCTTAAAAGAAAAAAAGCAGAAAACTGAGACTGAGAAATTGAACAAAATTTGAATCTCTTCAGCTAAGTCAAATATCTTCTACCAGTTATCTAAAGTTATATTTAGAAACAAAGGTCAGGCCAAATAATTTGCATAAGTAACCAAAAATAAGTAAAAACATAATTTATATGATAAGCCGGGTACTATTTCATTTCTAAATGTACCTTCTGTTCAATTTGCTGAAACATATTGCGAGGTTTTTTACTCTGTGGAGCCTGAATAATATGGGAAATATCCAAATAGCCAAAACATCCTTTACTATTGGCTCGTAGAAGTTATCTGTAACATCACATGGGTGTTGTACTGTTCATCAGGGTTCTCGCCAGCGTTGTTCGCATAAGGGCCCCCGACGCTGTGTCTCAAGCAGCGTAGGGGGGGATTTTCTTTTGTTTTCCCTTTTTTATAAAATCATGTGTTAAAGGTACCGCCGTTATAATGCATGCATCACATTCTGTGAAGTGGTCTATTTGTACTTCTATGTCTCGTTGTTGTTTTCGTCTCTGTCTGTTGGCTCAGGTTGCTATGGCGGCTGCGCTGTGCACAGGTCCCCCCCACGCTGTAAAAAAATATCCTGGCAAGAACTCACTTGCGTCTGTAAGATTGGCAGCGCTAATTATTTTGGAATTAACTCTAATCAGTCCATCAACAAAAATGTGTGTTGCTGGTTTAACCAGCTACATAAATAGGCGTATCCCTTTTTAATTTTTACCATTTTGTTTACCAATTACACTGTATGGTTTATTTGTTTATGCTCTATTTCATAGATCCACTCTAGTTCTTAAACAAATATATTCCTATCATTCTCCCTGTAATTGTACAAGAGGCCAACTATTCTTTGCCTGAATCTATTCCTCCAAACCCACCTGCCACCCTCAATATTTGTCTTATTCTGTATGTTCACTTCTCATATGTGCTCGGATAAAGTATTGTTTCCGTTGTCGATCCAGGCTGATGATCAGAATGTGAGGCAAATATATGGGGCAAATGCAAGGGGGATCCATGCTAACATTTAATTTGTGACTAACTACTATTTTGCACTAAAACATTTTAAATATTTAAGTTAACTTGTAGTAGTGTGAAACCATATTAGTAAGAACTTGTTATGTCATTGTAAATTGTATTACATTATGGTGTGCATTATGTGTTGCATTGCTTTTACAATAACATATTTGTATGTGGAAAAGGAAGTTAAAGTTTATTCCTCACCTGAAGGAAGATACTGCACAAAATATCTCTAAATGTTGCCTAAAGAGAGGATACGCATTGTGTATTGCATCATCTGTACAACACCTCACCAATTTGTAATGAATTACCTCTTGTCTTACAGGAACCTCTAGACACTGGACTCTTAATGCGTTTTCCGTGTTGGATATTAGCCGACTAGAATTCTCACGCCACCATGGAATCGGTACGTCTGAATAAAACCCATTTTATTCCTTTTGCTTCTTTGATTTTGTTTCTCACTGGGATGATTATTCAACTCTTTGGAATCTTTTACAATTCCGTATCGCTTGTTGTGGTTTAAGCAGCCCCAAATTGACTGATTGTACAAATATCATACCTCTCGAAACAACTAATTCGTATTATGGTCTTTAGGTGCATTTTGCACAAGTCACTTTACATCTTAAGTTGCTATCTGAAATTGGGTTGTGATGGAGGCTGTTTGTGTGCGATGGAAAATGTGCAGTTGTCCCAAATGCAGTCACATTGTTGCAGCAGTAGCTTGTACCAACAAGCAAGCTCAAGGTACATCAGCATACAGCGTTATCCACTGGAATGCTTCCATAAAGAAGAGGGCTTAGTGCATGCCTAACCTCTGCCTTCCTGCCCTATTGTCAGAGGCTGTGTTAGAAACCAAAAGTAGGTCAGAGCCTGTGTAGTGCAGAATTAGTCTCTGTTTTAACAAAAGCCCTTCTTTACCCTCTGTCTGCTTCTCACACGTTCAATGCAAATAGACAACACAACACTTTCCTGCTTTTTCAATGTGTACTGCCCATGCAAGCGAGTTCTGTACTGTCAAACGCTTTGGATTTACAAGCTGCATGAGTTTTTTTTCCAAACATGTATCAACATGATGCGTGTGAAATCACATAATAGTGTTGTTGTAATTTAAAGATTCTGGAAAGTGGCATTTGTTTATGGTAGGTTGGATGAGGACAACTTAGTGACGCCTTGTTTTGATTTTCCTATTTAAAAAATGTTTTGAAAACCTGGGAGTTTTGGTAAAAAATGCATCAATGGCTACTTCTGTTTGGATGCATCTTTTCATATTTAGCTTCTTCTCTTCTATTGCCGTCCTCGCCTGTGTCTCCGCTTCCAGCAGTGTAGTGTTTACCTCCTCTAGATCACTATATCTCCTTACTGTCAGTGGAAACCAAGGAAACTGATCACAAAGCTTATTATAGAGTCGAACACACGCCGGAGCAATGAATGCTTGAAGCTAGAGCTGAAAGCACACGCACTCTTACTCGAATCGCCACTCGCTCACAGCCCTTTCCACCTCCTCTCTCTCTCCTCATGTGATACCAGTCACATGGTTTTCAGGCAAGCGGCTCACTAAATCAGAATCAGACTTTTATTTATAACAAGTTTAAATCCTCCACCTGGCCTCTACGGTAAACAGACCTGCCTGTGCTGGATGATTAACACCCGGTGCCATATTTTTATTGAACTTTTTAAACCCTGTGTGTCGTCGACCTCTAATTGAAAAAGGGCCGTTTTGTGAAGATTAATTTTGGGTTTCACTGAAAAAAGGGAATATTACAAATTTTATTTTTAATTTTTTTATTCATACGTTTGTTTGGATGTCTGATCTTGTTATCAGCTCAAAACCTTAGCGGCAAATCTATAAATGTAGACGTTATAAAGCAATGCTAAAAATGTTGCGCTCCTATCTTCTGCTGCTGCCGTTTCTTGACTTGCGCTAAAGCAGGGCTTGTTCCTCAGCGAGGATTAGAGTGTGCAGTAGTTCTGAACAGGGAAGTGGGCCCTGCCAGTCACATTACATAACTCGCCCCCGCTAGTGCTGCTTGGCCTGGTCCGTCTGGAGAGACAACTATAGAGG
This sequence comes from Callionymus lyra, assembly GCF_982586985.1. NCBI lineage: Eukaryota > Metazoa > Chordata > Actinopteri > Syngnathiformes > Callionymidae > Callionymus > Callionymus lyra. Next base: position 18,315,523 of record NC_141823.1, read on the forward strand.
CTTTGTTTTCCCAACCTTTTCTCTCCCTCTCTGTGCTCCCTGTTTCACTCCCCTCATCACCAGACAACATATTGATACGACACACCAAAGGTCTGTTTGAGCTAAACTGGAAAATGATGTATACATTCAATTTAAAAGTGTATATCTCAAATAGTAACACATAGCAGTTATGTAGCCTTGGAATCCAAGCTACACTGTAGGCCTTAAAGTTTTAGGAAAGTTTGAGGCCTTTGCTGTTTTCTTCTTTTTTCAAAGTTTCCACAAAGGCAGCCATGTGTCTAGATTCAAGCCAAGTTAAGAAAATATACTGCTTGCCTGAACTTTTGTGTATTGGTTGCAGACCGAAATTCCATGCAGTTTAATGCCATTTGTGATTGTGCATGAACTAAAGGTGAAGTTCTTGTAGGTAAATGAATATGATTAGTTGAAAAATAAAAAGATTTGTTGCTACTGTTAAGTTTTATATATACAAGTTTTTTTTGTAAATCGGTTGTGTTTCCACAACTGATTCAATATTTAAATTACTTATTGGGGTGCATCATAGTTATTGTTTTACATTGTGTTTTTTTTAATATATATAAATTGATATCGATGTAGACATTTGCAGGATTTGAAAGAAACTAGTACAGGAGTCTGTTACGTGAGTTTGTGGACTGGATTAAGAGGCACCAGGAGCTGGTCTTGGACTTTGGGAGGTCCAGGACAAAGCCAAGTCCAGTGTCCATCAGAGGTGATGAGGTGGAGATAGTTGACAACTATTATTGGTAAACTTTATTGATCCCTCTGGGAAATTGTTTTATTGTTTATAAGGGCGTGCGTGGTTGGACAGTAAACTGGACTGGTACTGCACTTTCTGAAGAGGTTCTGATAATTTCGCATCTGCAGGAAACTCCTCTGCATGTTCTGCATCATTCTGTGGTGGTCAGTGTCCTGTTCTATGCTGTGGTGTGTTGGGGTGGGAATGTGTCCAAGAGGATGTGTCCAACAGGTTGGACAGGTTGATCAGGAGGGCTGGTTCTGTGGTTGGCATGAAGCTGGACTAACTGGTGACAGTTGCAGAGAGGAGATCACTGGACAAACTACTGTCCATCATGGAGGATGACAGTCATCCTCTGAACACTGTCATCAGTGAACAGAGAAGCAGATGGCGTGCACTGATGCTCATTGCCAGATCTAACACTAATAGACTCAGGGACTCTTTGATTTCTCGTGCTATTAGATTGTATAATTCTGAGTTTGGGGGCAGGAGCAGAGTGAAAGGATGATTCTATTCTATGTTTATCTTTGTATCCTTTTCTTTGTGTTATTTATCTTTGATCTACGTTATTTATACTAATATTTCATGTAAAGTTGTTCTTTAAATGACTAAAAGGTATACCTTTGAAATCTGAACTCCCATGGAAACAACAAAATTTCTCTTGAAAAATGCTTTGTTTCTAATCCGTGACGTTGACATTGTCACAAAAAATGTAATTGAGAGAATTAAATTCTTATGTTATTGCAGCTTCATCTTCGTAGCTGGCGACCCGCTAGATTGAGCTCTCAGTTGTTTGCCAAGTTCCCATCATAAGTGGCTGCTACACTAAAGTCTGTTTAGATGAGAAGGCTAATTTTAGAAGCTGCTAGGCCTTTGTCCAAGGTGGGGGAGGATAAGATAACATTGCAGAAGCCCTTCCTCTTTGCACTATTTGGTTTGTAGCTCAAATAACTCGTCAAACAGCAGTACGCATTTTACTCTAACTTTTCTGATGTTTTTTGTTTAACAGCCAAACATACAACATATATGTACTCGGTGAAGTGACAAACTACTTCTTCTCATTGTTATACAATTGTTGATTTAAAGGTCAGGCATACCCTGTACCTTATTTAATAAATATTTCAAGTATGGAAAAACACAATTTGTATAAAATGTGTACAACTTGCGAAGGTGTCTAATCTTCTAATGTTTAATTGCTAAGAAATACATTTGTTTCTTTTGCCACACTGTAATATATGAAATTTCATCCATTTTAATGCCATTTTATTAAAACATATCGTTTCCCCCAATTTGCACAAATTCTCTAATTCCTTAAAACCCGTCCCTATCTAGCCGCCTCAAGCCACATCATGTTGACCTTGGTTTCAAGTAGCTTTACTGTTGGAAAGCCAACACCTCTCTTGGGATGAGCTGACCTTGCTGTCTGATGCTCTGTGAATCTGTACACCTCTTTATCTGTCTCCCTTTTGTCTACATTCAGTCACACCTCAAAAGCATCAACAGAGTTCAATCCCTTCATGGCAGGTATATAAGTCTCCCCTAAAGAAAAAATATTTAATACTACCCTTTTTTGGTTTAAAAAAAAAAGTCAATTTCAATTTGTTTGTTAATTTGTTCCGAAGATATCTAAAAACAAAGTGCAAGAACAAGCTCTACCTGGTCTTATAATAGTGCTTTATTCACAAGCCCTACCGACCAGTCACCATTAGTATGATGTACCAAAGAACGGGTGACGCTGCGTTACACTCGGTCGACCAAAATTTCAGTCTTAAAAATGCAAGCGCCTGTAATTTTGTCGCACATATTTAAATGAAGAAGAATATAATGAATGCCATGGCAGAGGCCAGTGCCAATTTTGGAACTTCCTGTGTGATTATGTCACATGCTGCATGGGAACGACTTATTTAAAGGTTGTTGTTTTTTTTTGAGCAAATACAACTTTGTACCACACACAAAACAGTCTTTGTCAATCTGGTTTCAATCCAAGCATCTGTCCTTCTGTCACTTCCTTGTCTGATGACTCAAGTGATTTTCACCCCAACGGAATGAACTAAATGTAACACAACATAGTTTTAGTTTACTGAAATGTGTTTGACTTAACTTTTGATGATGAAAACTGGATCAGACAAATCTCGTGCTGCACAACACTGAACTTCACTCTCTTGCATGAAAATAGATGTTGATTCTTTGTTCATGGAGAGTTGCAGACTTTTACTAAGGCTAAAATCAGTTTTCTGTTTAGACCACGTAATAACACAAGGAGCTTTTTAGCCGTCTAAAGGACCTGCCCTTTACTTAAATATTACTACAATGTCAAAAAGTGGACCAAAGTACTTTATACTTCATTTTAACTTTCACAAATATTTAACATTCGTCTTCTTCATATTATCATTTTGCACAAAACTGAGATTTCTGTAGCACTTTTTAAGCTTCACATTTAAAATAAGATGGCCAATAGCCTGACGGTCTGTGAAAACAAACTATCCTTTAATGATAGCATAAAGCTAAACAATGTAAGCAAACCTTCTATGGCATCATATTTAGTTTTTAAAGTCGGAAGGATTATGCGGCTCCCGGTGTTTGTTTCCTTTACTGTAGGAAACGGGTCCGAAAGGCTCTTTGAGTAGTAGAGCTTGAGTGGGTTGTCGACCCATGCCTCACTCCTAAACTGTTGACGTGTATAGATCGGGACTTGCCGATACCATCTCTCGATAGAGATACAACATCGATATATCGTTCAGCCCTAATGGAAACAAATTTTCAGTAAAATAATTCACTTTGGTTAGCTATTGTTGTAGCTAGTGTGTGCTAATCAAGTTTTTGTTTTGATGCCATCATTTTCCTCATTGATACGTTATTGATTGATAAGTGAAAAGTTGACCCCAAGAATCGTAATCAATTGAATCATGATACCAATATGTTGGCTCTTGTGAAAAATCTGCTTTGGATGCACTGTTTAGTGACTTGAAAATGTGTGTAAAGGGTAGAGAATAAAAATAGAATTGTGATAATATTAAGATTGGTATTAAAATTCTTCTGATTCAATTTGTATGTTTATTAAATCAAAAAATAAAAAAGCCACACAGTGACGGCTTAATCTAAACCTAACCTAGAGTAGATATGAAATGTTTTAATGGATTTACCTCTAGTCATTGCATATAAGTACTGTCATTGTGTTCTGAAAGAAAGTAACCTGCTAATAAATCACAAGTCGCAGCTATTTACTGTGAAGAACAATAATGTGTTTGTGGTAATGAACAGTAAATGTGCCTATACTTCCATGGAATGAATGTAATTTCATTCATTGATTTTTATTTCAGCGACTTGTTGTAAGGTCTTTGAACTATTCTGCAATACACTGTTTATTGTACTAAATATCATGTGCTGTAATGCATGTGTTGATCACGATCAAGGGTCAAAAAAATCCACACTATCGCTTTGCTAGTGGCTAATGTCGTCCATCCACTTGTTTTTTTTTAATTCATGATACAGTTGGTATGGACATTAAATAAACATGGTTTCTTGCTCTGTAGATTTGCTTTTCCCTTTCCTGAACCACTCGTGCTTTATTATTCAAGATTTGCTCCAGTTGTGGAGGCTTATTTTTAGAAGTGTTGTCAGGGAAACCAACACGCAACATGTACCACAGATTTTATTTCTTCCAATTCGATCTAGGTAAAGTCATAGGTTGTTAATTATATTTCCCATCATAATAAAACATGGGAATTGATAATCCTGATATTTTATGTCTATTTTTTGCTGCGATTTAAATAATTCTCCAAAATTATCTTCATTATTTTAGTAACATTTTATTGGTGCTTTTTTCTTTCCCAAATGACAATAAAAGGGCTGTAACAGTAAACCTGCAAGTAAAAATGAACTGTAAAAATTAAATATTTCTCATGGCAAGGTTAGCAAAAGGGAAAAAAACGGCTTCCCATGCACTGAGGCTGTTGATGTTTAGCATTTTCTCTGTCTGTCGACTGGTTTGGACACAAGAAGGCACTTTTTTTTAACTACTTCATAAACACCCTGCAACATTAGAGGTCTTTTGCAATTGGTTATGTCGATGAAAAGTTCAAATGTGTTTTACCGTTTATAGTAATTCATTTGATATTTATCGGTAATTGTTGCAGGAAAAAATCAATGGTCAATGGTTGTCAGAGGTTCAGCTTACTTGATTATATGTAAAAAAAACAATATGTGTTTACAACACTGGCAATAAAAGTTAGCCCGATAATACATTAATATCAGTTGCACAACGTTACCAAAAACAGAGTTGTAGCTGTATGCATTTGGTATCTACATTTTTAGTTCAACTGTTTTTGTTTCTCTTAACTGTATTGTATTTACCCTTTTGCAAAAGATGAATGCACCTCACTATTCTGTTGAATCCCATAAGCAATGTTTCATTTCAACATGAGCAGAAGGGAGCGTGACTCATTCTCTGTCGTCCTCACATTTTCAGAGTCTGAGTGCTGGTGTAGACCATTTCTGGAACAGCCGTGTTCACAGAAAATATTCTGTGCCCTTTTTCCTTGTTCGCTTCAAAGAACATGGATTGAGGCGTCTAAACAATATCCTTAATTGTGTTGTTTATTTGTCACATTGTAATTATAATTAAGACCATCAGTGACATTTCATTCAATAAACATCAGTTACTAATAACACCGGTCACAGTTCCTCTTATTCCTTACCACACAGACATCAGGACCACACCGATACTTGTTTGCTTTCCTTTATACCTGCAGCTCTTGTTTAGTGTTTTCAGCTTCTTGTGGTTACTTCCTATTATAAATGGGCATTATGGTATTTTACTATAAACATCTAATTAAAAAAATTAAGACAATTCAATCTTTTCAAACCTTCATATTTTTCATAAATATTGTGTACTTCAGACTGTTGTGGCAACTACTTTTGGAACATATTTGCATGTAACAGTTATCTTTTCAGCGCCCTTCCTTCAGCCCTGCTTGATAGTGTTATGTATATGTTGGATGATTGAAGTTGTCGATGTATTGCTTGCAATGGAAAAAAACCTGATGCAAAACGTCTTTTCCAATATTTTTTAATATAAAACTGACCCACATTTATATTGAATGGGGGAAAAGTCACTGTCCATCCAGTATATTTTATAAGTTCTCGAGCCCTTCTTCCTATCAAAATATGCAATAAATGGAAGTATTGAACCAGTGAAAGGTCAAAACTCTTTCTCATGTTTTGACCCTAATATCAGCAAGGCAAGCGATTAAATGTTATTTAAAACCATCAAGTCATTTAGACAGGTCCAATTGTTCTATACGTCTTGCACAGATTTATTATGTAGATCTATATATGTATTTCTGATGAGCTACTGGTGGTATAAAGACACCTATGTTTGCATCTTGCTGCATACATCTAAATTATTATTCCAGTTTTTTTCCAACTATGAACAAATACAATTCTTCTGTCATGATAGTTGTTAATTTGATGTGTGCGTGTTCTAATAAAGATTAGATTGTGCCGATTGCATTCTACTTTCCAAAACTAAAAAAAATATTCTATTTAGTTTGGGGGACATCTTGGAAAAAGACCACAAACCTCTCATAAAAACATAAACACTGTAATAAACATTGTAGTTATTCACAAGAAATGGCAGGTCAACCTTTTGTGTAGGATCAAACCATGTTTGGATTGATACTTTTTCAAGTTTTATCGGTGAATGGGCATGTGGTCTTATCTTTCAAATGTGCCTGTGTATCTTGTTGTTTTTTATCATTTCTGTGGACGAGACCAAGTCAGTGCTTTGGATCACATCCTTTAAGACTTTCAAACAAGTTTGCATAAAAGCATCACCACAAAAGAACCCAAGTTTGATGCCCATCCCTCAAAAAAAATGTCCCCTTCATTTATCCCCCCCGAGTGTCCCATTTTTTTAAGACCGCTCAAAAGTATCAAATGCGTGTTTTCGGGGCAGGGAAACTAGACTGTCATTGGATAAATGCTGGGCTTTGTCTTTCCTATCGAACGATTGGTGTCTCTGGAGTGTAGTGGGATGGCCTGGACATTTGGCTTCTGCATGTCTCAGGGTGAATTAATTTTTGATTACCAGTGAAATGAGTGAATTGTGTTTGGAGTTTTTGACTTCCTTTACTATGGTATCTGTCAGGTTTGAACTGTGACAAAAGCTATTGAAAAGTGTGGCTTATATTCATTATTATAGTTGTTTATTTCTATGCCTCTGTTTGAAATCACTAATCTTATATTGTAATAATCAAAACACTTATTCATTCAAAACATATTGAGCAATCTAAGAATATAAGTGCAGTGCGCACTAAAAAGGTTGTTTTTTTTCTTCGTAAAATCTAGTGATTTATCTAAAATGAATTGCATAAAATTATACATCTTAACTACATATATCCAAGTTGGGAAATTACATTCATGTTAGAATTTGTTTATTTCACGTTTTTCTTTGAAATAACTTGAACTTGTGTCATCTATTCCAAATTCACTGTCAAAAACATTCTTGACAATTATTGTAGTCCATTCAACAAAAGAGGAGGAAAGAACATTTTGGATGATCAAATTTAATTTCGCGTTTTGGATATTTTATTCAGTTGAAATCTTCCAAGGACGTCAAGTGATTTAGCTTATTTTGTTAAGCAGGAAGGGAGTTATGTGTAAGACATTTTTCCAGTTAAACTTTTCTCCTACGGGTCCATTTAATAGGTTCACTTCTAAAACAGAGCTTCAAAACATTTGTAATAATACTTAGATTACACTTCCAACTATTGTCTTTTTTTCAAAAAGAAAACCAAATTTTTCAGACTGTCATGTACACAAGATGTTTAGTTAATCTGATGTTTTTTTCATGTTCAGCAAATTTTAAGCAGATATATTGAATATATTTAAATTCATCAAAACGCTTTAAGATGGGATTAATTGTTGAGAAGAACAATGATATCTCTAAGTACATTTGCTATATGAAGAACACTCACAGAATTAAATATTTTCCGTCTGGTGAGTCAGACAAGAATAGCAATAAGGTTGTAGATTGATTTGAAGATGTTTTTCCTTGCTGCTTGTGGCTCGTATGTATAGAAAACTATTGGTTCTGTGTCTCTGGGCAGAAGTACACAGCTCTCACTCATTGGTCTTCTGCACTTCCCCTCCACTGCTCACTGGCTTCCACACTCTGCAGAAACGTGAGCTTGAATAAATGGTCACACGCTTGCAGATTATCTTCCCAGGATGTTATTTTGTGCAAGGAGGATGTTTGAAATGCCAGTCACAGACACACTGCACCCTCTCCCACCCACTCTCCCACACACGGATAATGTACTGTTGAGTAGAATTTAGGAGCGCAGTGTAGTATTGCAGAGCTCTGAGTGGGGCTTATTTTCGTTTTGTAAGTATGTGTGGGTGTGTGCCTGTACACACTGTGACTGTGTGGCGTAACAAGGCAACACTCGAGCCCGGTTCACACCAGCGCTTATAATTCCATCTGACATAACCAAAATAATTGTTGTTTTTTTTCTCTGATAATATAAATATTTCTTCAGCTCTTTTCTACACAGTCTGAAGCGATGAATAAGGAACCGACACAAATGAATATTTGTTATCCATATTTTTTCTTTAGTACCATACTTCCCCTTCCTATAGAACTAGGTGGACAATATATGTATTTGGTTGTATGTAGCTTTTTATATTCTTTTTGGAGATTTTGCTTAGACAGAAAAATAGCAGAGACCGGTGAGGGGTCAGTGAGCCAAAAACATATAAACCATTATAGCCCTTTTATATACATCTGGCTTTTTAAATCATTAACAATATTTATATCATCATTGCACGCATGAATTAAAAAAAATGTAAATGGAGCTTTATTGTTGAATCTCTCTTGCACTTTGATACTCTGCTCGCTTTCACCAGTTTATTCCCTCATGTTGACGTTGTTGTACGCGTCTGTTGTGTTCTGGTTTACTTAGAGAAGAGTTATATCAGAGCAAGCCGTGCATCTGTCCATATGAGACTTTCATGCTTCCAACCTGTGTCACTGTCACAAGTGTGTGTGTGTGCGTGCCTGCTGCTTGGGTGTAGAAAGACAAATATTTATCTGTGAATAAATACTTAAACCGTCATTATGTTATGAAGCACTGATGTCACATGCAGGAGAGCCAGGGATGATAAAAACCACTCCTTTCTAGTATGTTAAAGCACTGAGAAGGTTGCGAGAGAGGAGAGGCAGCCTAACTGCGTCTCACCACTGGATGAGAATCACCATGTTGTGGTTCTTGGAAACAATACAAATGTCAGTGGTGACGTCAAAAAATTGTGTTGACGTGCTGTTTTCAGTGTGTTCATTTGTTTTCAACTTTTAATAATCATACAATTTAGTTTTTGCAGCCCTATTTGGCTTTTCCTTGATTTTCTGGAACTCCTGTTGGTTTATCAGTTTTATCTTGCCCTTTAAAGTATATACTTCATTGAATATTGTTTTGATTGTTTAAGCGCTTTGTGACCCTGGTCTGGAAAAGCGCTATACAAATAAAAATTACTTACTTACTTACTATTTTGATATTGATCATATATCCTTAAATCCTCTATACAGAAAATAAATGTTACGCTTAAACCTCTTCATATCTACAACACTGTTGAGCGGCAAATTGAAGTAACTTATGAAGGAACCGTTTTTATTAAACTGAATGTTATTTTGAAGTGAACTTTATTGTAAGTGCTATTTTTGGTGTCTGATTTGGATATTCGTTAGGGCTGCACGATATCGCGATATTGGCACGTGCGATGAGCATATCGAAAAAATGTGCGATAAATTATAATTTTTCATTGATGAATCAACCAGTCAAATCAGGCATATCTTAAATCCTTTGACCAATCAGTGTCACGTTCTTTTCAATTTGTACTTCTATGTCTCGTTGTCGCTGCTCAGTATATACATGGAAGTAAGACTAACTTATGAGCGCTACTTAAACACAAGTCACTCATCTCTTTCAACACTCTTGGTTAAACATATTGTAAGTATTTTTCCTCTCGTCTCAGTTGTTTTCAGCGTTCTTATAAGATCGCTGAACCTCCAAACTAGTGTAAACCTGTAACGCAATTGAAGTATTTTAACTGCCTTGTGTTCATTTTTTAACATAGTAATTTACCAATTACTTAACACATTTAATTGATCACCTAAAAGAAAGGCCAGGAAGATGGCAACAGACTCTTAGTTTCACTAGTAAGAGATAGGATTGTTCTGTTGGAGATTTGTAAAGCTTTAATTTACGAATGTTAGTCTACAGGAGTTTGTCTTCTTATCAAAGTGACCTCGGTATTGTGTTTTTCCAACTAATAAAAAAACGTAATTGCTGAAGCGTTTCGAGCATCTCCCGACTGAAATGATGTTATTGATCTATTTAATTACTTCTAAATTGTGTGTAAAGACCTTGTATTCAGTTCAGTGACACTTGTCTTGCATGTGTGTAAAGGTTCGATCTAGGCCAAATCTTTGGAATAGCTCCATTGTACATCCGTTTTTTTTGTATTCAAAACTGTCTGCTGTGAAAACAACTTTGTTCTATTTCCCTTACATCAAAGAATGAAAAGGGAAAACTGTAGTGAGTAATTGGGTATACATGGCAGCGTCATCTGTCCCATGATCCTCAAATGAATTTCATGAACAGGCTCGGTTCTTCTTCACAATAACTTTAGTCTGAGCTTATTTTGGCCTACGAAACATTTTCATAGGTTAATGCTTAAAACAAAATTGATACTAAAAGCATGGACATGGATTTCACTTTTTGTCAACTATAACTATATATAGATAGATAAATCTTTATAGTAATATTACAAGGTAGACACATATTTGCATCGTGATTCCTTCTTAAGTGAACATAAATGCAAATGATTCAGAAAATGATTACAAATTCACGTTATTTGGACTCTTGAGTTTCTTTGCCTTGCAGTAAAACTTGGGAATACACTTACTTAAATTTTGCCTCATTTCCCCCTGATATTGTAGCTGACTTGCATTAGTTTAAAGTAAAGTGTGGACATATACTTGTCTAGGATATAATGGTGTAGATAGAAAACAGAGCAATAAACACTAATGGAGAAAAGGGCTTATTAGACTTGATAAATCTGTACATATAAGAAGGTTTGGTGAAGCTGTTCTGACATTCCATGTTTTCTTCAACCTCTCTGTTCTTGTTCCTTTTGTCTTCACTGTTCTCATCCATAAGATGATAAGAATGAGTCTCGTAAAAATAAAATCAGGTATGGAGATTGTCTATACGAGTTTATATGAAAGTACTAATGCAACAAAAACATGTTTCTAATCGGCCTGTGTGTCTTCTTACAAAATGATGCTAAGGAACTGTTCTGTATGGATTTAATCTGTACCCCTTAGACTCACTGGGAGCTATATTATATGGTGTGATCTTGTGTATATACCATGATTCCCTCAAAAGTAATTTAATTGCAGTGAAATGAGAATTCTCCAACACAAACCGGCCTCTTGACCATTACTGAGCACTGCATTGTGTTTGTGTTACTGCTTTAGCACAACTTGTTTAACAGTCTTAAAAGCATGTGACTGAAATGAACACTTTAAGGTAGGTGTGTCGCAGTTCTCAGAGGAGGGCAGGGTTGCTTGTAATCCAACACAGCTTTTTTTTTTTTTTTATCAGTGTTGACTTTTTTTTTACCCATTGAGGATTTTATTGCAGTGCAGCAGCTGCAGCACAAAGAATCTCTATTGATCCCTGAGCTTGTTGTATGTTCTAACTACAGAACATTTGTCTGTTTTTGATTGTGCTACATCATCTCAAATGACATGGTTTAGAATATCTACAAAATAAATGATAAATAGCCGTCTTTGTTACAGAATTATATACAATGGGTTTAAAGCTCTCTTTTTGGTAGTCTTCACTCATTGATGTTAGCGAAAAGACATCACTGGTTGCTATGTAACAGCTGAATGGGTGAGAAATGTGGTGCAGTTTTGATTAATTCTGCTTACATTAATGTATAATCTATCGGGTGGCTTTAAAACATGTTTGATATTCATCTCTTTCTGAAGCTACAGACCGTAGATAGGAACGCTGGCTTTGAAAATAAAGAGAAGATTGATCGATAGTAGGGCTGCACGATATTGGAAATAAGTGCGATATTCGATATTGGTGTTTGATATTTCTTTCTTCACCTAAAAATATAGCCGTGCGCGTCACGAGTACTGTAGGGGAGGTCCGGGAGGTTTAGAGAAGGAGAACGTTGGATATTTCCCTTTGGTTTATTTTCGTGATTCGGTGCCGATATGATCGGAGAAAAATATCAGTTATAAATAACTGAGCGACATCGGAGAGGAGCCGCCGGCGCGTCGCGATATCACCAAATCAATAATAAATCCCACCTCCTTGTACACGCACACATAACAGTTTATAAATGTCCTGACGCCAACAACTTAGCTCATTAGCATACGGCGAGACGGTTAGCTTTACACTTGTTTGGAAGTTCCGCGATCTTATAAGAACGCTGAAAACAACTGAGACGAAATGAAAAGTACTCAGATTAAGTTGCTTTAGAAAAAGGGGCTCACAGCTCACAGACAGACCGAGACATAAACAACAACGAGACATAGAAGTACAAATTGACACCTTTACAGAATGTGACACTGATTGGTCGATACAATAACAAATTATCGCACATGTTTTCAATATGCATATCACACGTGCCAATATCTTTATCGATATTTTTTAGATTTATCATGCAGCCCTAGTTGATACAGAATATTCCTGTCACCCAAAAAAAAGCATAAATGTTGGGGTGGGGCATTGGCAAGAATTAGCCCATATGTAAGTATCCTTCTATGATTTATTGTGATAATGTAAGAACAATAATCTATTTGTAGTATTACCCAAGTACTTGCCTCTGGCAATGTGGTCTGTAAATTCTGTAACACCGAAGTCATAAGTGGGCATATTTTGGTTTCAAAACAAATTAAACCAAAGATCATCTTAGAAGAAGTCTGTATCCTCTCATTCCCAGTAATCATGTACTGACTGCTGCAATCTAGCGGCTGGAAGTTTAATTGAGACGGCTTCTTCTTGTTAGGACATGAAAACAAATATAAATGACTTACTTACAAATGAACAAACACGGAGAATAGCTCCACGCTAATTGTAAATAAAATAAAACGTGTATAGGTTTTTTTTATTTCACAGCCAATTGAACTCAAAATAACGATGATAAAAATAAAATGTGATTTGAAATCTGAAAAAGTATTTGTTTTTTTATTTATTTTATTGGGACTGAATACTGAGAATTGTAAAAAAAAAAAAAATGAATCGATATTTTCTCAAACCCCTACATGGAGGTGTTCATTTATAAAATGCTAGTAGATTATACAAGTCAAGTGATGAACAGGAAAGAACTCTTTCAAGTTACCCAGAAACACTACCATCACATTAGAAGTTTTTTTTTAACTTATTTTTTTATTTATTATATCTATAAAGAAGTTCATTAAACATACAACTGGTGATTGAGAAAACAACAATTTTCGGTTGCAGCTCATTCCCGTGTGACTCAAAACCTTAAATGCACCGATGAACTTGTGTTCAACTGAAATGAAGACATGGAAATGCATTTATATTGTGCAACATTGACCCAGTGGAGACTAGAGAAAAAAGAATTAGGATGTGATATGATGGCTCTGGGGTTTGTGTAGGCTGATGAGCTAGCTTGCACTCTAGCTGGGGATAAAAAAGCCTTTGTGTTCTTAATAAGAGGACGGGCAGCCGTCCAGCAGGGCTAGCTAGTGTAGGATTAGGCCCGGACAATCAGGATTGTAGGATCAAAACAAGGGGCAGGAACACCAGGGTCATTCTGCTTGCTAGGATACCATCTGCCCTGCTCGCCTGCCTGCCGCAGTCAGGGGGAGGGGAGCGGGAAAGAACGGGTATGCGAGCGAGGACTGGGGGATGGGCAGACTGGAGTCTAAAAGCAACAGCGATGTTGAGGCTGAGTTTGGCTCTCATCGCTCTGCTTGTTTAGTATGGGATGGTCTGTACGTAGCACTGACATCGCAACCTTTGGTCTAATTCTTGACTCAAAAGTGCGATATTTAAGATGATGTTTACGTTTAAATAAGTGTGTAAATCCTTTAAATATCACTCAAACGCTTTCCAACATCATTAGGTGAAGTTGACCTGGTGACTTTTTTATTTGGCTTTATCAGAAAATGGAAGGATGTTGTAGGAATGTCATAATTAAAAATGTAGTTAAAACATTGCTTAATACACCCGCACAGACATAAATTACATTGACAAAATAACCTGAGCGTTTTAAGCAGTTGTATTTGCCTATACTACAAAACCTAATTTAAATATTAATGGCAAACAGAAAAATATAATGTGTGTGTATATATATATATATATATATATATATATATATACACACACACACACATATGTATATATATATATATATATATATATATATACACACACACACACACATATATTTCCGCAATTCTTGCCTTATTGTGTGTCATATTTTCCCTCATGCAACATCCCTTCTCACGCATCCTCATTCAGAGCTTACTAGTCTGAATGGTTTATTCCCCCCTTGTGCTTGTATGGAATGGATGTGTCTACCAGTGTGTTAGCTTGGCCTGCACGCAGGAGATGGGGGGTGGGGTATAACAGGCTCTGCGTGGCTCTTAGCCTCTACATGAACCCACCAGTGGTTAGCTCGTTCTTATCGGTTACTGCTTAAACACGGATGTTTATTCATCGTATGTATGTAAATATGTTTTTTTTTCTATCGAGAGAAGAGCCGATGGTTTCCAGGGTTTTTCACTGGATTTCGGTGAGGGAAAGGAAATGGAGAAGTAAACACAAAGGCCAGACAAGACGTCAAAATAGCTTCACAAGGAGAAAGATGGTGTGTGTGGAGCAGGACGAGGCGAGATGTGCGATGACTTATGTAACGTCTAATGATATCCATTCTTGTATAAATGTGCACAATTTCACCTTTTGTGTGGATGTGCGTGCATTAGCAGTCAGGGCTGGCCTGCTGACTCTCATCAATAATTCACCAGTCTTTTCAGTGAATCCTCCCTCCTTTTCCTACCCCCCCTTTCCCAGCTGCCCTCCTTTTTACCCTTACCTCATCACCCTTTTTCCCCATCTTCAAAAGACCACACCCTTCATTACTCTATATTCATCCCTTGATCCGCTCCTCAGAAATGTGTTTAAAAAAACAATTGTAATAAATTGAAGTGCATTGTAAGCTTAATTTATTTGAAAGTGGAATGAATAGTGTTCTTATATAAAAAAAAGGATGTTTTAGTTGAAGCCCTGATCTGTGGAGGGCAGACTATTGGCAGATATCCCATGTCCGAGTTAAGTGGTGATGCAGCCAAAAAGGGAAATGGGAACTGAGCAGAGATCTGCTTCTTGTCTCGGTACATATTTGTGTTAAACTTAATATAACCGGGAAAGCCAATGTCATTCGATTATTTAAAAAAAACACATTTTTTAGAAAGCTTTGTGGTCTATAACCAGTTTGTATTTTTACCTTCAACTGTAAGGCCACAATTTGTATTTTTTCCTCTTTCTCACTCTTGTCAAGACTACTAATATGTGATCAAGATAAGCATGTAAAAATCCTTCTGATAGTAACCCCAAAATTCAACTGTTTTTGTTGATCAGCTGTGGAAACCTTGGCTTTTCTCTACAATTACTCTACCTAACCCCTGAAGGCCCCGTCCTCTAAAAATGGGTCACAGTAGCTCAGAACAATTTAGAGTCCGAAACAACTTTATTCTGTCGGTACAAATGACAGACTAATACAGGGTGCAGTTGGAACGGTGGCAAGAAAGCCAGGTTATATTTGACAATGTCTGTTTTGATACCTGACTCTGCCACACCTAGGTTAGTATCCTGTATGGTATTATTTTGGCATTACTCTAAACAAAGTATTATCATGTCAACATGCTGTAAGATGGTAGAGGATTAAGTGGATAAAATTTGACAAAGGCATGTTGTACATTAT
This sequence comes from Callionymus lyra, assembly GCF_982586985.1. Taxonomy (NCBI): domain Eukaryota; kingdom Metazoa; phylum Chordata; class Actinopteri; order Syngnathiformes; family Callionymidae; genus Callionymus; species Callionymus lyra. The sequence goes on from NC_141823.1 coordinate 18,331,313, forward strand.
GTGATTGGATACAAGTTTGAGTTTTAAACTCTATTATCTTAGTGTGTCGTTGGCAGTTTGGTATTGTCTTAATGACTGAAATAGTAAATATTGTAGACTGTTACTGCTCCTTACAACGTAAGAAGGTAAATGGTGACCTCCTTTTATGACCATTGAGTAACAAGCCTTTTATTTATTTGCACAGGTTTGATGACGATCATAACAACCCTTTGATTCCTGTTTAAAAAATAAAGGCAAATATTTATTTAATCCAAACATTTTTTAATATCCTTACCATCAAGCACTGTCACTGTTTATCTCAAGGCTCTGTAGTCGATGAGGCAACTTGTGCCAGTCATTACTTTATTTAACCCTTCCTCCTTAGTATCTACTTTTCCATCTCAGTGTTATCTACAACCCTCTAGCTTTCCTCTTCCCTATCCCCGCAACCAAGAGAGGAGCATGCAAAGCCAAGTAAACACTTTGATATGCGGAAGGCCTCTCTCTCATCCCCACCCCCTCTCACTCTATCTCACTCTCCCCTTACTGCCTATGTAGGTCATCATGACTCACTCCTTTATGCTTCAAAAGCTGTATCCCTGCTCAGTTTCTCTATCTTGAGCCCTCACGTTCAGAGTTGTGTAAAATAAATGCATTTGAAATGTGCACAGGGGAGCAAAATTACAGATGACCAATGGAATTTTGTGCCATTTCTGTAACTTTATGTGTGTTTTTATGGTGAAGTTGAACAGTCATTACTACACAATCTAAATCCTGTTAGGAACATGAATATTCTTGTTTACAGCCATAGCGAAAATGTCTGTTGGAATACTTCACATACATAGCTGCAAATACAGTACAATCTGTTCAAATTCAGGTCGGTCCACACGGCACATCTGTCTGACGTTGCTTACTTTTGAGTGCTCTGGTCTACCTGCTGAGTTGTCAGTTCTTAGTTTCCTATGTTGGCATTAAATCACATGTTATTTACACATGGTTCATAATCTGCATATGAATGCCTCCTTTTGCTTTATGGTTCTTACTGCCATTTAACACAGTGGCCTCTTGACTTACAAGGGAAATTGGTCAAAAAAAGGGAAATTGTATCATGGATGTAATAGGATGAGTCTTGATTTTGCTGGATCTATTGCTATATTGGCAGTGGCCTGTGTGATCTAAAAGGTTGTGCTGAAGCTGCAATTTGTCTGGGGTGTTGGAAGGACCGGCTTCACTATCCTGACCCACATCGTGAAAAGCATGAAGAGTGTCACATGTGTCCTTTTGTTCCATACTCTCCAGGGCTTGTTTCATTTGGGCAGACTTGGGTAGAGAAGAGTGCACAGAGACTTTTTTTTGATGAGTCACTCAACCGGACAAAAAAAAAAGGGAGTTGTAAGGAAAATAATACAATAGCGACGTTACAACCGACCCCCACACACTTTAAAAACACATATTACATCACAAAGAAGACGAGAATACATCTCGTGTTGGTGACAAAAGTCACTGGGATTGTTCATGGATGGTTTCAGCATGCTACATTATGGTTGGCTGCTGTGGTGGGACATGCATCTGTATGCAAGATGAGGGGGGGGGTTGGGTGTGCCATGGTTAAAGGGAAGCTTTGTAAAGGAAACATGAGTAGGCTTAGGTTTTGGGCTGTACATTCACATGCATGTATCATCTATCCTCTTTGCTTTAGCTTCAATGCACTCCTTGTCCTCTGAATTGCCCCACCAGAGAGGACCCACTTTCTGCAACCTGTTTTCCTGTTGGAATATGGAATTTAAACTGCTACGTATCAATTTCACCTCCTCATTGTCACATTTTAAAAATGTATTAAGTTTTCTCATCAGAACAGCAAGATACTATTAATTTATTTTTCTATACATGTCTAGCTATATCAACTGCATCAACCTCTTCCAAGATACCAAAGCCAATTTTATTTTATTTATTTCGCCATGGCAATTGAATGCTATTAGACAATCTACATGTTGTTTTTTTACTTTCAGAAATCTAAGAGGGCCCCAGAACTTGGCGCACATGCAGATCGCCAGCCTGATTGTAATTGAGCTACCTGTTACAAGCAGGCTTGACCAATGCTGTTAAATGGATTATCTAGGAAGCTTAGTCAGACTGAAAAATTCAAGTTTCTCTATCGTAGTCCGATTAAGTTGTTTACATGCATCAGATTTATTGCCTTAATCCAAAAAATATCCACTTCTACCAGGGGAAAAGTTTTCGAAACACGGTACAACTGACCAGAATGTTGATGTTACTGTACTGTATCTAAATCTACACTCTAGTATTATTAGACTAAATATTTGTTGTACCCACCGAACCAGCAGTCACCACCAACTAAGTTATCTTCAGGATGCGGATGACTCGGTCATTCTTACGTTGGGAGATCTTTTCCAACTCTTTCAATCCTTTTGTTTGTTTTTTGTTTAAAAAAAAGTCTTTATTTTCTCAAATTGTCTGCTAAAATGAGCAATTAAGGGATTCTAATATATATTTTTGTTTTTGTGAAAGCACAATGTGTAGTTAGGCTGTTGCTGTATTCAAAATGATTGTTTCAAACGTATGTAAGATAACTAAGACCTACATTTATTTTGTATTCCACCCCACTAATGGTTAATATTGTGGTTATAGCAGATACTGGGCTTTCCATCTTTAAAAGTTCATATTATTATTCTTATTATTACTGTTTTATTTTGTGAATACGTTCTGCAGTACATACTCCGTTTTCATACTGTCCTAATACCTCCATATACAGGTATTCTGAGTGTGAAATTTGGCCAGAAGTCAAAATCAACATAAATCATAAAGTTTGAATCATTGTACAACTACATTGAATGCTGAATAGGGCTGCATGATAAATCTAAAAAATATCGATATCGTGATATTGTCACGTGCGACATGTATATCGAAAACCTGTGCGATAATTTATTATTTTTTTATTGTATAAATCAAGAATTTCTTAAATGCACACTTTGACCAATCGGTGTCAAGTTCTGTAAAGTTGTCAATTTGTATTTCTATGTCTCGTTGTTGTTTACTTCTCGGTCTATCTGTGAGCTGTGAGGCGCAGCTTGCTATACTCGGTTGCTATGGCGACACAGTGACTTAGTGCAGCTCAGTATATACAAAGAAGTAAGACTAACTTATGTGCGCTACTCAAAAGCGAGTGATCCAGTCAGCCGCTCATCTCTTTCAACACCCTTTGCTAATATGATAAGTACTTTTCATCTCGTCTCAGCTGTTTTCAGCGTTCTTATAAGATCGTGGAACTTCCAAACAAGTGTAAACCTGTCCTTCTTCAGCGTATGCTAATGAACTAAGTTGTTAGCATCAGGTCATTTATAACCTGTTATGTGTGTGTGTACAAGGAGGTGGAATTTATTATTGATTTGGCGATGTCACAACTCTCTGTCGCTCAGTTTGGCAGGAAACTGATGCAAGTACTGCGAAACTAAGCCTTATAAGTGTATACTTCAAAGATCTCTTTGACTCCTGGCTCTACTCGCTCTTGCTTCTGGTCAGTGTCAGCTGACTGATAATGTCAAGGAAAAAAGAATATATTGCTTGTCGGTTTAGCCAAGAACACGTGTATTCGGTACTTAGGGTACCAAAATAAGCTGGTGTCATTGTATTTTTTTTTTTTCGTGTTGGTCAATTGTCTCTATTGAACTAAAAAATGTTTTTGGCTCAGGTGCAGAAGCAAAAAGCTTATGGTGGTCCCGCTAGCTGCCACTTTTTAACTTAAGCAAAACAACACAGTTTGGATAGCTTAGGAACAAGAAGCAGACTACTCTGAACTACAGATGTGGATCCTCTTTTTGATTCTTGAAGCGTTTCTCTCTCTGTTTGAGAGTTTTTGTTTGCTCTGCCACCATACTTTACTAACAACTTCACTGTGCTGTGTGTCTGTGTGCAGCAGTGAAATGTGTCCTCACTCTAACACTTTGTGAGTGAAGATGTGAGTGAAGATGTTTGGAGGAGAAATCATGCTAGAAGATTCAACACCATTAACTTTATTAAGCATTTCAAGATGTATCACAGAAAAGGATATGAGCCGATCCAAGAAACAAAAAGATTGAACAAATCAGAGCACTTCAGGTTGCTGTACTGTAGAGACCAGAGAAACTTTGTCGACCGCATGAAAGTCAACAATAACAAATGTTCTTGTAGATGTTAATGTTGACTCTATCATTGGAATCTGCTTCAATCCAATAAATTGAGAGTTTGTGTTTAATACTTGTTGAATAAAGGCTGATGGTGCTGAGTTCCATGTGTGTCGTCAGCGGACGCTCCACTAGATTTAAACTTTACAAACTTCAGGACGATGATCACACAAGAATACATTTAAGAAGTTTAATTTAGTCATAAGACTGCAAGTTTAAAACGGTGATCATGACCGAAAGTCCTCCAGACCTCCTCTGCTCTAAGGTCCCTCAGACGCACATCCGCATCTTATGTGACTCGGAGTCACATCATGTTGTACTAATATATGACTATATTAAGTGTGCTTCTTTTATTTCAATTTATTTGCAAAACCTAGATAATTGTGAAGCAGGGAAGACTTCAAGAATGCTTTTATGACTTTTTTTATTCTACAAAAATGTTATAAGTTTTCACACATTTTCACATTTTCTTTGCCTTTCAAATACTTCTGTGACTCTTTGCTGCAGTTTATTTTGCTTCTGACCAGTGTCTTCCAACTTACTGTACAGAAAAAAGTAACAATAACACACTCAGAGAGCATCTTATAATGTAAAATTGTAACGCACTGTATCGTCACATTAGTAAAAGTAGTTTAAGTACAGTATTATAAACATGCATGTCTGTAGTGGGTGCTACTATTGTGAAATGACTCTCACTCAAATAATGTTCGATCGTAGTTAATCTTGAAAGAAGTTATATAAAACTGAAATTCACTCACCTTGAGCTCTTTGAGTACAAGTACAGATGTCCTCAAAGTGTTTGAAGTCTTTCCTCGAGTTTCCAAACTTTGGAGACCGATTGTAAGGGTTAATCTTTACTCCACATTCATCTGCCCGAATCCAAAGTAAGAAAGAATCGATGTAATCGTTTACATTCCAGTGTAGGTTATGGTCGAATATAGAAAACTTTTTTTTTATTTCAACACAAATAAACACAGTAATTGTTCTTTACTGTAATGTCTTGGTTGAAACTGTAGTTCCCGACCCTAATATATTTACCATTACTCTCTGGACTGGAAAGCGTGTCACTTAGTCTTTATTGTGTAAACAAGGTTCTTGCTGCTGAAATCAAGACAGAATGATAGGCCACTGGGGTAAGCCTGAGTTGGAGGTTAAACTATTAATTGGCTGAATTGCAAAGATATAATGTTGCCTTGTGCGTGTGTTTTTGTGAGGACCTGTGTCCTGGGATACTATGGTGTGATACAGGAAGATCAATTCCCCCAAGGGTAATACCTCTTTCCATAATTAAAGTTTCCATTGTAAACCAAGGTAGGAAGCCAGTAAAGACACATGATGAAATCCAAGAGATGATTACAGTTATTTTGAGGTTCAGAGTCTGTTCTAGCGGTTGGAGATGAATGAACTTATTTCTTTTCTTTCTATGTCTTATCGTTTTTCTTTGGGTTGATACAATAAATTCATATAAGCCTTCATAATTCAGTAACTTATGTGAGGCATTGTAAACCGATGTGGCATTAAGCCAAAATGTAGTCCTTTTTTTCCCTTTACAAGTCAACAACAATTTTTCGGTCTTGTAAGCAAACTTAAACTGTCAACATCTAACATCTCAAATCATAAATATAAAGTTATTTACATTTTCTTATTGACTTGATAGCGTAGGGTGCAAGCTAGTCGTGTCTCAAGATGTTTTTATTTTGATGTAAGGGTCAACATCTGTATTTGTCAGCTGAATTTAATTTAAAAAAAAAGTGAATTGCAATGTGTTAAGGGAAATCAATAGATAATTAAGAAAAATATGCAGTTCTTTTGTTCCATTTAAAGGTCTGTCTCATTTAGTTCTCGTGTTACGTGGAGAGTCACCATAGATGTGCTGCACTGTGAAAGCCCTCTGCTGTGGTGCCAGGCAGAAGTCACCGCAGAGCTGCTGCTCTTCCAGGATCTCATGCAGACACTTTCCGTGGTAACAAGGGTTTTTAACCATGTGTTTGGCTTCCTGTAGTTTGACTACTAACTAAGAAAGTGGTTGATTACATTTCGAGCCGAGCTTGCATTTCAAATAGATCACTGGAAGCCAAATCTGTAATTAAAAAATGTGCAAGCAAAGAACGACCATAAAAAAAGTATATCGCTGTACAACAAAGCACAACATCGTACGAACATTCTCATAATCACACTTTTAGTAATTGTTTTGTTAATACACATTTTAATGTATACAAATGAGTTACCTTCGTAACCAATATAGCCAGTAAACTGCTACAAGACCCACTTTATAAATATAAATTTAATTTTAATACCTGCAACAAAAATGATAAAGAAAATAGAATGAAGAAGGACATTGGACTTGAAGCAACACAGGGATCTTGGGCTCAATTATGAATTAATTATTGAGATGTGTTTAAATGTACAATGTTGTAGGAAACGATGTTCACAAAAGCTGGGATGAGAGAAACCAAATTTTGGCTAAATAAAGGTTCTTCACTTGGTTTTCCTCCATCTTCTTTAACAAATTAGGCACTTCTACTGTAGCAGGCCTCCCACCACCTTCATTCCCTACATCCAGCCCTGCCCAGTGATTAATAATTCATCTGGGATACTGCCTTCCTCCGCCCCTCTGCATAAGGACAACATTAACATTCCGTTTGGTCCCTGGCTCCGCTTCACCCACTTGCACGTTTTTTTTTTTCCTGAATCCCATCCAGTGGGACTCATTTTGGAATGGTTGCTATTCAATGTGTTCTGTCCTGGCCATGTCTGAGTTTCCCCGTCACAACTGAGATCAGTTTCCCTGTCTGGCTGTGTGTCTGCTGCTGGTTATCCTTCTCAGTTCTTATACATGCCAAGTCAGCTCCTTGATTCACCTTCTGCTTCCTGCAGTGAGGCAGAATGTTTGACACTGTGTTGTATTGCTGCTCTGTTTTAAGCAGGGTTGTCGGCAAGATATTTTGTTTAGATTAACAAAGAAAAACCTGTCAATTTTAATAAAAAAAACGCTGCCAATTATTTAACATTTGTGACTCTATTTATTGGCAAGAATTTTCTAATACTGTCCGGTTTCAATGTCAGCATTGATATATGACAATTTACTTTTGAAATGGGCTTGTTCATTTTTCAAGTTTTGTATTTGCATTATAAATAACTGGAGTTATAATTGATTATTTAATGTTCTTTGAATTGAAATCATAAGCAATCACGTTCCTCAACATTGTCGTCATACAAGGTTGCACATGTGTTTAGAGAGGTCAGCTGGTGGAAAGAACTTGATAGCTCTGCCGCTAATTTAATGGTTGTTATGGTGGAAATGTAACTAAACATTGCTATTGCTCTTCTCTACTGCACATCATTTTAAAACTGATCATATTAGACAAGAACATGGAGACATTAGTATTGAGGAAAGCATTTACCAACTTTTTTCAACTTGCAAGGTCTTATCTTCTATCTCTGTTTACTACTCTTATGGTCCTGCAGAGTTTCCGTGAGATAAACTTGCACAGTTATCTTAATATAGACCAACCACTTCTGACCCTTTTTGGTCATTGTGGTCTTCTACTCAACTGTAGTTTGTAGTGTCTTTGCTTGACACTGCTGAACGAACAGGCTGCTTTGTGAAGGCTGGCTTCTTCAGTCATTTTAGATACAACATATACATTATATACGAAAACTATATTGGTGTAAATTTAATATTAACTATTTCCTTTTTCCTTTTTCCTGACTGGGCTCTTTTGAAATGTATGTTCATATGATTCAGACAGGTTCTTTGCAGTCTTTTGTGATCATGTTCTTACATTATTTGAAAAATATTTTTACAGATTCATTGGTGAGAAAAAAAAAATTGTGATTTGATTTTAAGTTTCATTTTTTATCTCCCATTAGCAACATTGTACTCTTGTCGGGCTTAATAATACTAATGTAAAGCAAAAATGACATTTTCCTTGATATGGTAAAACATATTGATGTTGATGATGAAAGTAGTAATACAAAAATAACACATTTTTGAAGAAATGGTGAATTACATGGAAATTGCAATAACTGCATGCAAACTCACCATCCAGTTTAAATTATACGTATTTAACACCCACTGCTTTACAGAAAGTCTTACAGCACTTAATATCCTCAAAATGTTTGTTTTTTCTTTTACAAAAGGAGGAAGCAGTAATGAACTCCACAAAATGGGATTGTTCCTTATTTAATCTTCTTGAGTGTATGCTGAATACTGAATGTATTTTTAAAAAACAGACTGTCAACAGTACCTTGTGATTATAATTTACTTGGTTTCTGTAATGTAGTTCATTAATGTATAACGGTTGTTAAAAAATGACATACGCCGTATTTAGAAGTTAACTAATGAATCGTGGGGTCGTTGATCATCTTAAAGGTCATGAAATAATCGAATGTGTCATTTCTGTCGTTTTATATGCAGAGTCGCTTTTCTGTCAATAGCGTTGCACTCTTCTTTCTTGGCTCTTTTCCGCCTTCTCTGATAGGTCTGTATCTTTCTCATCCCCTGAGTTGCTAGGCAACAGGCCTTGTGTGCGCGTGTGTTTGCATGCTCACATGTTAGTAATGGTAAGCTTCAGCCAGTCAGAGGGATGTTCAGAATGGAGAATAAAGAAAGACGAGGGAGACATTTTTTTAGAGGGAGGTTAAAATAAGTGATTCAGAGCAAGGAAGAAGGCACTTAGTCAGTGGGATGTGAGGTCAAAAAAAGCAATAGTTGCTGCTTTACAAGTGCATGATGTCACAAATTACCCCGAAAATGACAAAGATGATACAGTTTCGCCACAATCTTCGGAGGTCACTGGAAAAGAAGGCATGATTTGGCAGCGTGGCAGGAAGGCAGCAAACACTGAGCTGTTATTGGATGGAAGGGAGAGGTGTGAGGGAGAAGAAACGTGCTCAGAATAGAAAATCAGAACCAGTGATTTAATTCCTTTCCTACATCTGACTCTTTTTGTCTTCCTTCAACTTTAAGCTTTGTGGACACTTGGCTTACTACTGTCAACTTTTTTCTCTATTATGAAGCATTATTGAGGTCAACGTGAAGCCAAACACACCTGGCAAAATAAGAACTTCAATAAGTGTGTTATGCATTCTAATTTTTCATGACATTAAGCAAATTTTTGTCTATAAATGTATATTAATGCATGTATGTATGTGTGTGTATATATATTTCAGTTTATTTCTCTCTTCTTTCCACCCTCCCTCCTGCCCAACCCCTCCACAAAGCTTTATAATGAAGTGAATGGGCCCAGGTCAGGGACTGTGCAGGCAAGCTGGGTTCTGGTTGCCAGGATACAGCAGCTGAGCTCGTCTGGTTTTATTTGAACACCAAACAGGCTAGCTAGTTTGTTGCTTTGCTCTTCTTGTGAATCCCGTCCCTCCTTTTGCAGATATAACCGTGCAACAAGGAATGCATAAGTCAAATATTTACAAATTAGACACCCTGGCCAGATAGATATTTAAAGTAAAAAGAATAAAGTAAAAATGCAAGTGTTGTTTATATGTGGTTTTTATTTCCAACTTCTTTATATCTTGTTATTGTTATTATTGCGTTCCAACATTCCAAGTTCCCATTAAAAGTTGATTTAGCAACTCTCATGTAATCTTGTTCGCTAGGCTGAAGATTAGTGTTTAAAATCTTGTTGTTTACTGTTTGTTATAGCAGCAAAATGGGTCATTTTTAGTGTAAAAGAGGTACTTGAAAATGTACACACTTTTATATGATTTATTAACGTATCCTTTTTCTAGTGTACTCTTTGGATTTTTGTATATTTCTCAGGGTCATTGAAAACTAGCTATTAAACAGGGTTAGTGGTTCAACACTTGCAGCATCACTGATATTTTAGAGACGTCTCTTTAAATCGGCGACTTTATCTGCCGACGTGTCCTCATGTCTGCACAGCTTCCTCACTATTGAAGCTATTGAAGATGTTTTGAAGTTTTAACTTTATAAAGTTCTCCTCCGCCTGAAATCTCTGCAAACGAAATGTTACGAGAGCAAATTCCATGACGTAATAATAGACTTTACTCCTCCTCCAGCAGGCTGTAATCCCGCCTGCTTTGTTTATGTAGCAAGTCTCTTGGAGGTGGAGACCAAAGAGAGACGCATCTTTTGAAATGAACTGTAAAGACCACGGTTAGGGTTGGTCCTATATTTAAATGAGTAACGTATCCCGATCGTGATCTTTGTTTTACAATGCTATCACTCTGTGTCCGGCAGACATTTGTTTATTACCTGGAATGTTTTGTTTTGGTGCTTCATGCCAATCTGTGTGTTCAATAGACCGGGAGGTCCCGCTTAGTTACAAATATAGGACTACAGTCAGCTGATTTTCTATTTTATCAGGGGGGGGGGGATTTTACGTCGATTCTGAATCATTGCAAATGAGATTAGCAACTCTTATATGATTGATTTTTGTTGCACAGACCTATTTAGCGTGGCATAATTGAGTCTGAGGTACATATCAGTCATGCAAGAAGCAGAAGGTGGCGTTCCTGCTCTTTTGCCCCACAGTAGTGTCGTGGGAAAGTTTCTTAAACACCAGGAAGGTGCGACTAAAACCTTCATTGAGAGGTCCTGTCGAGTGGTCAATATGAAACTAGCATCAGACACACAGACCTACTATTTTATATATGTATATATAGATGTAAAGGCAAATAGAAGCTGTGGTCAGCAAATGATAATAGCCAAAATGCCAATGTGCTATTTATTTGTATACAATTGTGCAATATGCAGTGCGTATTGTATGTACTTGTGTATGCAGAAGGTACCGACTGAAAGTGATCAGCCGATCCCTCCTCTCAGCAGCTGTGTTGTTCAGCTGTCGGTGTGGAATATTTGAGGTGTGTTGTGCATGTGTGCGAGAGGAGCAATATGTTGGGAGTGGCTTAGGGCAGAGACAAACTACTACCTTTTTATCTCTTTGCCTGCGTGTCACTTTTGTGTTGGTGGCCATCTTTTATTACGTCGAAATTCAGAGAACAAGCATAAATATTTTAATTTCCAATAATGAGCTTTGGTTTGTTCGGTTGTCTTGAACTTGACGTCACAGTTTGTTTGCACTGGCTTCCAAGTTGTATATTGAATAGACTTCTGAGCTCATCTGGTCTTTTCTAAGGGCAGGTTTAACATCTGCCACCCTCCCAGAGTAATTAGTTCCTTGTTTTCGTTGTTCTACACTTTTTTTCTCTGCCGTGAACTGTCATTTTCTCTCTTTGAAAAGTTGGACACATGTTTTTCTTTATTTTTCTGATCTGGTGAAACATCAATTGCCAGTGGTTCACTGCAATATAACTATGTCTTTGTTTATGTTTACTACAACTGCATGAAGCTAATTGACCAGTGCACTTTAATAAGTGTATAATAATTACTGAAATTACAAAGTGGCTTGTAATTATAGTTTGCTTAATTTCTATTGGGGAATGTAAGTAAGTAAGTAATTTGAATTTATATAGCGGTTTTCCAGACCGGGGTCACAAAGCGCTTAAACAATCAAAACTGTATTTACAGTTCAACTTTAATTTGCTACAAACCAGATGAACTTAAAAATAAATAATGATTTTAATTCACACTCAATTAATTGTTTTGATTATAAGTAAATGTTTTTTTTTAATGTTAGTATTGGGTCCTACATTTCATCATATATAGGTGAAAGCATAACAACTTACTTGCAAGCCTCAAAGCTATATAACCAGTCAGTCTTGGTTGTACATATAGACACATCACTCACAGGAGATGTATCACCTGAATGTATCTGTGCTACATCATTCAGTAATTTATGTTTATTATTAAACTGACATGTTCTATATTGTCCCTTCAACCGCCTGAGAATGTAGCGTGTATGTTTGGCGTGCCAGCCAAGTGCCTTTCTGCAATATCCACCCCTCATAGTATTCCCAAAATAGTTGCATGATTGTTTTTCCAGAATCCCTGATGACCTAGTTTGAGCTGCGTGTGTTACTACACATTTCATTTCTGAGGATGGTCTACTTTCGCACCCATTGTGCCTTTTTTTTTAGTGATTGATGGAGGAGTCCTGGAGAATTAGTCGGTAGGTGACAGCCGGGGGAATATTTAACCCCTAATTCTGTACATCTCTGGGTAGCTAGATAGCTGTTTTGACTCGGCTGACTTTACTGGATGGATATAAATAGCAGTCTTTGAGTAGGATAACTGTAGGGGGAGGGAAATGGGTGGGGGAAGGGGAGAATGAAGTGGCGCCAGGGAAGATAGGAGTGCCAATGTCTCAGTGAACGAGAAAAAAAATGATTCAGCCATGGTTTCATCTGTTCACCCACTCGGTCAGTCACAAGGATAATTACACTTGGTTGCATTTAGAGGAGGAAGGGCATTACAAAGCATAGAATGAAGGAATGGAATGCATGATTAATGTATGGTTCTGTGATGCAAAAGGCCTCGGTTTATGAAATAAGGTACCACTGCTTGCTTACACTGTACTGGAATGTAGACTTTGAAGTCATAGTAACATACACTCATTTTACATACGCAATTACTTGACCGTTAGATCCCAGAACTTATTCCACTGTTGCCCATTGGCCATAACTTACAAAGCACAATTTGGTAAATTAAATATATTTACTGCCCAACGCAGTTTTACTTCCAATCAGTAAAGTCAATAGTAGTGGGTGATATGACCTGAAATGATTACATAATTGTGGTGCAAAAGCACTCAAGCAAACACTCTCCACCTACTTGTTGCTCTGGTTATTTAAAGAATAAGGATTTATTTATTTTTTAAAAAACACGTGATATACTGTATTTGTGGCTGGAGGGTCAGAAAGAATGTCAGAAATTAAATTATTAGAAAATGGTATCATTTTGCAGCTGTGTTTTGGCCCGTTCTTTTGCTTTCTGCTGGTAGTAGATGTTTACTTCCTCCAGTAAGTTACATCTCAGACTCATCATCTGCCTTAAATGTGTATGTGCGTTTACTTTGAGGCTGGGATGTATCAAAGCAAAACATATATAATTACGATTAACCATAGTATTTATGTTATTATTTATACGTTATTGCAAAATCCTTTTGGTGGCTGAAATTGTGACTATAAATATAATAGTGAATTGTGTTGTCTCACAGTCATTGTTTATTTAGCTATAAAGTCTGAAATATTTTTAAATTATCGCAATACAGCAACCAAACCATCTTGTTCTTCAAGTTTTGTACTGAACCCTCATGTGTGGCTTTTTGCTACAGCAATAAACACATCAGATTTTCTTTTATGGACCTGTTTTTTTGTTATCGCCCAGTCTGAATGCCATCCTGTCTTGTCCATCCCCTAGAGTCCCGGTGTAATGGTAGAAAATTGAGTGCTTGATGTACCACTAATGGCTGCAATGTCTGGCACTGTGCAAATGTATTTTAAAAGAAACTCTGAAGCAAAGTGCTTACTTGTTGTTATTTTGTATTTAATAATTTTCATTAATACAAATGAATCCCTTTTCTTTGTTGCAGACGGTTGATGACGATGCAATGGCAGCGTGAATGAAGCTTGGCGTGGGGAGAGCTGAACGATGCCCAAAGGTGGGGGTTCTAAAACCCCCCAACTGGACCACTTCCCACTCAACACCGATATGGTGGAAAAACAGAGTGGGAAGAAGGTAAGATTGGAAAATTAATATACATCACATATTCACAACACAGAGATTATTCAAGATTGTAATGTGAACCTCAACATAAGTAGCTCAAGAGAATGTTTAATTATTGTGTACGTTTGTTTCATTTTAGAAATCTACCCAGTTAACTGACGTACACAATTTTGACGTGAATTAATTGTCACTTACAGTGACTTTCCCTCTTGTAATGAAACCTCGACAAGAACAATTATTTAAAAAAAAAAAAAGTCTATGTCAAGTATGTTTTAAGCTTAGCAAAAGCTAACATGCTACACAACCAGGAAATACTTGAGTGTCTACTGTCTACTACAAAGAATACTAACCTAGTTTTTAACTAAATAAAATTTCGTGTTTTTGAACAAGAAAACTAAAAGATAAAAATGTATCATCTCAGAAATCGTCATATATTAATGACAGAACTGTCTCTACTAAGGCAAGTGCAAGACAGTTTGTTTCTCATCTTTGATATTTGTTGTGGCTGGAGAAAAATGTTGAAAAAAAGATGAACAGTGATGGATTTATTTGAGTCATATTGTGCTACTACTTTCAAAATCGTATTCATCAGCATTTGTCAAACCACCCTGGTTATATATTGCTTACTCAAATTTTGGAATCATAACTTTAATGTGTTTGTTTATTTTGCTTTTGATAAGATGCGACTTTATGTCTTCAAAATAAAACGGCCTGCCCCCAAACGCCAATGCAAGGAGGAGAATAGAGGTGCAGCTTATGCAGGCTTAGATTTACAGTCCTCTGCAAAGGATTGCATCAGACTTTGGCATGAAGCAAAGGAGGGAGGGAATGAAGTGCACAGGGTTGGGTGGAAAACATTAATGAACAAGACAGCATTACGACTAGACCACCAGGCAGTGCATCTCCTCAAGAGGGTTTCTATAAAATCATCACATTGTAATCTTTCGTTTTAAATCCTGCTAAAACCAGAAGAAAACCGTTAATTTGAATTCGCTTTTTACAGAAGAACCCACATTACTGTTGTTTGTCCTCCTCCTCGAATATTGTATCATACATTTGTATTTGTATAACGTTTGGTTATTTTGAGTCAGAGATGCCGACAAAGGGTGAAGTGGGAATGTGATCAGCTCACACGTTGTACCATGACATCATAGTCTTATGACTGGGGCAGGGCAGGGGGAGGAGTTCAAGCAAACCGATACATAATGTTAAACCTGCCCTCGGGATAGAGAGAATTGAACAGTGGACAAATAGTAGGAAGGAGTGATATAATCCAGTATATGCTGTGTCTAAATTAATGGTTCACGACACGTTATTAAAAAGAAATGTTATCATGTGTCCTGATACTATCCTTCGCTATTGTGGAATAAACATAAATATTAATGTAATTGATACTACTAAGCCAGATCACAAAAATAATGCAAGAAGTATGTCCATCTGTTGATAGCAGATAACTTTCATGATTGTGATAGTGATTGTTTCCAGCAGCTGTAGACCACAGAGCAGAGCATACATAGTGGAGCCACTCCTGGTGCCTGGCTCTTCGGGCTATGGAATATGGAGAGGGAGTGATGGAAATATCTTTCTTAAAAGCCATTAATGGCCAAAAGGCTTATGTCGGCTAATACAAACAAGAAAAAGTAGATGTTTAAATTCCTTTGTCCTCTGATAGGATCATTCAAAATTTTAGTTATTCATGTAAATGTTTTGTTTTACAAAGAACTGTACAAATATATACTCATTTCATGCTGTTAACTGTATTCCTTCATTGGTGTGTCTCGCAGGATAAAGTATTGTCAAATAAGACGCCAAAATTGGATCGCAGTGATGGGGTCAAGGAGATGAAAGAAAAGGCCCCAAAAAGGAAACTGCCCTTTACTGCTGGAGCCAATGGAGAACAGAAAGATTCTGACTCGGGTAAGACAATTAATTGTAGTGATGGGAGTCGTTGTGCTTCGGCTTTTCCAAATATTTACTTCAAACGACTCTTCTGCTGCAGTCTCCAACAGCAGTGTGGAGTAATGTTTAAACTTGTGTAAAGGATGAGTTAATTGGATTTTTGAGTCGTCATTTTATCAAGTAATTTATTCCTCTCTATTAACTGATCACATGTAACTGTTCATTTACTCTCATAGGGTTGTCAGTTGTCTGTTAAAGTTGCTTTTAGTGTTAGAACCAAACAGTAGTAGTGGTTTTAGTATATGAAATGTGAGCTTTTCCGTTATCAGTAATAATTGTTATCATAGAAATGTTATCTTACACTTCCTTAGGGCCCACTATCGATTTATCACAAATGTTGTTAAAATCGACTTCCTTATGATGCTAATCAATTTGACCTGTACTGTGTATATTATATATGTTGTTTTATTTTTTATCTATTATTATTTTTGGGATTCTTTCTTAGTCTTGATCTGGTAAGGTTTAAATCCAGCAAGTTGAATTAAATTTAAAAAGTTTGTTTTAAGAATATGGGACATGTGATGCCTATTTGTTGATCATCATACTTTAAGAAATAATATCAGTCAAAATAAACGTCTTTCCTTAAATTAGTGTTTAAGAGGGTAATATTCTTTCCTTCATACTCAATCAAATCAAATACTATATGCCAGCTGAACGTGTACTTTAGTTCATCTCTTTGCAATTAACAAACATCCTGTTGGGCACTTCCTTTCTTCTCTGCTTAACTTACTGTTTGTGTAGTTTAAACTAGTTTCATAGCATTGTTGCATTACAACATGCAACTGTCGGATATATCTGGTTGAGCTGGTTTGAGTGGTTCTTCTAGAGTGTTGACTTACCAAAACGGTTTATTCATTTGGCGGTATAGTCTCTCTTTGTTATTTATACACTTGTTGTTCCCCTTTCGGGCTCGGAGAAGGAAGTGCTATTCAGAAATGCAGTAAATATTTCAAAAACTAATGAGCGAAACTGTAATTTGATTTTGTACTTTATAGTTTTACCTCATTATTTTTCTGTAGATGCATTGATGCAGAAGCTGTTGAGAATGATATTAAATCTTTACCAGAAAAATATTGGACTTGAACAGGAAGTGGTCAAGACTTAACTCTGACTCTTTTACTTGTTGTTTTTTTTATTCTAGGATTTTGTAATGACTTTGGTTCACTCTGAGCTTGACAATGCTGAGGAATGAGCTCTTGAATTACACTAATTAAAGTAGTCTTCTCAAGTTATTTTTGTTCAGTTGTTTTTCTCACCACATCTGGAATTCTGGTTGGGAGTCAAAGTGATCGTTTTATGAATGAAGTCGATCGTCAACAAGATATTCACCTGTTTTTAACCCCTTTATCTTGTCATCTGACTGAGGCCCTGAAAGTGTTTCCGTGAACTGTTTTTTGTTTTTTTTATAACTGTCCTTCTAACTTGTAAACATTCCCTGAAAAGGCTAGCTAAGCACTACTTTGTTCTGCAGCTCAAAAAAACATGTTTGGACTGCTTCTGTGGTTCCCGCTGTTAAAAGTCTAAGCAGAAGGAATGTGTCTAAATGGCAGAAGCATTGTAGAACGTGAGAGTATATCAAAGAGGGGTGGGGGAACATTAGCTGTAAGTGTTCACAGATGTTAGCGAAAGTTCATCAGCTTGGTTCAAAAGACTGGAAAATATTTTTCCCCTGGAAAGCTTTTCGGCCTCCACCGGAAACACAACAAGTTTACTCTTTACCTTATTTACTTGTGTTTGTGGCATAAGCAATGAGGGGATGTTAAAGATTCTCAGAGATCTCACACATTCGCTGTTGTTTGGTGCCTCAGTTCAACCATACTCCTTTATTATTAATTTCTATGCGCGTGTTGTGCTGTACTCAGACACATGGTACTATTATGGAAGCATTGTTTCTATAGCTACGTTCACTTCAAGGGGTCATCAGATGATATGTTGCCACTAAAAATAATTGCTGGGTGTGTCTTTGTGGAACAGCTGCTTTTGTCAGACAGCAGCATGTCTCCAGTCAGCCTGGCAGACAAGCAACCAGGCATGTGGTGACCTTGGCAAAGCTGTGTGGAATTGAAATGTACACCAACTATTTCATAACATCTGCGTTTCTGCCAAGTCACTCCCTCTCCACCATTCATGCTGATTGGCTTCGGAAGGAACATAAACATTCTTCCTCCCTCCTCCTTTCTCAAAGGTGCAGCTGAATAATTCCATCAATAAACATGATGTATATCGGGAATATACATTTTAATATGCAACAGTATGCTGTAATGACAATCTTATAGTCCATCCCTTTTTTAAACAGCCATTTGTTCTGGCCCCCATGTGTAAAAACAAACAGTGAAGTACAGTAGCACGACTGAATCAACTCAGTGTGGAGTAATTGGTATGTTTATATTTTCAGAAAAACCAGGTCCAGAGAGAAAGCGCATCAAAAAGGAGCCTACTAACACCCGGAAAGCGGGTCTGCCGTTCGGAATGGGGATGCCTGGGATCCGGGCTGGGTACCCCCTCTCTGAGCGGCAGCAGGTGGCCTTGCTCATGCAAATGACAGCTGAGGAGTCCATCAACAGTCCAGGTGCGTGCTTTTCATTGCAACCACGTCTTGTGTTGTGTGCAAAGAGAGGTTTCAAGGAGGATTTTCCTTCGGGTTTAGTTTGTTGCATAGAAACATCCATCGTTCTGAACGTACATACAAGAAATTGTAATTTATAAGCTCAGACATAGCAGTGTTGGGGGATCTGTTCAAATGTTGAAATAAGATTAGGTTTATGATTTTACCTGTGAGGTAAATGATAAAAATCAACCAGATCAGATCTTGATTGTGGTGTTTTATTATCTTGTTTACGTAACTGTTTTTCTTTTTTTTATCTCATACCCATTATGGACTTGGTTTGGTGAGAGCTAATGTGTTGTTGCTATATTTTTGTGTCTGCTATACCTTATTGTCAATCTTTTTTCTTCCTCTAGGCATAGATTTAATTTAATATAATTGAGCTGTTATTAAATCCAATCTGAATTAAAAGCTTTGCTAACAAAATCATAGAAAAAAGCACTGTTTGACATTGTTTATTTTGCTCGTAATTGTGATGATTCAGTAAAAGCTAAAATGTTACCCAAAACCTCTTGTCAATACCTTAAGGAATACTGCCACCTCTTGGCGCCCAGCAGGAAGTTCAGATTAATTTCAATGGCAGGCTTTGCTGAATCACATGCCCGATCCATGGAGTATCATGTCGTAGGAAATCAATAACCAACAATTCTCATCGACGTATGCCTGCAGACACAACACCAAAGCACCCGTCACAGTCCAGTCTGGGTCAGAAGGGAACGCCAAACTCCGCAACCAAAACCAAAGACAAAGTGAATAAAAGAAACGAAAGAGGCGAGACACGGCTGCATCGAGCAGCGATCCGTGGGGAGGTACGCCGCATCAAGGAGCTCATCAGCGAGGGAGCTGATGTGAATGTAAAGGATTTTGCAGGTGAGAGAACACATTCTTACAGAGGATTCCAGGCAATCTATTGCTCCTCAAGATTTGCACGTTACATTAATTTTCCTTTTTTTTGTTTTTTAAGGCTGGACTGCATTGCATGAGGCTTGTAACAGGGGATACTATGATGTGGCGAAACAGCTGCTGGCAGCAGGAGCAGAGGTCAACACCAAGGGTCTGGACGATGACACGCCTCTACATGATGCATCGAATAATGGACATTTCAAGGTTTTTAATCTCATAAGTTTATATACATTTGTTTATCATACGAAGCTTCTAACACATTAACTTTGATCGTGTCTTTGTAGGTGGTCAAGCTACTATTGCGGTATGGAGGGGACCCGTGTCAAAGCAATCGAAGGGGTGAAACACCGTTAAAAGTTGCCAACTCTCCAACAATGTTGAATTTGTTATTGGGGAAAGGAACTTACACTTCGAGTGAAGAAAGTTCATCAGGTATGTATCGGTTGAATCACTTTTATACATATATGGTTATGACAACCATCATCAGCTTGTTGTTGTCAGCTTTAAAAGCAGCAGGAGCCAGCTGTACATTATCATCTCATCCTCCTCTATCGCTGGGTTCTTTCAGGATTTCATTGGTTCGTCAGCTGTAGAGGACATATTGACTACTGCCTTCTACTGGCTGGAGGTTTAAATGCAACAACAAAAACATAAATTGTATTTGACTTACACTTTATTCAAATATAAATAATAAAATAACTATGATAAAATTGAAAGAATATAATAGTTTTTAAAAAAACAATACAGTATCATGAATTTAAAAAAAAAATCTCTGTGTGATTTGGACCAAAGCTTCAACACACTATTCTCTGGCTTAACACACAAGCTAGCGATAAGAATATGCACAGATTCATGACATAGTGTCTTGAGTCTTTTGGTGCAGGAGTTTTATTTCATACTACCTCTAATTTTAATAAGGCTACTTAACTTTGTGGCTGCAGACTGTATTGAGCAGTTGTTGAAACCACTTCTTAGGATATTAGCCTTCTTAGGATATGGGTTGAAACTTGGTAACATTTCCATTTCAACCAGATGGTTCACCAAAGATGGATTGAACATGTTTTTTTTTTGTCCCGCTAATAAAGATAAATTCTTAATTGTACTTACTTTTATTTTTCAGAATCTTCAGAGGAGGAAGACGCTCCTTCATTTGCTCCATCCAGCTCTGTTGATGGCAATAACACAGACTCAGAGTTTGAGAAGGGGTTGAAATTGAAAGGGAAATTGATAGACGCTTCAAAATCTGCCGTCACACCTGTCAAAGACGAATATGAATTCGACGAGGATGACGAGGAAGAGCGCGTTCCACCTGTTGACGATAAGCACCTGCTGAAAAAAGACTTCCGTAAAGAAGTCATTACAAAACCTAACAACGTAATCGCCATACCCAAGATGGAAGTCAAAACCTATTCCAAAAGCAACTCGCTCACACCAAAGAAAGCTGTCAGGCGCATCATCTCTGACAGCAACAGTTCAGACGAAGATGACAGGACGTTGTGTTTCACACCCGCGCCCACACCTCGCCAACAGGCTCAGCAAACAAACGCCAAGACGAGAGAGACTGGCAATCTGAGCTCCAAACCGCAGAAGGACAAAAATAAAGTAAAAAAGAAGCGAAAGAAGGACAGTAAAAACAACGTCAGTAAAGAGGTCAGATTTGGAAAAGTAAATAACAAGTTCTGTACATCTGACTCAGACTGTGGTGATATGGAGAGTGAGGACGACAAATGCTCAAACAGCATGAAAGACTCTTCTCTCACGAGCCTAAAGGAGTCGTCTGGCTTTAATGCGTGTTCTTCATCCTCGCATGGAAACATCAACTCTCAGAAACAAGCACCATCACTAGCAGAACAGCATCCAAAGCAGTGGAGGACAGATGGCTGGAAGACGGTGTCATCGCCGACATGGTCTGATGTTAGTTCTCTATCGGATTCTGTCAGGACTAGACTGTCCAGTGAGTCTGACTACTCCTCAGCGGATTCCAGTGTAGAGTCCGTGAAGCAGGTTAAGAGGAAAGCGCAGGACAACAAAAAGAAAAACAACAACGTGCACAATAACACAATAGACAAGAAGATTTCTGATCTATATAAAACCTCCAATGCAGAGAGTGCGGCTTCCAAAACGGATATGGATGGGAAGGTGCTAAAAAAGCATAAAGTGAAGCATAAACACAAAAACAAGGAGAAGGATAAAGCTCCTAGTTTAGTACTAAATCAAGACATGAATGAGAAATTTGTCAAAAGCTTTTCCTTCGATTTTGAAGATTCAAGGCAAGGCAAGTCCTTAATCGGCGAGTCGGATTCTCCAGGTGAGGGTAAAATCAAGTTGTCCAAACATGATAAGGACCATTCGAAAAAAGAGGATCGTGTCTCCAAAATTAAATCGGAAGACAAAGATTGGTCCTCAGGAAAAGACTTGCATAGAACGGTTAAAGAGGAGAAGGTTAAGAAAATTAAAGACTCTGTCAAAGACAAAACAAACAAGGAGGAGAGGGAAAAGCCTGTGAAGTCTGACAAAGAGAGAAATACAAAAGAGAAGCCTAAGGAGGAAAAACAAAAGGCTCACAAGGAAGAGAAAAAGAAAAAGTCCAAGGAGAAGCTCTCAAAAGTGGATCGGAAGAGTGAACCAAAAGAAGACAAGCATTTAAAGTCGGATAAGGAGAAAAATGCTAAGGAGGACAAGGATAAATCTAAGAAAGACAAAACACAGAAGGAGGATTCAGAGTATGAGAGCTATGATGTAAACAATCATTTTCTTAATCTGGAAGACACAAAGCTCAGTGTGTCAGATGACCACCACGACAGGTGGGGCTCTGAGATGTCCTCTGACTCCTCCTATGGAGAAGACAGCTGGGATGCACCTGTCAAGGAGTACAAGGAATACAAAGCCAACAACACGGTCAAATTAATTGTGGAGACTGTAAAAGATGAGCCGAGGAGAAAGGAAAATAAGATCAAGGAGAAGAAGTCGGACCACGTCGACAAAAGATCGGAAAAAGAGGTCACATCCAAAAAGAAAGACAAGGAATCATCAGAAAAGCCAAATGAGAAGAAGAAAGATTGGTCAGATAAACAAAAAAATAACTCTAGTTACTCTGTGGAGAAAGAAAAGAAGCGCAAAGAGTCCACCGAAATTATAAAAGACAAAAAGGAGAAGGAAACTGTTGAGAACTGTCGAGAGCGAAAAGACTCTTGTGATTTCATGAAGGAAAGAAAAGATGTTAAAATCAAGCAAGAGCCAAGAGATGACTATAACAGTGATGCATTTTTCAAAGACATAGAGGCTGTCAGTAAATCAGAAATCAGGGAAAGAAACCATTCTGGGAAAGAGAAGAAGGGTGATGGCATTGAGAAACGTGAGAAAACTAAAGCTGACAAGCATAAAGAAAAAATAAAAGATAGGGGAATTGAACAAGAGAAGGAGAAAAGTGAGAAAACCCCCAGTGAAAAAACTATTAAGGACATGGAAAGAAGTACCAAAGACAAAAAGGAAGGGGTCAGAGAAAAGCATAAAGAGTCACACGGCAAGGACAGGAAGATCTCATCGGACCAGGCAAAAGACAAGAAAGAAAAGCTCTTCCAAGACAAACATGCTGAAAGAGATAAGGATTTTCTGGAGGTGAAAAAGGAGGAAAGAAAACCTGAAAAGATCAGAGAGAAAACATGGTACAAAATAGCTGACATTTTCACCGATGAAAGTGACGATGAGGACAGTTACAGTACAGGCGTATCACTTGTGCCAGACTCCATTAGAAAAGACTCCACACCAGATCACGCTGAGCTTGATCATGTCGTCTCAGACAAAGGCAGAAAAACATCGGCAGAAACCAAACATAATGCAGATAAGGTAAAAGAAAAAGACCACAAAGAAAAGAAGAAGGAAAAGAGTACATTTGACACTGGTAAAGAGCGAAAGGGCTCTCTGGATAAACACAACAAAGACAAAAAGGATTCAGCGGATTTGAAATATAAGGAAAGAAAGGATAGAACGTCTGTTGAGTCAAACCAAGACAAGAAAAACAAGCAGAAGCTGATTGATAAAAGGGAGCCTAGTGAAGAAAAGACAAAAAGTAAATATAAACTTGAGCATTCTAAGGAGCGAAAACCTTCCAAAGGCAGTGGGGAGAACGAAAAGTCCTTATTAGAGAAATTGGAGGAAGAGGCTATGAATGACTACAAAGATGATTCTAATGACAAAAACAGTGACATCTCTTCAGATAGTTTCACTGACAGGGGACACGAGCCTGTTCTCACAAGTTACTATGACTCCATCCCTCTGGCCGATCTCGCCGAGGACAGGAGAGACTCCTTAACAATATCTACTCCGCAGGATAAGTTCCGAGAAAAGGAGAGACACAGACATTCCTCTTCGTCGTCTTCAAAGAAGAGCCACGACAAGGATAAAGAAAAAGTCAAAAAAGAGAAGGTGGACAAGCGAGACAAAACTGAGGAGATAAGAGAATCTTATGGTCGAAGAGAGAGTTTACCTTTTGAGAAGGAGCCAATGCCTCTGGAGGCGGATCCCTACACATTCCCTTTCAGTGGAAAAGGTGACGGTGAAGATGACTTTGACAAAACGTTGGAGTTCGAAAAAGAGATGTCCAAAAAGGACAAATCAACTGTCATTATCAGCGACAGGATTAAAGACAAAAAGAAAAAGGAGAAACATAAGGATAAACTTAAAGAGGAGAAAACTAAATACATAGATGGTTTTGGATCATTCAAACACTCCAAAGATGAGGTCAAAACAGGATTGAAAGACCCCCAAATCAATGTTTTAAAAGAGCGATCAAAAGATGAAAGTCCAAAATATGATTTGAAAAAGGAAAGAAATCGAGACGCTTCAGACAAAGAAAGCAGAACCGACCACAGTAAATCCAAAGCGAAGGATGAAAATGAAAAGCTGTCTCAGTCAAAAGACGTTGGGCGAAAGGATAATCGTCCACGTGAAAAACTGTTGGTGGACAGTGATTATCAAATCACCAGTTTTGGCCAGATGTTGAGTCTCAAAGATCAGGAGATCGAGGAACGACATAAAAGACACAAGGAAAGAATGAAGCAGATGGAGAAGCTCAGACCCAAGTCTGGAGACCCTAAACTCAGGGACAAAACCAAGTCTACGGAGGAAGTGCGGAAAAACCGTAATGAGCTCTCTAAGAAGTCAAACAGTCTGGAGTCAGGCCTGAAAGAGAAAAAGCTAAAAGACATTGGTCTTTCTGCTCAAATTGTATCGCCTACTGGGAAGATTCCGCCCACTGAAACTTCAAAGGACTGGATTGTAGGACAGCAAATCAAAGAGAATCTTCCTGCTTCTCCAAGGCCAGATCAGAATAGGCCGACCGGTGTTCCTACACCAGCCCCAGTTATCTCGTGTCCCAGTTTTGAAGACGTAATGCAAACTCCACGGACACCCTCTTGTAGTGCAGAGGACTACCCTGACATTATGCTGGATGGACTTGATTGCCAAAATTCATCAGCTATGACGATGTCCATGAATGCTTGCTCACCATCCTTTTTCGAAAGGTAATGGAACTCTTGATTGTTGTGTTGGCTGCTCCAAAATGATCTTATGTTGTGGTGTAATTTAACATGTTTTCTTGTTTTCACCCAGCAGGTATTCAACCTCGCAGAGTTTTCAGGAAGGAACCTGTCCTACTCCAGCCAAGAACCTTCAGCTGCCACTTGTCAGCCGCTCCGGAACATCTGATGTGTGTCGTCCTCTGGAGGAGGAGTTTAAAGCTGAAGCAGACAAGTTTCTTCGACAGCAGAGTGACCCTGCTGAATTTACTCAGTCTGCGTCCTTACAAGTACTGGAAGAGAAATCCTCATCTGTGGAAAGATTGGACTGCCTGTCGCCCTACTTTTCTCCCATCCGACTGTTGTCTCCTCGAAGGGAGCCAACACATCCAACGGCAGATGTGGCATCACCTTCAATTGCTGGAACGGAAAGCAATGACCATCACCCTGACAGCGTGTACAGCAGTTTTCTGCCAAAACCGTCGACTCCGATCCATAGACCAGATCCCCAGGAGCCTTGCTTTGACATCGCTGCACCACCCACCCCAGCGCCTGCTGCTCTGCCACCTTTGGATATTGACGATATATCGGAGCCACTTCACAGTGAGCCTAACCTGGTGTTATCCGATCTTCCCTCTGTAACCAGGGACCAACGGGAAGATGAAGAGGAAAATGATGTTGATGTAGATGAGATGAAGGATCCAGATCAGTGTGCTATGGAGGATTCAGAGCCAGTCAGGGAATGTTCATACTCACCTGAAGCTGAGGAGCCCCTGAGAAAGAGCTGGTCTCCAGGTCCCCCAGCATCTGAGGTCCACAGGCTGACTCCAGTCCATTCTTCTCCTACCCAAGTGGAAAACTGCTTTGACCACAACCTGGGCTGGAACACTGAGATGGATAAGTCTCCTCACAGAACATATGGAGAGATAGAGGCTGCAGTCTCTAAAATCACGAGTCCTTATTCTCATTCGGATGACATCCAGCACATCTCAGTACATGCATCCATTACTCCACCTTATGCTACGTGGAATAGATGGCATAAAGAAGAACCAGAGGACTTTGATGAGCAAAAAGGAGCTGTCGCTGATATCCCGTCTCCAGAGCGGCCCGACACTGCCTTGGATGTGGACCAAAGCTTTTTAAACACTTCTTCATCTTCCGCAAGGTTAGAGTCTTTCTTCCCGATCTGCAGCAAGCCCAGCATTGAGGACTGTCACCAGATCGAGAAAGAGCCAACATGTGAACCAAACATCAGACAAGTCACACATGCCTTTAGTGATACTGCAGATGGCCACATGACCCTGGCAGTGGCGCCAGAACCTGTTGTTCCCTGGGCAGACCCTTTCTCTGCTGATACTGATGAATTGGATGATCTCGGACCGTTTTCCCTGCCAGACCTTCCACTCCCAGACAAGTCTGAAGAAACGGATCCCCAAGTACCAGAGCTTGCTGAACACAAGGATGTAACTCCCCATATTGTGCACACCATCGCCGAAGTGGAAGACCCGGACATTATGGAGGTTGGCCTCCCAAGCTACGTTAAGACCACATGCCGCGTTGAAGACCTTGGACTTCGGCAAACAATGTCTCAAGACTTGGTTGTCCCGTCACCACATGGAAACTTTCAACAAGAATTGGACCCTGATCCTCAGAGTGTCCCTATCAGTAACGTCTTAACGTTTCCACAGCCAGGCAGCATACTGGAAAGAAAGGTGCACTATGCAAGTGCTGATGAGTCCGCAACAAATTTACTGTATTCATCCATGAAAGAAGATGCGAGTCAGCAGCAGCAGCAGCAGCAGCAGCAGCAGCAGCAGCAGCAGCAGCAGCAGCAGCAGCAACAACAACAACAACAACAACATCACATCCAAATTCCTTCTTTGACTGAATCATTGCAGCTGCCACTAGAGTCTGTGTCTGATGTCAAGGCTGAGTTGACACAGGAGACACCTGAGCCAGAGGCAGTACCCACGACATGCAGTCCTCTTCCTGATCTCCCAGAAACGGTCTCTCTCCCCAGCACAGTGGAACTACCAGACACTCAGGAGACGATATCTAGGCTGGCCACGATAAACATGACCACTGTGCCCATTCCCTCAGATGTCCCGAAGAAGGTAGAAGAAATTCCTCAAAGAATGACCCGCAATCGGGCTAAAAACAATCCATCCACTGCTGCTGTCCCTTCTACCTCCAGTATAATAAGCTCTTTGTCAACAGCCAACCCAGTTACAACATGTCCAGTAGTAAGCATTAACCTGACTCAAACCAGAATGCCGACTCCCACGACGGCCACTAGCGTGTCGGCTCTGAAAAAGGAGAAGGAAGTCGGACTTAATGTTTCCTCCATGGGTGCTAATACAACCCCAGCTGTGACCGCTTTGGCTTCAGTGACGGCATCTGTGGTTCTTAGTAAGACAACTAAAGGGCGCCATCCAGTGGATGATGAAGAGTCTCAAACTCAGCACCCCAGGAAAAGGAAGTTTAGAGGCACCAACCAGCAGGTCCAGGTCCAGCTGGTAAACACAGCCATGCAACAAACCAGGGAAATGATACAGCAGACTTTGGCGGTTGTAGTCAATGCCATTAAGCTGGATGACATTGAGCCTTACCACAGCGACCGGTCGAATCCCTACTTTGAGTACTTGCAGATAAGGAAGAAGATCGAGGAGAAGAGGAAAATCCTCTGCTTCATCACTCCACAGGCCCCTCAGTGTTATGCTGAGTATGTGACCTACACCGGCTCCTACCTGTTGGATGGAAAGCCCTTGAGCAAACTTCACATCCCAGTGGTACGTAAGAGTTTCTTTTTTCAAGTTATGTCTCTCATCATAACTCTTCAATGCTATGTTCTTGGAATACAAGATACTTTGTACGAGTGCAAGCAGTCATGTGGTAATGTACCAAACATTAGATTATTAGGGGAAAAAAACGTGAAGGGAATTACATAAGGTGGTTTGAAGTACATGACGTGTATTTGTTTTTTAAATGGGACATCTGTGCAAACAGTCATTTTGTTATGTTCTGTCTTTCAGATCGCTCCACCTCCATCTCTGTCGGAGCCTCTGAAGGAGCTCTTCAGACAACAGGAAGCTGTGAGAGGGAAGCTCAGGTTGCAGCACAGCATAGAACGGGTGTGAATTCTATTTATTCTTAAAAAATTGTTTGCCCCGTGTGATGTTGGTACACATATATTTTTAAGTTGGATTTGGAGGAAATGGAAAATAAGGCTAATTTGTACCTTAGAACTCTTTTAATGCCGTCTATTGTCTTTAAATCATGGTCTCTTTTATTTTTTCGGTGTATTGCAGGAGAAGCTCATCGTCTCGTGTGAACAGGAGGTTCTGCGAGTTCATTGCAGAGCGGCCCGGACAATAGCCAACCAGGCGGTACCATTTAGTGCCTGCACCATGCTTTTAGACTCGGAAGTGTACAACATGCCCTCTGAAAACCAGGTCAGTATCGATCACTTGGACCAGAAACGCGTTCGTCGAAGTCTTGTTTGTATTATAACTGGTTTTGTTTCCTCAGGCTGATGAGAACAAGTCTGTAAGAGATCGCTTCAACGCTCGCCAGTTCATTTCTTGGATTCAAGACGTGGACGATAAATATGATCGTATGAAGGTAACTTATTTCGGTCGCTCTGCACAGTCTGAGGAGTCGTAAAGCAGTTCTTTAAGATGTTTGTTTCTTCCAGACGTGCTTGTTGATGCGGCAGCAGCACGAGGCAGCAGCCCTCAATGCAGTACAGAGGATGGAGTGGCAGTTGAAGGTCCAGGAGCTTGACCCGGCCGTTCATAAGTCCCTATGTGTCAACGAAGTGCCCTCCTTCTACGTTCCAATGGTTGACGTCAATGACGACTTCGTCCTGCTGCCTGCCTGAGAACTCTCGCTCGATAGACAAGGACACAATTTCGTCTGATTCCATTATTTTCAGAGACTTTGTCTAATAGAGCAAATGGAAAGGGCTATCGAGTTGAAGAGAGGATTTTAGAGCGGTGGGTGGTATGCAGGAAAATAGTGCAAAACTTTGCCTCGATTACCTTCTGTACAGAAGGAATTCTGTTTTTACCGGGGGAAAGGAGAATTTACACAACTTGCACTTTCATCCTCAAAGGTTTTTATTCTTATTTTGGTCAGAGTGTGAAAAGCAATAACACTATTTGCTTTGATGCTCTGGCAATGGAACCCATCTTCTCAGTGCTTGGCTCAAATGAGTTGGGGACAGATTTATATTTTCTGCTAAAGATTTTAGTCCCCATCTCTCAAGACCTCTTGCGGAGATGGTAACCGGAGCGAGGTGTTTGAACGGTGTGGTGCCACCCGGGGTGAACTCCACAAGCTTGGACCTCTGTTGACCGGAACAACGTTGAGGTTCAGGACATCTCGGGGGGCATTAAGACTGTCCACACCATTATAAAATAAGAGCGGCGGGCCGAGGAAGCTACGAGCAGCCACCGAGAAAAGGGTGACCGTCACTTTTCCAGCAGTGACGGTTCCCGCAAAACTGCGACAAGTTATGGAATATCATCCAGGGTTGCTGAAGCGTGTGTGCTGGTCTGAGAGGAAAAGACTGATCCTGCCACTGCCTCTCAGCCTTGCAATGGAAAAATGAATCGCCGAGGACAAACCGGAGTGTTCTTCAGCGGCCACATTTATTCCGACACGAACTCCACAGCCAGCCACGGATGGATGGAGTGTGCACCAGAACACCGAGGAGACACAAGTCTAACGAATGTTGAGATTCAAAGAAACTATGGAGAGATATTGAGGTTTGGCAGGAAGAGAGAAATATTGTCGTTTATTTCTTTACTTGGGCATTTCATTGTTTTCCGGGGAAGTGACTTGAACACTACAGAGCCAATATTAGTTTAATGGAGAGAAAAAACAAAAAGAAAACTGAAAAAAGTTGTATTCCGTAAATGATGTACAGTTTTTATATTCGTTAACCAATGTATTCTTGCTGCCTTCTAGATAATTTATTTTGCCACACATTACTGCACAGTTGTAAATAACCTATGTACTGTAATATCACTCAGTTACGTGTAAAGAAAAAAGACAAAATAAATAAAAATTATCTTTTTATGTACAGTTCACTTTTAGGCAGCACTTTCCCCTCATATCCATGGGCCAAAATCTGTACATTCTGTTAAGCGCTTCTCAGTCATTTGCGTGTCCCAAACAAACACCCAAGTGGCCGACAGCGACCCCCTCTGGATTTAACCGTATAGTTCCACAGATGTAGCAAAATATATGTTAAGGGTTTATTTAAAGAAGACAGATTATTATTATTATTCGTTGCTTTACTACACAATTGTATCAGAAAAATATCGAACCAAGAAAATGCCTTCTTCAGTGAACGAAAAAATGTACTCATCATCGGGCAAAGTCATAGATGTGTGTGGGTGTGATGAAAGTGTAGACACGTGTCATTCATGAACACCTTTTTCCGTTTTTGTTTTTTTTATTTAAATCTTGAATCTGGCCTGAAATCGGTTATAATCATCACAAAAAATTGCATTCGGATTGTTCCGTTAATATTTCATCTCAATCTCGATTGTAAGAAATTCGACTCTTTCAAACTGATGTTTTAAATTTTATATAAATGCCGAAGAAAGTCAGACTTCTTGGTTTTTTTTATAAATTTTCGATTTTACATTATCCAGTGCATGGAGCCAGGTTTAAACCACGACAAAAGGTTCAGCATCAAACGAAGCATTTGTGATGATTATTATGTGATCCACCACACAGACTTTTGCCTTGTGTGTCATTTGAAAATACCAAAAGCTAATAAACAATTAGTTGAGCTCTGGTTTGTCTAGTCAAGTGCATTGGTTATTACCTATACACTGTGCAGACAACGTGGCTACAAATTTTAGTTGGCGAAATGAAAAACGACAGTTTTAAAATCTATATAGAGGCTATGTTATACGTGCCGATCTATGTTGAAATTAATAGATCCATGTGTATACATGTAGTCAAAAATTTGTTTTGTTCTTACACCGTGTGGAAATTCAGTTGTTTTTTTTTTGGTGTTATTCACAGTTTTATCTGGTTGGTTTGATTGTTTCCGTGTTTTAACTTTTCCTGTCCTTGTTTAAACGCCAGTGGCATGTCAATCGTGTTGCTTACAGAGCTGAATGTAAACCGTTACTATGCCCTGAACCGACTACACCCTCGCTATTGTTTACAAGATGTCAAATGTGTTTGTTTTCTTGTCACGTTTTTTTTTGTAACGATGGAAGCCCTGCCTTTGTTTGCTTTTTTTTTTTCTTTCTTTCTTTCTAACCAGTCGATTATCGCAACGCGAAGGCTTGAAATGGTGATGGACTCACTCAGTCGCACACTGACCAAACAACTTCTCATTTGTCCTGTAGTAGATGTAACACATCCGATCTTTGTCTTTTCTGCAGCACGAGCATTCAGCTAACAGTTATTTCTGGTTTATTTGAACAAATGCACGTCAGATGCACAGTAGAGCACTTGGCTGTGGTGATGCTAGCATGACACCACCTCAATCAGCAACATATTACCTCTACTCTCCTCACATTCAGTCATATTTGCGTTGTTGGTTTCTTTCAGGACGGAATTTCTCTTATTTTCAATGTAGGGAATCACGATTTCAAGCCTTTTATTTTTGTAGATCTCTCTCTCTCTCTCTTTTTTTTTCATGAGAAAAACCCCAGACTGTAGCTGTTCCATTGTTCCTTTAGGGTGGACTAACACAAAGCATGGAGAACTACTCTTTAAAATGATGAGAAATAACCTATTTATTATCATTTTTGTATAATTTTGTTTTTGTTTTTTTCCTGACATCTGTGGTATGTTTTAAGTTGAAGTTGGTCTCCGCTGTGTAAATTTTCCTTCTTGTAATGCGCGAAAGAGACACACTGTAAATAGATGTGTAAATAGAACCTCCCAGGACGTTTTGCACCCTCCTCTTTGTACTAGTCTGAAAAATTGCGTAGAATGTGGGGTTCTAACGGCACCGAGCCGCGTGCGCTCGTTGCAGGTGATTATGATGTAACAATGTAACTTTTTTTATTTGTAAAATGTAGTTTATTTGTGTACATATTGTTGGAGCAGCTAAGGGGCGGGGAGGGCGGGGTTTAATGACGGGGTTGTTGATGCTAGCGTCAGTGCTGTATCAGAAATCAGTACTTTCACCTTCAGCTGTTGATTTCCTGCAAAAAAATAAGTCAAAAAAACGACAAAAAAAATTAAAAAAGAAAGTGGAAAATAAGAAAGGATGGGACAAAAAAGACTCAAAGTGAAAAGTTAAGATTCTAAATTGTTATTTTCTACAGTTGCATGTACAGAGAGCGAAATAACTGCTGTTGTTCCTCAGAGATTATGTTCGTTAATAAAATTTTGAAATATTAATTCCATGCCTTTTTTCCCTTTTTGATGATTTTGTCAATGAAAGATACTAGTGAAATAAGTCAAGTTTGACGGATGGACAGAATATCTGCTTATATTTCTGCAAACAACCTCTTCAATCATCGCACATGAACACACCCACGATACAAGCGATCACAATGACTTGAAGAGGGCTTCACACTAGTGTTCTGGCTCTTACAGATCTTTCTCACAAAAATTTGAATAAAAGAAAACACCTTATGTAAGATGCCTCAAACTATTGTTCGTCACTATTCCAAATATTCAGAGGGGAAAAAAAAGATGAACAAGCAGAAAAACAAGAAGAGCCTGATGAGTGTGTAATTTGGTTACGCAAGGAAGAACATACTTCAATCTCAATGAATATTGAGTTGTTACACAACCTCAAACGTATATAAATGAGGCATAATAATTAAACAATTCCAAGTTATTAAGACAGCTTTTGGAATAAAGTGTGTAGTATTGAAGTATTGATTAAAAGACCATCTTATATGTTGTAGCTCATTCACACTAAAATGTAATTCATTTAAAATGGTAACAAATGCATCACTAGATATTAACTTTACAGACACTTGTGACCATCCTAATGCTAAACACTCAGTTATACGTTTATCTGCGTGTAAAGTGTGTATAGATAAATATTATTTATTGAACACATAGTTGGTACTAACACTAACAAATAAACAATGGAAAAACAGGACAAAGCATGAAGGAAGCATGACATAAACTGGGTTAACTTCAAGATAAAAGTTGTTTTTGTTTTTTTACTTTTGACGGCATTTTTGTTTTATTTTAACATTGTTTTACCTTGTGGTTTCATTCACGTATTATATCGCAGTAGCATTTTTGACTCGAGTGAATCCATTCCCTCCTCACATTCTAAACAAAGAATCGTCTCTTTAACTTCTTCGGGATTCATTTATGGCGCCTTTTTTCCGGGTCACGTGACCGGGTACTTCCGCTGCACAACACCTGAAAAGCATCATAATTAAAGCGACATTTTTTCAAGTTTCTTTCCCAGAAAAAAAAAAGTTTTTTTATTGCTGTATTTTATTGTTATATAAATATGCAGACCAAGTCTTAGCAAACAACCATAAATACTATAAAGGTTAAACATAATTTACACCCAACATAAATAACAATTAGAATTTAAAAAAAGAATGGCCCGTAAGTGCTTTTTTGTTTTAACTCATTTTTGTTTGACACAAGTTATTAGAAACTGTTTTTTTTTTTTTTTTTCAATAGCAACCGTCACACGGGTGACGTACTCCCTCCGACCCCTCCCCTCCACCTGCTGCGGCGGCGCGCACGAGTCGGGAGCGCGCCCAGAGAGCAGGGACCGGCGGCTCCATCTGTTGTTCCTCAGACCCGCGTCCCCCCAGATGGACTACGAGACGAGGGTCTTCCCTCACACCGGCGGCTACGGGCGCTACAACCGGATCGCGGTGGTGTTCAGCTGGTTCCCCGCCTTCGCCGTCATGCTCAACCTGTCCAGCGACACCTTCTACACCCTCCTGCCGGACTCCTACCACTGCAAGCCGGACCCGGAGCTCCTGCCGCCCGCCTTCCTCCTCAGCAACTTCTCCAGGGACGCCTACCTCAACCTCACCATCCCCTGGGTCAACGGCTCCGGGCTGAGCCACTGCGACCTCTACAAGTACCCGAGGAATACCACCCACTTCTCCGAGGGGGTCCCGCGGGAGATCGTGGGGTGCACCCGGGGCTGGGAGTTCACCAGAGCCGCGGGTCTGCAGAGCAACTTCGTCACCGAGGTTAGTCTCTTTTTTTCTGGTCTTTTTAAAAAAAAAAAACCTGGATCTCTCTCCTGACGCCTGTCACGGGTGTGTTTCTCATGTTTGACTAGACGAACATAAACCGGTCCTGGTGTCTGAGATTATCAGCTGCAGACGTGTTTCTGTCAATATTGGCTGAAACTGAACAGTTGAAGCAAAGTTTGACTTCTTCACTTGTTTATCAGTTCGATACATTGTCTCCTCAGAACCGAACAACACGTTAACTTTGACCCGCATGACGATTAACGCTCGATACAGTAGGTCAGGGTTACATTATTGTTTTTGTTTTTGTTTTTGCTCCCTTCCTTCCTTGTCATTTGTTTTCATACTGGCTAGTGTTTCTTTACATTTGAAAAGCAGGTACTCTTGCCAATACTTCATTTGAAAAGCAGGTACTCTTGCCAATACTTCATTTGAAAAGCAGGTACTCTTGCCAATACTTCGTTTGAAAAGCAGGTACTCTTGCCAATACTTCATTTGGAAAGCGGGTACTCTTGCCAATACTTCATTTGAAAAGTGGGTACTCTTGCCAATACTTCCTTTGAAAAGCAGGTACTCTTGCCAATACTTCCTTTGAAAAGTAGGTACTCTTGCCAATACTTCATTTGAAAAGTAGGTACTCTTGCCAATACTTCATTTGAAAAGCAGGTACTCTTGCCAATACTTCATCCTAACCACAAAATACTTATTAGTTTTCAGCAAAACATTATATGTCCTCAACAACAATATAGTTATTTAGATGTTTTACTAAATACAATATAACGTCTCTCTACTAGTGTAAAAAATAAATCTTAAGAAATACTGAGGCAGTAAATTCTCCAGAATAAACTCTCTGGTGTCGGTTATGTATAAGAAAAGAAATACAGTCCGAACCAAAAGAAAAGAAAAAGACATAAATGTTGAATAAAAATAAAGAAGCCTGGAGAGTTTGCTACTGCAGCCGCAACACAACCACGTAACGATTACAACACAGAGTGCAGGAATTGTATCTTAGGGGTCTTGAGTGGTTTTCTCTACGAATTGAGCTTTATCTGGACCAGTGATCTGAATGAAAGATTATTATTATTATTATTTTTACGTTTATGTCTCTGGCTCTGAAGCCTCCAAAGATCCACTCTCGTGTTGAGGATATAAGAAGACAACAAATATGGATTAATAATTAAAAAAAACAACAACTGTTTAGACGATGCAACAAGTCGATAAATGGTTTAAAGTGCTGTGTCTCAAAACGCATACTAGCGTACTCAAAATTAGTATTTTTAGTGCGTATATGCATATATATTCATATACTAACAGGTGCATTTGGAGGATGACACGTCTTCGGTGCTGATACCAGCTTAAATATCTCGCGAATATTTCGATTCTCATATTTTTCCTTTATTTCTTCTTCCAAACTTGCAAAACGTGCTGCCAGCAGGTGTCGGCGACATCATTCCAACTTCTGGTTGAAATCATCGTTAAATAGAAGTAGAAGAAGAAGCTGTCGCGTCATTTCCGGTTAGTGCGTAGCAGCAGAGTTTGATTTGAGGAATACTATCTGTGGAGAATTTGCGTACTATTTAGTATGTACACTATCCTGATGCATACTAACTTCTAGTATACTAAGAGAAGTATGCGATTTGAGACACAGCACCAGACTTTCCTTCCTCCAGTAACTTACTATCACGAGAATCATTTTCAAGAATCTAGATTTATAAGTGAATTTGTCTTCATTACATTATCTAAAAATGGTTCTGAACCCGACTGAAGACTATCTCTTTGTGCTTGGGATGAGAAGCGTTGGCGTGAAAATTGCGAGCGGAACTAATGGCAGACACGCGCATACTTCATAGAAAAGAACTCACACCTGTTGTGTGTCGCTATATTTTTAAACATGTCTAGATATAATCCAATTTTATTTACCAGTTTGAAATGATTGAACACATGCAGCGATGGGAGTTAAAGCCCAGCATTGTTGTCCGAGCAGCGTTGATAGGACAGATCATGTGTGTTGTTGCTACCTTTGAAAGAAAACATAGGTGGATCATGGGCGACAGGATGGGTCGGGTCATTATGCTCCAGTGTCAAACACTTTTCCATAGATGCTAACGCAAAGGAAACGACTGTTTTTTTTCTCAAGACAAATTGTGGCGCTAGGAAGTGTTCCGTCCTTTTTCCTTCCTGAGACCCTGAGTGTGTCGCTCAACACAATTAGCTTCCTCTTCTTGTTAGCAAAGGTCTGTGGAAGAGATTCAGAATTCATCAGTGCTGTGTCTCAAATCGCATACTACTCTTAGTATGCTAGAAGTTAGTATGCATCAGTTTAGTGTACGTACTAACTAGTACGCAAATTCTCCACAGATAGTAGATCTTCTTCTACTTACCAGCTGTTTGAACGCTATCGCCGACACCTGCTGGCAGCACGTATTGCATTGAAAAAGAAATAAAGAAAAAATATGAGAATCTAAATAATCGCGAAGACGTGTTTATCCTCGTACTGCTGCGGAAAATGCACCTGTAAGTATATGCATATATATGCATTTATATATGACGTAACTTTAAAACGTTTAAAACGTCACTAAGATGGCGGCTGTTTAGTGTGGTTAGTGTCCATCGAACCATGCTCAGTTTTGTGGGCGTGTTAGTACGCCAATTTAGTGTGCATGGCGCACTAAATTTCGCATACTAAGAATTGAGACGCACTAACGCACTAAAAATACTAACTTTTAGTACGCTAGTATGCGATTTGAGACACAGCACAGGAATATCTCCTGGAGAGAGAGAAGGACATCAAGTAGTTTTGTCTAAGCTGATTAAAGTTTTTTTTAAGTATTCCAGTGCATTACGTTTTATATCGATAAGCGTATCATTGACCCAATGATGTAACTCTTGATTTTTGTTGTCAAGTATCAGGTGATTGTTGTCGTCGCCAACATTATTTAATAAAAAATGGCATCAGCTTAGTGGGAATTTCCCCCGACTCCCCCCTTATTGAAGTCAGCCAGACTATCTTTGGAATCGCACGGAAACAATCTAAGATAATGACTCCTCTTAATACATTTAACTCTAATCTCATTTTAAATTTTCCACGGTGCAATATTTAATTACAATGATCTCAGTCTAGATCAATATCTCTGAAGTGCAACGGATGACGAAATCAACCGTTAAATCAATCTGGTCAGTGTAAGTTGAGTACGTCTGTCGTGGAGATGAGCCAGAGTGAATTATTCTGATGTGATGAACGTGTTTCAAACGTTGAAGTATTTCTCTCCAAGATACAGTAAGTCTCTCATCATGACCATGTTTTGAACCTAATACTTTATAAAGTTCTCCCCCGTCTAAAATCTCAGCGAACGAGAGGTTACGAGAGCCACTATGACATAATAATGGTCTTCACTCCTCCTCTGGCCAGCTGTAATCACGCCCTCCTTGGAGGTGGAGATTTCAGAGATTGATGACGAGCGGTGACAAACCTTGATGATTGAGCAATCACAGCAGAGTGGGTGTGGTTATAAACACGATTTCTTCTATAGACAAAGTGTTTTCAGTGGACGAGGCTTAAACTTAATGTAAATAATTCAATGAGAGTTTTGCAGAAACGGACACATACTGCTGATGCGTCAAGATCTATTTAAGAGACGCATAAAGCTACACATTAGTTGACTTTTTAAGAATGTTACCAGGCCATTCTTGGTGGGTTTGTGGTGAGCACCAGCTGAGGAAGGTCCCGGCCATCACAGCCAGTAACAGAAGCAGAAGTCAGAGTCTACTCAAGTGTTCGTGGTATGCCAAGTCTGGGAGCCACCGATGATAATATTACCCCAGTGACAGCTGGTGGAAGATGAGATGATGCTTAGTGATTTGAAAACAACCAGGTGCCTTGTTATGACCTACAACTCTGGTTATAATTCAAATATTAATACGTTTTTCCCCTAGTTTTTTAGCCTTAGTATATGTTAAAAGAATCCAATACAGAAATCCAATAACCCCCCTCTTAGTTTAGACCGTAGTCAAGCCCACAAACTACATGAACTTTCATGGAATTTAATAATATGCTGACACAACAATGTTGTCTGCATCTCCACACTCAGAAATCTATTGGAACATTTCGTGGAGAAATATTAAAATGTTTACCTCTGTGTGTGTCTCTTTGGAATAAAAGTTGTTTATTTTGAATAAATTTAACTGAAACGTTTAGTTTTAACAAAGCCTTTGTGGAAGGTTCACCAAAGAACTTTACCCGGAGATGCCGGACTGAATTTAAAAGCGCATGCATGTTCTGGGCTGGATCATCTTCTCGGAACACACTGTTCCTCCGTGCAGGCGGCGGCTGGTACTAGCAGATGTGGTTCTTCTCCACTTTGAACACTGCTCTGCCATAACTTAATAAAGCGGTCAGCAGACTTCCTTAACTCAATAAGAATGATCTACATTCCTCCTCCAGCACACTATTCTGTGTCTTGACTAAAAAAAAAACTGCTCTCTCTCAGAAATGTGATGTTTGACAACTACTGGTTCTGATGGATTTCAAGCATGTGTTAGAGGAACTTTTTTGTTTGTTAGATCGTGGTTCTGGTGGGTCTATAACAACATGTATCTGGGAATCTTCGTCACTTCAATAGATCAGAAAGGGCTGAATTCTGTGCTACTCAACACCAAATTTTTGAAATGATGCAGGATATTTTGCCAACAGACACATGCATTCAAAAACATGATCTCTCTCTGTGGGGGGAACAATAAGACGCTTGAGAACAAAGGTCTCCGATGTGTAAAAGTGCATCTCATCCCTGCTGCTTCACATTCAGCTGCAAATTGCCTCAAGAACAGCTTGAGGTCTTGTGGAGCCGACGGGACAACGTTGTCAACAAAAGGCAGGATTCCTGCGGGGGAGAAAGTGAAAACCTTTGTCTCTCTGGCTACACTAAGAGATCCCACTCACTGGGGTCTTGAAGAGAAATTGATTTTTCCTATTTTGGACGGATTGTTAAGACGATCACAATAGTCTCTATTTGGAGGAATTAAGATGATGTAATTTACAAATTATTTTAATGAATAAAAAGTGAACCTTGAATTGCGAGTAGCTGCTTTAAAAGAAGAATCACTTTTAGCGGAAGCGACAATAAAAGTCTAGAAAAAAGAAGTTGGTCGTATCCGGATTAATGGACCTGTCGTCCACATTAAGGCTGTAGCGCTGAATAATCTCACGATGCATTTATTTCAATACACTTGCTTTATTTTCTGAACAAATTTAAGGCACACTGAATTTTAGTGACATCTTGATTTTTTTCCGCTCTCTTTTGATTGACGTTCTACAACTGACAGCCAAAATATGTCCAAACATCAACTTTATAAAGCTGCAGTAGTCGACTGTATCCTCTCATCCCCGGTCATGGCTGTGATCTCATCTCGTGTGCGTTCAGCTTTCAAGGGTGTAATGATTGCTGCTGTCTACCGACTGAAAGTTTTGTTAAAACTCCAAAATGAACAAACGCTGTGACTATTTGCATGTTAATTGTAAATGAAACATCTAATATTTTATTTTACACACCTTTTTATTGAACTATAAACCAAAAAAACACTATGATATGAATAAAGTCCGCTTTAAACGCCAAAAATGTATAAACCGATACAGTGCTGTTAAATATCAGTATTTTAAATTAAATCAATATTTATATCAGAATAATGATTTGTTTTGTTTCTTTAGTAATTATTATAATATATTTCCTTTTTTTCCTCACACTCCTAGTCCACATGATTTCAGAGTTTCAGTCGCTGCATCTGGAAGTCTTTGATGATGTGCCCGAGAGTGAATGAATTAATAAAAACTGACCCACTTTTTAGATTTGAGTATATCTCACCCCTTTTGTGCATCTTTTTCACCTCATGTCTCTCCTTCACAGTGGAATCTAGTTTGTGGCGACTACTGGAAAATCCCCCTTCAGCACATATGCTTCATGACGGGATGGATTGTGGGATACATCGTTTTCGGCATGCTCTGCGACTGGTATATAAATCCTTCATATTCCCGTTTCTGTTCTGAGTTCTTGTGTCGCTGAGCTTCTGTTCCTGGACCAGGTTGGGTCGACGGCGATGCTTCCTCCTCACCATCAGCCTGTCCAGCCTGCTGGGAGCAGCCGTGTGTCTGTCCACCAGCCCGGTGGTGTTTCTGCTGCTGCGGCTGGTTCAGGGCGCCTCGCTGGCGGGCGTGTTCATCACCACATACGTCGCCCGTAAGTACATCAGGAGGTCGATCATCATCATCATCATCTGCAGGAAGCAGTCGGAACATATTAACATAAATAACAATGACCATCCGGCATGACTATAAGTAACATCTCTGACATAAACTCTATTAACCTGACCTTATTTATGTTCTGGGTTAATTTTCCCTGATAAAAAGATCATTAACTAAACTGCAGATGCGCAAAATAAAATAAAAATTAAGTGATATTATACGGACAGAACTCAACCATGAGAAACTCATTTATTCTTTAAGCTCTCTTTGGCAATGGCTTTTATTAAAACCTACACAAAACTCATCAGATATATGTGTCTCACTGATGTTACAATTTTTAATTCAAGTAACCTCAACTTAAAGGGTCTGTTCACCCAAAAAACTAACAGAAAACTCAAAATAATCCCAACCCTTGGTCGACATGAGGGCGAGTAGAAAATGAGTGAAATTTTAATTTTGGGTGAACTATCACTTTAAGCTTTTATTAAATACTTGTATTAAATAAGATCTGTAGCATAACTTCATTTCTTTAGTGGCACTGATCAACAGGCTTCTGTAGTATCACGTTTAAAAACATGCTGCTTGTGATCGATAGATCTATGTTCAAATATATCAGGGTTGTAATTGTGTGACGGGTATTTTTTTATGTGACTTAAGTTTATTGAGTCTCGTTCACGAAGTCATGCAGTACTTTGCTTCAGAAAATATCCAGTAAACATTTAAATGCAAGCGTTAAAAAGATGAAATAATAAAATGAGATTTCGTTTTAGTACATCAAAAATGACCCTTTTACCAACTTTGACCTAATTTGCAATGTTTTTTTATATACTTCATATAAACTTAAAAGATTAGTATTATGTGTAAGGTCATTTTCGTTTTGTTAAAACTGATCTTGGTAAAGAAAAATGTATAGTTCTGATTGATACTCAGTCCTACTAGGCTGCTGTAGAATGATGCTGAACGTAGAAGTACCACAGGCAGATGGTACTCAGTGGTGCTACTCACCCATGACTGTAGAAGAAACAAATCCTTACGTAAGAAACGTTCATGGACGCTCAGGATAATGTCTTTACAGCAGTGTTAGTAAAAAAAATAACATTCCAGAGCTGGAGGCTCATGCGTCTCCATAAGTGATTCCATCTGAATCGCTCTCCAACATACCTCCGTCACACTCCCACATTCCTGCAACACCATCTAGATTAAGTCCAGGCCGACTCTGGGGCAGGCAGAGGAGGAACGTATTTCGCCGTATCCTGCAGGCATCGCTCCTCTCCAGGGACGAGAAAACAATAACGGGACAGAAGAAGAGGAAGTACACAGGAAGTGAGCTTCTCTTTTCTTCCCTGTGCAGGGAAGCTGGAAAGGAAAGTCAGAAGCTCACAGATGTGATCAACAAAGGAACTTCTCAGTCAGAAAGATGCATTTCTACCGAACTTTATTTTCTAGACCTTTTTTGAAAGCGGCGATATGATCTCACCACTTCAAACGTCTGCGCAGTGGACTGGTAATGGCCGGACATTTTTAGAATCTGTCTAAGGCAGTAATGCGAGAGAGGAGGCTTTACAACCTTGACTCTGAACCTTTAAGACCCAGACGAGGACAGACGAATGTGAAGTATCCCTGTGGCTACGACTGTGCCAATTGTTGAATTGAGAATTAAATCGTGACCTAAAGAATCGTATCGTATCATTAAGGTTTTTCACAATAAATCAGTTTTTGTGATTAAAAACGGCGTGTTTTTATTTTTCTTTTGCTGTCATTTAAGCAGTAACTTGTGAATAATTCCTAAGATGTTGGCCCTGAAGTGAGTCACATAAACACTAAAATAGTTTATTTCAACTGAGATTGCAGACTCCTTTTTTAGTAGGCCCTTATCTGTGTTTTGATGTGGTGGTCTCCCCCCCCCCTCAGGGCTGGAGCTGTGTGACCCCCCTCATCGTCTCATGGTCACCATGGTCAGCGGATTCTTCGGGGTGTTTGCAGAGCTGCTATTACCGGGCTTTGCCGTCCTGTGCCGTGATTGGCCGGTTCTGCAGGCTGTGTTGACTCTGCCACTGCTGCTGCTGCTCTCCTACTGGTGGTGAGGCATCCACACAATACTGCTGCAGACTCAATGTGTTTACGGCACAACAATGAAATGGCTTTTTTTTTTTTTTTTAAATCTGTAAATATTTGCCACCCTTGTTTCCTGAAGTTTCTGTGAGAATATGTTTTAAATAATAATATTTAATATTAATAATAATAATATTTATACAAAGTGTGTTTTATTATTATTATTTTTAAGTTTGCTTAAATTAATTAGTCTCACTATAAACTGTATGATTTGACAATAACATTTAAAATAAACAACAACATTCATTAAAAATAAAACATTTTATACGCCACATTAGCTTTTAATGACAAGATTTAATCATCCAAATGCACCTCAATACTGAAAATGTCTGTCTGGGATAAAGACATTGGATGTCAAGATTCACATTTGTCCCCCATGTTGGTTCTAGCGTTGTAGAAGTGGCCCTCTTTGAACAAAAGTTCGGACCGATATCTTTGGTTTAATGATGAAAATACATTAAATTAATCTGGTAATTTCAATATTTGTCGTAGGCTGGACAGTGAATTCCCTTTGATTTACCAAATCAAGCCTGATTTTAACCTCCAGTGACAAACTGTTCTCCTCAGCCTCGCCTCGGTGTTTCCCGAGTCTCCTCGCTGGCAGATGTCTACGTCCCAGATCCCTCAAGCCAAGCAGAACCTGCAGAAATTCTCCAGCAGGAATGGCGTGTGTCTGCGCGATGAAATCTACCCGGGAGAGTCTCTGCTGACAGGTACATGCATCTTCAGCTCAACTTTCAGTGGCACGTAAGACAGTTAGCAGCTCACCGACGCTCATGATTCCCACTCCAGAGATCGACTCCGCCTACGGCGAGGAGAGTGAGCCAAGGTTCTACTCCGTCTTGGAGCTTCGTCGGACTCGTATCATCTGGAAGAACTGTCTCATCCTGAGCCTCACTCTGTGAGTTTAACTTGACGGTTCTTGGATTGACTGTGAAGCTGATTCATGCTCGTCCTTCCAGGTTCATCGGGACGGGGATCCAGTACTGCTTCACCAGGAACATGCACAGTTACTCCAAGAACTTCTACTTCAGCTACTTCATCAGAGCGATCACCGGAGCTTTAGCCTGCATCTTTATCTGCATCTCTGTGGATCACTTTGGTCGTCGGGGGATGCTTCTGCTTTTCGCCATCGTCACTGGTCTGTCGTCGCTGCTGCTGCTCGCGCTCACACCATGTAAGTCATAATGTGCACAGTTGGATATCTTTTGGATAAACATTTTCCAGCTTCTAAAAAACATTCTAAAAAATGAATTATAAACTTAAAATCGTTAATTTTTGTAAGAATATCAACAGTTCAACTAATATATCAATTCTATTTTTACTTGCTAAACTTGAACCAATTTTATGTTGTAGACCACGCTCAAAAGTCTGTCAAAATGTTGGTAAACTGTGAAGTCCCACAGCAAGGCACTGTCTTTGAGTATTACTCTGTTAGACTCCGTAGTATTACTCTGTGAGGCTCCGTAGAATTACTACATGAGGTTCCATAGTATTACTCTGTTAGACTCCTTAGTGTTACGCCGTGAGACTACGTAGTCCTCAGTGTTTCTCTGTGAGGTTCTGCATATTTCTCTGTTAGACTCTATAGTATTACTCTGTGAGTCTTTGAGTATTTCTCTGTTAAACTCTATAGTATTACTCCGTGGGGCTCCGTAGTATTACTCTGTTAGGCTACTTAGTGTTACTCTTTGAGGCCCTGCAGTATTACCTGGTGAGTCTCCATATAATTACTATATAAGGCTACGTAGTATTACCCTATTAGACTCCGTAGTATTACTCTGTGAGGCTCGGCAGTATTACACTGTGAGGTTCCGTAGAATTACTCTTTTAGAGCCTGTAGTATTACCTGGCGAGTCTCCATAGTATTACTATATAAGGCTATGTAGTATTACCCTATTAGACTCCGTAGTATTACTCTGTGAGGCTCGGCAGTATTACACTGTGAGGCTCCGTGGAATTACTCTTTTAGAGCCTGTAGTATTACCTGGTTAGTCTCCATAGTATTACTATATAAGGCTACGTAGTATCACCCTATTAGACTCCGTAGTATTACTCCGTGAGGCTCCGCAGTATTACACTGTGAAGCTCCATAGAATTACTCTTTTAGAGCCTGTAGTATTACCTGGCGAGTCTCCATAGTATTACTATATAAGGCTACGTAGTATTACCCTATTAGACTCCGTAGTATTACTCTGTGAGGCTCGGCAGTATTACACTGTGAGGTTCCGTAGAATTACTCTTTTAGAGCCTGTAGTATTACCTGGCGAGTCTCCATAGTATTACTATATAAGG
This sequence comes from Callionymus lyra, assembly GCF_982586985.1. Taxonomy (NCBI): domain Eukaryota; kingdom Metazoa; phylum Chordata; class Actinopteri; order Syngnathiformes; family Callionymidae; genus Callionymus; species Callionymus lyra. The sequence continues at coordinate 18,375,872 of NC_141823.1, forward strand.
CTATGTAGTATTACCCTATTAGACTCCGTAGTATTACTCTGTGAGGCTCGGCAGTATTACACTGTGAGGCTCCGTGGAATTACTCTTTTAGAGCCTGTAGTATTACCTGGTTAGTCTCCATAGTATTACTATATAAGGCTACGTAGTATCACCCTATTAGACTCCGTAGTATTACTCCGTGAGGCTCCGCAGTATTACACTGTGAAGCTCCATAGAATTACTCTTTTAGAGCCTGTAGTATTACCTGGCGAGTCTCCATAGTATTACTATATAAGGCTACGTAGTATTACCCTATTAGACTCCGTAGTATTACTCCGTGAGGCTCCGCAGTATTACACTGTGAGGCTCCGTAGAATTACTCTTTTAGAGCCTGTAGTATTACCTGGCGAGTCTCCATAGTATTACTATATAAGGCTACGTAGTATTACCCTATTAGACTCCGTAGTATTACTCTGTGAGGCTCGGCAGTATTACACTGTGAGGCTCCGTAGAATTACTCTTTTAGAGCCTGTAGTATTACCTGGTGAGTCTCCATAGTATTACTATATAAGGCTACGTAGTATTACCCTATTAGACTCCGTAGTATTACTCCGTGAGGCTCCGCAGTATTACACTGTGAAGCTCCATAGAATTACTCTTTTAGAGCCTGTAGTATTACCTGACGAGTCTCCATAGTATTACTATATAAGGCTACGTAGTATTACCCTATTAGACTCCGTAGTATTACTCCGTGAGGCTACGCAGTATTACACTGTGAAGCTCCATAGAATTACTCTTTTAGAGCCTGTAGTATTACCTGATGAGTCTCCATAGTATTACTATATAAGGCTACGTAGTATTACCCTATTAGACTCCGTAGTATTACTCCGTGAGGCTCCGCAGTATTACACTGTGAGGCTCTGAAGTATTACTCTTTTAGAGCCTGTAGTATTACTATGCAATGCTCAATCATATTCTTCTGCCAGGCACACAATTAAAATATTTTTTTAAATCGCCTTTTAACTAAAATAAAAAAAGTATTTCCTGACCAACTTTCTCACTTGGGTTACTCTTCCCAACTTGTTTTCCAATATATTGTCTCACTCCTCCTCAGTGAACCCATCACTGCTGTAGCGTTCCTGAACCAGATTTTTACCAGTTCTCTTTGTTCAGATGTTTTTTTAATCTTCCAGCTAAAATAACGCTCTGAGGAATAACAGTCACTTTAAATGAGTTCTTCAATCCTGTAAGTCCTATAAGTCGGGACTGAACCGTCAACAGACGTTCATGACACCATGTTTTGTCCTTCCATGTGTACTCAGACCTGCGCGGGGGTCTGGTGTTGGTCTTCTCCATCGTGGGCCTGCTGTTCTCACAGGCTCTCGCCATGCTGAGCGTTCTCTTCGCCGGGGAGGTGATGCCGACCGTGGTGAGGTAAGATGGGAAACAAGTGAGCGAATCATACGAACGGATGCAGAGAATCTACTCTAGTGTTACATTAAACGATACTTATCGTCTATTCATAACTGAGTTCCTCTTCTCGTCCACTAGAGGGGGCTGCCTCGGTCTGGTCCTGGCCGCCGGCTGCGTCGGCATGGCGGCCTCGTCCCTCATGGAGCTCCAGAACAACGGAGGTTACTTCCTGCATCACGTGATCTTCGCCTCCTTCGCGGTCCTGTCCGTGCTGTGCATCATGCTGCTGCCGGAGAGCAAACGCAAGCCGCTGCCCGACACGCTGAAGGAAGGCGAGAACCAGCGCCGGCCGCCGCTCTTCCTGTCGCCGCCGAACCGAGACCACCTGCCGCTGCTGCACACCAGTCAACCCCTGTCCGAGTACAACCCCGACAACTACTCCCGCCTGGTGTCGGCCACCAGGAGGATGCTGGGAAGAGATAATCTGCCGTACAGGATCTCCGTCCCGGCTCATCATCATCCCCCCCTGCTGTCGGAGAGCGAGACTCAAGGACCGGACGAGACTCTGAGAGACGTGGTTTCATAAAAAAGTATTCCTCCGTTGTTAAAGACTTGGATTGTCCTTCGTGAGGACGCAACAGGGAAGTTCCCCCGACTGTGTGGCGTTGACCTGTGTTGACCCCTGTCAGCTGCTGTCGTATCCATTTACCACTCGTGCTTCAGTGGCGTCGACTCAAAGACTTTGAACAAAAAAAATTCCTTAACTTCTTTGGATCTAATTTGATCTCGGCCTGTTGGACCACAGGGAGGAATTTCAGCTTCAGGCTCTATAACTGCTCTTCAGATATCAATGCAGTACTTACAAAGCCCACTAGAGGGAGAAAACACACCAAAGAGTTCTTTTTTCATTTTCCACTGATTGTAAAAAAAAAAAAAAACGTTGTTGTTCAAGTCGCAGATAAAGCGTCAGAAAAAAAAGGTGAATTTAGTTTGAACTTTAAGCGTTCTGTTACAAGAAAATAAATATTTTACGATGGGTAATGTGTGTTTGAAGTTTTTTTCAAATGATTCTCCTTAAAAATAAATAGACTGAATAACGTAAAAGGCCTCAAACTAAGCATTGAGAACTTGAACTTGTATATTTATTTGTGTTTCATTGGTGTTTATTTATTATAAAAATATAGATTAGTTCAAGCGGTTAGATGTAAGGTTAGGATGTTTTGGGAAGAATTGAATATATAAAGTTATAAAGTGTAAACAAAATCGAAAAAAAAAGAAAAAGTTAAAAACATTGTAAATAAAGTAAAGTATTTAAAATGTTAAATCATTAATTTATTATATAAAAATATAAATTTAGGGATACATTTATTTCACATTGAATCTCAATTTCAACTTTGTTTTTATATAAAATATTGATTGAATGAATAAATAGTACATAATTAAAACTTGAATTAATTTAAAGATATACAAGTTAAATACATATTTAAAAATATTGATTAGTTCTTATATTATTATATATTATATTAATATTTTTATAAACTGTTTAAATATTTTTGTATTATTTATTTTACATTTTCTTTACATTATAATTAATTGTTCAGTTAATTCATTTTATTTGTATGTTTATTTAAAATGTAACTTTCCGACTTTAACCCTAGAACGCACCTCAACCTTAACATTTTTCATTATTCTTTTTTAATTTCTTTTTTTTAGTTAACCATCTACTTTATATTTACAGCAATTATTTTTTTAATTCCTTTTTAATTTTATATTTATAGTTATTTTTCATAATATTTCTAAATGTTACCCCGGGTCTGAACCGAAACCTAACCAATACCCAAATCATAACCCAAAACTTAAAATACTTAACCTTAATGTATATATATATATTTAACTTTCTTTTAATTTGGCAAGATTTTTTTTCTTGTTTACAATAACATCGGGAATCCCAGAAGTCTCCGCCTACAAGGCTTTCGTTGTATAAACAAAGGGGCGTGATGGAGGAGGAGTGAAGCCATTATTACGTCATAATAGCTCTCGTAACCTCTCGTTCGCCACTATTTCAGACGGGGGAGAACTATCAATTTCTTTAGTCAAAATAAAAATCCCCGGCTTTAATAATTGATCTAAAACGTCAAGCTGACAGTTTTGGTTCCAAATATTCACTTCACAAAGATGTTGATGAATACATGACATTTTATTTGCTTCAAACATCCAAATCCAAATGGGTTGTTTTTCAGTGCAACAGCAGTTTTCCATAAATTAAAATACAATATAAAACATTTACGGATGAGTCATCATCTGATGTGTCCAGTCCGACCGTGCAACCAGCAACCTCAGCAGGTCTCCTGACGTCTGGATCAGCCTCTTCCCACTGAAGGACACAGAGATAGAGGTGAATAAAAATAGTTCACGATACTATGAGATCAAGGTGATTTGATCTCAGGGTCGACATGAGTTCTGGGTCATTGGTTAGTTATTGCGTTACCTTTGATAATCCAGACCGATCAGACTGACTGCATTCACCGCCAGGATCTGATCTCCGGGGAGAAGTTTCCCACAACGAGCTGCAGGTGAGTCTGGAATCACTGCCCGGACGATCATGCCTTTAACATTGACAGAAGTTTCCTGGAACATCCAGAAAACCCGCATCCAAGTTAACTCCTATACTGTGAAAGAGTGTTGAGTCCGGCTTACGCTTGTGTCGACCAGACTGAGACCAAGTCCTCTTCTGCCTCGTCGAAGCTCCAGGCTGAACAACTTGTCCTTGTTGCAGTGGAAAAGCTCTTCTTCCTCCTCTTCTTCTTCGATCAGATTTGACATTCCTCTCCTGGTGCCGCCGTTGACGTTCAACGCGGCGAGACATTCGGAGACCAACCCACCTAAGATTAACAACATCATTATAGGAAGAAACTAAAAGCCATGAAACGTGCAGAAGCTCTTTACCTTCTTCAAGTGTTTCATCTGCAGAACCCTGTGGAGACGAGTCGATGTCAAACTTTTCCCAAATATCTGCTGCTAGTTTGGGCCTCTCTGTGTGGGTTTCCAGGTCAAACTGAATGACCTCAGTTCTCTCCGTCTCTTTAGACTGTGGCTCCATGTTAGGTGCAGTGTTGGAGGCAAATTTCTGACAGTCTTGCAGACATTCAGTAGAAGTTTCCTAGATTAAAAACATGGAAGGTCTAGTTTTTAAAAAGTCCTGCTGAGCTTCAGTCAGGATACTGAGATATAAAACATCTCCACTGTCACAAAAAAGTGTAAACAAAATAGAGATCAAGTCATGTTTCTAAGAAAAAGACAAACAAACATTCGTTTCGCGGTTATGATTGAAGAAATCTCAACAATATTTGGCGCCACCTATCGCTTGTTCTTAAAAGTGCATTCATCCAGAAGTTTCTCTATTATGGATATATCTAGTGAACAACTCCCAAAGCGTTAAAATGCATTTTAAAGAATCAAAACCATTAATTGTAAATTTAATGAGAGAGTTCAAATAAGATAATGAAAGTCATTGTTAATGTAATATTAAGGCTATTTAAAAAAGAATGAGGACATTTTACCTGTGTCTATTTAGTTACTCATGGAATGTTATTATAGCATTCGATTTCCAAAAATGAAAATTAAGTTTAATACATTTAATCATTGAAATTGTGTGTTTATTCACATTTTGTTTACAATTTCCTTTTTATAAAAATATTTATTTATCCACATCATGCAGTGTTTACATATAAACCAGAGTTTACATGTTTTTTTCAAGGACATCAAATCTTTCAGGAGCCGAGGTCTCATACAGGAACTTTCTCAAGTCTAATAATCCGATTAATATTTTATCTTAAAAAAAATATATAGTGTCATTACTCTTTACCAACCTGTAGCTAGAGATAATAGATAAACTAATGATTTTATTTTTTAAAGTTAATAGCACTTCTAACTGACTGGTACATTAGCTGGATTACCTAGATGATATATTCTGAGGTGACAATATACAATCTCCGTACACTTTTTATATTTAAAAAAATCATCATGTTCACATTTGTCGAAGATGAACAAAAATAGAACTGTGATGTCAGATGAATGAGTGTTGTTATCCAAGATCATCTAAACCATAAACTGCTATAAGATTAAAAATGTGATCACTCGGACTATCTGTCTATTAATTTGAAGAATATCACGCAGCATGTAGTTGACCATAGTCACGTCGAACAAGACTAATGGATGAATATTAAAGTTGATTAGAAACAAAAACTACCTGCATTGACAAAACTGCGAGTGAATTTGAGTTGCTGAGGTTTTTTATAAACTCTTTCAGCAGATGAAGTTGTTCGGTGAGGCCAGAATCGGTGACCGTCCCTCGGAGACGAAAACCGTCTCCAACATCTGGAAGGACCAGCGGATGATGCTCATCGAAGTCTGCCAAGATGTCCGCTGAGAACAACACATTCACGTTGAATGACGGCAGAGAAAGAATGTTATGTACAGAGCTGTGAGGACCTCTCACCAGCATCGTGGGCTGCTGCTCGGTCCCCGACAGACGGGGACCAGATGTGTCTGCAAGGAGACGCTGGACTGTAAAAACTCAGCAGGTGGTGAAGTTGTGCCGGACTCAGACTGGGGTGTTCGCGTCGGAGGGTGGCCCAGGTGGTCTAGAAAAACACACACATGCACCCAAAGAATATGTATTAAATGTATCTTCAAAAAAATAGAAACAACTGTACTGTGTGCGAGGAGCCATTTGTTCAAGTATTTTCTGTCTCATTATAGAGTTTAAAAGGAACAAAATCCTACCGTTCAGGAACTTACAGTCAGAACTCCCTTCCTGTGTTTTTTAAATTATAGCCGCTCGAGGAACTTTAGTTGTCTGAGAGGTTTTTCTTTTACGTTACCTGCAGTAAATTCTTCCGAGGCGTCGCCAGTAGATTAATGGCAGTGGAGAACGTGAGCGTGTGTTCCAAGGCCACATCCCCGAGTCCAGCAGCGTGAGCCCAGTCCAGAACGAGGTCCATGTTCGCCCGCAGACACACACCTCTGGACCACTGATAGAAGCCCGGGTCTGAGCCTGAACATCAATCAACACAAGGTCACAGTTTACATTTATGCACATTACAACCTTCAACTCTGCATACATTAAAATAAAAAAAGCTGACCCAGCTCATGGTTTACTTGAAGTTGCCAAATCTGGATATTTCAATGCTGCACTGGTGAGGTTATGTTTCAGCCACAAATAATTGGTGGTGAGTATTATAAATGAACGAATACCACATCCTGTAATTGTTATCAAAGTTCACTATGAACCAGACGATTAGATTGTAGAATAATTGAGCTGCAAGACTATAGATTTTTTATCTGAAGCCTTTATATTGGAGTTGAAAGTCTTAAAGCCATCTATCATCGTTCATCAACGTGCGACTGAAGAGTGGACGAAGCTGTTATTAGTCACAGTTTGCTCTTAAGATGAACTCTGAATTAAATTAGTCCCAATGGTGGAGATGAGAGTTTCCTTGTAGCTACTAAAGAACTGGGCCCAGTTGTGGTTTAAAACAACTGACCACTTCTCACTCTTTGACCTGAACTAAATCTGTTTCTGGCTCTAGTCATGAGATTCTCAGATCCCCTATCATTACTGACAAGAAGCTTTGGAAAGTTTGAACTGAATGGACCCAAAAGTGAGTTTGACTTGAACTAATGCCTGACTTTGTGTGAACTGTGGAAAGAGTGGATTATTAAAACTATCTTGTTTTACCACATTAGAAGTAGAAAATGTAAGCTTTACTCAGTAAGTTTAGCATCAGACTTAATTTGTGTAGTTTTTTATCTAAACGGTTTAGAGAGGATTTTGACAGTGACCCTGTTTTTTCAAGTTTAATAAGATATGTTTGTTTAATAAAGTTTAAGCGGACCAGGGCGGCTTTTATCTATCACTGAACATTGTCAGCCAACAAGTCCAAGTTTTTTCTTTTTTTTTTCCAAATGGGGGAGGAAAGAACATTTTTTTTCATTCACTTATTATCCTGAACATTGACACACATATATACACATGTGGAAATCTTATTTTAATGGTTTGCTCCATTTATATGTTGCAGGAATTTGAAGTTTCTTTGTTTCTGTTCTGACCTGGGCGTGTTCCATAACAAGCCCACCGGATATGGTGGAGTATAGTTTGTCGTAGATGTAAAGCTACACATGTTCGTACCTCTCTCCATGAGGGAATTGAAAAGCGAGGCGTTGATGAAGTAGAAGAGGTACGCCATGAGCTGCGAGGACATCTCTGGGTGCAGCTGGCAGTCGGACAGTAGCCTCCCTGTCTCGCTCATGACAGCCACAAGTCTTTCTAGCTCATCGGGGGTTTTCAGACCACCGCTCGTCGACGAGCCTGAGCTCTCTCTGAACGGGTTGCAGTCCAACAGGCCCAGAAGAATGGGGTAGAGAGCCTAGTGAGATAAAAAAGATTGTGGTCACAGTTTGCTTAATTATCCTCCTTCTACTCTCTTACACCCTCCAACCATTTCGGAGGCCAGCCTGGTTGTGGATCCACATTCCTGGAAAACCGGAATATGGCTCATGTGGGCTTGGCAAAGTGCTGGAACAAGACTGCTGAGTGAGAATTTCTTCAGGAATCCACACGGCAAGGATCATCTTACAATTACTGTAAAGCGTTTAGCAGCCATAGGACGGCTGAGCGAGCGTACCACTCCCTAAACATGAGACCATGGAAAGAAGAGCTGTGAGAACCTCACGATCCACTTGGAAACATGTTACAAGCGGAGATTCATTCATTCAACTCTTGAACAATCTGGACTTGTACCAGGCATTCAAGGATCGGATTTTCTCACAGTGTGTGTGTCCTGCGCTGACTGCCCATTTGTGCGATGATTGTGATGAGCAAGTACACACAGTCTGACCACAAGCCTGGCAGAATGAGCCTCCATCACAATGCTCAAATAGCTGCTCACCAGTGGCGCCTTTGTGTTTCATTCCACAACTTTTAGACCCATATTGTGCGGATGAACAGGACACGATACCAACAAATTCAAAGCTTTAAATAGTTTTCACAATTTGCTCTGACGCTAAATCCCTCTTCAGTTTTAACCACAAACTAGGGAGTAAGATTTCAGAAAAAGGTCAAACTCTATAGGAAGGGGATGTTTATGGAGTCTCTGGTAACCCACTACTAAAAGTTTCATTAATCTATTCGAAGTCATCGAGGTCGGCTCAAACATCATGCCATTATGTCCCGTCTGGTCACCAACAAAGGAAGTTAATTCATGTTTCCTTGTGGTTCTTTTCTGGCTCTGGCTGGAACCCACACCCTCTAATGGAAATTTGTCTGAAATGTTCCAAGTACAGTTCTACTCTGGGTGGTTCCTTGGATTTCCTGACTTAAGCTGGAGACTGCAGATCGGAATATCAATAACTGGAAATGTTAAATGTCAACTGGACCAAAAGTTTGGTTTTCGCTCCGGTAAATAATGGCTTGTTTCTACCTATTGATCATTTATTCTTTTTAAATTATGAAAATATCCTGTTCAGAAAAGTCCAGGATGGTTTAACCGATAATATCTGAGACAAAGTGAGATTTCTTTTCACTTTTTTTTTTTATGGATCGAGATGTTTAAAAAGACTTGTTGTATAATGTTGTATAAAATGACCAAAAGACGACGCTCATCTTCCTGCTACTGTTTACTTTCCTTTTGTAGAATGATGGGTTTTTTAAATCCATTAGTTCTTCACAGCTCCTCATTTGAAGTGTCATTTGTGATGAAAGATCCTTGTGCATCACTTTCACTCACCTTCTCCCGTTCCTCACAAAGACCCCCACTGTCTGGCACCAGAGTCTGGTCTCTGAGCCCACAGTGTAGTCTGTCAGGAAACTGCCAGAGGAGTTTTCACTTTCCCCTCAAGTTATTTATTTAAAGCCACCCATGGAACCAACAATCACTGGCCCGATGAACCATGACACGGTGACCTAGTGACTTCTCTCCTGCTCTTCGGAGTTCCTTTTGTTTTATTTGGTTTTCAAATGTCATTTTTATACCCGGGCAATGCCAGGGATTTCAGCTAGTCCATATATATATATATATATATGTTCTCGAGCAATCATTCTCACCTTAGTGATATAGTAAACGCTCTGCTGGAAACAGAGCATGATGACTTCCTCCAGCACAGACATGGTCTCCTCACTGGCTGATTGAACCTGAGATAGATGAAGTTCTACAGCAGCTGGAAGACATGGAAATACAAGTTAAGACTAAAAAGTTGCCAACACGCTCATTTAAACTTCTATTTGTTTAGTGTTGGGATCCCTAAACTTTTTGCCACATAACTTTCACCTTCTCTGATGGGGGGCCGGGTTCAGTTTGTAACAGAAAAAGTGTGATGATCGCAGGAGTGTCTAAATGTGAAAATGTCTTGCTTTCCCGAACACACATTACCAAATAACCCTCTCTGGGCGCTTCACAGAAAAAAAGCAGGAAATAAAAAACAACATTTATGAAATAAATAATACTCAAATAACCCTCTCTTCACAAAAAAAAGTCCATTCACTTTTTGTTGTGTCGTGCACGATCTTAACCGGTGGCCCTACAATTTAAATATCTCTCAGACCAGCCTTTCTGACGACAAAAAAACATACAGTCTTAATACTTTTAAGTAACTATTTTAAGTTTTTAAAATATACATATAAATATAAAACTATAATTACCTGACGAAAAAAAAGGGTCGCCCAAGCTTCCTTGCTTCTCACTTGCCTCTACTTCCACACATTGTTGGTGGTTATTTGCTCTTAGTTGTATAATCTTCGGCAAATTGTTCTGGATGAACTGCAACAATTCCAAGCTGCTAGACAGCCATGTCACCAGGGGGCGTAGTCCTGAGATAAGTTCCTTCAGGTCCAAGGGAGGCGGTTGGTCAGTGTCAACACCCAAACTGCTGAGCAAAAAGAAGTGTTTTAGAAAGTGAACGGTGGGAGAAGAAGATCAAAGAAGGGTTAGCTCACACTTCAGGCTGAGCAGCTGCCAGTATCTTTGAGTAATTCTGAAAGGAGGACAGATCAGTCGGTTGAAGTTCTACGTTACATTTCACATCACACATTTCTAAAGCTTTCCATAAGGTAAATAAAAAACGAAAAAATAACCCACCAGATGCGTTTAGAGACACAATTAAAGTAGCACTGCTATTGACTATATTTGTTTCTGGCTCCCTCCACTGTTAAAACTTGGTAACTGAATTGTCATGAGATCATAATTGACTGCAATAGAAATGAATGCAACTGCAGCTCTGACTAACTGCCACAAAGTAGCACAGGTTTCTCACAGGGAAAGATGTGTACAGAAGCCCATTAGAGAGTTTGACCCAATAGGTCTTGGATGTTCAAAATGATATCAATAATCACTGAAAATGTTGAAAAGAAAAAGGTACAAATGTTACATAGTGCTGCTTTAAACGCATAAAGAACACATGTATTCAACTGATGATGGCTTTTTTCCCCAAACACTTGTCCAGATGTTTGTACGTTCATTTAAATTGTAGATGTTTACATTGATACTTTTGAAATAAATTCAACACAAAAGTCATGTTTCCCATGTGACTTGAAGGTTGGGTTTCAAATGGCTTCTCCAAAGCAGATGTTTCTCATGAACACAGACAATTAGACGACTCCTTGAATCACAGTTCTTACGTCTTTTTCTTCTCGTTTTGCTATTGATGGCAGATGTTTCTACTAAATAAGTCAGTTTTGCAGAGTTATGTTCTGAAAATCATTCCATTTTGGAACGGTTATGTCTTTCAAAATGATGCCACCAAATCTTTCCATTGCTTTCCCAGTAAAAATCTTTTTGATCATCCATCGCTTATTGTTCATTTATTTTTAATCTAATATGTGGCAGATTTTAGTGAGAATTAAATGTGGTTATGGGATCAAAAGTACTTTTTTTTTAGCCACAGATTTGGTCTAACTGGAAAAATAGATGATTAATACTGGAACATATGTGCTCAGTGGGACTTCTGTTCCAGCAACTCACCCACACAGAGCTCTGGACTGTACTTGCAGTGAGGAGAAGGAGTCTCCTCAGGTCTGAAGTCTGAAGGCTGGATGAGGAGCACTGAAGACACACACACAGCAGGAAGGCGGCGGACAACGGTGGTCTCTCCTCTGTTACGCGGCCCCCCATTGCGGCTATCTCGCAGATGATTCTAGCTTCATCTTCAGTCTGGTAGCTCACTGTGAAGAAGTGTCCCTCTGGCGAGCTGAGGAAGGGAGGGGAGTTGATCCAGCACAAGCTGGGAGTGATTTTCTCCTTTCTTTCAGTCACAGAGTTTGTGTGCCACATTAATCCAGGAGACACACTCGAGTGAACTCCAGCACTTGTTGCTTCCTTCGTTTATAATAAAAGAGATGATTAGAAAATTTAAAAACTCAGCTTGATCCTTAAAGTTTCCATTACCTTGGTATTGAAATGATGCTTGAAAAGAAACAGGTAGTTGTGGCCAAGTCCGATGACATCCCCCGGCACCAGTTGCACTTCCTCTCTCACAACCTCACCGTTCCTCATGACCGCGGCGCCCTGACAGGGGCGAAGGAGAACGGGACCGGAGTCGCTGCTGTGATGGAGACAGCAGTGTTTGGGCAGGATGTCGGGCGACGCAAGGATGATGTCAGGCTTCGATTTGTTCCCGGTGTCCTCCCAGCTTCCAATAAGAATGCTGCGGTTTGTTAGCAGGTACATGACAAAGTCCTGCAAAGAGGTATAAGTATCCATTTTGTCATATAATTCTATACTGATACATATCACTAAATATGGTTTATCTTAAGACCATAAACACTTGAATAATGTCTGAATTCCAGAAAACAATAATGACGTTTCAACATGCATTTGACACGTGCAACTTCATGTCTTTAGAAGATCATCATCAACATATTCCAAATAGTTTGCTTCGACAATAGCCTTGTTTTTTATTATAGTCTGCAAAATAGTTTACTTTGTTTAAATTGTTAAGCCTGCATGATGTAGTTGTTGTTTGGTTCTTTAAAGAAGAGAACCTCACAACATACTTTCTGTGATGAGTTTCTCACACGGTCTCTGGAAATAATTTGAACAGTGCTAGACCCGCCCAATCATCCTCATGTCGGTCGAAGACAGCACTTGCATTCATTTCCATAATGTAGAAAATACTGAGAGTCTTTTTGACATTTCCAGGAGGTAAACTCGTGAAACTGACCCAACAACTGATCTGATCCAGCCTTACACCCCAGCTCGGGCTCTGAGGTCTGTGGTTCAGAATCTGTTGCTCCTAAGCTTTGGAACGATCTTCCTCTCCCTCTATCTTAAGACCTTTTTATTTGAGCAGGCTTTTTCTTAATTTTCTTGGGGTGGCTGTGTTTGTCACTGTGTTGTTTTCGCCTTTTAAAGTTTTTGAATGTATATATTTTAAATTTAACTGTGTTCTGTTGTTTAAAGGCTTCGTGACCCTGGTCTGTGAAAGGCACTGCACAAATTAAAAAGACTTACCTACTTACTTTGTCCAGTTTTATAAAAACCTGGTTCTGGAGTTTTCAAAAAATTGCAATTGCACTTTTTTAACACTGAGGGAATCATCAACAATAAGTTCAAGCTTTGGTTTTGACACCTTCATTTGGTGAATTTGTTGTGTTTAGTCTTTTTGTGTGAATCCAGTAGCTCTAAAAAGCTTCATTGAATGATGACATACAATTAAATTTTAGAGAAAAATGTTTCTAGGTGTATAAGTAGAGCAGACTACAGACCTCACAGTGAAGGTTTGAGACGGGGGGTCATGTTGAAGAGAATACATATCACCGGCGGGGAAGAATGAATACTTGGCTGAATTCATGCTTCTGTGGGCTGAAATGAGCCCAAACTTCCACATGCTTCAATTCAGTTCGGGGTCCACAGGACCCCCCTGTGTTTGCTTAGCTAACGCTTCTGATCGGGGACGGCAGAATAGCAATGAGGAGCATGAATGATGTACCTGTGCGAGGCTGAATCCCTGCAGCAGGAGGAGGTAAGGGCAATCGTGAGGAGGGTGAATGGAGAACTGTGTGTTGTTGTCATCGCTGCTCTCCGTCTCCTCCCTCTCCGACTCCTCTGCTTCCCTCTCGCCCGCCGACTCTGATGGACAGAGGGTCTCTGTTTTGTCCCGAAGCCCACTCTCTTCCTCTGGTGCAGATGTAAGCTCAGTGTAATCTTCTTTAAAGCCTTGTGTTGGACAAGTAGACTCCTGCTCTGGGGTGTCCTCCAGACAACGGATCGGCTCGTCTTTGCTTTGACCGACATGGGATAAATCCAACACACTTCTTTTCGTCCTCTCGTCCTTTGTGTCACATGCTGTCTTCTCCATGAGGGTGGACTTGACTCTGGAGTGGCTCTTTTGCAGCCTGCGAGCCTGAGCATTGATTCCTACAGGAATAAAATAACTATATTAAGAATACATAATGCAATAATGATGTTTAATAAATCTTTTTGACACTTGACAATGACAATGGCAGCAGCACCATGTTGTAAATATAAACAATATTTAACTATTAAACCTGTCATTGTCAAGTAGTTTTCACCAACCTTTCAAGTTAGCTTCAGAAGAGCATTTACCTGTTAGCAATTATTACATCAAAATAAAAACACTTTTACTACTTTAACAGCTGCAACTTTATTCTTAAATCTCCCAGGAAGCCCCCAAAAAATCAAGGTCATTCAATACCTGAAGTTAAATGAGAATATAATGTTAGTAATGTCTAAGTGAGGTTTTATTAACCAACTGAGGAGAATGTTGTCACTTTCAGAGCTGAACTTAAAAATGACTCCCAGGATGACACTATATTGTGAAATATCATTAGCCAGATTATGATGAAATATTCCGATTGCAGGCCCCAAAAAAGTGTTCCCATTTTAGTTTAGAAGCAAAAAGAAGATTAGTAGGTTATCAGAAATCACTTGAATGAAGATATAAATTGTGATTATCATAACAAAAAAACGGTTGAAAAACAGAGAGTCATGATGAGCTTAGATTAATGAAAATATTATCATGAATTATTATTAATAATTGTAATTATTATTGATAATCCACATGGAGGGGTTTATATATATTTATTTACTTTTACTTTATTTATTTATATCCAGGTATAAGTCCTGCCGCGCATTTATTTATCTTCATGTTTATTTGTATTCTGTCATGGTGACCATGTGACGCTTTTATTTTTTCTCTGTAACAGACGCAGGCAGGCGTGCATGGTTGGGGCTGATTGATTGGCAGGTTCCTCCCATTCATAAGGAGCATCTTTTTCCAGAAGGTTCCACCAAAGTATTACGTCTCCTGACAAAGCTTTGGCTCCCTCGCTTTTCAATGAAACACATGAAGCCTCCCGTCTGGGCGCCTGTTTTATGTTTCGGGTTTTTATCTTTCCTTTTCTTGACGTCTTTCCTTGGATTTTGAATTTTTGAGGATACTTTTTAGATTTTATGGACTGGATTACTGTGATTAAAAGATTTTTATCCAACCTAGAAATCTGACTTCTTCCGCACCTGGGTCTCTAGATTACAGCCCGTGAGATATTCAAGTTAAAGTATAATTTTAACCACACAATTATTTAACTTTAAAACAAGACTTGTCAGCAAGTGGCTAAATAAATCCACATAGATCATCTACGAAAATGACGCCGTATTTGGCTGTACAACCTAGTTTTGACTGTCCAACGCCCAAATAAAGTCCTGAAACAACTTTAAACCATTACAAATAACAGGAAGGATCCCAGGGATGGTCAGGAAGTTAGAGCATAAAAAAAAACATTTCTGAGCATCATCATTAGACTGGGAAGTCCAAATAATGGCTGGAATATTGATTCGGAAATATTATTGTTGACACTGATAACAAAAAAAGGGTTTTTGCAGCTGAGATGTTAAAACGTGTGTTTGCCACAGTCGACCTGAAGCAGCTGCACACATGCTGAGTCAGCCGAATGATAGTGGAAACCTCCGGAAGTACACATCCCTGGTCGTGCTAGAATATCAGTGGAAAGTTTAGAGTTGAGGAAAGATAAGGGGTTGTAGTGCGATATGTGTGTCTGCATGTGTGTGTGTGTGGGTTCAGGTTTCTTTATTAGTCCAGAAAAAAGGGCTTTTAACATTGTATATGTATAGAATTGACCAAGTTCAAACTGTACCGGCTGTGATGGTGTCTTTGTCTTTGGAGGCCTGCTCCTCCACCCAGCTTCTCTTCTGGATCTCAAACCTTCTTGCAAGACCCTCTCTCGGCTTCCACAGCGACTGTAGCAGGAGGGGCTTCTCATTATTGCCCACCGCTCTGAACCCTTCAGTCCTCCACTGTTGGTTGCTGAGCGAGCCGATGGTGTCACAAAGAACGTACGACTCCGACTCCTCCTTGGCCAGACCATACCTGAGCAAACGAGAAATGACCTTATATTAGCTTGAGAATATGGATGGATATGTCGAGATATCACCCAAACTTATCAAGATAAACTGTCTGATCTTACCTGTCCAGAGCTTCTTTGACCAGCTCTGCTGCACTGGAGTTGGTGCTGGCGAGGACGCTCTTGTAGTGGGCGCCTCTGCAGAGCTCACCTCCAAACACCTTCAGAATTCCAGGTGCCGTGATCTGGTTGGACAGCTCGCAGTGGTTGTCAGGTTCCAGATCATCTATCAGGGTGGCTGCATGATGCACACGTTTGACACATGTTGTTGTGGCAGACACACAAAGATCATGCATAACATTTATTCCTGTAGCACTCAATGTGTTGCTTAGCCAACCGTAAAATTAGAGTTTATCTGTGTGCTTTTATCTGGTGCATGAAAAATAAAATAAACTCAAATAAAACAGGTTTATTCTAAATGTGTACAAAACAGAATCCAATTAATTATTTTCAACAGTGAAACATGTTTTTTTGTTTTGTTCATGAAACATAATTCATTATTTTTACTAGTCTTACATTTTTGTTCATTTTACTTTAATCACTGTTTTTGGAAAATAATTTTTAAATAAGTAAGTCATTTTTATTTGTATATCGCTTTTCCAGACCAGGGTCACAAAGCGCTTAAACAATCAAAACAATATTCAATAAAGTATATATTTTAAAGGGCAAGATAACATAGTTCTTGATTTAAACTTGACTTCAGATAAACAAATACATATACACACAAAAGTGTAATTCAATATACGCCACATGTATAGGACGAAGATCATTGCATGCCATCACAGGGACTTACAGTTTCTCTTTTTATCCCAGTGGGACCACCTGGCACTTGGACCCAAAACCAAAGACCCTGAACTCGGGGCGGATGCAGGGAAGAAGACCCCCGACAGGCGGTTGGCATGACGATGGAGGCGGCTCTTCCTTGGCTGTCTGATGGACACATCTGCTTCAGCTGAAGGACCGGTCGATGAAGATGAGCTTGACATTCAAAAGGAAAAGAAGTGACAACGATGTGTGAAAAGCTGAAGCAGACCCACCAAAACACTCTATACTCTATACAAAAATGTGGGCAAAAAGTTGTTTAAACAACAAATTCACGTTATTTGAGCGAAAATGTGGAAAATTATTTAATTTTTTTTATGTTTTTGGGACATTTCGAAAAGGATTTGCAAAATTATATATAAGTGAATAGTTTGTTTGTTTTTTCACAAACCAGACTTCCAAACACTACTTGGGGAGATCTCCATTTAATTTGATTATATTTATAGATTTTCTCTTTTGTCAAGTTATTCCTCTTCTGTTGTAAACGTATCGTATTGACATTAAAAACACCAATAGTTAGTAATAGTAATAACCGACAATTAAAACAGTATGAGTTGAAAGTGAAACAGTTACTCACTGTAAGGAACCATCACTTCTTTTTCTGCCAAGATTGACGAAGCGCTTGCTTGGAAATGCTTTCGGAAATCGTGGCCCCTTTTTAGGGAGAGATCGCATCTCCTCCGAAGAAATCGCTCGATCCATTTTTCTGCGAGGGTTGTGTTCATGACACCGGGATATAAACGGTTTCTGTAGGCTTGGTTAAAAAAAAGAAGAAAAAAGTCACGTGGTGCCACTGCCTGTCCATCTAGCGGCAGATGTTTCCTGCGCGCGTCCAGCTGTTTGTCTCCGGCATCTGTGTTCTCTCGCTTTCTAATAGTTGTCATTGAATCTGTGCGTATTATATAAATAGGAACCATTTTAAAAATTAAATACAAATGCATCGCTGTCCAGATGTTTGCCCTTCAGAGCCTTCACACTTCAACGTGTGGTTTGAATTGTTGAAAAAAAAACAAAAAACAAAACAATAAGAATGTAAGAAAAGTAATGTGCAAGATATTATTTTAAAATAAAGCGGGGAGTTTGTTTTTTTTTCCTGATAAAAGCGAAAATATAAACAGCGAATCATTTGGAAAAATGCGCTGCTTTTTCAAAACCGAACAATGTCCCCCTCTACTGGTTAAAAATGTGTATTGAGTAATCCTCACTATAATCCCTGCTTAATCATATTTAATTACAAATAGAGTTGATTAAATTAGGCATTAGCTCAATATTTCTACATGGAAATGTATGACACATTTATTTTGTAGATTCTATATCAAGCATGTGTCTAAGGTTATCAGAGGTTAAGAATAACTGAAAATTTAAGTTAGACCAAGAAAATAACATGTTCTCTTCAGTAATGAGTGCTACTGTAGTGTTTACACTAGAGTTTCAAATGCATCTACATTATACAAGTGAAAGGCAGTATTAAAGTCATAAGTAATGCATGTGACTGAATGACAAACAAAACACACACTAAAAATGACATCATAACATATTGGACTGTTAAATATACTTGTTTACAGATACACCAATTTGAAAAATGTATTAAATCAAAAACATGTGTAAATAATTTGCGTTATTAGTTATGTTTAATCATATGTTCTTACTAAGGTTTTATAAGGTAGGAATTTATTTAGTTGCTACAGTCGCATAAGGGCCACGTTTACTGGCACTAGGAGCTGATGTTTTTATACTTATTTCATCGTCATGTTTGCTGGCTGCTGACATGTATTCGTGTTAAATGTCAGAATGTACTGTGATTATTAATTTATGAATGTCATTTTAGATATAGTGACGACTCTTTAAAATTACTTTGATATATTTGACTATATTTTACACTGATGTCCTCTCCACTACACACAAAATACCTCTGGACGGTTGAATTCTTAACTCACTGTTTCTTGAATTAATTTAAGGTAACGTTTCTCTTAGTAACGCTTAAACTTTCCTTAAATATAAACTTTGTAACCTCCAAACTTATACTGTCAGCTTGTTTCCATAGTGTAGTGGTTATCACGTTTGCCTCACACGTAAAAGGTCCCCAGTTCAAAACGGGGTGGAAACATCTTTTTAACACTGGTCCATGAAGGGCTCGAGGTGTTACGCTTCATCTTAGTAACACTTATACTTTCCTTAAAGATAAACTTTGTAACCTCCAAACTTCTACTGTCAGCTTGTTTCCATAGTGTAGTGGTTATCACGTTTGCCTTACATGCAAAAGGTCCCCCGTTGGAAACTGGGTGGAAACATCTTTTTAACTCTGGTCCACGAAGGGCTCGAGGTGTTACACTTCATCTTGGTAACACTTGTACTTTCCTTGAAGATGAAGTTTGTAACCTCCAATTTGTTACTGTCAGTTTGTTTCCATAGTGTAGTGGTTATCACGTTTGCCTAACACGCAAAAGGTCCCCAGTTCGAAACTGGGTGGAAACATCTTTTTAACACTGGTCCACGAAGGGCTCGAGGTGTTACACTTCATCTTGGTAACACTTTTACTTTCCTTGAAGATAAAGTTTGTAACCTCCAATTTATTACTGTCAGTATGTTTCCATAGTGTAGTGGTTATCACGTTTGCCTAACACGCAAAAGGTCCCCAGTTGGAAACTGGGTGGAAACATCTTTTTAACACTGGACCACGAAGGGCTCAAGGTGTTACGCTTCATCTTAGTAACACTTATACTTTCCTTAAAGATAAAGTTTTTAACCTCCAATCTCTTAGTATCAGCTTGTTTCCATAGTGTAGTGGTTATCACGTTTGCCTCACACGCAAAAGGTCCCCAGTTCGAAACTGGGTGGAAACATCTTTTTAACACTGGTCCACGAAGGGCTCGAGGTGTTACACTTCATCTTGGTAACACTTGTACTTTCCTTGAAGATGAAGTTTGTAACCTCCAATTTGTTACTGTCAGTTTGTTTCCATAGTGTAGTGCTTATCACGTTTGCCTAACATGCAAAAGGTCCCCAGTTCGAAACTGGGTGGAAACATCGTTTTAACACTGGTCCATGAAGGGCTCGAGGTGTTACGCTTCATCTTAGTAACATGATACTTTCCTTAAAGATAAAGTTTGTAACCTCCAATCTCTTCCTCTCAGCTTGTTTCCATAGTGTAGTGGTTATCACATTTGCCTCACACGCAAAAGGTTTCCCAGTTCAAAACTGGGTGGAAACATCTTTTTAACATTGGACCACGAAGGGCTCAAAGTGTTACGCTTCATCTTGGTAACACTTATCCTTTCCTTAAAGATAAAGTTTGTAACCTCCAATTTGTTACTGTCAGTTTGTTTCCATAGTGTAGTGGTTATCACGTTTGCCTAACACGCAAAAGGTCCCCAGTTCGAAACTGGGTGGAAACATCTTTTTTAACTCTGGTCCACGATGGGCTCAAGGTGTTACGCTTCATCTTAGTAACACTTGTACTTTCCTTAAAGATAAAGTTTTTAACCTCCAATCTCCTACTATCAGCTTGTTTCCATAGTGTAGTGGTTATCACGTTTGCCTCACACGCAAAAGGTCCCCAGTTCGAAACTGGGTGGAAACATCTTTTTAACACTGGTCCACGAAGGGCTCGAGGTGTTACACTTCATCTTGGTAACACTTTTACTTTCCTTGAAGATAAAGTTTGTAACCTCCAATTTATTACTGTCAGTTTGTTTCCATAGTGTAGTGGTTATCACGTTTGCCTAACACGCAAAAGGTCCCCAGTTCGAGACTGGGTGGAAACATCTTTTTTAACTCTGGTCCACGATGGGCTCAAGGTGTTACGCTTCATCTTAGTAACACTTGTACTTTCCTTAAAGATAAAGTTGTTAACCTCCAATCTCTTCCTCTCAGCTTGTTTCCATAGTGTAGTGGTTATCACATTTGCCTCACACGCAAAAGGTTTCCCAGTTCAAAACTGGGTGGAAACATCTTTTTAACATTGGACCACGAAGGGCTCGAGGTGTTACGCTTCATCTTAGTAACACTTATACTTTCCTTAAAGATAAACTTTGTAACCTCCAAACTTCTACTGTCAGCTTGTTTCCATAGTGTAGTGGTTATCACGTTTGCCTAACACGCAAAAGGTCCCCAGTTCAAAACTGGGTGGAAACATCTTTTTAACACTGGACCACGAAGGGCTCAATGTGTTACGCTTCATCTTAGTAACACTTATACTTTCCTTAAAGATAAACTTTGTAACCTCCAAACTTCTACTGTCAGCTTGTTTCCATAGTGTAGTGGTTATCACATTTGCCTTACACGCAAAAGGTCCCCAGTTCGAAACTGGATGGAAACATCTTTTTAACACTGGACCACAAAGGGCTCAATGTGTTATGCTTCATCTTAGTAACACTTATACTTTCCTTAAAGATAAACTTTGTAACCTCCAAACTTCTACTGTCATCTTGTTTCCATAGTGTAGTGGTTATCACGTTTGCCTTACACGCAAAAGGTCCCCAGTTCGAAACTGGGTGGAAACATCTTTTTAACACTGGACCACGAAGGGCTCAAAGTGTTACGCTTCATCTTATTAACACTTATACTTTCCTTAAAGATAAAGTTTTTAACCTCCAATCTCTTACTATCAGCTTGTTTACATAGTGTAGTGGTTATCACGTTTGCCTCACACGCAAAAGGTCGCCAATTCGAAACTGGGTGGAAACATCTTTTTAACACTGGTCCATGAAGGGCTCGAGGTGTTACGCTTCATCTTGGTAACACTTATACTTTCCTTAAAGATAAAGTTTGTAACCTCCAATTTGCTACTGTCAGTTTGTTTCCATAGTGTAGTGGTTATCACGTTTGCCTAACACGCAAAAGGTCCCCAGTTCGAAACTGGGTGGAAACATCTTTTTAACACTGGACCACGAAGGGCTCAAGGTTTTTACGCTTCATCTTAGTAACACTTATACTTTCCTTAAAGATAAAGTTTTTAACCTCCAATCTCTTCCTCTCAGCTTGTTTCCATAGTGTAGTGGTTATCACATTTGCCTCACACGCAAAAGGTCCCCAGTTCGAGACTGGGTGGAAACATCTTTTTTAACTCTGGTCCACGATGGGCTCAAGGTGTTACGCTTCATCTTAGTAACACTTGTACTTTCCTTAAAGATAAAGTTGTTAACCTCCAATCTCTTCCTCTCAGCTTGTTTCCATAGTGTAGTGGTTATCACATTTGCCTCACACGCAAAAGGTCCCCAGTTCAAAACTGGGTGGAAACATCTTTTTAACATTGGACCACGAAGGGCTCGAAGTGTTACGCTTCATCTTAGTAACACTTATACTTTCCTTAAAGATAAAGTTTGTAACCTCCAATTTGCTACTGTCAGTTTGTTTCCATAGTGTAGTGGTTATCACGTTTGCCTCACACGCAAAAGGTCCCCAGTTCGAAACTGGGTGGAAACATCTTTTTAACACTGGACCACGAAGGGCTCAATGTGTTACGCTTCATCTTAGTAACACTTTTACTTTCCTTAAAGATAAAGTTTTTAACCTCCAATCTCTTACTATCAGCTTGTTTCCATAGTGTAGTGGTTATCACGTTTGCCTCACACGCAAAAGGTCCCCAGTTCGAAACTGGGTGGAAACATCTTTTTAACACTGGTCCACGAAGTGCTCGAGGTGTTACACTTCATCTTGGTAACACTTTTACTTTCCTTGAAGATAAAGTTTGTAACCTCCAATTTATTACTTTCAGTTTGTTTCCATAGTGTAGTGGTTATCACGTTTGCCTAACACGCAAAAGGTCCCCAGTTCGAAACTGGGTGGAAACATCTTTTTAACACTGGACCACGAAGGGCTCAAGGTTTTTACGCTTCATCTTAGTAACACTTATACTTTCCTTAAAGATAAAGTTTTTAACCTCCAATCTCTTACTATCAGCTTGTTTCCATAGTGTAGTGGTTATCACGTTTGCCTCACACGCAAAAGGTCCCCAGTTCGAAACTGGGTGGAAACATCTTTTTAACACTGGTCCACGAAGGGCTCGAGGTGTTACACTTCATCTTGGTAACACTTGTACTTTCCTTGAAGATGAAGTTTGTAACCTCCAATTTGTTACTGTCAGTTTGTTTCCATAGTGTAGTGGTTATTACGTTTCCCTAACACGCAAAAGGTCCCCAGTTCGAAACTGGGTGGAAACATCTTTTTAACACTGGTCCATGAAGGGCTCGAGGTGTTACGCTTCATCTTAGTAACACTTGTACTTTCCTTAAAGATAAAGTTGTTAACCTCCAATCTCTTCCTCTCAGCTTGTTTCCATAGTGTAGTGGTTATCACATTTGCCTCACACGCAAAAGGTCCCCAGTTCAAAACTGGGTGGAAACATCTTTTTAACATTGGACCACGAAGGGCTCAAAGTGTTACGCTTCATCTTAGTAACACTTATACTTTCCTTAAAGATAAAGTTTGCAACCTCCAATTTGTTACTGTCAGTTTGTTTCCATAGTGTAGTGGTTATCACGTTTGCCTAACACGCAAAAGGTCCCCAGTTCGAAACTGGGCGGAAACATCTTTTTAACACTGGACCACGAAGGGCTCAAGGTTTTACGCTTCATCTTAGTAACACTTGTACTTTCCTTAAAGATAAAGTTGTTAACCTCCAATCTCTTCCTCTCAGCTTGTTTCCATAGTGTAGTGGTTATCACGTTTGCCTCACACGCAAAAGGTTTCCCAGTTCAAAACTGGGTGGAAACATCTTTTTAACATTGGACCACGAAGGGCTCAAAGTGTTACGTTTCATCTTAGTAACACTTATACTTTCCTTAAAGATAAAGTTTGTAACCTCCAATTTCTTACTGTCAGTTTGTTTCCATAGAGTAGTGGTTATCACGTTTGCCTAACACGCAAAAGGTCCCCAGTTCGAGACTGGGTGGGAACATCTTTTTTAACTCTGGTCCACGATGGGCTCAAGGTGTTACGCTTCATCTTAGTAACACTTGTACTTTCCTTAAAGATAAAGTTGTTAACCTCCAATCTCTTCCTCTCAGCTTGTTTCCATAGTGTAGTGGTTATCACATTTGCCTCACACGCAAAAGGTCCCCAGTTCGAAACTGGGTGGAAACATCTTTTTAACACTGGACCACGAAGGGCTCAATGTGTTACGCTTCATCTTAGTAACACTTATACTTTCCTTAAAGATAAAGTTTTTAACCTCCAATCTCTTACTATCAGCTTGTTTCCATAGTGTAGTGGTTATCACGTTTCCCTCACACGCAAAAGGTCCCCAGTTCGAAACTGGGTGGAAACATCTTTTTAACACTGGTCCACGAAGGTCTCGAGGTGTTACACTTCATCTTGGTAACACTTTTACTTTCCTTGAAGATAAAGTTTGTAACCTCCAATTTATTACTTTCAGTTTGTTTCCATAGTGTAGTGGTTATCACATTTGCCTCACACGCAAAAGGTCCCCAGTTCGAAACTGGGTGGAAACATCTTTTTAACACTGGTCCATGAAGGGCTCGAGGTGTTACGCTTCATCTTAGTAACACTTGTACTTTCCTTAAAGATAAACTTTGTAACCTGCAATCTCTTCCTATCAGCTTCTTTCCATAGTGTAGTGGTTATCACGTTTGCCTTACACGCAAAAGGTCCCCAGTTCGAAACTGGGTGGAAACATCTTTTTAACACTGGACCACGAAGGGCTCAAAGTGTTACGCTTCATCTTATTAACACTTATACTTTCCTTAAAGATGAACTTTGTAACCTCCAAACTTCTACTGTCAGCTTGTTTCCATAGTGTAGTGGTTATCACGTTTGCCTCACACGCAAAACGTCCCCAGTTCGAAACTGGGTCGAAACATCTTTTTAACACTGGACCACGAAGGGCTCAATGTGTTACGCTTCATCTTAATAACACTTATACTTTCCTTAAAGATAAACTTTGTAACCTCCAAACTTCTACTGTCAGCTTGTTTCCATAGTGTAGTGGTTATCACATTTGCCTTACATGCAAAAGGTCCCCAGTTCGAAACTGGGTGGAAACATCTTTTTAACACTGGACCACGAAGGGCTCAAGTTGTTACGCTTCATCCTAGTAACACTTATACTTTCCTTAAAGATAAAATTTTTAACCTCCAATCTCTTCCTATCAGCTTGTTTCCATAGTGTAGTGGTTATCACGTTTGCCTCACACGCAAAAGGTCCCCAGTTCGAAACTGGGTGGAAACATCTTTTTAACTCTGGTCCATGAAGGGCTCGAGGTGTTACGCTTCATCTTAGTAACACTTGTACTTTCCTTAAAGATAAAGTTGTTAACCTCCAATCTCTTCCTCTCAGCTTGTTTCCATAGTGTAGTGGTTATCACATTTGCCTCACACGCAAAAGGTCCCCAGTTCGAGACTGGGTGGAAACATCTTTTTTAACTCTGGTCCACGATGGGCTCAAGGTGTTACGCTTCATCTTAGTAACACTTGTACTTTCCTTAAAGATAAAGTTGTTAACCTCCAATCTCTTCCTCTCAGCTTGTTTCCATAGTGTAGTGGTTATCACATTTGCCTCACACGCAAAAGGTCCCCAGTTCGAGACTGGGTGGAAACATCTTTTTTAACTCTGGTCCACGATGGGCTCAAGGTGTTACGCTTCATCTTAGTAACACTTGTACTTTCCTTAAAGATAAAGTTGTTAACCTCCAATCTCTTCCTCTCAGCTTGTTTCCATAGTGTAGTGGTTATCACATTTGCCTCACACGCAAAAGGTCCCCAGTTCAAAACTGGGTGGAAACATCTTTTTAACATTGGACCACGAAGGGCTCAAAGTGTTACGCTTCATCTTAGTAACACTTATACTTTCCTTAAAGATAAAGTTTGCAACCTCCAATTTGTTACTGTCAGTTTGTTTCCATAGTGTAGTGGTTATCACGTTTGCCTAACACGCAAAAGGTCCCCAGTCTAAACTGGGCGGAAACATCTTTTTAACACTGGACCACGAAGGGCTCAAGGTTTTACGCTTCATCTTAGTAACACTTATACTTTCCTTAAAGATAAAGTTTGTAACCTCCAATCTCTTCCTCTCAGCTTGTTTCCATAGTGTAGTGGTTATCACGTTTGCCTCACACGCAAAAGGTTTCCCAGTTCAAAACTGGGTGGAAACATCTTTTTAACATTGGAACACGAAGGGCTCAAAGTGTTACGTTTCATCTTAGTAACACTTATACTTTCCTTAAAGATAAAGTTTGTAACCTCCAATTTCTTACTGTCAGTTTGTGTCCATAGTGTAGTGGTTATCACGTTTGCCTAACACGCAAAAGGTCCCCAGTTCGAGACTGGGTGGGAACATCTTTTTTAACTCTGGTCCACGATGGGCTCAAGGTGTTACGCTTCATCTTAGTAACACTTGTACTTTCCTTAAAGATAAAGTTGTTAACCTCCAATCTCTTCCTCTCAGCTTGTTTCCATAGTGTAGTGGTTATCACATTTGCCTCACACGCAAAAGGTCCCCAGTTCGAAACTGGGTGGAAACATCTTTTTAACACTGGACCACGAAGGGCTCAATGTGTTACGCTTCATCTTAGTAACACTTATACTTTCCTTAAAGATAAAGTTTTTAACCTCCAATCTCTTACTATCAGCTTGTTTCCATAGTGTAGTGGTTATCACGTTTGCCTCACACGCAAAAGGTCCCCAGTTCGAAACTGGGTGGAAACATCTTTTTAACACTGGTCCACGAAGGGCTCGAGGTGTTACGCTTCATCTTAGTAACACTTGTACTTTCCTTAAAGATAAAGTTTTTAACCTCCAATCTCCTACTATCAGCTTGTTTCCATAGTGTAGTGGTTATCACGTTTGCCTCACACGCAAAAGGTCCCCAGTTCGAAACTGGGTGGAAACATCTTTTTAACACTGGTCCACGAAGGGCTCGAGGTGTTACACTTCATCTTGGTAACACTTTTACTTTCCTTGAAGATAAAGTTTGTAACCTCCAATTTATTACTGTCAGTTTGTTTCCATAGTGTAGTGGTTATCACGTTTGCCTAACACGCAAAAGGTCCCCAGTTCGAGACTGGGTGGAAACATCTTTTTTAACTCTGGTCCACGATGGGCTCAAGGTGTTACGCTTCATCTTAGTAACACTTGTACTTTCCTTAAAGATAAAGTTGTTAACCTCCAATCTCTTCCTCTCAGCTTGTTTCCATAGTGTAGTGGTTATCACATTTGCCTCACACGCAAAAGGTTTCCCAGTTCAAAACTGGGTGGAAACATCTTTTTAACATTGGACCACGAAGGGCTCGAGGTGTTACGCTTCATCTTAGTAACACTTATACTTTCCTTAAAGATAAACTTTGTAACCTCCAAACTTCTACTGTCAGCTTGTTTCCATAGTGTAGTGGTTATCACGTTTGCCTAACACGCAAAAGGTCCCCAGTTCAAAACTGGGTGGAAACATCTTTTTAACACTGGACCACGAAGGGCTCAATGTGTTACGCTTCATCTTAGTAACACTTATACTTTCCTTAAAGATAAACTTTGTAACCTCCAAACTTCTACTGTCAGCTTGTTTCCATAGTGTAGTGGTTATCACATTTGCCTTACACGCAAAAGGTCCCCAGTTCGAAACTGGATGGAAACATCTTTTTAACACTGGACCACAAAGGGCTCAATGTGTTATGCTTCATCTTAGTAACACTTATACTTTCCTTAAAGATAAACTTTGTAACCTCCAAACTTCTACTGTCATCTTGTTTCCATAGTGTAGTGGTTATCACGTTTGCCTTACACGCAAAAGGTCCCCAGTTCGAAACTGGGTGGAAACATCTTTTTAACACTGGACCACGAAGGGCTCAAAGTGTTACGCTTCATCTTATTAACACTTATACTTTCCTTAAAGATAAAGTTTTTAACCTCCAATCTCTTACTATCAGCTTGTTTACATAGTGTAGTGGTTATCACGTTTGCCTCACACGCAAAAGGTCGCCAATTCGAAACTGGGTGGAAACATCTTTTTAACACTGGTCCATGAAGGGCTCGAGGTGTTACGCTTCATCTTGGTAACACTTATACTTTCCTTAAAGATAAAGTTTGTAACCTCCAATTTGCTACTGTCAGTTTGTTTCCATAGTGTAGTGGTTATCACGTTTGCCTAACACGCAAAAGGTCCCCAGTTCGAAACTGGGTGGAAACATCTTTTTAACACTGGACCACGAAGGGCTCAAGGTTTTTACGCTTCATCTTAGTAACACTTATACTTTCCTTAAAGATAAAGTTTTTAACCTCCAATCTCTTCCTCTCAGCTTGTTTCCATAGTGTAGTGGTTATCACATTTGCCTCACACGCAAAAGGTCCCCAGTTCGAGACTGGGTGGAAACATCTTTTTTAACTCTGGTCCACGATGGGCTCAAGGTGTTACGCTTCATCTTAGTAACACTTGTACTTTCCTTAAAGATAAAGTTGTTAACCTCCAATCTCTTCCTCTCAGCTTGTTTCCATAGTGTAGTGGTTATCACATTTGCCTCACACGCAAAAGGTCCCCAGTTCAAAACTGGGTGGAAACATCTTTTTAACATTGGACCACGAAGGGCTCGAAGTGTTACGCTTCATCTTAGTAACACTTATACTTTCCTTAAAGATAAAGTTTGTAACCTCCAATTTGCTACTGTCAGTTTGTTTCCATAGTGTAGTGGTTATCACGTTTGCCTCACACGCAAAAGGTCCCCAGTTCGAAACTGGGTGGAAACATCTTTTTAACACTGGACCACGAAGGGCTCAATGTGTTACGCTTCATCTTAGTAACACTTTTACTTTCCTTAAAGATAAAGTTTTTAACCTCCAATCTCTTACTATCAGCTTGTTTCCATAGTGTAGTGGTTATCACGTTTGCCTCACACGCAAAAGGTCCCCAGTTCGAAACTGGGTGGAAACATCTTTTTAACACTGGTCCACGAAGTGCTCGAGGTGTTACACTTCATCTTGGTAACACTTTTACTTTCCTTGAAGATAAAGTTTGTAACCTCCAATTTATTACTTTCAGTTTGTTTCCATAGTGTAGTGGTTATCACGTTTGCCTAACACGCAAAAGGTCCCCAGTTCGAAACTGGGTGGAAACATCTTTTTAACACTGGACCACGAAGGGCTCAAGGTTTTTACGCTTCATCTTAGTAACACTTATACTTTCCTTAAAGATAAAGTTTTTAACCTCCAATCTCTTACTATCAGCTTGTTTCCATAGTGTAGTGGTTATCACGTTTGCCTCACACGCAAAAGGTCCCCAGTTCGAAACTGGGTGGAAACATCTTTTTAACACTGGTCCACGAAGGGCTCGAGGTGTTACACTTCATCTTGGTAACACTTGTACTTTCCTTGAAGATGAAGTTTGTAACCTCCAATTTGTTACTGTCAGTTTGTTTCCATAGTGTAGTGGTTATTACGTTTCCCTAACACGCAAAAGGTCCCCAGTTCGAAACTGGGTGGAAACATCTTTTTAACACTGGTCCATGAAGGGCTCGAGGTGTTACGCTTCATCTTAGTAACACTTGTACTTTCCTTAAAGATAAAGTTGTTAACCTCCAATCTCTTCCTCTCAGCTTGTTTCCATAGTGTAGTGGTTATCACATTTGCCTCACACGCAAAAGGTCCCCAGTTCGAGACTGGGTGGAAACATCTTTTTTAACTCTGGTCCACGATGGGCTCAAGGTGTTACGCTTCATCTTAGTAACACTTGTACTTTCCTTAAAGATAAAGTTGTTAACCTCCAATCTCTTCCTCTCAGCTTGTTTCCATAGTGTAGTGGTTATCACATTTGCCTCACACGCAAAAGGTCCCCAGTTCAAAACTGGGTGGAAACATCTTTTTAACATTGGACCACGAAGGGCTCAAAGTGTTACGCTTCATCTTAGTAACACTTATACTTTCCTTAAAGATAAAGTTTGCAACCTCCAATTTGTTACTGTCAGTTTGTTTCCATAGTGTAGTGGTTATCACGTTTGCCTAACACGCAAAAGGTCCCCAGTTCGAAACTGGGCGGAAACATCTTTTTAACACTGGACCACGAAGGGCTCAAGGTTTTACGCTTCATCTTAGTAACACTTGTACTTTCCTTAAAGATAAAGTTGTTAACCTCCAATCTCTTCCTCTCAGCTTGTTTCCATAGTGTAGTGGTTATCACGTTTGCCTCACACGCAAAAGGTTTCCCAGTTCAAAACTGGGTGGAAACATCTTTTTAACATTGGACCACGAAGGGCTCAAAGTGTTACGTTTCATCTTAGTAACACTTATACTTTCCTTAAAGATAAAGTTTGTAACCTCCAATTTCTTACTGTCAGTTTGTTTCCATAGTGTAGTGGTTATCACGTTTGCCTAACACGCAAAAGGTCCCCAGTTCGAGACTGGGTGGGAACATCTTTTTTAACTCTGGTCCACGATGGGCTCAAGGTGTTACGCTTCATCTTAGTAACACTTGTACTTTCCTTAAAGATAAAGTTGTTAACCTCCAATCTCTTCCTCTCAGCTTGTTTCCATAGTGTAGTGGTTATCACATTTGCCTCACACGCAAAAGGTCCCCAGTTCGAAACTGGGTGGAAACATCTTTTTAACACTGGACCACGAAGGGCTCAATGTGTTACGCTTCATCTTAGTAACACTTATACTTTCCTTAAAGATAAAGTTTTTAACCTCCAATCTCTTACTATCAGCTTGTTTCCATAGTGTAGTGGTTATCACGTTTCCCTCACACGCAAAAGGTCCCCAGTTCGAAACTGGGTGGAAACATCTTTTTAACACTGGTCCACGAAGGTCTCGAGGTGTTACACTTCATCTTGGTAACACTTTTACTTTCCTTGAAGATAAAGTTTGTAACCTCCAATTTATTACTTTCAGTTTGTTTCCATAGTGTAGTGGTTATCACATTTGCCTCACACGCAAAAGGTCCCCAGTTCGAAACTGGGTGGAAACATCTTTTTAACACTGGTCCATGAAGGGCTCGAGGTGTTACGCTTCATCTTAGTAACACTTGTACTTTCCTTAAAGATAAACTTTGTAACCTGCAATCTCTTCCTATCAGCTTCTTTCCATAGTGTAGTGGTTATCACGTTTGCCTTACACGCAAAAGGTCCCCAGTTCGAAACTGGGTGGAAACATCTTTTTAACACTGGACCACGAAGGGCTCAAAGTGTTACGCTTCATCTTATTAACACTTATACTTTCCTTAAAGATGAACTTTGTAACCTCCAAACTTCTACTGTCAGCTTGTTTCCATAGTGTAGTGGTTATCACGTTTGCCTCACACGCAAAACGTCCCCAGTTCGAAACTGGGTCGAAACATCTTTTTAACACTGGACCACGAAGGGCTCAATGTGTTACGCTTCATCTTAATAACACTTATACTTTCCTTAAAGATAAACTTTGTAACCTCCAAACTTCTACTGTCAGCTTGTTTCCATAGTGTAGTGGTTATCACATTTGCCTTACATGCAAAAGGTCCCCAGTTCGAAACTGGGTGGAAACATCTTTTTAACACTGGACCACGAAGGGCTCAAGTTGTTACGCTTCATCCTAGTAACACTTATACTTTCCTTAAAGATAAAATTTTTAACCTCCAATCTCTTCCTATCAGCTTGTTTCCATAGTGTAGTGGTTATCACGTTTGCCTCACACGCAAAAGGTCCCCAGTTCGAAACTGGGTGGAAACATCTTTTTAACTCTGGTCCATGAAGGGCTCGAGGTGTTACGCTTCATCTTAGTAACACTTGTACTTTCCTTAAAGATAAAGTTGTTAACCTCCAATCTCTTCCTCTCAGCTTGTTTCCATAGTGTAGTGGTTATCACATTTGCCTCACACGCAAAAGGTCCCCAGTTCGAGACTGGGTGGAAACATCTTTTTTAACTCTGGTCCACGATGGGCTCAAGGTGTTACGCTTCATCTTAGTAACACTTGTACTTTCCTTAAAGATAAAGTTGTTAACCTCCAATCTCTTCCTCTCAGCTTGTTTCCATAGTGTAGTGGTTATCACATTTGCCTCACACGCAAAAGGTCCCCAGTTCGAGACTGGGTGGAAACATCTTTTTTAACTCTGGTCCACGATGGGCTCAAGGTGTTACGCTTCATCTTAGTAACACTTGTACTTTCCTTAAAGATAAAGTTGTTAACCTCCAATCTCTTCCTCTCAGCTTGTTTCCATAGTGTAGTGGTTATCACATTTGCCTCACACGCAAAAGGTCCCCAGTTCAAAACTGGGTGGAAACATCTTTTTAACATTGGACCACGAAGGGCTCAAAGTGTTACGCTTCATCTTAGTAACACTTATACTTTCCTTAAAGATAAAGTTTGCAACCTCCAATTTGTTACTGTCAGTTTGTTTCCATAGTGTAGTGGTTATCACGTTTGCCTAACACGCAAAAGGTCCCCAGTCTAAACTGGGCGGAAACATCTTTTTAACACTGGACCACGAAGGGCTCAAGGTTTTACGCTTCATCTTAGTAACACTTATACTTTCCTTAAAGATAAAGTTTGTAACCTCCAATCTCTTCCTCTCAGCTTGTTTCCATAGTGTAGTGGTTATCACGTTTGCCTCACACGCAAAAGGTTTCCCAGTTCAAAACTGGGTGGAAACATCTTTTTAACATTGGAACACGAAGGGCTCAAAGTGTTACGTTTCATCTTAGTAACACTTATACTTTCCTTAAAGATAAAGTTTGTAACCTCCAATTTCTTACTGTCAGTTTGTGTCCATAGTGTAGTGGTTATCACGTTTGCCTAACACGCAAAAGGTCCCCAGTTCGAGACTGGGTGGGAACATCTTTTTTAACTCTGGTCCACGATGGGCTCAAGGTGTTACGCTTCATCTTAGTAACACTTGTACTTTCCTTAAAGATAAAGTTGTTAACCTCCAATCTCTTCCTCTCAGCTTGTTTCCATAGTGTAGTGGTTATCACATTTGCCTCACACGCAAAAGGTCCCCAGTTCGAAACTGGGTGGAAACATCTTTTTAACACTGGACCACGAAGGGCTCAATGTGTTACGCTTCATCTTAGTAACACTTATACTTTCCTTAAAGATAAAGTTTTTAACCTCCAATCTCTTACTATCAGCTTGTTTCCATAGTGTAGTGGTTATCACGTTTGCCTCACACGCAAAAGGTCCCCAGTTCGAAACTGGGTGGAAACATCTTTTTAACACTGGTCCACGAAGGGCTCGAGGTGTTACGCTTCATCTTAGTAACACTTGTACTTTCCTTAAAGATAAAGTTTTTAACCTCCAATCTCCTACTATCAGCTTGTTTCCATAGTGTAGTGGTTATCACGTTTGCCTCACACGCAAAAGGTCCCCAGTTCGAAACTGGGTGGAAACATCTTTTTAACACTGGTCCACGAAGGGCTCGAGGTGTTACACTTCATCTTGGTAACACTTTTACTTTCCTTGAAGATAAAGTTTGTAACCTCCAATTTATTACTGTCAGTTTGTTTCCATAGTGTAGTGGTTATCACGTTTGCCTAACACGCAAAAGGTCCCCAGTTCGAGACTGGGTGGAAACATCTTTTTTAACTCTGGTCCACGATGGGCTCAAGGTGTTACGCTTCATCTTAGTAACACTTGTACTTTCCTTAAAGATAAAGTTGTTAACCTCCAATCTCTTCCTCTCAGCTTGTTTCCATAGTGTAGTGGTTATCACATTTGCCTCACACGCAAAAGGTTTCCCAGTTCAAAACTGGGTGGAAACATCTTTTTAACATTGGACCACGAAGGGCTCGAGGTGTTACGCTTCATCTTAGTAACACTTATACTTTCCTTAAAGATAAACTTTGTAACCTCCAAACTTCTACTGTCAGCTTGTTTCCATAGTGTAGTGGTTATCACGTTTGCCTAACACGCAAAAGGTCCCCAGTTCAAAACTGGGTGGAAACATCTTTTTAACACTGGACCACGAAGGGCTCAATGTGTTACGCTTCATCTTAGTAACACTTATACTTTCCTTAAAGATAAACTTTGTAACCTCCAAACTTCTACTGTCAGCTTGTTTCCATAGTGTAGTGGTTATCACATTTGCCTTACACGCAAAAGGTCCCCAGTTCGAAACTGGATGGAAACATCTTTTTAACACTGGACCACAAAGGGCTCAATGTGTTATGCTTCATCTTAGTAACACTTATACTTTCCTTAAAGATAAACTTTGTAACCTCCAAACTTCTACTGTCATCTTGTTTCCATAGTGTAGTGGTTATCACGTTTGCCTTACACGCAAAAGGTCCCCAGTTCGAAACTGGGTGGAAACATCTTTTTAACACTGGACCACGAAGGGCTCAAAGTGTTACGCTTCATCTTATTAACACTTATACTTTCCTTAAAGATAAAGTTTTTAACCTCCAATCTCTTACTATCAGCTTGTTTACATAGTGTAGTGGTTATCACGTTTGCCTCACACGCAAAAGGTCGCCAATTCGAAACTGGGTGGAAACATCTTTTTAACACTGGTCCATGAAGGGCTCGAGGTGTTACGCTTCATCTTGGTAACACTTATACTTTCCTTAAAGATAAAGTTTGTAACCTCCAATTTGCTACTGTCAGTTTGTTTCCATAGTGTAGTGGTTATCACGTTTGCCTAACACGCAAAAGGTCCCCAGTTCGAAACTGGGTGGAAACATCTTTTTAACACTGGACCACGAAGGGCTCAAGGTTTTTACGCTTCATCTTAGTAACACTTATACTTTCCTTAAAGATAAAGTTTTTAACCTCCAATCTCTTCCTCTCAGCTTGTTTCCATAGTGTAGTGGTTATCACATTTGCCTCACACGCAAAAGGTCCCCAGTTCGAGACTGGGTGGAAACATCTTTTTTAACTCTGGTCCACGATGGGCTCAAGGTGTTACGCTTCATCTTAGTAACACTTGTACTTTCCTTAAAGATAAAGTTGTTAACCTCCAATCTCTTCCTCTCAGCTTGTTTCCATAGTGTAGTGGTTATCACATTTGCCTCACACGCAAAAGGTCCCCAGTTCAAAACTGGGTGGAAACATCTTTTTAACATTGGACCACGAAGGGCTCGAAGTGTTACGCTTCATCTTAGTAACACTTATACTTTCCTTAAAGATAAAGTTTGTAACCTCCAATTTGCTACTGTCAGTTTGTTTCCATAGTGTAGTGGTTATCACGTTTGCCTCACACGCAAAAGGTCCCCAGTTCGAAACTGGGTGGAAACATCTTTTTAACACTGGACCACGAAGGGCTCAATGTGTTACGCTTCATCTTAGTAACACTTTTACTTTCCTTAAAGATAAAGTTTTTAACCTCCAATCTCTTACTATCAGCTTGTTTCCATAGTGTAGTGGTTATCACGTTTGCCTCACACGCAAAAGGTCCCCAGTTCGAAACTGGGTGGAAACATCTTTTTAACACTGGTCCACGAAGTGCTCGAGGTGTTACACTTCATCTTGGTAACACTTTTACTTTCCTTGAAGATAAAGTTTGTAACCTCCAATTTATTACTTTCAGTTTGTTTCCATAGTGTAGTGGTTATCACGTTTGCCTAACACGCAAAAGGTCCCCAGTTCGAAACTGGGTGGAAACATCTTTTTAACACTGGACCACGAAGGGCTCAAGGTTTTTACGCTTCATCTTAGTAACACTTATACTTTCCTTAAAGATAAAGTTTTTAACCTCCAATCTCTTACTATCAGCTTGTTTCCATAGTGTAGTGGTTATCACGTTTGCCTCACACGCAAAAGGTCCCCAGTTCGAAACTGGGTGGAAACATCTTTTTAACACTGGTCCACGAAGGGCTCGAGGTGTTACACTTCATCTTGGTAACACTTGTACTTTCCTTGAAGATGAAGTTTGTAACCTCCAATTTGTTACTGTCAGTTTGTTTCCATAGTGTAGTGGTTATTACGTTTCCCTAACACGCAAAAGGTCCCCAGTTCGAAACTGGGTGGAAACATCTTTTTAACACTGGTCCATGAAGGGCTCGAGGTGTTACGCTTCATCTTAGTAACACTTGTACTTTCCTTAAAGATAAAGTTGTTAACCTCCAATCTCTTCCTCTCAGCTTGTTTCCATAGTGTAGTGGTTATCACATTTGCCTCACACGCAAAAGGTCCCCAGTTCGAGACTGGGTGGAAACATCTTTTTTAACTCTGGTCCACGATGGGCTCAAGGTGTTACGCTTCATCTTAGTAACACTTGTACTTTCCTTAAAGATAAAGTTGTTAACCTCCAATCTCTTCCTCTCAGCTTGTTTCCATAGTGTAGTGGTTATCACATTTGCCTCACACGCAAAAGGTCCCCAGTTCAAAACTGGGTGGAAACATCTTTTTAACATTGGACCACGAAGGGCTCAAAGTGTTACGCTTCATCTTAGTAACACTTATACTTTCCTTAAAGATAAAGTTTGCAACCTCCAATTTGTTACTGTCAGTTTGTTTCCATAGTGTAGTGGTTATCACGTTTGCCTAACACGCAAAAGGTCCCCAGTTCGAAACTGGGCGGAAACATCTTTTTAACACTGGACCACGAAGGGCTCAAGGTTTTACGCTTCATCTTAGTAACACTTGTACTTTCCTTAAAGATAAAGTTGTTAACCTCCAATCTCTTCCTCTCAGCTTGTTTCCATAGTGTAGTGGTTATCACGTTTGCCTCACACGCAAAAGGTTTCCCAGTTCAAAACTGGGTGGAAACATCTTTTTAACATTGGACCACGAAGGGCTCAAAGTGTTACGTTTCATCTTAGTAACACTTATACTTTCCTTAAAGATAAAGTTTGTAACCTCCAATTTCTTACTGTCAGTTTGTTTCCATAGTGTAGTGGTTATCACGTTTGCCTAACACGCAAAAGGTCCCCAGTTCGAGACTGGGTGGGAACATCTTTTTTAACTCTGGTCCACGATGGGCTCAAGGTGTTACGCTTCATCTTAGTAACACTTGTACTTTCCTTAAAGATAAAGTTGTTAACCTCCAATCTCTTCCTCTCAGCTTGTTTCCATAGTGTAGTGGTTATCACATTTGCCTCACACGCAAAAGGTCCCCAGTTCGAAACTGGGTGGAAACATCTTTTTAACACTGGACCACGAAGGGCTCAATGTGTTACGCTTCATCTTAGTAACACTTATACTTTCCTTAAAGATAAAGTTTTTAACCTCCAATCTCTTACTATCAGCTTGTTTCCATAGTGTAGTGGTTATCACGTTTCCCTCACACGCAAAAGGTCCCCAGTTCGAAACTGGGTGGAAACATCTTTTTAACACTGGTCCACGAAGGTCTCGAGGTGTTACACTTCATCTTGGTAACACTTTTACTTTCCTTGAAGATAAAGTTTGTAACCTCCAATTTATTACTTTCAGTTTGTTTCCATAGTGTAGTGGTTATCACATTTGCCTCACACGCAAAAGGTCCCCAGTTCGAAACTGGGTGGAAACATCTTTTTAACACTGGTCCATGAAGGGCTCGAGGTGTTACGCTTCATCTTAGTAACACTTGTACTTTCCTTAAAGATAAACTTTGTAACCTGCAATCTCTTCCTATCAGCTTCTTTCCATAGTGTAGTGGTTATCACGTTTGCCTTACACGCAAAAGGTCCCCAGTTCGAAACTGGGTGGAAACATCTTTTTAACACTGGACCACGAAGGGCTCAAAGTGTTACGCTTCATCTTATTAACACTTATACTTTCCTTAAAGATGAACTTTGTAACCTCCAAACTTCTACTGTCAGCTTGTTTCCATAGTGTAGTGGTTATCACGTTTGCCTCACACGCAAAACGTCCCCAGTTCGAAACTGGGTCGAAACATCTTTTTAACACTGGACCACGAAGGGCTCAATGTGTTACGCTTCATCTTAATAACACTTATACTTTCCTTAAAGATAAACTTTGTAACCTCCAAACTTCTACTGTCAGCTTGTTTCCATAGTGTAGTGGTTATCACATTTGCCTTACATGCAAAAGGTCCCCAGTTCGAAACTGGGTGGAAACATCTTTTTAACACTGGACCACGAAGGGCTCAAGTTGTTACGCTTCATCCTAGTAACACTTATACTTTCCTTAAAGATAAAATTTTTAACCTCCAATCTCTTCCTATCAGCTTGTTTCCATAGTGTAGTGGTTATCACGTTTGCCTCACACGCAAAAGGTCCCCAGTTCGAAACTGGGTGGAAACATCTTTTTAACTCTGGTCCATGAAGGGCTCGAGGTGTTACGCTTCATCTTAGTAACACTTGTACTTTCCTTAAAGATAAAGTTGTTAACCTCCAATCTCTTCCTCTCAGCTTGTTTCCATAGTGTAGTGGTTATCACATTTGCCTCACACGCAAAAGGTCCCCAGTTCGAGACTGGGTGGAAACATCTTTTTTAACTCTGGTCCACGATGGGCTCAAGGTGTTACGCTTCATCTTAGTAACACTTGTACTTTCCTTAAAGATAAAGTTGTTAACCTCCAATCTCTTCCTCTCAGCTTGTTTCCATAGTGTAGTGGTTATCACATTTGCCTCACACGCAAAAGGTCCCCAGTTCGAGACTGGGTGGAAACATCTTTTTTAACTCTGGTCCACGATGGGCTCAAGGTGTTACGCTTCATCTTAGTAACACTTGTACTTTCCTTAAAGATAAAGTTGTTAACCTCCAATCTCTTCCTCTCAGCTTGTTTCCATAGTGTAGTGGTTATCACATTTGCCTCACACGCAAAAGGTCCCCAGTTCAAAACTGGGTGGAAACATCTTTTTAACATTGGACCACGAAGGGCTCAAAGTGTTACGCTTCATCTTAGTAACACTTATACTTTCCTTAAAGATAAAGTTTGCAACCTCCAATTTGTTACTGTCAGTTTGTTTCCATAGTGTAGTGGTTATCACGTTTGCCTAACACGCAAAAGGTCCCCAGTCTAAACTGGGCGGAAACATCTTTTTAACACTGGACCACGAAGGGCTCAAGGTTTTACGCTTCATCTTAGTAACACTTATACTTTCCTTAAAGATAAAGTTTGTAACCTCCAATCTCTTCCTCTCAGCTTGTTTCCATAGTGTAGTGGTTATCACGTTTGCCTCACACGCAAAAGGTTTCCCAGTTCAAAACTGGGTGGAAACATCTTTTTAACATTGGAACACGAAGGGCTCAAAGTGTTACGTTTCATCTTAGTAACACTTATACTTTCCTTAAAGATAAAGTTTGTAACCTCCAATTTCTTACTGTCAGTTTGTGTCCATAGTGTAGTGGTTATCACGTTTGCCTAACACGCAAAAGGTCCCCAGTTCGAG
The DNA here is from genome assembly GCF_982586985.1 of Callionymus lyra. Lineage (NCBI taxonomy): Eukaryota > Metazoa > Chordata > Actinopteri > Syngnathiformes > Callionymidae > Callionymus > Callionymus lyra. The sequence goes on from NC_141823.1 coordinate 18,414,701, forward strand.
ACTGGGTGGGAACATCTTTTTTAACTCTGGTCCACGATGGGCTCAAGGTGTTACGCTTCATCTTAGTAACACTTGTACTTTCCTTAAAGATAAAGTTGTTAACCTCCAATCTCTTCCTCTCAGCTTGTTTCCATAGTGTAGTGGTTATCACATTTGCCTCACACGCAAAAGGTCCCCAGTTCGAAACTGGGTGGAAACATCTTTTTAACACTGGACCACGAAGGGCTCAATGTGTTACGCTTCATCTTAGTAACACTTATACTTTCCTTAAAGATAAAGTTTTTAACCTCCAATCTCTTACTATCAGCTTGTTTCCATAGTGTAGTGGTTATCACGTTTGCCTCACACGCAAAAGGTCCCCAGTTCGAAACTGGGTGGAAACATCTTTTTAACACTGGTCCACGAAGGGCTCGAGGTGTTACACTTCATCTTGGTAACACTTTTACTTTCCTTGAAGATAAAGTTTGTAACCTCCAATTTATTACTTTCAGTTTGTTTCCATAGTGTAGTGGTTATCACATTTGCCTCACACGCAAAAGGTCCCCAGTTCGAAACTGGGTGGAAACATCTTTTTAACACTGGTCCATGAAGGGCTCGAGGTGTTACGCTTCATCTTAGTAACACTTGTACTTTCCTTAAAGATAAACTTTGTAACCTGCAATCTCTTCCTATCAGCTTCTTTCCATAGTGTAGTGGTTATCACGTTTGCCTTACACGCAAAAGGTCCCCAGTTCGAAACTGGGTGGAAACATCTTTTTAACACTGGACCACGAAGGGCTCAAAGTGTTACGCTTCATCTTATTAACACTTATACTTTCCTTAAAGATGAACTTTGTAACCTCCAAACTTCTACTGTCAGCTTGTTTCCATAGTGTAGTGGTTATCACGTTTGCCTCACACGCAAAACGTCCCCAGTTCGAAACTGGGTCGAAACATCTTTTTAACACTGGACCACGAAGGGCTCAATGTGTTACGCTTCATCTTAATAACACTTATACTTTCCTTAAAGATAAACTTTGTAACCTCCAAACTTCTACTGTCAGCTTGTTTCCATAGTGTAGTGGTTATCACATTTGCCTTACATGCAAAAGGTCCCCAGTTCGAAACTGGGTGGAAACATCTTTTTAACACTGGACCACGAAGGGCTCAAGTTGTTACGCTTCATCCTAGTAACACTTATACTTTCCTTAAAGATAAAATTTTTAACCTCCAATCTCTTCCTATCAGCTTGTTTCCATAGTGTAGTGGTTATCACGTTTGCCTCACACGCAAAAGGTCCCCAGTTCGAAACTGGGTGGAAACATCTTTTTAACTCTGGTCCATGAAGGGCTCGAGGTGTTACGCTTCATCTTGGTAACACTTATACTTTCCTTAAAGATAAAGTTTGTAACCTCCAATTTGCTACTGTCAGTTTGTTTCCATAGTGTAGTGGTTATCACGTTTGCCTAACACGCAAAAGGTCCCCAGTTCGAGACTGGGTGGAAACATCTTTTTTAACTCTGGTCCACGATGGGCTCAAGGTGTTACGCTTCATCTTAGTAACACTTGTACTTTCCTTAAAGATAAAGTTGTTCACCTCCAATCTCTTCCTCTCAGCTTGTTTCCATAGTGTAGTGGTTATCACATTTGCCTCACACGCAAAAGGTCCCCAGTTCAAAACTGGGTGGAAACATCTTTTTAACATTGGACCACGAAGGGCTCGAAGTGTTACGCTTCATCTTAGTAACATTTATACTTTCCTTAAAGATAAAGTTTGTAACCTCCAATTTGTTACTGTCAGTTTGTTTCCATAGTGTAGTGGTTATCACGTTTGCCTCACACGCAAAAGGTCCCCAGTTCGAAACTGGGTGGAAACATCTTTTTAACACTGGACCACGAAGGGCTCAATGTGTTACGCTTCATCTTAGTAACACTTCTACTTTCCTTAAAGATAAAGTTTTTAACCTCCAATCTCTTACTATCAGCTTGTTTCCATAGTGTAGTGGTTATCACGTTTGCCTCACACGCAAAAGGTCCCCAGTTCGAAACTGGGTGGAAACATCTTTTTAACACTGGTCCACGAAGTGCTCGAGGTGTTACACTTCATCTTGGTAACACTTTTACTTTCCTTGAAGATAAAGTTTGTAACCTCCAATTTATTACTTTCAGTCTGTTTCCATAGTGTAGTGGTTATCACGTTTGCCTCACACGCAAAAGGTCCCCAGTTCAAAACTGGGTGGAAACATCTTTTTAACATTGGACCACGAAGGGCTCGAAGTGTTACGCTTCATCTTAGTAACATTTATACTTTCCTTAAAGATAAAGTTTGTAACCTCCAATTTGTTACTGTCAGTTTGTTTCCATAGTGTAGTGGTTATCACGTTTGCCTCACACGCAAAAGGTCCCCAGTTCGAAACTGGGTGGAAACATCTTTTTAACACTGGACCACGAAGGGCTCAATGTGTTACGCTTCATCTTAGTAACACTTGTACTTTCCTTAAAGATAAAGTTGTTAACCTCCAATCTCTTCCTCTCAGCTTGTTTCCATAGTGTAGTGGTTATCACATTTGCCTCACACGCAAAAGGTCCCCAGTTCGAGACTGGGTGGAAACATCTTTTTTAACTCTGGTCCACGATGGGCTCAAGGTGTTACGCTTCATCTTAGTAACACTTGTACTTTCCTTAAAGATAAAGTTGTTAACCTCCAATCTCTTCCTCTCAGCTTGTTTCCATAGTGTAGTGGTTATCACATTTGCCTCACACGCAAAAGGTCCCCAGTTCGAAACTGGGTGGAAACATCTTTTTAACACTGGTCCACGAAGTGCTCGAGGTGTTACACTTCATCTTGGTAACACTTTTACTTTCCTTGAAGATAAAGTTTGTAACCTCCAATTTATTACTTTCAGTTTGTTTCCATAGTGTAGTGGTTATCACGTTTGCCTAACACGCAAAAGGTCCCCAGTTCGAAACTGGGTGGAAACATCTTTTTAACACTGGACCACGAAGGGCTCAAGGTTTTTACGCTTCATCTTAGTAACACTTATACTTTCCTTAAAGATAAAGTTTTTAACCTCCAATCTCTTACTATCAGCTTGTTTCCATAGTGTAGTGGTTATCACGTTTGCCTCACACGCAAAAGGTCCCCAGTTCGAAACTGGGTGGAAACATCTTTTTAACACTGGTCCATGAAGGGCTCGAGGTGTTACGCTTCATCTTAGTAACACTTGTACTTTCCTTAAAGATAAACTTTGTAACCTGCAAACTCTTCCTATCAGCTTGTTTCCATAGTGTAGTGGTTATCACGTTTGCCTAACACGCAAAAGGTCCCCAGTTCGAGACTGGGTGGGAACATCTTTTTTAACTCTGGTCCACGATGGGCTCAAGGTGTTACGCTTCATCTTAGTAACACTTGTACTTTCCTTAAAGATAAAGTTGTTAACCTCCAATCTCTTCCTCTCAGCTTGTTTCCATAGTGTAGTGGTTATCACATTTGCCTCACACGCAAAAGGTCCCCAGTTCGAAACTGGGTGGAAACATCTTTTTAACACTGGACCACGAAGGGCTCAATGTGTTACGCTTCACCTTAGTAACACTTATACTTTCCTTAAAGATAAAGTTTTTAACCTCCAATCTCTTACTATCAGCTTGTTTCCATAGTGTAGTGGTTATCACGTTTGCCTCACACGCAAAAGGTCCCCAGTTCGAAACTGGGTGGAAACATCTTTTTAACACTGGTCCACGAAGGTCTCGAGGTGTTACACTTCATCTTGGTAACACTTTTACTTTCCTTGAAGATAAAGTTTGTAACCTCCAATTTATTACTTTCAGTTTGTTTCCATAGTGTAGTGGTTATCACATTTGCCTCACACGCAAAAGGTCCCCAGTTCGAAACTGGGTGGAAACATCTTTTTAACACTGGTCCATGAAGGGCTCGAGGTGTTACGCTTCATCTTAGTAACACTTGTACTTTCCTTAAAGATAAACTTTGTAACCTGCAATCTCTTCCTATCAGCTTGTTTCCATAGTGTAGTGGTTATCACGTTTGCCTCACACGCAAAAGGTCCCCAGTTCGAAACTGGGTGGAAACATCATTTTAACACTGGACCACGAAGGGCTCAAAGTGTTACACTTCATCTTGGTAACACATGTACTGTCCTTGTAGATAAAGTTTGTAACCTCCAATTTGTTACTGTCAGTTTGTTTCCATAGTGTAGTGGTTATCACGTTTGCCTTACACGCAAAAGGTCCCCAGTTCGAAACTGGGTGGAAACATCTTTTTAACACTGGACCACGAAGGGCTCAAAGTGTTACGCTTCATCTTATTAACACTTATACTTTCCTTAAAGATAAACTTTGTAACCTCCAAACTTCTACTGTCAGCTTGTTTCCATAGTGTAGTGGTTATCACGTTTGCCTCACACGCAAAACGTCCCTGGGTCGAAACATCTTTTTAACACTGGACCACGAAGGGCTCAATGTGTTACGCTTCATCTTAGTAACACTTATACTTTCCTTAAAGATAAACTTTGTAACCTCCAAACTTCTACTGTCATCTTGTTACCATAGTGTAGTGGTTATCACGTTTGCCTTACATGCAAAAGGTCCCCAGTTCGAAACTGGGTGGAAACATCTTTTTAACACTGGACCACGAAGGGCTCAAGTTGTTACGCTTCATCCTAGTAACACTTATACTTTCCTTAAAGATAAAATTTTTAACCTCCAATCTCTTCCTATCAGCTTGTTTCCATAGTGTAGTGGTTATCACGTTTGCCTCACACGCAAAAGGTCCCCAGTTCGAAACTGGGTGGAAACATCTTTTTAACACGGGTCCATGAAGGGCTCGAGGTGTTACGCTTCATCTTGGTAACACTTATACTTTCCTTAAAGATAAAGTTTGTAACCTCCAATTCGCTACTGTCAGTTTGTTTCCATAGTGTAGTGGTTATCACGTTTGCCTCACACGCAAAAGGTCCCCAGTTCGAGACTGGGTGGAAACATCTTTTTTAACTCTGGTCCACGATGGGCTCAAGGTGTTACGCTTCATCTTAGTAACACTTGTACTTTCCTTAAAGATAAAGTTGTTAACCTCCAATCTCTTCCTCTCAGCTTGTTTCCATAGTGTAGTGGTTATCACATTTGCCTCACACGCAAAAGGTCCCCAGTTCAAAACTGGGTGGAAACATCTTTTTAACATTGGACCACGAAGGGCTCGAAGTGTTACGCTTCATCTTAGTAACACTTATACTTTCCTTAAAGATAAAGTTTGTAACCTCCAATTTATTACTTTCAGTTTGTTTCCATAGTGTAGTGGTTATCACGTTTGCCTAACACGCAAAAGGTCCCCAGTTCGAAACTGGGTGGAAACATCTTTTTAACACTGGTCCACGAAGGGCTCGAGGTGTTACACTTCATCTTGGTAACACTTGTACTTTCCTTGAAGATGAAGTTTGTAACCTCCAATTTGTTACTGTCAGTTTGTTTCCATAGTGTAGTGGTTATTACGTTTCCCTAACACGCAAAAGGTCCCCAGTTCGAAACTGGGTGGAAACATCTTTTTAACACTGGTCCATGAAGGGCTCGAGGTGTTACGCTTCATCTTAGTAACACTTGTACTTTCCTTAAAGATAAAGTTGTTAACCTCCAATCTCTTCCTCTCAGCTTGTTTCCATAGTGTAGTGGTTATCACATTTGCCTCACACGCAAAAGGTCCCCAGTTCAAAACTGGGTGGAAACATCTTTTTAACATTGGACCACGAAGGGCTCGAAGTGTTACGCTTCATCTTAGTAACATTTATACTTTCCTTAAAGATAAAGTTTGTAACCTCCAATTTGTTACTGTCAGTTTGTTTCCATAGTGTAGTGGTTATCACGTTTGCCTCACACGCAAAAGGTCCCCAGTTCGAAACTGGGTGGAAACATCTTTTTAACACTGGACCACGAAGGGCTCAATGTGTTACGCTTCATCTTAGTAACACTTATACTTTCCTTAAAGATAAAGTTTTTAACCTCCAATCTCTTACTATCAGCTTGTTTCCATAGTGTAGTGGTTATCACGTTTGCCTCACACGCAAAAGGTCCCCAGTTCGAAACTGGGTGGAAACATCTTTTTAACACTGGTCCACGAAGTGCTCGAGGTGTTACACTTCAGCTTGGTAACACTTTTACTTTCCTTGAAGATAAAGTTTGTAACCTCCAATTTATTACTTTCAGTTTGTTTCCATAGTGTAGTGGTTATCACGTTTGCCTAACACGCAAAAGGTCCCCAGTTCGAAACTGGGTGGAAACATCTTTTTAACACTGGACCACGAAGGGCTCAAGGTTTTTACGCTTCATCTTAGTAACACTTATACTTTCCTTAAAGATAAAGTTTTTAACCTCCAATCTCTTACTATCAGCTTGTTTCCATAGTGTAGTGGTTATCACGTTTGCCTCACACGCAAAAGGTCCCCAGTTCGAAACTGGGTGGAAACATCTTTTTAACACTGGTCCACGAAGGCCTCGAGGTGTTACACTTCATCTTGGTAACACTTGTACTTTCCTTGAAGATGAAGTTTGTAACCTCCAATTTGTTACTGTCAGTTTGTTTCCATAGTGTAGTGGTTATCACGTTTGCCTAACACGCAAAAGGTCCCCAGTTCGAAACTGGGTGGAAACATCTTTTTAACACTGGTCCATGAAGGGCTCGAGGTGTTACGCTTCATCTTAGTAACACTTGTACTTTCCTTAAAGATAAACTTTGTAACCTGCAATCTCTTCCTATCAGCTTGTTTCCATAGTGTAGTGGTTATCACGTTTGCCTCACACGCAAAAGGTCCCCAGTTCGAAACTGGGTGGAAACATCTTTTTAACACTGGACCACGAAGGGCTCAAAGTGTTACACTTCATCTTGGTAACACATGTACTTTCCTTGTAGATAAAGTTTGTAACCTCCAATTTGTTACTGTCAGTTTGTTTCCATAGTGTAGTGGTTATCACGTTTGCCTCACACGCAAAAGGTCCCCAGTTCGAAACTGGGTGGAAACTTCTTTTTAACACTGGTCCATGAAGGGCTCGAGGTGTTACGCTTCATCTTAGTAACACTTATACTTTCCTTAAAGATAAACTTTGTAACCTCCAAACTTCTACTGTCAGCTTGTTTCCATAGTGTAGTGGTTATCACATTTGCCTCACACGCAAAAGGTCCCCATTTCGAAACTGGGTGGAAACATCTTTTTAACACTGGACCACGAAGGGCTCAATGTGTTACGCTTCATCTTAGTAACACTTATACTTTCCTTAAAGATAAACTTTGTAACCTCCAAACTTCTACTGTCAGCTTGTTTCCATAGTGTAGTGGTTATCACGTTTGCCTTACACGCAAAAGGTCCCCAGTTCGAAACTGGGTGGAAACATCTTTTTAACACTGGACCACGAAGGGCTCAATGTGTTACGCTTCATCTTAGTAACACTTATACTTTCCTTAAAGATAAAATTTGTAAACTCCAAACTTCTACTGTCATCTTGTTTCCATAGTGTAGTGGTTATCACGTTTGCCTTACACGCAAAAGGTCCCCAGTTCGAAACTGGGTGGAAACATCTTTTTAACACTGGACCACGAAGGGCTCAAAGTGTTACGCTTCATCTTATTAACACTTATACTTTCCTTAAAGATAAAGTTTTTAACCTCCGATCTCTTACTATCAGCTTGTATAAAGCGCTTTGTGACCCTGGTCTCGAAAAGCGCTATATAAATAAATATTACTTACTTACTTACTTACTTACATAGTGTAGTGGTTATCACGTTTGCCTCACACGCAAAAGGTCGCCAATTCGAAACTGGGTGGAAACATCTTTTTAACACTATTCCATGAAGGGCTCGAGGTGTTACGCTTCATCTTAGTAACACTTGTACTTTCCTTAAAGATAAAGTTTTTAACCTCCAATCTCTTCCTATCAGCTTGTTTCCATAGTGTAGTGGTTATCACGTTTGCCTAACACGCAAAAGGTCCCCAGTTCCAGACTGGGTGGAAACATCTTTTTTAACTCTGGTCCACGATGGGCTCAAGGTGTTACGCTTCATCTTAGTAACACTTGTACTTTCCTTAAAGATAAAGTTGTTAACCTCCAATCTCTTCCTATCAGCTTGTTTCCATAGTGTAGTGGTTATCACGTTTGCCTAACACGCAAAAGGTCCCCAGTTCGAAACTGGGTGGAAGCATCTTTTTAACACTGGTCCATGAAGGGCTCGAGGTGTTACGCTTCATCTTGGTAACACTTATACTTTCCTTAAAGATAAAGTTTGTAACCTCCAATTTGCTACTGTCAGTTTGTTTCCAGAGTGTAGTGGTTATCACGTTTGCCTAACACGCAAAAGGTCCCCAGTTCGAAACTGGGTGGAAACATCTTTTTAACACTGGTCCATGAAGGGCTCGAGGTGTTACGCTTCATCTTAGTAACACTTAGGCTCGATTCCAATTCTCAATTTGACCACTACAACTACGCCCTACCACTAGGTTTGCGCGTGCCCGCGAAGTGTAGTGTAGTCCCAATTCTACTTTCGGCGTAGTGATAGTGTTCAAGGTAGTGCCAGGTCTCCCTACTAGAGGTAGTGATGTCGGAGGCACACTTCGCAACCGAGTGCTGACGGACTCGGAAGAATTGTGAGCAACACAGTACATAAATGTGAGTATTCTTGCTAGTGTTTCTTCATAAAATTCATGTGAAAGCATTGTTTTTGCTGATAGTCCATGTTGATAAAATATAAACACACAGTGAAGATGCTAACGTTAGCAATTGTTTGTTCATAAACTCTTGAGTATGCATCATTTCGACGATATTTCATGTTAATAAACTTTTAAGTTGATAACTTTTAACAGTGAAGACGTTAGTTGTTTGTGTATTTCATGTGAAAAGTATTATTTATTGCATATAAAAAACGATGTTTAATTCGACGCTAATTAAGCATTGTTTTCAACGATATTTCATGTTAAAAACGTTTAAGAGTAACAGTAAAGATGCTATTGTTTGTGTATTTAATGTGAAAAGTATTATTTCTTGCATATAAAAAACGATGTTTAATTCAACGCTAATTAAGCATTGTTTTCAATGACATTTCATGCTAATACACTTTTAAGAGTAACAGTTAAGATTGCTATTGTTTGTGTATTTACTGTGAAAAGTATTATTTCATGCATATAAAAAACGATGTTTAATTCAACGCTAATTAAGCATTGTTTTCAACGACATTTCATGCTAATACACTTTTAAGAGTAACAGTTAAGATGCTATTGTTTGTGTATTCACTGTAAAAAGTATTATTTCTTGCATATAAAAAACGATGTTTAATTCAACGCTACTTAAGCATTGTTTACAACGACATTTCATGTTAAAAAACTTTTAAGAGTAACAGTAAAGATGCTATTGTTTGTGTATTTAATGTGAAAAGTATTATTTCTTGCACTTAAAAAGGATGTTTAATTCTACGCTAATTAAGCATTGTTTTCAACGATATTTCATATCATATATTTAATAATGCATTTTTAAGAGAAACAGTGAAGATGCTATTGTTTGTGTATTTCTTTAAAGCAAAGTATTTTATGTAAATCATGTGTATTTGTGAAGACAACACTTGTTTTAACAGTTTACCACACATCACTCATAAAAGCAACACAATTGATAATTTCCAGATTATTTGAATGTCTGGATTATAATGTTATTGTTGCCATGTTCTCCAGGATGATGCAGAATGCCCCAAACCGGAACCAGCACGTCGGGAGCTCCGACACCCACCACTCGCCTCAGGTCCAGCAGGTCTGGATTCTGTCACCGGTCTCCCAGCTTCAAGGCCTGCAACACCAATACTTGAAGGAGGGAGCAAAGGAGGCATAAAGAGCAACAAAAAGATCTGTCTTGGGAAAATAAATACAAAATGTAGATGGACTTTCTTTTTTTGAGTATTTGTTTAAGCATTATTTAGTTTACGCACTATTTTTGTTTGGTTGTTGCACTTTATTTTGGTTCTGCATTTTAAATGTGTCAGATTGTTTGGTCAAATACAATATTTGTTTTTACAAGTTCTAGTGTTGTCATTCCTAAATACACATTTACATTCATACTGGTACAATAAATACAAATACAAATGTTAAATTATAAACATTTTAATAAAACAAACACATGGCGAAAATCCTGCTGTAGCTCAGTCTCCACGTTGAACCATAACAGTAGTAAGTTCAAGTTGAAGTTGTTTCTGCAGTTCACTGAGAGAGAACCAGTCTGAGGAGGAAAATTCACACACTATTAGAAATGAGCATCAAAAAGAATAGTTTGAGTAAAAGCTACTCAAAATAAGTTCAAATTACTTCAGGTTTATGTAAGCGACATGGTAAACATATTAACGATTGATAAACACAGCTACAATACACTCTAAACATAGTTTACAACTGTTCTGCTTCATTGGTGCTCCGCCCTCCAACGGCTTCGCTATGGGTTTACCCCGAGGCACCGCCTCGTCTCTGAGAAAGCTTAATGAACTCGCCACCCAGCAGGGGGCAGTACCTTCCTATAAAGGCGGGCAGCACCCGCCGCACTTTCTCCATTTTCAACTCAGCGAGAAAGCTCCTGGTTACAGCATGGCGGACGTAAGCATGAGCGTGGACGTAGACGTGTCTTTGTGTTTAACGTGTGACACCCCCCTGGGGAGGGGGGACACACATGTGCTCTGCTTCGTTTGTCTAGGCCCAGATCACGCGTTTGCGGATTGTGGGGCCTGCCGTATGCTTCCCGAGGAGGTCCGGAAGAGACGGGGAGCATACGAGGCCCGTCGGCGCACGCCGCGTCCTCCAGCCAGGTCGTGGGCCGACTACGACGAGGAGGACGACCGGCGGTGTTATGAGGCGGATCCGAGCACCCTGTTCGGTTCCGAGCCGGGGGACGTCGAAGCGGTCGGGGGAGCCGGGCCGGCTCCTCGCTACCCGCTTGACGCCCTGCCGCGCATATTCACCGCCGCGGCGAACCGCATGGAGGTCGAGCTCCCCCCCGTGCCTCCACTCGCGCCACCACCGTTTACATGCGGAGTGAAGGTCGGGCGGAACGAAGCGCGCAGGCCTGCTGTTCCGGGGGTTATTTGTCCTAAGCTGGACGAAATCTGGGGCTACGCGCGGCGAGGGTCTGCCTCTCCCATGGCTTCAGGGCCTCCCGTAGGATCCTACGGACCCTATTGCCGTGTGGACGGGGTGGACTGGCGGCGCGGTGTCCCGGAGCCCTCGGATACGGTACGTGCCGCCCTCGACCCGGCGGCTCGACTGTGGCCAGGCCGCCCTGTAGCTCTGCCTAGAGCTGAAGACAGGTTGACGGCAATGTTGTTCAACCGATCCTACAAGGGGGGGACGCAGGTGGTCTCCCTCGCGAACAACATGGCTCTCCTGTGCGGTGCGCTCAACAGGCTCACCGTGGACCGAGACGACCTTGGACCTTCGGAGTTGGAGGAAGTCAAGGACTCGGTGGCTGCGCTCCTCCGGATGTCGCAGGCGTACGCGATCCTGGGAGGGGGTCTACGCGACGCTGGACAGCTGGGCCACCGGCACCTGTGGCTAGACCTGGCCACAGCGCTGCCGGAGAGAGACCGGAGGCTCCTCCTGGACGGACCAATTACGGAGGACTCGCTGTTCGGTCCGGAGCTCCGGAACGTCGTGGCCCGGCAGGAGGCAGCGCAGCAGGAGTCGGCGCAGCTCCGCCATCACCTGCATGGGCGTGAGGACGAGGCGCGACGGGGGTCCGGCGCTCGGAGACGGAGAGCCCGTTCGTCGGCCCCATCAGCTGGTGCGGGGGGGAAGCGTCACCAGAGCCAGCCGCCCCAGCAGCACCAGCAGCAACGGCAACAGCCGCGGCAGGCGACGAGCGAGCGTCGCCGGGTTCCGCAGCAGGAGCCGGGGAGCCAGCAGCGGAGCCAGCAGCCGCAGTGGAGCCAGCGGAGGAGGGACCCGCAGCGGCGAGGACGCAGGGGCGTCGAGGCTTCGTCTCGGGGGAGCCCTCCTCCCCCTTACTCTTTCAAAGGGCTTTATGTAAATAAAAACAAAAGAACGTATGACGTTTCTGTGGTTCGTTATGAGAGAGATGTTGGTAGCGTGCATGTGTTTCCGCCTGTGAGTGTGACGTATTCACAGGCGTCATTAGAAACTTATGCCGCTAATGCTAAGCTAACATGCTCCGCCGGTCATAGACGGCGTGATTTTCCTCTCATAACACAGTCCGAAGGAGGTTTTAAACCCCTTCGTCCGGGTCATACCGAGACTGCAATAACGGAGTCTGTCCACACGAATGAGGGGCAGACTCCAACCACATGTGTTTTGTTTACAGACGAGCAGAGGTCCGCGAGACCGGCTGAATCAGCTGTGTTTACTTCCGCGTCGACCAGCGCTCGTGCCCGACAGAGCGTGACAGCTGATGAGGTGAGTGGAACTTGTCCGGACATGTCTATGTTAACCGGAGGTTGTTCCTTCCCCCACAGCGCTGTCTACAAACACTGGCACCGTGGAGGACGTCACGTTTGGCGGCGGAGAAGCGCCATGGAACTGACGCAACCTGGTGTTTTTATGTGCGAGTTTTTTCGCCGTTCTGAGACCAGGCGAGGGCGAGGAACTTCCGTCCCGTCTGGTCGATCAACTGGAGAGGTGCGTGGCGGTCGGATCTCACGAGTCACGAACAGGTCGGGACCGCCAGCGGGGCTGGAGAATGTACGGGACCGGGTGAGTGATGCGGTGCCGACGCGCGCGCGACCTAACTCACTTCAGCTCCGGGTTAATTCTCCAGCGCTTTCCTCCACATCGCGGGTTTTGTCAGCTCCGGTGACACTAAGAAGTGCTCAGGGAGTTGGGAAGACTTCCGGGGGGGGAAGGAAACACGCACGACGCGCATCTGAGGTGTCTCACGCGCACTTGCGCGCTTCTCCCACAGAGCCGGCTTTTATGTATGAGAGTGGGGGTTCTAGTGAATCCAACTCGAGTACATGCTCTGTGGATTCAAGAGATAGAGACGCGGCTTGTGTGATGCCCTTTCGTCTACGGCCCGTCCATGGGGGGCGGGCCGGAGGACTACCCAAGGTTCGCCAGGGCTGCGGTTCTGACAGAACATTATTCGGCTTGGAGTCGCCTGGTTTTACTTCTAGGACCCACTTGGCTGGGGGGAGTAATCAGGCGGGGCTATGCGCTACAGTTTGCCCGTCAACCCCCGCGTTTTTCAGGGATTCTCTGGACGTGTATGGTGGAGCAGGAGAAACTATCCTGTCTGAGAAAACGAGGTGTCTACTCTGCTGCAGAAGGAGGTCGTAGAACTGGTCCCTGCAGCCGAGATGATGTCAGGGTTTTACTCCCGGTACTTCCTCGTGGCGAAGAAGACCGGGGGTTGGAGGCCCATTCTGGAACTCAGCTATTTGAACAAGTTCATAGCTACCCGCCCGTTTCGCATGTTGACGGTCAAGAAACTGCTTTCAGGTGTATGTCCAGGAGATTGGATGACATCTATCGACCTGACCGACGCGTACTTTCACATACCGATAGTCAAGAGACATCGAAAGTACTTGCGTTTCGCCCTCGAGGGTCGGGTGTTTCAGTACACTCGACTTCCGTTCGGCTACTCTCTGGCACCCAGGACCTTCACCAAGTGTGTGGAAGCGGCAGTGGAGCCTTTGAGAGTGAGTGGGGTAAGGATCTTGACCTATCTGGACGACTGGTTGATCCTTGCCAGGTCAGAGGCAGAAAGTTACGCTCACACACAGAAGGTGTTGAGCCATATTGCCACCCTGGGGTTCACAGTGAACCTCAGCAAGAGCGCTCTGACTCCAGTTCAACAGTTAGTTTACCTGGGGGTACTGTTGAACTCGGAGGATACGCGCGCCTCCCGGACGTGCGTATCCAGCCCATTCTCCGACTGACAACACAGTTGCTGGAAGCTCGGTGTCACGTGACAACAGCAGGCACTGTTATGTCCCTCCTGGGGCTCATGGCGGCAGCCCACACGGTTGTTCGGCTGGGCTTGCTGCACATGAGGGAGCTTCAGAGATGGTTTGGTCGTCTCAAGCTAGACCTCAAGCGGGAAAGAGGTCGGAAAGTGCGCCTTCCCGCTCGGGTTTTGCAGGACATCCAGTTCTGGAACTCTCACGCCAACCTCAGGCGGAGAGTTCCATTGGGTTGCGTCCTTCGTTACACTCAAGTGTTCACAGACGCTTCCCTGACAGGTTGGGGAGGCACCTCAGGTCAGGCCTATGCCAGTGGGGTCTGGAGCAGTCCGGTGCTCAGACACATAAACTGGCTAGAGCTGAAGGCGATTCACAATGTCCTGCTTCACCTCTCTCCCCCCAGAGGTTCTCTCATTGGGTGAGATCGGCCATTATCCGTGCCTACCGAGCAGCGGGTGGATCCGCTCCTAGCGGTCTGAGGGCACATTCCACCCGTGGCGTGGCAGCCTCAGTGGCTCTTTTGCGGGGTGTGGCAGCAGAGGATATCTGCTCTGCTGCCTCTTGGGCGTCCACGTCTACCTTCGCTAAGGCCTATCTCCTCGACGTAACGGCGGGATCAGTAGCTCATACTGTCTTGAGCGCTGTTGTGCCCCCCTCAGGGCCCACGGCTCAAGTGGGATTGGACCCTGGGCCGGCGGGGCCCTAGTGATGCTGCTCCAGGAGCGGCGTCCAGCTGGGGGTACATTTATCCCGTCAGGCTTCGCCTTTTGGGTAAACCCATAGCGAAGCCGTTGGAGGGCGGAGCACCAATGAGGCAGAACCCCTGAGTTATCTATTATAACCTCAGGTTCTGCGAGTTGGTGCGAAGCCCTCCAACCTCGTCGCCCAGCGGCCGCCCTTCTCGCTGAGTTTTCAGTTGGAGAAAGTGCGGCGGGTGCTGCCCGCCTTTATAGGAAGGTACTGCCCCCTGCTGGGTGGCGAGTTCATTAAGCTTTCTCAGAGACGAGGCGGTGCCTCGGGGTAAACCCATAGCGAAGCCGTTGGAGGGCTTCGCACCAACTCGCAGAACCTGAGGTTATAATAGATAACTCAGGGGTTTTCATTCTTTTAGAAAAACAAAACAAACAGGTAAATGGAGGCTTATATTGACCATTGTTATCTTGTAAATGCGGTCTTAAAAATGCATACACATTAATTTACTTCACAATAAGCTCCAAACTTTCTCTACCGTTTGCATCGTTGTAGAAAACAACAACAAAGAAACATAAATAGATCGCTTATATCGACCATTGCTAGCACGTTTAGCATTCCGTTTACAATTGTGGTCGTAAAAAGTGCATAAACCTCAAAATACATCGATTAACACAATCACAATAAGCTCCAAACTTTAGGTCACTAACGTTTGCATTTTTTAGGAAACAACAACAACAAAGAAACACGTTAAAATAGATCGCTTGTATTGACCATTGCTAGCACGTATAGCATTCCGCTTACAATTGTGGTCGTAAAAAGTTCATAAACCTCAAAATACATCGAACAAAACAACCACAATAAGCTCCAAATGTACTTCAATACTGTTTGCATACTTTTAAAACAAAACAAAGAAACACATAAATCGCTGGTAGCGTTAGCGCGTATAAAACTTATTTTCAAGCAAAAACTTACCGTGAAATTGTCTAACAGCACTTGGATGTTTCGATGATATCTTCTTCTCCGGATAGGTCGGCGACTTGTTGTAGAAAGATGATATATAAAACGATATAACGCCAGGAGCAAAGCCAGTGCTGTTGTTGCAGCAGGTTCTGAGTCGCTTCTGCTGACGTCAGCGGCAACGATTGATGACGTAACATAGGGTATGCCGGGCCCAAATCTGAAGGGTGACGCGAAGGGCCTACCGGGTTGGCGAAGTGGTAGTGCTAGGGGTAGTGGTAGTGGTAGTGGTAGTGGTAGGGCTCAAACTGAGAATTGGAATCGGGCCTTATACTTTCCTTAAAGATAAAGTTTGTAACCTCCAATCTCTTCCTCTCAGCTTGTTTCCATAGTGTAGTGGTTATCACATTTGCCTCACACGCAAAAGGTTTCCCAGTTCAAAACTGGGTGGAAACATCTTTTTAACACTGGTCCATGAAGGGCTCGAGGTGTTACGCTTCATCTTAGTAACGCTTATACTTTCCTTAAAGATAAAGTTTGTAACCTCCAATTGCTTCAAATCAGCTTGTTTCCATAGTGTAGTGGTTATCACGTTTGCCTCACATGCAAAAGGTCCCCAGTTCGAAACTAGGTGGAAACATCTTTTTAACTCTGGTCCATGAAGGGCTCGAGGTGTTACGCTTCATCTTAGTAACACTTATACTTTCCTTAAAGATAAAGTTTCTAACCTCCAATCTCTTTCAATCAGCTGGTTTCCAAAGTGTAGTGGTTATCACGTTTGCCTCACACGCAAAAGGTCCCCAGTTCGAAACTGGGTGGAAACTTCTTTTTAACACTGGTCCATGAAGGGCTCGAGGTGTTACGCTTCATCTTAGTAACACTTATACTTTCCTTAAAGATAAAATTTTTAACCTCCAATCTCTTCCTATCAGCTTGTTTCCATAGTGTAGTGGTTATCACATTTGCCTCACACGCAAAAGGTCCCCAGTTCGAAACTGGGTGGAAACATCTTTTTAACACTGGACCACGAAGGGCTCAATGTGTTACGCTTCATCTTAGTAACACTTATACTTTCCTTAAAGATAAAATTTTTAACCTCCAATCTCTTCCTATCAGCTTGTTTCCATAGTGTAGTGGTTATCACGTTTGCCTAACACGCAAAAGGTCCCCAGTTCGAAACTGGGTGGAAACATCTTTTTAACACTGGTCCATGAAGGGCTCGAGGTGTTACGCTTCATCTTAGTAACGCTTATACTTTCCTTAAAGATAAAGTTTGTAACCTCCAATTTCTTCAAATCAGCTTGTTTCCATAGTGTAGTGGTTATCACGTTTGCCTCACATGCAAAAGGTCCCCAGTTCGAAACTAGGTGGAAACATCTTTTTAACTCTGGTCCATGAAGGGCTCGAAGTGTTACGCTTCATCTTAGTAACACTTATACTTTCCTTAAAGATAAAGTTTCTAACCTCCAATCTCTTTCAATCAGCTGGTTTCCATAGTGTAGTGGTTATCACGTTTGCCTCACACGCAAAAGGTCCCCAGTTCGAAACTGGGTGGAAACTTCTTTTTAACACTGGTCCATGAAGGGCTCGAGGTGTTACGCTTCATCTTAGTAACACTTATACTTTCCTTAAAGATAAAATTTTTAACCTCCAATCTCTTCCTATCAGCTTGTTTCCATAGTGTAGTGGTTATCACGTTTGCCTAACACGCAAAAGGTCCCCAGTTCGAAACTGGGTGGAAACATCTTTTTAACACTGGTCCATGAAGGGCTCGAGGTGTTACGCTTCATCTTAGTAACACTTATACTTTCCTTAAAGATAAACTTTGTAACCCCCAAACTTTTACTGTCAGCTTGTTTCCATAGTGTAGTGGTTATCACGTTTGCCTAACACGCAAAAGGTCCCCAGTTCGAAACTGGGTGGAAACATCTTTTTAACACTGGTCCATGAAGGGCTCAAGGTGTTACGCTTCATCTTAGTAACACTTATACTTTCCTTAAAGATAAACTTTGTAACCTGCAATCTCTTCCTATCAGCTTGTTTCCATAGTGTAGTGGTTATCACGTTTGCCTAACACGCAAAAGGTCCCCAGTTCGAAACTGGGTGGAAACATCTTTTAAACATTGGACCACGAAGGGCTCAAAGTGTTACGCTTCATCTTAGTAACACTTGTACTTTCCTTGAAGATAAAGTTTGTAACCTCCAATTTATTACCGTCAGTTTGTTTCCATAGTGTAGTGGTTATCACGTTTGCCTAACACGCAAAAGGTCCCCAGTTCGAAACTGGGTGGAAACATCTTTTTAACACTGGTCCATGAAGGGCTCGAGGTGTTACGCTTCATCTTAGTAACACTTATACTTTCCTTAAAGATAAACTTTGTAACCCCCAAACTTTTACTGTCAGCTTGTTTCCATAGTGTAGTGGTTATCACGTTTGCCTAACACGCAAAAGGTCCCCAGTTCGAAACTGGGTGGAAACATCTTTTTAACACTGGTCCATGAAGGGCTCAAGGTGTTACGCTTCATCTTAGTAACACTTATACTTTCCTTAAAGATAAACTTTGTAACCTGCAATCTCTTCCTATCAGCTTGTTTCCATAGTGTAGTGGTTATCACGTTTGCCTAACACGCAAAAGGTCCCCAGTTCGAAACTGGGTGGAAACATCTTTTAAACATTGGACCACGAAGGGCTCAAAGTGTTACGCTTCATCTTAGTAACACTTGTACTTTCCTTGAAGATAAAGTTTGTAACCTCCAATTTATTACCGTCAGTTTGTTTCCATAGTGTAGTGGTTATCACGTTTGCCTAACACGCAAAAGGTCCCCAGTTCGAAACTGGGTGGAAACATCTTTTTAACACTGGTCCATGAAGGGCTCGAGGTGTTACGCTTCATCTTAGTAACACTTATACTTTCCTTAAAGATAAACTTTGTAACCCCCAAACTTTTACTGTCAGCTTGTTTCCATAGTGTAGTGGTTATCACGTTTGCCTAACACGCAAAAGGTCCCCAGTTCGAAACTGGGTGGAAACATCTTTTTAACACTGGTCCATGAAGGGCTCAAGGTGTTACGCTTCATCTTAGTAACACTTATACTTTCCTTAAAGATAAACTTTGTAACCTGCAATCTCTTCCTATCAGCTTGTTTCCATAGTGTAGTGGTTATCACGTTTGCCTAACACGCAAAAGGTCCCCAGTTCGAAACTGGGTGGAAACATCTTTTAAACATTGGACCACGAAGGGCTCAAAGTGTTACGCTTCATCTTAGTAACACTTGTACTTTCCTTGAAGATAAAGTTTGTAACCTCCAATTTATTACCGTCAGTTTGTTTCCATAGTGTAGTGGTTATCACGTTTGCCTAACACGCAAAAGGTCCCCAGTTCGAAACTGGGTGGAAACATCTTTTTAACACTGGTCCATGAAGGGCTCGAGGTGTTACGCTTCATCTTAGTAACACTTATACTTTCCTTAAAGATAAACTTTGTAACCCCCAAACTTTTACTGTCAGCTTGTTTCCATAGTGTAGTGGTTATCACGTTTGCCTAACACGCAAAAGGTCCCCAGTTCGAAACTGGGTGGAAACATCTTTTTAACACTGGTCCATGAAGGGCTCGAGGTGTTACGCTTCATCTTAGTAACACTTATACTTTCCTTAAAGATAAAGTTTCTAACCTCCAATCTCTTTCAATCAGCTGGTTTCCAAAGTGTAGTGGTTATCACGTTTGCCTCACACGCAAAAGGTCCCCAGTTCGAAACTGGGTGGAAACTTCTTTTTAACACTGGTCCATGAAGGGCTCGAGGTGTTACGCTTCATCTTAGTAACACTTATACTTTCCTTAAAGATACAATTTTTAACCTCCAATCTCTTCCTATCAGCTTGTTTCCATAGTGTAGTGGTTATCACATTTGCCTCACACGCAAAAGGTCCCCAGTTCGAAACTGGGTGGAAACATCTTTTTAACACTGGACCACGAAGGGCTCAATGTGTTACGCTTCATCTTAGTAACACTTATACTTTCCTTAAAGATAAAATTTTTAACCTCCAATCTCTTCCTATCAGCTTGTTTCCATAGTGTAGTGGTTATCACGTTTGCCTAACACGCAAAAGGTCCCCAGTTCGAAACTGGGTGGAAACATCTTTTTAACACTGGTCCATGAAGGGCTCGAGGTGTTACGCTTCATCTTAGTAACGCTTATACTTTCCTTAAAGATAAAGTTTGTAACCTCCAATTTCTTCAAATCAGCTTGTTTCCATAGTGTAGTGGTTATCACGTTTGCCTCACATGCAAAAGGTCCCCAGTTCGAAACTAGGTGGAAACATCTTTTTAACTCTGGTCCATGAAGGGCTCGAGGTGTTACGCTTCATCTTAGTAACACTTATACTTTCCTTAAAGATAAAGTTTCTAACCTCCAATCTCTTTCAATCAGCTGGTTTCCATAGTGTAGTGGTTATCACGTTTGCCTCACACGCAAAAGGTCCCCAGTTCGAAACTGGGTGGAAACTTCTTTTTAACACTGGTCCATGAAGGGCTCGAGGTGTTACGCTTCATCTTAGTAACACTTATACTTTCCTTAAAGATAAAATTTTTAACCTCCAATCTCTTCCTATCAGCTTGTTTCCATAGTGTAGTGGTTATCACGTTTGCCTAACACGCAAAAGGTCCCCAGTTCGAAACTGGGTGGAAACATCTTTTTAACACTGGTCCATGAAGGGCTCGAGGTGTTACGCTTCATCTTAGTAACACTTATACTTTCCTTAAAGATAAACTTTGTAACCCCCAAACTTTTACTGTCAGCTTGTTTCCATAGTGTAGTGGTTATCACGTTTGCCTAACACGCAAAAGGTCCCCAGTTCGAAACTGGGTGGAAACATCTTTTTAACACTGGTCCATGAAGGGCTCAAGGTGTTACGCTTCATCTTAGTAACACTTATACTTTCCTTAAAGATAAACTTTGTAACCTGCAATCTTCTTATCAGCTTGTTTCCATAGTGTAGTGGTTATCACGTTTGCCTAACACGCAAAAGGTCCCCAGTTCGAAACTGGGTGGAAACATCTTTTAAACATTGGACCACGAAGGGCTCAAAGTGTTACGCTTCATCTTAGTAACACTTGTACTTTCCTTGAAGATAAAGTTTGTAACCTCCAATTTATTACCGTCAGTTTGTTTCCATAGTGTAGTGGTTATCACGTTTGCCTAACACGCAAAAGGTCCCCAGTTCGAAACTGGGTGGAAACATCTTTTTAACACTGGTCCATGAAGGGCTCGAGGTGTTACGCTTCATCTTAGTAACACTTATACTTTCCTTAAAGATAAACTTTGTAACCCCCAAACTTTTACTGTCAGCTTGTTTCCATAGTGTAGTGGTTATCACGTTTGCCTAACACGCAAAAGGTCCCCAGTTCGAAACTGGGTGGAAACATCTTTTTAACACTGGTCCATGAAGGGCTCAAGGTGTTACGCTTCATCTTAGTAACACTTATACTTTCCTTAAAGATAAACTTTGTAACCTGCAATCTCTTCCTATCAGCTTGTTTCCATAGTGTAGTGGTTATCACGTTTGCCTAACACGCAAAAGGTCCCCAGTTCGAAACTGGGTGGAAACATCTTTTAAACATTGGACCACGAAGGGCTCAAAGTGTTACGCTTCATCTTAGTAACACTTGTACTTTCCTTGAAGATAAAGTTTGTAACCTCCAATTTATTACCGTCAGTTTGTTTCCATAGTGTAGTGGTTATCACGTTTGCCTAACACGCAAAAGGTCCCCAGTTCGAAACTGGGTGGAAACATCTTTTTAACACTGGTCCATGAAGGGCTCGAGGTGTTACGCTTCATCTTAGTAACACTTATACTTTCCTTAAAGATAAACTTTGTAACCCCCAAACTTTTACTGTCAGCTTGTTTCCATAGTGTAGTGGTTATCACGTTTGCCTAACACGCAAAAGGTCCCCAGTTCGAAACTGGGTGGAAACTTCTTTTTAACACTGGTCCATGAAGGGCTCGAGGTGTTACGCTTCATCTTAGTAACACTTATAGTTTCCTTAAAGATAAAATTTTTAACCTCCAATCTCTTCCTATCAGCTTGTTTCCATAGTGTAGTGGTTATCACGTTTGCCTAACACGCAAAAGGTCCCCAGTTCGAAACTGGGTGGAAACATCTTTTTTAACTCTGGTCCACGATGGGCTCAAGGTGTTACGCTTCATCTTAGTAACACTTGTACTTTCCTTAAAGATAAAGTTGTTAACCTCCAATCTCTTCCTCTCAGCTTGTTTCCATAGTGTAGTGGTTATCACGTTTGCCTAACACGCAAAAGGTCCCCAGTTCGAAACTGGGTGGAAACATCTTTTTAACACTGGTCCATGAAGGGCTCGAGGTGTTACGCTTCATCTTGGTAACACTTATACTTTCCTTAAAGATAAAGTTTGTAACCTCCAATTTGCTACTGTCAGTTTGTTTCCATAGTGTAGTGGTTATCACGTTTGCCTAACACGCAAAAGGTCCCCAGTTCGAAACTGGGTGGAAACATCTTTTTAACACTGGTCCATGAAGGGCTCGAGGTGTTACGCTTCATCTTAGTAACACTTATACTTTCCTTAAAGATAAAGTTTGTAACCTCCAATCTCTTCCTCTCAGCTTGTTTCCATAGTGTAGTGGTTATCACATTTGCCTCACACGCAAAAGGTTTCCCAGTTCAAAACTGGGTGGAAACATCTTTTTAACATTGGACCACGAAGGGCTCAAAGTGTTACGTTTCATCTTAGTAACACTTATACTTTCCTTAAAGATAAAGTTTGTAACCTCCAATTTCTTCCTGTCAGTTTGTTTCCATAGTGTAGTGGTTATCACGTTTGCCTAACACGCAAAAGGTCCCCAGTTCGAGACTGGGTGGGAACATCTTTTTTAACTCTGGTCCACGATGGGCTCAAGGTGTTACGCTTCATCTTAGTAACACTTGTACTTTCCTTAAAGATAAAGTTGTTAACCTCCAATCTCTTCCTCTCAGCTTGTTTCCATAGTGTAGTGGTTATCACATTTGCCTCACACGCAAAAGGTCCCCAGTTCGAAACTGGGTGGAAACATCTTTTTAACACTGGACCACGAAGGGCTCAATGTGTTACGCTTCATCTTAGTAACACTTATACTTTCCTTAAAGATAAAGTTTTTAACCTCCAATCTCTTACTATCAGCTTGTTTCCATAGTGTAGTGGTTATCACGTTTGCCTCACACGCAAAAGGTCCCCAGTTCGAAACTGGGTGGAAACATCTTTTTAACACTGGTCCACGAAGGGCTCGAGGTGTTACACTTCATCTTGGTAACACTTTTACTTTCCTTGAAGATAAAGTTTGTAACCTCCAATTTATTACTTTCAGTTTGTTTCCATAGTGTAGTGGTTATCACATTTGCCTCACACGCAAAAGGTCCCCAGTTCGAAACTGGGTGGAAACATCTTTTTAACACTGGTCCATGAAGGGCTCGAGGTGTTACGCTTCATCTTAGTAACACTTGTACTTTCCTTAAAGATAAACTTTGTAACCTGCAATCTCTTCCTATCAGCTTGTTTCCATAGTGTAGTGGTTATCACGTTTGCCTCACACGCAAAAGGTCCCCAGTTCGAAACTGGGTGGAAACATCTTTTTAACACTGGACTACGAAGGGCTCAAAGTGTTACACTTCATCTTGGTAACACATGTACTGTCCTTGTAGATAAAGTTTGTAACCTCCAATTTGTTACTGTCAGTTTGTTTCCATAGTGTAGTGGTTATCACGTTTGCCTTACACGCAAAAGGTCCCCAGTTCGAAACTGGATGGAAACATCTTTTTAACACTGGACCACGAAGGGCTCAAAGTGTTACGTTTCATCTTAGTAACACTTATACTTTCCTTAAAGATAAACTTTGTAACCTCCAAACTTCTACTGTCAGCTTGTTTCCATAGTGTAGTGGTTATCATGTTTGCCTAACACGCAAAAGGTCCCCAGTTCGAAACTGGGTGGAAACATCTTTTTAACACTGGTCCATGAAGGGCTCAAGGTGTTACGCTTCATCTTAGTAACACTTATACTTTCCTTAAAGATAAACTTTGTAACCTGCAATCTCTTCCTATCAGCTTGTTTCCATAGTGTAGTGGTTATCACGTTTGCCTAACACGCAAAAGGTCCCCAGTTCGAAACTGGGTGGAAACATCTTTTTTAACTCTGGTCCACGATGGGCTCAAGGTGTTACGCTTCATCTTAGTAACACTTGTACTTTCCTTAAAGATAAAGTTGTTAACCTCCAATCTCTTCCTATCAGCTTGTTTCCATAGTGTAGTGGTTATCACGTTTGCCTAACACGCAAAAGGTCCCCAGTTCGAAACTGGGTGGAAACATCTTTTTAACACTGGTCCATGAAGGGCTCGAGGTGTTACGCTTCATCTTGGTAACACTTATACTTTCCTTAAAGATAAAGTTTGTAACCTCCAATTTGCTACTGTCAGTTTGTTTCCATAGTGTAGTGGTTATCACGTTTGCCTAACACGCAAAAGGTCCCCAGTTCGAAACTGGGTGGAAACATCTTTTTAACACTGGACCACGAAGGGCTCAAAGTGTTACACTTCATCTTGGTAACACATGTACTGTCCTTGTAGATAAAGTTTGTAACCTCCAATTTGTTACTGTCAGTTTGTTTCCATAGTGTAGTGGTTATCACGTTTGCCTTACACGCAAAAGGTCCCCAGTTCGAAACTGGGTGGAAACATCTTTTTAACACTGGTCCATGAAGGGCTCGAGGTGTTACGCTTCATCTTAGTAACACTTATACTTTCCTTAAAGATAAACTTTGTAACCTCCAAACACCTACTGTCAGCTTGTTTCCATAGTGTAGTGGTTATCACGTTTGCCTAACACGCAAAAGGTCCCCAGTTCGAAACTGGGTGGAAACATCTTTTTAACACTGGTCCATGAAGGGCTCAAGGTGTTACGCTTCATCTTAGTAACACTTATACTTTCCTTAAAGATAAACTTTGTAACCTGCAATCTCTTCCTATCAGCTTGTTTCCATAGTGTAGTGGTTATCACGTTTGCCTAACACGCAAAAGGTCCCCAGTTCGAAACTGGGTGGAAACATCTTTTTTAACTCTGGTCCACGATGGGCTCAAGGTGTTACGCTTCATCTTAGTAACACTTGTACTTTCCTTAAAGATAAAGTTGTTAACCTCCAATCTCTTCCTATCAGCTTGTTTCCATAGTGTAGTGGTTATCACGTTTGCCTAACACGCAAAAGGTCCCCAGTTCGAAACTGGGTGGAAACATCTTTTTAACACTGGTCCATGAAGGGCTCGAGGTGTTACGCTTCATCTTAGTAACACTTATACTTTCCTTAAAGATAAAGTTTGTAACCTCCAATCTCTTCCTCTCAGCTTGTTTCCATAGTGTAGTGGTTATCACATTTGCCTCACACGCAAAAGGTTTCCCAGTTCAAAACTGGGTGGAAACATCTTTTTAACATTGGACCACGAAGGGCTCAAAGTGTTACGTTTCATCTTAGTAACACTTATACTTTCCTTAAAGATAAAGTTTGTAACCTCCAATTTCTTCCTGTCAGTTTGTTTCCATAGTGTAGTGGTTATCACGTTTGCCTAACACGCAAAAGGTCCCCAGTTCGAGACTGGGTGGGAACATCTTTTTTAACTCTGGTCCACGATGGGCTCAAGGTGTTACGCTTCATCTTAGTAACACTTGTACTTTCCTTA
Organism: Callionymus lyra; assembly: GCF_982586985.1. NCBI lineage: Eukaryota > Metazoa > Chordata > Actinopteri > Syngnathiformes > Callionymidae > Callionymus > Callionymus lyra. The sequence goes on from NC_141823.1 coordinate 18,439,992, forward strand.
AAGATAAAGTTGTTAACCTCCAATCTCTTCCTCTCAGCTTGTTTCCATAGTGTAGTGGTTATCACATTTGCCTCACACGCAAAAGGTCCCCAGTTCGAAACTGGGTGGAAACATCTTTTTAACACTGGACCACGAAGGGCTCAATGTGTTACGCTTCATCTTAGTAACACTTATACTTTCCTTAAAGATAAAGTTTTTAACCTCCAATCTCTTACTATCAGCTTGTTTCCATAGTGTAGTGGTTATCAAGTTTGCCTCACACGCAAAAGGTCCCCAGTTCGAAACTGGGTGGAAACATCTTTTTAACACTGGTCCACGAAGGGCTCGAGGTGTTACACTTCATCTTGGTAACACTTTTACTTTCCTTGAAGATAAAGTTTGTAACCTCCAATTTATTACTTTCAGTTTGTTTCCATAGTGTAGTGGTTATCACATTTGCCTCACACGCAAAAGGTCCCCAGTTCGAAACTGGGTGGAAACATCTTTTTAACACTGGTCCATGAAGGGCTCGAGGTGTTACGCTTCATCTTAGTAACACTTGTACTTTCCTTAAAGATAAACTTTGTAACCTGCAATCTCTTCCTATCAGCTTGTTTCCATAGTGTAGTGGTTATCACGTTTGCCTCACACGCAAAAGGTCCCCAGTTCGAAACTGGGTGGAAACATCTTTTTAACACTGGACCACGAAGGGCTCAAAGTGTTACACTTCATCTTGGTAACACATGTACTGTCCTTGTAGATAAAGTTTGTAACCTCCAATTTGTTACTGTCAGTTTGTTTCCATAGTGTAGTGGTTATCACGTTTGCCTCACACGCAAAAGGTCCCCAGTTCGAAACTGGGTGGAAACATCTTTTTAACACTGGACCACGAAGGGCTCAAAGTGTTACACTTCATCTTGGTAACACATGTACTGTCCTTGTAGATAAAGTTTGTAACCTCCAATTTGTTACTGTCAGTTTGTTTCCATAGTGTAGTGGTTATCACGTTTGCCTTACACGCAAAAGGTCCCCAGTTCGAAACTGGGTGGAAACATCTTTTTAACACTGGACCACGAAGGGCTCAAAGTGTTACGTTTCATCTTAGTAACACTTATACTTTCCTTAAAGATAAAGTTTGTAACCTCCAATTTCTTACTGTCAGTTTGTTTCCATAGTGTAGTGGTTATCACGTTTGCCTAACACGCAAAAGGTCCCCAGTTCGAGACTGGGTGGGAACATCTTTTTTAACTCTGGTCCACGATGGGCTCAAGGTGTTACGCTTCATCTTAGTAACACTTGTACTTTCCTTAAAGATAAAGTTGTTAACCTCCAATCTCTTCCTCTCAGCTTGTTTCCATAGTGTAGTGGTTATCACATTTGCCTCACACGCAAAAGGTCCCCAGTTCGAAACTGGGTGGAAACATCTTTTTAACACTGGACCACGAAGGGCTCAATGTGTTACGCTTCATCTTAGTAACACTTATACTTTCCTTAAAGATAAAGTTTTTAACCTCCAATCTCTTACTATCAGCTTGTTTCCATAGTGTAGTGGTTATCACGTTTGCCTCACACGCAAAAGGTCCCCAGTTCGAAACTGGGTGGAAACATCTTTTTAACACTGGTCCACGAAGGTCTCGAGGTGTTACACTTCATCTTGGTAACACTTTTACTTTCCTTGAAGATAAAGTTTGTAACCTCCAATTTATTACTTTCAGTTTGTTTCCATAGTGTAGTGGTTATCACATTTGCCTCACACGCAAAAGGTCCCCAGTTCGAAACTGGGTGGAAACATCTTTTTAACACTGGTCCATGAAGGGCTCGAGGTGTTACGCTTCATCTTAGTAACACTTGTACTTTCCTTAAAGATAAACTTTGTAACCTGCAATCTCTTCCTATCAGCTTGTTTCCATAGTGTAGTGGTTATCACGTTTGCCTCACACGCAAAAGGTCCCCAGTTCGAAACTGGGTGGAAACATCTTTTTAACACTGGACCACGAAGGGCTCAAAGTGTTACACTTCATCTTGGTAACACATGTACTGTCCTTGTAGATAAAGTTTGTAACCTCCAATTTGTTACTGTCAGTTTGTTTCCATAGTGTAGTGGTTATCACGTTTGCCTTACACGCAAAAGGTCCCCAGTTCGAAACTGGGTGGAAACATCTTTTTAACACTGGACCACGAAGGGCTCAAAGTGTTACGCTTCATCTTATTAACACTTATACTTTCCTTAAAGATAAACTTTGTAACCTCCAAACTTCTACTGTCAGCTTGTTTCCATAGTGTAGTGGTTATCACGTTTGCCTCACACGCAAAACGTCCCCAGTTCGAAACTGGGTCGAAACATCTTTTTAACACTGGACCACGAAGGGCTCAATGTGTTACGCTTCATCTTAGTAACACTTATACTTTCCTTAAAGATAAACTTTGTAACCTCCAAACTTCTACTGTCATCTTGTTACCATAGTGTAGTGGTTATCACGTTTGCCTTACATGCAAAAGGTCCCCAGTTCGAAACTGGGTGGAAACATCTTTTTAACACTGGACCACGAAGGGCTCAAGTTGTTACGCTTCGTCTTATTAACACTTATACTTTCCTTAAAGATAAAGTTTTTAACCTCCAATCTATTACTATCAGCTTGTTTCCATAGTGTAGTGGTTATCACGTTTGCCTCACACGCAAAAGGTCCCCAGTTCGAAACTGGGTGGAAACATCTTTTTAACACTGGTCCATGAAGGGCTCGAGGTGTTACGCTTCATCTTAGTAACACTTATACTTTCCTTAAAGATAAACTTTGTAACCTGCAATCTCTTCCTATCAGCTTGTTTCCATAGTGTAGTGGTTATCACGTTTGCCTCACACGCAAAAGGTCCCCAGTTCGAAACTGGGTGGAAACATCTTTTTAACAATGGACCACGAAGGGCTCAAAGTGTTACACTTCATCTTGGTAACACATGTACTTTCCTTGTAGATAAAGTTTGTAACCTCCAATTTGTTACTGTCAGTTTGTTTCCATAGTGTAGTGGTTATCACGTTTGCCTCACACGCAAAAGGTCCCCAGTTCGAAACTGGGTGGAAACATCTTTTTAACACTGGTCCATGAAGGGCTCGAGGTGTTACGCTTCATCTTAGTAACACTTATACTTTCCTTAAAGATAAACTTTGTAACCCCCAAACTTTTACTGTCAGCTTGTTTCCATAGTGTAGTGGTTATCACGTTTGCCTAACACGCAAAAGGTCCCCAGTTCGAAACTGGGTGGAAACATCTTTTTAACACTGGTCCATGAAGGGCTCAAGGTGTTACGCTTCATCTTAGTAACACTTATACTTTCCTTAAAGATAAAGTTTGTAACCTCCAATTGCTTCAAATCAGCTTGTTTCCATAGTGTAGTGGTTATCACGTTTGCCTCACATGCAAAAGGTCCCCAGTTCGAAACTAGGTGGAAACATCTTTTTAACACTGGTCCATGAAGGGCTCGAGGTGTTACGCTTCATCTTAGTAACACTTGTACTTTCCTTAAAGATAAACTTTGTAACCTGCAATCTCTTCCTATCAGCTTGTTTCCATAGTGTAGTGGTTATCACGTTTGCCTCACACGCAAAAGGTCCCCAGTTCGAAACTGGGTGGAAACATCTTTTTAACACTGGACCACGAAGGGCTCAAAGTGTTACACTTCATCTTGGTAACACATGTACTGTCCTTGTAGATAAAGTTTGTAACCTCCAATTTGTTACTGTCAGTTTGTTTCCATAGTGTAGTGGTTATCACGTTTGCCTTACACGCAAAAGGTCCCCAGTTCGAAACTGGGTGGAAACATCTTTTTAACACTGGACCACGAAGGGCTCAAAGTGTTACGCTTCATCTTATTAACACTTATACTTTCCTTAAAGATAAACTTTGTAACCTCCAAACTTCTACTGTCAGCTTGTTTCCATAGTGTAGTGGTTATCACGTTTGCCTCACACGCAAAACGTCCCCAGTTCGAAACTGGGTGGAAACATCTTTTTAACACTGGACCACGAAGGGCTCAATGTGTTACGCTTCATCTTAGTAACACTTATACTTTCCTTAAAGATAAACTTTGTAACCTCCAAACTTCTACTGTCATCTTGTTACCATAGTGTAGTGGTTATCACGTTTGCCTTACATGCAAAAGGTCCCCAGTTCGAAACTGGGTGGAAACATCTTTTTAACACTGGACCACGAAGGGCTCAAGTTGTTACGCTTCGTCTTATTAACACTTATACTTTCCTTAAAGATAAAGTTTTTAACCTCCAATCTATTACTATCAGCTTGTTTCCATAGTGTAGTGGTTATCACGTTTGCCTAACACGCAAAAGGTCCCCAGTTCGAAACTGGGTGGAAACATCTTTTTAACACTGGTCCATGAAGGGCTCGAGGTGTTACGCTTCATCTTAGTAACACTTATACTTTCCTTAAAGATAAACTTTGTAACCCCCAAACTTTTACTGTCAGCTTGTTTCCATAGTGTAGTGGTTATCACGTTTGCCTAACACGCAAAAGGTCCCCAGTTCGAAACTGGGTGGAAACTTCTTTTTAACACTGGTCCATGAAGGGCTCGAGGTGTTACGCTTCATCTTAGTAACACTTATAGTTTCCTTAAAGATAAAATTTTTAACCTCCAATCTCTTCCTATCAGCTTGTTTCCATAGTGTAGTGGTTATCACGTTTGCCTAACACGCAAAAGGTCCCCAGTTCGAAACTGGGTGGAAACATCTTTTTTAACTCTGGTCCACGATGGGCTCAAGGTGTTACGCTTCATCTTAGTAACACTTGTACTTTCCTTAAAGATAAAGTTGTTAACCTCCAATCTCTTCCTATCAGCTTGTTTCCATAGTGTAGTGGTTATCACGTTTGCCTAACACGCAAAAGGTCCCCAGTTCGAAACTGGGTGGAAACATCTTTTTAACACTGGTCCATGAAGGGCTCGAGGTGTTACGCTTCATCTTGGTAACACTTATACTTTCCTTAAAGATAAAGTTTGTAACCTCCAATTTGCTACTGTCAGTTTGTTTCCATAGTGTAGTGGTTATCACGTTTGCCTAACACGCAAAAGGTCCCCAGTTCGAAACTGGGTGGAAACATCTTTTTAACACTGGTCCATGAAGGGCTCGAGGTGTTACGCTTCATCTTAGTAACACTTATACTTTCCTTAAAGATAAAGTTTGTAACCTCCAATCTCTTCCTCTCAGCTTGTTTCCATAGTGTAGTGGTTATCACATTTGCCTCACACGCAAAAGGTTTCCCAGTTCAAAACTGGGTGGAAACATCTTTTTAACATTGGACCACGAAGGGCTCAAAGTGTTACGTTTCATCTTAGTAACACTTATACTTTCCTTAAAGATAAAGTTTGTAACCTCCAATTTCTTCCTGTCAGTTTGTTTCCATAGTGTAGTGGTTATCACGTTTGCCTAACACGCAAAAGGTCCCCAGTTCGAGACTGGGTGGGAACATCTTTTTTAACTCTGGTCCACGATGGGCTCAAGGTGTTACGCTTCATCTTAGTAACACTTGTACTTTCCTTAAAGATAAAGTTGTTAACCTCCAATCTCTTCCTCTCAGCTTGTTTCCATAGTGTAGTGGTTATCACATTTGCCTCACACGCAAAAGGTCCCCAGTTCGAAACTGGGTGGAAACATCTTTTTAACACTGGACCACGAAGGGCTCAATGTGTTACGCTTCATCTTAGTAACACTTATACTTTCCTTAAAGATAAAGTTTTTAACCTCCAATCTCTTACTATCAGCTTGTTTCCATAGTGTAGTGGTTATCACGTTTGCCTCACACGCAAAAGGTCCCCAGTTCGAAACTGGGTGGAAACATCTTTTTAACACTGGTCCACGAAGGGCTCGAGGTGTTACACTTCATCTTGGTAACACTTTTACTTTCCTTGAAGATAAAGTTTGTAACCTCCAATTTATTACTTTCAGTTTGTTTCCATAGTGTAGTGGTTATCACATTTGCCTCACACGCAAAAGGTCCCCAGTTCGAAACTGGGTGGAAACATCTTTTTAACACTGGTCCATGAAGGGCTCGAGGTGTTACGCTTCATCTTAGTAACACTTGTACTTTCCTTAAAGATAAACTTTGTAACCTGCAATCTCTTCCTATCAGCTTGTTTCCATAGTGTAGTGGTTATCACGTTTGCCTCACACGCAAAAGGTCCCCAGTTCGAAACTGGGTGGAAACATCTTTTTAACACTGGACTACGAAGGGCTCAAAGTGTTACACTTCATCTTGGTAACACATGTACTGTCCTTGTAGATAAAGTTTGTAACCTCCAATTTGTTACTGTCAGTTTGTTTCCATAGTGTAGTGGTTATCACGTTTGCCTTACACGCAAAAGGTCCCCAGTTCGAAACTGGATGGAAACATCTTTTTAACACTGGACCACGAAGGGCTCAAAGTGTTACGTTTCATCTTAGTAACACTTATACTTTCCTTAAAGATAAACTTTGTAACCTCCAAACTTCTACTGTCAGCTTGTTTCCATAGTGTAGTGGTTATCATGTTTGCCTAACACGCAAAAGGTCCCCAGTTCGAAACTGGGTGGAAACATCTTTTTAACACTGGTCCATGAAGGGCTCAAGGTGTTACGCTTCATCTTAGTAACACTTATACTTTCCTTAAAGATAAACTTTGTAACCTGCAATCTCTTCCTATCAGCTTGTTTCCATAGTGTAGTGGTTATCACGTTTGCCTAACACGCAAAAGGTCCCCAGTTCGAAACTGGGTGGAAACATCTTTTTTAACTCTGGTCCACGATGGGCTCAAGGTGTTACGCTTCATCTTAGTAACACTTGTACTTTCCTTAAAGATAAAGTTGTTAACCTCCAATCTCTTCCTATCAGCTTGTTTCCATAGTGTAGTGGTTATCACGTTTGCCTAACACGCAAAAGGTCCCCAGTTCGAAACTGGGTGGAAACATCTTTTTAACACTGGTCCATGAAGGGCTCGAGGTGTTACGCTTCATCTTGGTAACACTTATACTTTCCTTAAAGATAAAGTTTGTAACCTCCAATTTGCTACTGTCAGTTTGTTTCCATAGTGTAGTGGTTATCACGTTTGCCTAACACGCAAAAGGTCCCCAGTTCGAAACTGGGTGGAAACATCTTTTTAACACTGGACCACGAAGGGCTCAAAGTGTTACACTTCATCTTGGTAACACATGTACTGTCCTTGTAGATAAAGTTTGTAACCTCCAATTTGTTACTGTCAGTTTGTTTCCATAGTGTAGTGGTTATCACGTTTGCCTTACACGCAAAAGGTCCCCAGTTCGAAACTGGGTGGAAACATCTTTTTAACACTGGTCCATGAAGGGCTCGAGGTGTTACGCTTCATCTTAGTAACACTTATACTTTCCTTAAAGATAAACTTTGTAACCTCCAAACACCTACTGTCAGCTTGTTTCCATAGTGTAGTGGTTATCACGTTTGCCTAACACGCAAAAGGTCCCCAGTTCGAAACTGGGTGGAAACATCTTTTTAACACTGGTCCATGAAGGGCTCAAGGTGTTACGCTTCATCTTAGTAACACTTATACTTTCCTTAAAGATAAACTTTGTAACCTGCAATCTCTTCCTATCAGCTTGTTTCCATAGTGTAGTGGTTATCACGTTTGCCTAACACGCAAAAGGTCCCCAGTTCGAAACTGGGTGGAAACATCTTTTTTAACTCTGGTCCACGATGGGCTCAAGGTGTTACGCTTCATCTTAGTAACACTTGTACTTTCCTTAAAGATAAAGTTGTTAACCTCCAATCTCTTCCTATCAGCTTGTTTCCATAGTGTAGTGGTTATCACGTTTGCCTAACACGCAAAAGGTCCCCAGTTCGAAACTGGGTGGAAACATCTTTTTAACACTGGTCCATGAAGGGCTCGAGGTGTTACGCTTCATCTTAGTAACACTTATACTTTCCTTAAAGATAAAGTTTGTAACCTCCAATCTCTTCCTCTCAGCTTGTTTCCATAGTGTAGTGGTTATCACATTTGCCTCACACGCAAAAGGTTTCCCAGTTCAAAACTGGGTGGAAACATCTTTTTAACATTGGACCACGAAGGGCTCAAAGTGTTACGTTTCATCTTAGTAACACTTATACTTTCCTTAAAGATAAAGTTTGTAACCTCCAATTTCTTCCTGTCAGTTTGTTTCCATAGTGTAGTGGTTATCACGTTTGCCTAACACGCAAAAGGTCCCCAGTTCGAGACTGGGTGGGAACATCTTTTTTAACTCTGGTCCACGATGGGCTCAAGGTGTTACGCTTCATCTTAGTAACACTTGTACTTTCCTTAAAGATAAAGTTTTTAACCTCCAATCTCTTACTATCAGCTTGTTTCCATAGTGTAGTGGTTATCAAGTTTGCCTCACACGCAAAAGGTCCCCAGTTCGAAACTGGGTGGAAACATCTTTTTAACACTGGTCCACGAAGGGCTCGAGGTGTTACACTTCATCTTGGTAACACTTTTACTTTCCTTGAAGATAAAGTTTGTAACCTCCAATTTATTACTTTCAGTTTGTTTCCATAGTGTAGTGGTTATCACATTTGCCTCACACGCAAAAGGTCCCCAGTTCGAAACTGGGTGGAAACATCTTTTTAACACTGGTCCATGAAGGGCTCGAGGTGTTACGCTTCATCTTAGTAACACTTGTACTTTCCTTAAAGATAAACTTTGTAACCTGCAATCTCTTCCTATCAGCTTGTTTCCATAGTGTAGTGGTTATCACGTTTGCCTCACACGCAAAAGGTCCCCAGTTCGAAACTGGGTGGAAACATCTTTTTAACACTGGACCACGAAGGGCTCAAAGTGTTACACTTCATCTTGGTAACACATGTACTGTCCTTGTAGATAAAGTTTGTAACCTCCAATTTGTTACTGTCAGTTTGTTTCCATAGTGTAGTGGTTATCACGTTTGCCTTACACGCAAAAGGTCCCCAGTTCGAAACTGGATGGAAACATCTTTTTAACACTGGACCACGAAGGGCTCAAAGTGTTACGTTTCATCTTAGTAACACTTATACTTTCCTTAAAGATAAAGTTTGTAACCTCCAATTTCTTACTGTCAGTTTGTTTCCATAGTGTAGTGGTTATCACGTTTGCCTAACACGCAAAAGGTCCCCAGTTCGAGACTGGGTGGGAACATCTTTTTTAACTCTGGTCCACGATGGGCTCAAGGTGTTACGCTTCATCTTAGTAACACTTGTACTTTCCTTAAAGATAAAGTTGTTAACCTCCAATCTCTTCCTCTCAGCTTGTTTCCATAGTGTAGTGGTTATCACATTTGCCTCACACGCAAAAGGTCCCCAGTTCGAAACTGGGTGGAAACATCTTTTTAACACTGGACCACGAAGGGCTCAATGTGTTACGCTTCATCTTAGTAACACTTATACTTTCCTTAAAGATAAAGTTTTTAACCTCCAATCTCTTACTATCAGCTTGTTTCCATAGTGTAGTGGTTATCACGTTTGCCTCACACGCAAAAGGTCCCCAGTTCGAAACTGGGTGGAAACATCTTTTTAACACTGGTCCACGAAGGGCTCGAGGTGTTACACTTCATCTTGGTAACACTTTTACTTTCCTTGAAGATAAAGTTTGTAACCTCCAATTTATTACTTTCAGTTTGTTTCCATAGTGTAGTGGTTATCACATTTGCCTCACACGCAAAAGGTCCCCAGTTCGAAACTGGGTGGAAACATCTTTTTAACACTGGTCCATGAAGGGCTCGAGGTGTTACGCTTCATCTTAGTAACACTTGTACTTTCCTTAAAGATAAACTTTGTAACCTGCAATCTCCTCCTATCAGCTTGTTCCATAGTGTAGTGGTTATCACGTTTGCCTCACACGCAAAAGGTCCCCAGTTCGAAACTGGGTGGAAACATCTTTTTAACACTGGACCACGAAGGGCTCAAAGTGTTACACTTCATCTTGGTAACACATGTACTGTCCTTGTAGATAAAGTTTGTAACCTCCAATTTGTTACTGTCAGTTTGTTTCCATAGTGTAGTGGTTATCACGTTTGCCTTACACGCAAAAGGTCCCCAGTTCGAAACTGGGTGGAAACATCTTTTTAACACTGGACCACGAAGGGCTCAAAGTGTTACGTTTCATCTTAGTAACACTTATACTTTCCTTAAAGATAAAGTTTGTAACCTCCAATTTCTTACTGTCAGTTTGTTTCCATAGTGTAGTGGTTATCACGTTTGCCTAACACGCAAAAGGTCCCCAGTTCGAGACTGGGTGGGAACATCTTTTTTAACTCTGGTCCACGATGGGCTCAAGGTGTTACGCTTCATCTTAGTAACACTTGTACTTTCCTTAAAGATAAAGTTGTTAACCTCCAATCTCTTCCTCTCAGCTTGTTTCCATAGTGTAGTGGTTATCACATTTGCCTCACACGCAAAAGGTCCCCAGTTCGAAACTGGGTGGAAACATCTTTTTAACACTGGACCACGAAGGGCTCAATGTGTTACGCTTCATCTTAGTAACACTTATACTTTCCTTAAAGATAAAGTTTTTAACCTCCAATCTCTTACTATCAGCTTGTTTCCATAGTGTAGTGGTTATCACGTTTGCCTCACACGCAAAAGGTCCCCAGTTCGAAACTGGGTGGAAACATCTTTTTAACACTGGTCCACGAAGGTCTCGAGGTGTTACACTTCATCTTGGTAACACTTTTACTTTCCTTGAAGATAAAGTTTGTAACCTCCAATTTATTACTTTCAGTTTGTTTCCATAGTGTAGTGGTTATCACATTTGCCTCACACGCAAAAGGTCCCCAGTTCGAAACTGGGTGGAAACATCTTTTTAACACTGGTCCATGAAGGGCTCGAGGTGTTACGCTTCATCTTAGTAACACTTTTACTTTCCTTGAAGATAAAGTTTGTAACCTCCAATTTATTACTTTCAGTTTGTTTCCATAGTGTAGTGGTTATCACATTTGCCTCACACGCAAAAGGTCCCCAGTTCGAAACTGGGTGGAAACATCTTTTTAACACTGGTCCATGAAGGGCTCGAGGTGTTACGCTTCATCTTAGTAACACTTGTACTTTCCTTAAAGATAAACTTTGTAACCTGCAATCTCTTCCTATCAGCTTGTTTCCATAGTGTAGTGGTTATCACGTTTGCCTCACACGCAAAAGGTCCCCAGTTCGAAACTGGGTGGAAACATCTTTTTAACACTGGACCACGAAGGGCTCAAAGTGTTACACTTCATCTTGGTAACACATGTACTGTCCTTGTAGATAAAGTTTGTAACCTCCAATTTGTTACTGTCAGTTTGTTTCCATAGTGTAGTGGTTATCACGTTTGCCTTACACGCAAAAGGTCCCCAGTTCGAAACTGGGTGGAAACATCTTTTTAACACTGGACCACGAAGGGCTCAAAGTGTTACGCTTCATCTTATTAACACTTATACTTTCCTTAAAGATAAACTTTGTAACCTCCAAACTTCTACTGTCAGCTTGTTTCCATAATGTAGTGGTTATCACGTTTGCCTCACACGCAAAACGTCCCCAGTTCGAAACTGGGTCGAAACATCTTTTTAACACTGGACCACGAAGGGCTCAATGTGTTACGCTTCATCTTAGTAACACTTATACTTTCCTTAAAGATAAACTTTGTAACCTCCAAACTTCTACTGTCATCTTGTTACCATAGTGTAGTGGTTATCACGTTTGCCTTACATGCAAAAGGTCCCCAGTTCGAAACTGGGTGGAAACATCTTTTTAACACTGGACCACGAAGGGCTCAAGTTGTTATGCTTCGTCTTATTAACACTTATACTTTCCTTAAAGATAAAGTTTTTAACCTCCAATCTATTACTATCAGCTTGTTTCCATAGTGTAGTGGTTATCACGTTTGCCTCACACGCAAAAGGTCCCCAGTTCGAAACTGTGTGGAAACATCTTTTTAACACTGGTCCATGAAGGGCTCGAGGTGTTACGCTTCATCTTAGTAACACTTATACTTTCCTTAAAGATAAACTTTGTAACCTGCAATCTCTTCCTATCAGCTTGTTTCCATAGTGTAGTGGTTATCACGTTTGCCTCACACGCAAAAGGTCCCCAGTTCGAAACTGGGTGGAAACATCTTTTTAACAATGGACCACGAAGGGCTCAAAGTGTTACACTTCATCTTGGTAACACATGTACTTTCCTTGTAGATAAAGTTTGTAACCTCCAATTTGTTACTGTCAGTTTGTTTCCATAGTGTAGTGGTTATCACGTTTGCCTCACACGCAAAAGGTCCCCAGTTCGAAACTGGGTGGAAACATCTTTTTAACACTGGTCCATGAAGGGCTCGAGGTGTTACGCTTCATCTTAGTAACACTTATACTTTCCTTAAAGATAAACTTTGTAACCCCCAAACTTTTACTGTCAGCTTGTTTCCATAGTGTAGTGGTTATCACGTTTGCCTAACACGCAAAAGGTCCCCAGTTCGAAACTGGGTGGAAACATCTTTTTAACACTGGTCCATGAAGGGCTCAAGGTGTTACGCTTCATCTTAGTAACACTTATACTTTCCTTAAAGATAAAGTTTGTAACCTCCAATTGCTTCAAATCAGCTTGTTTCCATAGTGTAGTGGTTATCACGTTTGCCTCACATGCAAAAGGTCCCCAGTTCGAAACTAGGTGGAAACATCTTTTTAACTCTGGTCCATGAAGGGCTCGAGGTGTTACGCTTCATCTTAGTAACACTTATACTTTCCTTAAAGATAAAGTTTGTAACCTCCAATCTCTTTCAATCAGCTGGTTTCCATAGTGTAGTGGTTATCACGTTTGCCTAACACGCAAACTGTCCCCAGTTCGAAACTAGGTGGAAACATCTTTTTAACTCTGGTCCATGAAGGGCTCGAGGTGTTACGCTTCATCTTAGTAACACTTATACTTTCCTTAAAGATAAAGTTTGTAACCTCCAATCGCTTTCAATCAGCTGGTTTCCATAGTGTAGTGGTTATCACGTTTGCCTCACACGCAAAAGGTCCCCAGTTCGAAACTGGGTGGAAACATCTTTTTAACACTGGTCCATGAAGGGCTTGAGGTGTTACGCTTCATCTTAGTAACACTTGTACTTTCCTTAAAGATAAAGTTTTTAACCTCCAATCTCTTCCTATCAGCTTGTTTCCATAGTGTAGTGGTTATCACGTTTGCCTCACACGCAAAAGGTCCCCAGCTCGAAACTGGGTGGAAACATCTTTTTAACTCTGGTCCATGAAGGGCTCGAGGTGTTACGCTTCATCTTAGTAACACTTATACTTTCCTTAAAGATAAAGTTTGTAACCTCCAATCTCTTTCTATCAGCTGGTTTCCATAGTGTAGTGGTTATCACGTTTGCCTCACACGCAAAAGGTCCCCAGTTCCAAACTGGGTGGAAACTTCTTTTTAACACTGGACCACGAAGGGCTCAATGTGTTACGCTTCATCTTAGTAACACTTATACTTTCCTTAAAGATAAAGTTTGTAACCTCCAATCTCTTTCAATCAGCTGGTTTCCATAGTGTAGTGGTTATCACGTTTGCCTCACACGCAAAAGGTCCCCAGCTCGAAACTGGGTGGAAACATCTTTTTAACTCTGGTCCATGAAGGGCTCGAGGTGTTACGCTTCATCTTAGTAACACTTATACTTTCCTTAAAGATAAAGTTTGTAACCTCCAATCTCTTTCAAACAGCTGGTTTCCATAGTGTAGTGGTTATCACGTTTGCCTCACACGCAAAAGGTCCCCAGTTCGAAACTGGGTGGAAACTTCTTTTTAACACTGGTCCATGAAGGGCTCGAGGTGTTACGCTTCATCTTAGTAACACTTATACTTTCCTTAAAGATAAAGTTTGTAACCTCCAATCGCTTCCAATCAGCTTGTTTCCATAGTGTAGTGGTTATCACGTTTGCCTCACACGCAAAAGGTCCCCAGTTCGAAACTGGGTGGAAACATCTTTTTAACACTGGACCACGAAGGGCTCAAAGTGTTACGCTTCATCTTATTAACACTTATACTTTCCTTAAAGATAAAGTTTTTAACCTCCAATCTCTTACTATCAGCTTGTTTCCATAGTGTAGTGGTTATCACGTTTGCCTAACACGCAAAAGGTCCCCAGTTCGAGACTGGGTGGGAACATCTTTTTTAACTCTGGTCCACGATGGGCTCAAGGTGTTACGCTTCATCTTAGTAACACTTGTACTTTCCTTAAAGATAAAGTTGTTAACCTCCAATCTCTTCCTCTCAGCTTGTTTCCATAGTGTAGTGGTTATCACATTTGCCTCACACGCAAAAGGTCCCCAGTTCGAAACTGGGTGGAAACATCTTTTTAACACTGGACCACGAAGGGCTCAATGTGTTACGCTTCATCTTAGTAACACTTATACTTTCCTTAAAGATAAAGTTTTTAACCTCCAATCTCTTACTATCAGCTTGTTTCCATAGTGTAGTGGTTATCACGTTTGCCTCACACGCAAAAGGTCCCCAGTTCGAAACTGGGTGGAAACATCTTTTTAACACTGGTCCACGAAGGGCTCGAGGTGTTACACTTCATCTTGGTAACACTTTTACTTTCCTTGAAGATAAAGTTTGTAACCTCCAATTTATTACTTTCAGTTTGTTTCCATAGTGTAGTGGTTATCACATTTGCCTCACACGCAAAAGGTCCCCAGTTCGAAACTGGGTGGAAACATCTTTTTAACACTGGTCCATGAAGGGCTCGAGGTGTTACGCTTCATCTTAGTAACACTTGTACTTTCCTTAAAGATAAACTTTGTAACCTGCAATCTCCTCCTATCAGCTTGTTCCATAGTGTAGTGGTTATCACGTTTGCCTCACACGCAAAAGGTCCCCAGTTCGAAACTGGGTGGAAACATCTTTTTAACACTGGACCACGAAGGGCTCAAAGTGTTACACTTCATCTTGGTAACACATGTACTGTCCTTGTAGATAAAGTTTGTAACCTCCAATTTGTTACTGTCAGTTTGTTTCCATAGTGTAGTGGTTATCACGTTTGCCTTACACGCAAAAGGTCCCCAGTTCGAAACTGGGTGGAAACATCTTTTTAACACTGGACCACGAAGGGCTCAAAGTGTTACGTTTCATCTTAGTAACACTTATACTTTCCTTAAAGATAAAGTTTGTAACCTCCAATTTCTTACTGTCAGTTTGTTTCCATAGTGTAGTGGTTATCACGTTTGCCTAACACGCAAAAGGTCCCCAGTTCGAGACTGGGTGGGAACATCTTTTTTAACTCTGGTCCACGATGGGCTCAAGGTGTTACGCTTCATCTTAGTAACACTTGTACTTTCCTTAAAGATAAAGTTGTTAACCTCCAATCTCTTCCTCTCAGCTTGTTTCCATAGTGTAGTGGTTATCACATTTGCCTCACACGCAAAAGGTCCCCAGTTCGAAACTGGGTGGAAACATCTTTTTAACACTGGACCACGAAGGGCTCAATGTGTTACGCTTCATCTTAGTAACACTTATACTTTCCTTAAAGATAAAGTTTTTAACCTCCAATCTCTTACTATCAGCTTGTTTCCATAGTGTAGTGGTTATCACGTTTGCCTCACACGCAAAAGGTCCCCAGTTCGAAACTGGGTGGAAACATCTTTTTAACACTGGTCCACGAAGGTCTCGAGGTGTTACACTTCATCTTGGTAACACTTTTACTTTCCTTGAAGATAAAGTTTGTAACCTCCAATTTATTACTTTCAGTTTGTTTCCATAGTGTAGTGGTTATCACATTTGCCTCACACGCAAAAGGTCCCCAGTTCGAAACTGGGTGGAAACATCTTTTTAACACTGGTCCATGAAGGGCTCGAGGTGTTACGCTTCATCTTAGTAACACTTTTACTTTCCTTGAAGATAAAGTTTGTAACCTCCAATTTATTACTTTCAGTTTGTTTCCATAGTGTAGTGGTTATCACATTTGCCTCACACGCAAAAGGTCCCCAGTTCGAAACTGGGTGGAAACATCTTTTTAACACTGGTCCATGAAGGGCTCGAGGTGTTACGCTTCATCTTAGTAACACTTGTACTTTCCTTAAAGATAAACTTTGTAACCTGCAATCTCTTCCTATCAGCTTGTTTCCATAGTGTAGTGGTTATCACGTTTGCCTCACACGCAAAAGGTCCCCAGTTCGAAACTGGGTGGAAACATCTTTTTAACACTGGACCACGAAGGGCTCAAAGTGTTACACTTCATCTTGGTAACACATGTACTGTCCTTGTAGATAAAGTTTGTAACCTCCAATTTGTTACTGTCAGTTTGTTTCCATAGTGTAGTGGTTATCACGTTTGCCTTACACGCAAAAGGTCCCCAGTTCGAAACTGGGTGGAAACATCTTTTTAACACTGGACCACGAAGGGCTCAAAGTGTTACGCTTCATCTTATTAACACTTATACTTTCCTTAAAGATAAACTTTGTAACCTCCAAACTTCTACTGTCAGCTTGTTTCCATAATGTAGTGGTTATCACGTTTGCCTCACACGCAAAACGTCCCCAGTTCGAAACTGGGTCGAAACATCTTTTTAACACTGGACCACGAAGGGCTCAATGTGTTACGCTTCATCTTAGTAACACTTATACTTTCCTTAAAGATAAACTTTGTAACCTCCAAACTTCTACTGTCATCTTGTTACCATAGTGTAGTGGTTATCACGTTTGCCTTACATGCAAAAGGTCCCCAGTTCGAAACTGGGTGGAAACATCTTTTTAACACTGGACCACGAAGGGCTCAAGTTGTTATGCTTCGTCTTATTAACACTTATACTTTCCTTAAAGATAAAGTTTTTAACCTCCAATCTATTACTATCAGCTTGTTTCCATAGTGTAGTGGTTATCACGTTTGCCTCACACGCAAAAGGTCCCCAGTTCGAAACTGTGTGGAAACATCTTTTTAACACTGGTCCATGAAGGGCTCGAGGTGTTACGCTTCATCTTAGTAACACTTATACTTTCCTTAAAGATAAACTTTGTAACCTGCAATCTCTTCCTATCAGCTTGTTTCCATAGTGTAGTGGTTATCACGTTTGCCTCACACGCAAAAGGTCCCCAGTTCGAAACTGGGTGGAAACATCTTTTTAACAATGGACCACGAAGGGCTCAAAGTGTTACACTTCATCTTGGTAACACATGTACTTTCCTTGTAGATAAAGTTTGTAACCTCCAATTTGTTACTGTCAGTTTGTTTCCATAGTGTAGTGGTTATCACGTTTGCCTCACACGCAAAAGGTCCCCAGTTCGAAACTGGGTGGAAACATCTTTTTAACACTGGTCCATGAAGGGCTCGAGGTGTTACGCTTCATCTTAGTAACACTTATACTTTCCTTAAAGATAAACTTTGTAACCCCCAAACTTTTACTGTCAGCTTGTTTCCATAGTGTAGTGGTTATCACGTTTGCCTAACACGCAAAAGGTCCCCAGTTCGAAACTGGGTGGAAACATCTTTTTAACACTGGTCCATGAAGGGCTCAAGGTGTTACGCTTCATCTTAGTAACACTTATACTTTCCTTAAAGATAAAGTTTGTAACCTCCAATTGCTTCAAATCAGCTTGTTTCCATAGTGTAGTGGTTATCACGTTTGCCTCACATGCAAAAGGTCCCCAGTTCGAAACTAGGTGGAAACATCTTTTTAACTCTGGTCCATGAAGGGCTCGAGGTGTTACGCTTCATCTTAGTAACACTTATACTTTCCTTAAAGATAAAGTTTGTAACCTCCAATCTCTTTCAATCAGCTGGTTTCCATAGTGTAGTGGTTATCACGTTTGCCTAACACGCAAACTGTCCCCAGTTCGAAACTAGGTGGAAACATCTTTTTAACTCTGGTCCATGAAGGGCTCGAGGTGTTACGCTTCATCTTAGTAACACTTATACTTTCCTTAAAGATAAAGTTTGTAACCTCCAATCGCTTTCAATCAGCTGGTTTCCATAGTGTAGTGGTTATCACGTTTGCCTCACACGCAAAAGGTCCCCAGTTCGAAACTGGGTGGAAACATCTTTTTAACACTGGTCCATGAAGGGCTTGAGGTGTTACGCTTCATCTTAGTAACACTTGTACTTTCCTTAAAGATAAAGTTTTTAACCTCCAATCTCTTCCTATCAGCTTGTTTCCATAGTGTAGTGGTTATCACGTTTGCCTCACACGCAAAAGGTCCCCAGCTCGAAACTGGGTGGAAACATCTTTTTAACTCTGGTCCATGAAGGGCTCGAGGTGTTACGCTTCATCTTAGTAACACTTATACTTTCCTTAAAGATAAAGTTTGTAACCTCCAATCTCTTTCTATCAGCTGGTTTCCATAGTGTAGTGGTTATCACGTTTGCCTCACACGCAAAAGGTCCCCAGTTCCAAACTGGGTGGAAACTTCTTTTTAACACTGGACCACGAAGGGCTCAATGTGTTACGCTTCATCTTAGTAACACTTATACTTTCCTTAAAGATAAAGTTTGTAACCTCCAATCTCTTTCAATCAGCTGGTTTCCATAGTGTAGTGGTTATCACGTTTGCCTCACACGCAAAAGGTCCCCAGCTCGAAACTGGGTGGAAACATCTTTTTAACTCTGGTCCATGAAGGGCTCGAGGTGTTACGCTTCATCTTAGTAACACTTATACTTTCCTTAAAGATAAAGTTTGTAACCTCCAATCTCTTTCAAACAGCTGGTTTCCATAGTGTAGTGGTTATCACGTTTGCCTCACACGCAAAAGGTCCCCAGTTCGAAACTGGGTGGAAACTTCTTTTTAACACTGGTCCATGAAGGGCTCGAGGTGTTACGCTTCATCTTAGTAACACTTATACTTTCCTTAAAGATAAAGTTTGTAACCTCCAATCGCTTCCAATCAGCTTGTTTCCATAGTGTAGTGGTTATCACGTTTGCCTCACACGCAAAAGGTCCCCAGTTCGAAACTGGGTGGAAACATCTTTTTAACACTGGACCACGAAGGGCTCAAAGTGTTACGCTTCATCTTATTAACACTTATACTTTCCTTAAAGATAAAGTTTTTAACCTCCAATCTCTTACTATCAGCTTGTTTCCATAGTGTAGTGGTTATCACGTTTGCCTCACACACAAAAGGTCCCCAGTTCGAAACTGGGTGGAAACATCTTTTTAACACTGGTCCATGAAGGGCTCGAGGTGTTACGCTTCATCTTAGTAACACTTATACTTTCCTTAAAGATAAACTTTGTAACCTGCAATCTCTTCCTATCAGCTTGTTTCCATAGTGTAGTGGTTATCACGTTTGCCTCACACGCAAAAGGTCCCCATTTCGAAACTGGGTGGAAACATCTTTTTAACACTGGACCACGAAGGGCTCAAAGTGTTACACTTCATCTTGGTAACACTTGTACTTTCCTTGAAGATGAAGTTTGTAACCTCCAATTTGTCACTGTCAGTTTGTTTCCATAGTGTAGTGGTTATCACGTTTGCCTCACACGCAAAAGGTCCCCAATTCGAAACTGGGTGGAAACATCTTTTTAACACTGGTCCATGAAGGGCTCGAGGTGTTACGCTTCATCTTAGTAACACTTATACTTTCCTTAAAGATAAACTTTGTAACCTGCAATCTCTTCCTATCAGCTTGTTTCCATAGTGTAGTGGTTATCACGTTTGCCTCACACGCAAAAGTTCCCCATTTCGAAACTGGGTGGAAACATCTTTTTAACACTGGACCACGAAGGGCTCAAAGTGTTACACTTCATCTTGGTAACACATGTGCTTTCCTTGTAGATAAAGTTTGTAACCTCCAATTTGTTACTGTCAGTTTGTTTCCATAGTGTAGTGGTTATCACGTTTGCCTAACACGCAAAAGGTCCCCAGTTCGAAACTGGGTGGAAACATCGTTTTAACACTGGTCCATGAAGGGCTCGAGGTGTTACGCTTCATCTTAGTAACACTTATACTTTCCTTAAAGATAAACTTTGTAACCTCCAAACTTCTACTGTCAGCTTGTTTCCATAGTGTAGTGGTAATCACGTTTGCCTCACACGCAAAACATCCCCAGTTCGAAACTGGGTCGAAACATCTTTTTAACACTGGACCACGAAGGGCTCAATGTGTTACGCTTCATCTTAGTAACACTTATACTTTCCTTAAAGATAAACTTTGTAACCTCCAAACTTCTACTGTCATCTTGTTTCCATAGTGTAGTGGTTATCACGTTTGCCTTACATGCAAAAGGTCCCCAGTTCGAAACTGGGTGGAAACATCTTTTTAACACTGGACCACGAAGGGCTCAAGTTGTTACGCTTCATCTTAGTAACACTTATACTTTCCTTAAAGATAAAATTTTTAACCTCCAATCTCTTCCTATCAGCTTGTTTCCATAGTGTAGTGGTTATCACGTTTGCCTCACACGAAAAAGGTCCCCAGTTCGAAACTGGGTGGAAACATCTTTTTAACACTGGTCCATGAAGGGCTCGAGGTGTTACGCTTCATCTTAGTAACACTTATACTTTCCTTAAAGATAAACTTTGTAACCTGCAATCACTTCCTATCAGCTTGTTTCCATAGTGTAGTGGTTATCACGTTTGCCTAACACGCAAAAGGTCCCCAGTTCGAAACTGGGTGGAAACATCTTTTTAACATTGGACCACGAAGGGCTCAAAGTGTTACGCTTCATCTTAGTAACACTTGTACTTTCCTTGAAGATAAAGTTTGTAACCTCCAATTTATTACTGTCAGTTTGTTTCCATAGTGTAGTGGTTATCACGTTTGCCTAACAAGCAAAAGGTCCCCAGTTCGAAACTGGGTGGAAACATCTTTTTAACACTGGACCACGAAGGGCTCAAGGTGTTACGCTTCATTTTAGTAACACTTATACAGTACTTTCCTTAAAGATAACCTTTGTAACCTCCAAACTTTTACTCTCAGCTTGTTTCCATAGTGTAGTGGTTATCACGTTTGCCTCACACGCAAAAGGTCCCCAGTTTGAAACTGGGTGGAAACATCTTTTTAACACTGGTCCATGAAGGGCTCGAGGTGTTACGCTTCATCTTAGTAACACTTATACTTTCCTTAAAGATACAATTTTTAACCTCCAATCTCTTCCTATCAGCTTGTTTCCATAGTGTAGTGGTTATCACGTTTGCCTAACACGCAAAAGGTCCCCAGTTCGAAACTGGGTGGAAACATCTTTTTAACACTGGTCCATGAAGGGCTCGAGGTGTTACGCTTCATCTTAGTAACACTTATACTTTCCTTAAAGATAAACTTTGTAACCCCCAAACTTTTACTGTCAGCTTGTTTCCATAGTGTAGTGGTTATCACGTTTGCCTAACACGCAAAAGGTCCCCAGTTCGAAACTGGGTGGAAACATCTTTTTAAAACTGGTCCATGAAGGGCTCAAGGTGTTACGCTTCATCTTAGTAACACTTATACTTTCCTTAAAGATAAACTTTGTAACCTGCAATCTCTTCCTATCAGCTTGTTTCCATAGTGTAGTGGTTATCACGTTTGCCTAACACGCAAAAGGTCCCCAGTTCGAAACTGGGTGGAAACATCTTTTAAACATTGGACCACGAAGGGCTCAAAGTGTTACGCTTCATCTTAGTAACACTTGTACTTTCCTTGAAGATAAAGTTTGTAACCTCCAATTTATTACTGTCAGTTTGTTTCCATAGTGTAGTGGTTATCACGTTTGCCTAACACGCAAAAGGTCCCCAGTTCGAAACTGGGTGGAAACATCTTTTTAACACTGGTCCATGAAGGGCTCAAGGTGTTACGCTTCATCTTAGTAACACTTATACTTTCCTTAAAGATAAACTTTGTAACCTGCAATCTTTTCCTATCAGCTTGTTTCCATAGTGTAGTGGTTATCACGTTTGCCTAACACGCAAAAGGTCCCCAGTTCGAAACTGGGTGGAAACATCTTTTTAACATTGGACCACGAAGGGCTCAAAGTGTTACGCTTCATCTTAGTAACACTTGTACTTTCCTTGAAGATAAAGTTTGTAACCTCCAATTTATTACTGTCTGTTTGTTTCCATAGTGTAGTGGTTATCACGTTTGCCTAACACGCAAAAGGTCCCCAGTTCGAAACTGGGTGGAAACATCTTTTTAACACTGGTCCACGAAGGGCTCGAGGTGTTACACTTCATCTTGGTAACACTTGTACTTTTCTTGAAGATAAAGTTTGTAACCTCCAATTTATTACTGTCAGTTTGTTTCCATAGTGTAGTGGTTATCACGTTTGCCTCACACGCAAAAGGTCCCCAGCTCGAAACTGGGTGGAAACATCTTTTTAACTCTGGTCCATGAAGGGCTCGAGGTGTTACGCTTCATCTTAGTAACACTTATACTTTCCTTAAAGATAAAGTTTGTAACCTCCAATCTCTTTCTATCAGCTGGTTTCCATAGTGTAGTGGTTATCACGTTTGCCTCACACGCAAAAGGTCCCCAGTTCCAAACTGGGTGGAAACTTCTTTTTAACACTGGACCACGAAGGGCTCAATGTGTTACGCTTCATCTTAGTAACACTTATACTTTCCTTAAAGATAAAGTTTGTAACCTCCAATCTCTTTCAATCAGCTGGTTTCCATAGTGTAGTGGTTATCACGTTTGCCTCACACGCAAAAGGTCCCCAGCTCGAAACTGGGTGGAAACATCTTTTTAACTCTGGTCCATGAAGGGCTCGAGGTGTTACGCTTCATCTTAGTAACACTTATACTTTCCTTAAAGATAAAGTTTGTAACCTCCAATCTCTTTCAAACAGCTGGTTTCCATAGTGTAGTGGTTATCACGTTTGCCTCACACGCAAAAGGTCCCCAGTTCGAAACTGGGTGGAAACTTCTTTTTAACACTGGTCCATGAAGGGCTCGAGGTGTTACGCTTCATCTTAGTAACACTTATACTTTCCTTAAAGATAAAGTTTGTAACCTCCAATCGCTTCCAATCAGCTTGTTTCCATAGTGTAGTGGTTATCACGTTTGCCTCACACGCAAAAGGTCCCCAGTTCGAAACTGGGTGGAAACATCTTTTTAACACTGGACCACGAAGGGCTCAAAGTGTTACGCTTCATCTTATTAACACTTATACTTTCCTTAAAGATAAAGTTTTTAACCTCCAATCTCTTACTATCAGCTTGTTTCCATAGTGTAGTGGTTATCACGTTTGCCTCACACACAAAAGGTCCCCAGTTTGAAACTGGGTGGAAACATCTTTTTAACACTGGTCCACGAAGGGCTCGAGGTGTTACACTTCATCTTGGTAACACTTGTACTTTCCTTGAAGATGAAGTTTGTAACCTCCAATTTGTCACTGTCAGTTTGTTTCCATAGTGTAGTGGTTATCACGTTTGCCTCACACGCAAAAGGTCCCCAATTCGAAACTGGGTGGAAACATCTTTTTAACACTGGTCCATGAAGGGCTCGAGGTGTTACGCTTCATCTTAGTAACACTTATACTTTCCTTAAAGATAAACTTTGTAACCTGCAATCTCTTCCTATCAGCTTGTTTCCATAGTGTAGTGGTTATCACGTTTGCCTCACACGCAAAAGGTCCCCATTTCGAAACTGGGTGGAAACATCTTTTTAACACTGGACCACGAAGGGCTCAAAGTGTTACACTTCATCTTGGTAACACATGTGCTTTCCTTGTAGATAAAGTTTGTAACCTCCAATTTGTTACTGTCAGTTTGTTTCCATAGTGTAGTGGTTATCACGTTTGCCTAACACGCAAAAGGTCCCCAGTTCGAAACTGGGTGGAAACATCGTTTTAACACTGGTCCATGAAGGGCTCGAGGTGTTACGCTTCATCTTAGTAACACTTATACTTTCCTTAAAGATAAACTTTGTAACCTCCAAACTTCTACTGTCAGCTTGTTTCCATAGTGTAGTGGTAATCACGTTTGCCTCACACGCAAAACATCCCCAGTTCGAAACTGGGTCGAAACATCTTTTTAACACTGGACCACGAAGGGCTCAATGTGTTACGCTTCATCTTAGTAACACTTATACTTTCCTTAAAGATAAACTTTGTAACCTCCAAACTTCTACTGTCATCTTGTTTCCATAGTGTAGTGGTTATCACGTTTGCCTTACATGCAAAAGGTCCCCAGTTCGAAACTGGGTGGAAACATCTTTTTAACACTGGACCACGAAGGGCTCAAGTTGTTACGCTTCATCTTAGTAACACTTATACTTTCCTTAAAGATAAAATTTTTAACCTCCAATCTCTTCCTATCAGCTTGTTTCCATAGTGTAGTGGTTATCACGTTTGCCTCACACGAAAAAGGTCCCCAGTTCGAAACTGGGTGGAAACATCTTTTTAACACTGGTCCATGAAGGGCTCGAGGTGTTACGCTTCATCTTAGTAACACTTATACTTTCCTTAAAGATAAACTTTGTAACCTGCAATCACTTCCTATCAGCTTGTTTCCATAGTGTAGTGGTTATCACGTTTGCCTAACACGCAAAAGGTCCCCAGTTCGAAACTGGGTGGAAACATCTTTTTAACATTGGACCACGAAGGGCTCAAAGTGTTACGCTTCATCTTAGTAACACTTGTACTTTCCTTGAAGATAAAGTTTGTAACCTCCAATTTATTACTGTCAGTTTGTTTCCATAGTGTAGTGGTTATCACGTTTGCCTAACAAGCAAAAGGTCCCCAGTTCGAAACTGGGTGGAAACATCTTTTTAACACTGGACCACGAAGGGCTCAAGGTGTTACGCTTCATTTTAGTAACACTTATACAGTACTTTCCTTAAAGATAACCTTTGTAACCTCCAAACTTTTACTCTCAGCTTGTTTCCATAGTGTAGTGGTTATCACGTTTGCCTCACACGCAAAAGGTCCCCAGTTTGAAACTGGGTGGAAACATCTTTTTAACACTGGTCCATGAAGGGCTCGAGGTGTTACGCTTCATCTTAGTAACACTTATACTTTCCTTAAAGATACAATTTTTAACCTCCAATCTCTTCCTATCAGCTTGTTTCCATAGTGTAGTGGTTATCACGTTTGCCTAACACGCAAAAGGTCCCCAGTTCGAAACTGGGTGGAAACATCTTTTTAACACTGGTCCATGAAGGGCTCGAGGTGTTACGCTTCATCTTAGTAACACTTATACTTTCCTTAAAGATAAACTTTGTAACCCCCAAACTTTTACTGTCAGCTTGTTTCCATAGTGTAGTGGTTATCACGTTTGCCTAACACGCAAAAGGTCCCCAGTTCGAAACTGGGTGGAAACATCTTTTTAAAACTGGTCCATGAAGGGCTCAAGGTGTTACGCTTCATCTTAGTAACACTTATACTTTCCTTAAAGATAAACTTTGTAACCTGCAATCTCTTCCTATCAGCTTGTTTCCATAGTGTAGTGGTTATCACGTTTGCCTAACACGCAAAAGGTCCCCAGTTCGAAACTGGGTGGAAACATCTTTTAAACATTGGACCACGAAGGGCTCAAAGTGTTACGCTTCATCTTAGTAACACTTGTACTTTCCTTGAAGATAAAGTTTGTAACCTCCAATTTATTACTGTCAGTTTGTTTCCATAGTGTAGTGGTTATCACGTTTGCCTAACACGCAAAAGGTCCCCAGTTCGAAACTGGGTGGAAACATCTTTTTAACACTGGTCCATGAAGGGCTCAAGGTGTTACGCTTCATCTTAGTAACACTTATACTTTCCTTAAAGATAAACTTTGTAACCTGCAATCTTTTCCTATCAGCTTGTTTCCATAGTGTAGTGGTTATCACGTTTGCCTAACACGCAAAAGGTCCCCAGTTCGAAACTGGGTGGAAACATCTTTTTAACATTGGACCACGAAGGGCTCAAAGTGTTACGCTTCATCTTAGTAACACTTGTACTTTCCTTGAAGATAAAGTTTGTAACCTCCAATTTATTACTGTCTGTTTGTTTCCATAGTGTAGTGGTTATCACGTTTGCCTAACACGCAAAAGGTCCCCAGTTCGAAACTGGGTGGAAACATCTTTTTAACACTGGTCCACGAAGGGCTCGAGGTGTTACACTTCATCTTGGTAACACTTGTACTTTTCTTGAAGATAAAGTTTGTAACCTCCAATTTATTACTGTCAGTTTGTTTCCATAGTGTAGTGGTTATCACGTTTGCCTCACACGCAAAAGGTCCCCAGCTCGAAACTGGGTGGAAACATCTTTTTAACTCTGGTCCATGAAGGGCTCGAGGTGTTACGCTTCATCTTAGTAACACTTATACTTTCCTTAAAGATAAAGTTTGTAACCTCCAATCTCTTTCTATCAGCTGGTTTCCATAGTGTAGTGGTTATCACGTTTGCCTCACACGCAAAAGGTCCCCATTTCCAAACTGGGTGGAAACTTCTTTTTAACACTGGACCACGAAGGGCTCAATGTGTTACGCTTCATCTTAGTAACACTTATACTTTCCTTAAAGATAAAGTTTGTAACCTCCAATCTCTTTCAATCAGCTGGTTTCCATAGTGTAGTGGTTATCACGTTTGCCTCACACGCAAAAGGTCCCCAGCTCGAAACTGGGTGGAAACATCTTTTTAACTCTGGTCCATGAAGGGCTCGAGGTGTTACGCTTCATCTTAGTAACACTTATACTTTCCTTAAAGATAAAGTTTGTAACCTCCAATCTCTTTCAAACAGCTGGTTTCCATAGTGTAGTGGTTATCACGTTTGCCTCACACGCAAAAGGTCCCCAGTTCGAAACTGGGTGGAAACTTCTTTTTAACACTGGTCCATGAAGGGCTCGAGGTGTTACGCTTCATCTTAGTAACACTTATACTTTCCTTAAAGATAAAGTTTGTAACCTCCAATCGCTTCCAATCAGCTTGTTTCCATAGTGTAGTGGTTATCACGTTTGCCTCACACGCAAAAGGTCCCCAGTTCGAAACTGGGTGGAAACATCTTTTTAACACTGGACCACGAAGGGCTCAAAGTGTTACGCTTCATCTTATTAACACTTATACTTTCCTTAAAGATAAAGTTTTTAACCTCCAATCTCTTACTATCAGCTTGTTTCCATAGTGTAGTGGTTATCACGTTTGCCTCACACACAAAAGGTCCCCAGTTCGAAACTGGGTGGAAACATCTTTTTAACACTGGTCCACGAAGGGCTCGAGGTGTTACACTTCATCTTGGTAACACTTGTACTTTCCTTGAAGATGAAGTTTGTAACCTCCAATTTGTCACTGTCAGTTTGTTTCCATAGTGTAGTGGTTATCACGTTTGCCTCACACGCAAAAGGTCCCCAATTCGAAACTGGGTGGAAACATCTTTTTAACACTGGTCCATGAAGGGCTCGAGGTGTTACGCTTCATCTTAGTAACACTTATACTTTCCTTAAAGATAAACTTTGTAACCTGCAATCTCTTCCTATCAGCTTGTTTCCATAGTGTAGTGGTTATCACGTTTGCCTCACACGCAAAAGGTCCCCATTTCGAAACTGGGTGGAAACATCTTTTTAACACTGGACCACGAAGGGCTCAAAGTGTTACACTTCATCTTGGTAACACATGTGCTTTCCTTGTAGATAAAGTTTGTAACCTCCAATTTGTTACTGTCAGTTTGTTTCCATAGTGTAGTGGTTATCACGTTTGCCTAACACGCAAAAGGTCCCCAGTTCGAAACTGGGTGGAAACATCGTTTTAACACTGGTCCATGAAGGGCTCGAGGTGTTACGCTTCATCTTAGTAACACTTATACTTTCCTTAAAGATAAACTTTGTAACCTCCAAACTTCTACTGTCAGCTTGTTTCCATAGTGTAGTGGTTATCACGTTTGCCTCACACGCAAAACATCCCCAGTTCGAAACTGGGTCGAAACATCTTTTTAACACTGGACCACGAAGGGCTCAATGTGTTACGCTTCATCTTAGTAACACTTATACTTTCCTTAAAGATAAACTTTGTAACCTCCAAACTTCTACTGTCATCTTGTTTCCATAGTGTAGTGGTTATCACGTTTGCCTTACATGCAAAAGGTCCCCAGTTCGAAACTGGGTGGAAACATCTTTTTAACACTGGACCACGAAGGGCTCAAGTTGTTACGCTTCATCTTAGTAACACTTATACTTTCCTTAAAGATAAAATTTTTAACCTCCAATCTCTTCCTATCAGCTTGTTTCCATAGTGTAGTGGTTATCACGTTTGCCTCACACGAAAAAGGTCCCCAGTTCGAAACTGGGTGGAAACATCTTTTTAACACTGGTCCATGAAGGGCTCGAGGTGTTACGCTTCATCTTAGTAACACTTATACTTTCCTTAAAGATAAACTTTGTAACCTGCAATCACTTCCTATCAGCTTGTTTCCATAGTGTAGTGGTTATCACGTTTGCCTAACACGCAAAAGGTCCCCAGTTCGAAACTGGGTGGAAACATCTTTTTAACATTGGACCACGAAGGGCTCAAAGTGTTACGCTTCATCTTAGTAACACTTGTACTTTCCTTGAAGATAAAGTTTGTAACCTCCAATTTATTACTGTCAGTTTGTTTCCATAGTGTAGTGGTTATCACGTTTGCCTAACAAGCAAAAGGTCCCCAGTTCGAAACTGGGTGGAAACATCTTTTTAACACTGGACCACGAAGGGCTCAAGGTGTTACGCTTCATTTTAGTAACACTTATACAGTACTTTCCTTAAAGATAACCTTTGTAACCTCCAAACTTTTACTCTCAGCTTCTTTCCATAGTGTAGTGGTTATCACGTTTGCCTCACACGCAAAAGGTCCCCAGTTTGAAACTGGGTGGAAACATCTTTTTAACACTGGTCCATGAAGGGCTCGAGGTGTTACGCTTCATCTTAGTAACACTTATACTTTCCTTAAAGATACAATTTTTAACCTCCAATCTCTTCCTATCAGCTTGTTTCCATAGTGTAGTGGTTATCACGTTTGCCTAACACGCAAAAGGTCCCCAGTTCGAAACTGGGTGGAAACATCTTTTTAACACTGGTCCATGAAGGGCTCGAGGTGTTACGCTTCATCTTAGTAACACTTATACTTTCCTTAAAGATAAACTTTGTAACCCCCAAACTTTTACTGTCAGCTTGTTTCCATAGTGTAGTGGTTATCACGTTTGCCTAACACGCAAAAGGTCCCCAGTTCGAAACTGGGTGGAAACATCTTTTTAAAACTGGTCCATGAAGGGCTCAAGGTGTTACGCTTCATCTTAGTAACACTTATACTTTCCTTAAAGATAAACTTTGTAACCTGCAATCTCTTCCTATCAGCTTGTTTCCATAGTGTAGTGGTTATCACGTTTGCCTAACACGCAAAAGGTCCCCAGTTCGAAACTGGGTGGAAACATCTTTTTAACATTGGACCACGAAGGGCTCAAAGTGTTACGCTTCATCTTAGTAACACTTGTACTTTCCTTGAAGATAAAGTTTGTAACCTCCAATTTATTACTGTCTGTTTGTTTCCATAGTGTAGTGGTTATCACGTTTGCCTCACACGCAAAAGGTCCCCAGTTCGAAACTGGGTGGAAACATCTTTTTAACACTGGTCCACGAAGGGCTCGAGGTGTTACACTTCATCTTGGTAACACTTGTACTTTTCTTGAAGATAAAGTTTGTAACCTCCAATTTATTACTGTCAGTTTGTTTCCATAGTGTAGTGGTTATCACGTTTGCCTAACACGCAAAAGGTCCCCAGTTCGAAACTGGGTGGAAACATCTTTTTAACACTGGACCACGAAGGGCTCAAGGTGTTACGCTTCATTTTAGTAACACTTATACAGTACTTTCCTTAAAGATAACCTTTGTAACCTCCAAACACCTACTGTCAGCTTGTTTCCATAGTGTAGTGGTTATCACGTTTGCCTAACACGCAAAAGGTCCCCAGTTCGAAACTGGGTGGAAACATCTTTTTAACACTGGTCCATGAAGGGCTCAAGGTGTTACGCTTCATCTTAGTAACACTTATACTTTCCTTAAAGATAAACTTTGTAACCTGCAATCTCTTCCTATCAGCTTGTTTCCATAGTGTAGTGGTTATCACGTTTGCCTAACACGCAAAAGGTCCCCAGTTCGAAACTGGGTGGAAACATCTTTTTAACACTGGACCACGAAGGGCTCAAAGTGTTACACTTCATCTTGGTAACACATGTACTTTCCTTGTAGATAAAGTTTGTAACCTCCAATTTGTTACTGTCAGTTTGTTTCCATAGTGTAGTGGTTATCACGTTTGCCTTACACGCAAAAGGTCCCCAGTTCGAAACTGGGTGGAAACATCTTTTTAACACTGGACCACGAAGGGCTCAAAGTGTTACGCTTCATCTTATTAACACTTATACTTTCCTTAAAGATAAACTTTGTAACCTCCAAACTTCTACTGTCAGCTTGTTTCCATAGTGTAGTGGTTATCACGTTTGCCTCACACGCAAAAGGTCCCCAGTTCGAAACTGGGTGGAAACATCTTTTTAACACTGGACCACGAAGGGCTCAAAGTGTTACACTTCATCTTGGTAACACATGTACTTTCCTTGTAGATAAAGTTTGTAACCTCCAATTTGTTACTGTCAGTTTGTTTCCATAGTGTAGTGGTTATCACGTTTGCCTAACACGCAAAAGGTCCCCAGTTCGAAACTGGGTGGAAACATCTTTTTAACACTGGTCCATGAAGGGCTCGAGGTGTTACACTTCATCTTAGTAACACTTATACTTTCCTTAAAGATAAAGTTTGTAACCTCCAATCTCTTCCTCTCAGCTTGTTTCCATAGTGTAGTGGTTATCACATTTGCCTCACACGCAAAAGGTTTCCCAGTTCAAAACTGGATGGAAACATCTTTTTAACATTGGACCACGAAGGGCTCAAAGTGTTACGTTTCATCTTAGTAACACTTATACTTTCCTTAAAGATAAAGTTTGTAACCTCCAATTTCTTACTGTCAGTTTGTTTCCATAGTGTAGTGGTTATCACGTTTGCCTAACACGCAAAAGGTCCCCAGTTCGAGACTGGGTGGGAACATCTTTTTTAACTCTGGTCCACGATGGGCTCAAGGTGTTACGCTTCATCTTAGTAACACTTGTACTTTCCTTAAAGATAAAGTTGTTAACCTCCAATCTCTTCCTCTCAGCTTGTTTCCATAGTGTAGTGGTTATCACATTTGCCTCACACGCAAAAGGTCCCCAGTTCGAAACTGGGTGGAAACATCTTTTTAACACTGGACCACGAAGGGCTCAATGTGTTACGCTTCATCTTAGTAACACTTATACTTTCCTTAAAGATAAAGTTTTTAACCTCCAATCTCTTACTATCAGCTTGTTTCCATAGTGTAGTGGTTATCACGTTTGCCTCACACGCAAAAGGTCCCCAGTTCGAAACTGGGTGGAAACATCTTTTTAACACTGGTCCACGAAGGTCTCGAGGTGTTACACTTCATCTTGGTAACACTTATACTTTCCTTAAAGATAAAGTTTTTAACCTCCAATCTCTTACTATCAGCTTGTTTCCATAGTGTAGTGGTTATCACGTTTGCCTCACACGCAAAAGGTCCCCAGTTCGAAACTGGGTGGAAACATCTTTTTAACACTGGTCCACGAAGGTCTCGAGGTGTTACACTTCATCTTGGTAACACTTTTACTTTCCTTGAAGATAAAGTTTGTAACCTCCAATTTATTACTTTCAGTTTGTTTCCATAGTGTAGTGGTTATCACATTTGCCTCACACGCAAAAGGTCCCCAGTTCGAAACTGGGTGGAAACATCTTTTTAACACTGGTCCATGAAGGGCTCGAGGTGTTACGCTTCATCTTAGTAACACTTGTACTTTCCTTAAAGATAAACTTTGTAACCTGCAATCTCTTCCTATCAGCTTGTTTCCATAGTGTAGTGGTTATCACGTTTGCCTCACACGCAAAAGGTCCCCAGTTCGAAACTGGGTGGAAACATCTTTTTAACACTGGACCACGAAGGGCTCAAAGTGTTACACTTCATCTTGGTAACACATGTACTGTCCTTGTAGATAAAGTTTGTAACCTCCAATTTGTTACTGTCAGTTTGTTTCCATAGTGTAGTGGTTATCACGTTTGCCTAACACGCAAAAGGTCCCCAGTTCGAAACTGGGTGGAAACATCTTTTTAACACTGGTCCATGAAGGGCTCGAGGTGTTACGCTTCATCTTAGTAACACTTATACTTTCCTTAAAGATAAACTTTGTAACCTCCAAACACCTACTGTCAGCTTGTTTCCATAGTGTAGTGGTTATCACGTTTGCCTAACACGCAAAAGGTCCCCAGTTCGAAACTGGGTGGAAACATCTTTTTAACACTGGTCCATGAAGGGCTCAAGGTGTTACGCTTCATCTTAGTAACACTTATACTTTCCTTAAAGATAAACTTTGTAACCTGCAATCTCTTCCTATCAGCTTGTTTCCATAGTGTAGTGGTTATCACGTTTGCCTAACACGCAAAAGGTCCCCAGTTCGAAACTGGGTGGAAACATCTTTTTTAACTCTGGTCCACGATGGGCTCAAGGTGTTACGCTTCATCTTAGTAACACTTGTACTTTCCTTAAAGATAAAGTTGTTAACCTCCAATCTCTTCCTCTCAGCTTGTTTCCATAGTGTAGTGGTTATCACATTTGCCTCACACGCAAAAGGTCCCCAGTTCGAAACTGGGTGGAAACATCTTTTTAACACTGGACCACGAAGGGCTCAATGTGTTACGCTTCATCTTAGTAACACTTATACTTTCCTTAAAGATAAAGTTTTTAACCTCCAATCTCTTACTATCAGCTTGTTTCCATAGTGTAGTGGTTATCACGTTTGCCTCACACGCAAAAGGTCCCCAGTTCGAAACTGGGTGGAAACATCTTTTTAACACTGGTCCACGAAGGGCTCGAGGTGTTACACTTCATCTTGGTAACACTTTTACTTTCCTTGAAGATAAAGTTTGTAACCTCCAATTTATTGCTTTCAGTTTGTTTCCATAGTGTAGTGGTTATCACATTTGCCTCACACGCAAAAGGTCCCCAGTTCGAAACTGGGTGGAAACATCTTTTTAACACTGGTCCATGAAGGGCTCGAGGTGTTACGCTTCATCTTAGTAACACTTGTACTTTCCTTAAAGATAAACTTTGTAACCTGCAATCTCTTCCTATCAGCTTGTTTCCATAGTGTAGTGGTTATCACGTTTGCCTCACACGCAAAAGGTCCCCAGTTCGAAACTGGGTGGGAACATCTTTTTAACACTGGACCACGAAGGGCTCAAAGTGTTACACTTCATCTTGGTAACACATGTACTGTCCTTGTAGATAAAGTTTGTAACCTCCAATTTGTTACTGTCAGTTTGTTTCCATAGTGTAGTGGTTATCACGTTTGCCTTACACGCAAAAGGTCCCCAGTTCGAAACTGGGTGGAAACATCTTTTTAACACTGGACCACGAAGGGCTCAAAGTGTTACGTTTCATCTTAGTAACACTTATACTTTCCTTAAAGATAAAGTTTGTAACCTCCAATTTCTTACTGTCAGTTTGTTTCCATAGTGTAGTGGTTATCACGTTTGCCTAACACGCAAAAGGTCCCCAGTTCGAGACTGGGTGGGAACATCTTTTTTAACTCTGGTCCATGAAGGGCTCGAGGTGTTACGCTTCATCTTAGTAACACTTGTACTTTCCTTAAAGATAAACTTTGTAACCTGCAATCTCTTCCTCTCAGCTTGTTTCCATAGTGTAGTGGTTATCACATTTGCCTCACACGCAAAAGGTCCCCAGTTCGAAACTGGGTGGAAACATCTTTTTAACACTGGACCACGAAGGGCTCAATGTGTTACGCTTCATCTTAGTAACACTTATACTTTCCTTAAAGATAAAGTTTTTAACCTCCAATCTCTTACTATCAGCTTGTTTCCATAGTGTAGTGGTTATCACGTTTGCCTCACACGCAAAAGGTCCCCAGTTCGAAACTGGGTGGAAACATCTTTTTAACACTGGTCCATGAAGGGCTCGAGGTGTTACACTTCATCTTGGTAACACTTTTACTTTCCTTGAAGATAAAGTTTGTAACCTCCAATTTATTACTTTCAGTTTGTTCCCATAGTGTAGTGGTTATCACATTTGCCTCACACGCAAAAGGTCCCCAGTTCGAAACTGGGTGGAAACATCTTTTTAACACTGGTCCATGAAGGGCTCGAGGTGTTACGCTTCATCTTAGTAACACTTGTACTTTCCTTAAAGATAAACTTTGTAACCTGCAATCTCTTCCTATCAGCTTGTTTCCATAGTGTAGTGGTTATCACGTTTGCCTCACACGCAAAAGGTCCCCAGTTCGAAACTGGGTGGAAACATCTTTTTAACACTGGACCACGAAGGGCTCAAAGTGTTACACTTCATCTTGGTAACACATGTACTGTCCTTGTAGATAAAGTTTGTAACCTCCAATTTGTTACTGTCAGTTTGTTTCCATAGTGTAGTGGTTATCACGTTTGCCTTACACGCAAAAGGTCCCCAGTTCGAAACTGGGTGGAAACATCTTTTTAACACTGGTCCATGAAGGGCTCGAGGTGTTACGCTTCATCTTAGTAACACTTATACTTTCCTTAAAGATAAACTTTGTAACCTCCAAACACCTACTGTCAGCTTGTTTCCATAGTGTAGTGGTTATCACGTTTGCCTAACACGCAAAAGGTCCCCAGTTCGAAACTGGGTGGAAACATCTTTTTAACACTGGTCCATGAAGGGCTCAAGGTGTTACGCTTCATCTTAGTAACACTTATACTTTCCTTAAAGATAAACTTTGTAACCTGCAATCTCTTCCTATCAGCTTGTTTCCATAGTGTAGTGGTTATCACGTTTGCCTAACACGCAAAAGGTCCCCAGTTCGAAACTGGGTGGAAACATCTTTTTTAACTCTGGTCCACGATGGGCTCAAGGTGTTACGCTTCATCTTAGTAACACTTGTACTTTCCTTAAAGATAAAGTTGTTAACCTCCAATCTCTTCCTATCAGCTTGTTTCCATAGTGTAGTGGTTATCACGTTTGCCTAACACGCAAAAGGTCCCCAGTTCGAAACTGGGTGGAAACATCTTTTTAACACTGGTCCATGAAGGGCTCGAGGTGTTACGCTTCATCTTGGTAACACTTATACTTTCCTTAAAGATAAAGTTTGTAACCTCCAATTTGCTACTGTCAGTTTGTTTCCATAGTGTAGTGGTTATCACGTTTGCCTAACACGCAAAAGGTCCCCAGTTCGAAACTGGGTGGAAACATCTTTTTAACACTGGTCCATGAAGGGCTCGAGGTGTTACGCTTCATCTTAGTAACACTTATACTTTCCTTAAAGATAAAGTTTGTAACCTCCAATCTCTTCCTCTCAGCTTGTTTCCATAGTGTAGTGGTTATCACATTTGCCTCACACGCAAAAGGTTTCCCAGTTCAAAACTGGGTGGAAACATCTTTTTAACATTGGACCACGAAGGGCTCAAAGTGTTACGTTTCATCTTAGTAACACTTATACTTTCCTTAAAGATAAAGTTTGTAGCCTCCAATTTCTTACTGTCAGTTTGTTTCCATAGTGTAGTGGTTATCACGTTTGCCTAACACGCAAAAGGTCCCCAGTTCGAGACTGGGTGGGAACATCTTTTTTAACTCTGGTCCACGATGGGCTCAAGGTGTTACGCTTCATCTTAGTAACACTTGTACTTTCCTTAAAGATAAAGTTGTTAACCTCCAATCTCTTCCTCTCAGCTTGTTTCCATAGTGTATTGGTTATCACATTTGCCTCACACGCAAAAGGTCCCCAGTTCGAAACTGGGTGGAAACATCTTTTTAACACTGGACCACGAAGGGCTCAATGTGTTACGCTTCATCTTAGTAACACTTATACTTTCCTTAAAGATAAAGTTTTTAACCTCCAATCTCTTACTATCAGCTTGTTTCCATAGTGTAGTGGTTATCACGTTTGCCTCACACGCAAAAGGTCCCCAGTTCGAAACTGGGTGGAAACATCTTTTTAACACTGGTCCACGAAGGGCTCGAGGTGTTACACTTCATCTTGGTAACACTTTTACTTTCCTTGAAGATAAAGTTTGTAACCTCCAATTTATTACTTTCAGTTTGTTTCCATAGTGTAGTGGTTATCACATTTGCCTCACACGCAAAAGGTCCCCAGTTCGAAACTGGGCGGAAACATCTTTTTAACACTGGTCCATGAAGGGCTCGAGGTGTTACGCTTCATCTTAGTAACACTTGTACTTTCCTTAAAGATAAACTTTGTAACCTGCAATCTCTTCCTATCAGCTTGTTTCCATAGTGTAGTGGTTATCACGTTTGCCTCACACGCAAAAGGTCCCCAGTTCGAAACTGGGTGGAAACATCTTTTTAACACTGGACCACGAAGGGCTCAAAGTGTTACACTTCATCTTGGTAACACATGTACTGTCCTTGTAGATAAAGTTTGTAACCTCCAATTTGTTACTGTCAGTTTGTTTCCATAGTGTAGTGGTTATCACGTTTGCCTTACACGCAAAAGGTCCCCAGTTCGAAACTGGGTGGAAACATCTTTTTAACACTGGACCACGAAGGGCTCAAAGTGTTACGTTTCATCTTAGTAACACTTATACTTTCCTTAAAGATAAAGTTTGTAACCTCCAATTTCTTACTGTCAGTATGTTTCCATAGTGTAGTGGTTATCACGTTTGCCTAACACGCAAAAGGTCCCCAGTTCGAGACTGGGTGGGAACATCTTTTTTAACTCTGGTCCACGATGGGCTCAAGGTGTTACGCTTCATCTTAGTAACACTTGTACTTTCCTTAAAGATAAAGTTGTTAACCTCCAATCTCTTCCTCTCAGCTTGTTTCCATAGTGTAGTGGTTATCACATTTGCCTCACACGCAAAAGGTCCCCAGTTCGAAACTGGGTGGAAACATCTTTTTAACACTGGACCACGAAGGGCTCAATGTGTTACGCTTCATCTTAGTAACACTTATACTTTCCTTAAAGATAAAGTTTTTAACCTCCAATCTCTTACTATCAGCTTGTTTCCATAGTGTAGTGGTTATCACGTTTGCCTCACACGCAAAAGGTCCCCAGTTCGAAACTGGGTGGAAACATCTTTTTAACACTGGTCCACGAAGGTCTCGAGGTGTTACACTTCATCTTGGTAACACTTTTACTTTCCTTGAAGATAAAGTTTGTAACCTCCAATTTATTACTTTCAGTTTGTTCCCATAGTGTAGTGGTTATCACATTTGCCTCACACGCAAAAGGTCCCCAGTTCGAAACTGGGTGGAAACATCTTTTTAACACTGGTCCATGAAGGGCTCGAGGTGTTACGCTTCATCTTAGTAACACTTGTACTTTCCTTAAAGATAAACTTTGTAACCTGCAATCTCTTCCTATCAGCTTTTTTCCATAGTGTAGTGGTTATCACGTTTGCCTCACACGCAAAAGGTCCCCAGTTCGAAACTGGGTGGAAACATCTTTTTAACACTGGACCACGAAGGGCTCAAAGTGTTACACTTCATCTTGGTAACACATGTACTGTCCTTGTAGATAAAGTTTGTAACCTCCAATTTGTTACTGTCAGTTTGTTTCCATAGTGTAGTGGTTATCACGTTTGCCTTACACGCAAAAGGTCCCCAGTTCGAAACTGGGTGGAAACATCTTTTTAACACTGGACCACGAAGGGCTCAAAGTGTTACGCTTCATCTTATTAACACTTATACTTTCCTTAAAGATAAACTTTGTAACCTCCAAACTTCTACTGTCAGCTTGTTACCATAGTGTAGTGGTTATCACGTTTGCCTCACACGCAAAAGGTCCCCAGTTCGAAACTGGGTGGAAACATCTTTTTAACACTGGTCCATGAAGGGCTCGAGGTGTTACGCTTCGTCTTATTAACACTTATACTTTCCTTAAAGATAAAGTTTTTAACCTCCAATCTCTTACTATCAGCTTGTTTCCATAGTGTAGTGGTTATCACGTTTGCCTCACACGCAAAAGGTCCCCAGTTCGAAACTGGGTGGAAACATCTTTTTAACACTGGTCCATGAAGGGCTCGAGGTGTTACGCTTCATCTTAGTAACACTTATACTTTCCTTAAAGATAAACTTTGTAACCTGCAATCTCTTCCTATCAGCTTGTTTCCATAGTGTAGTGGTTATCACGTTTGCCTCACACGCAAAAGGTCCCCAGTTCGAAACTGGGTGGAAACATCTTTTTAACACTGGACCACGAAGGGCTCAAAGTGTTACACTTCATCTTGGTAACACATGTACTTTCCTTGTAGATAAAGTTTGTAACCTCCAATTTGTTACTGTCAGTTTGTTTCCATAGTGTAGTGGTTATCACGTTTGCCTAACACGCAAAAGGTCCCCAGTTCGAAACTGGGTGGAAACATCTTTTTAACACTGGTCCATGAAGGGCTCGAGGTGTTACGCTTCATCTTAGTAACACTTATACTTTCCTTAAAGATAAACTTTGTAACCTCCAAACACCTACTGTCAGCTTGTTTCCATAGTGTAGTGGTTATCACGTCTGCCTAACACGCAAAAGGTCCCCAGTTCGAAACTGGGTGGAAACATCTTTTTAACACTGGTCCATGAAGGGCTCAAGGTGTTACGCTTCATCTTAGTAACACTTATACTTTCCTTAAAGATAAACTTTGTAACCTGCAATCTCTTCCTATCAGCTTGTTTCCATAGTGTAGTGGTTATCACGTTTGCCTAACACGCAAAAGGTCCCCAGTTCGAAACTGGGTGGAAACATCTTTTTTAACTCTGGTCCACGATGGGCTCAAGGTGTTACGCTTCATCTTAGTAACACTTGTACTTTCCTTAAAGATAAAGTTGTTAACCTCCAATCTCTTCCTCTCAGCTTGTTTCCATAGTGTAGTGGTTATCACATTTGCCTCACACGCAAAAGGTCCCCAGTTCGAAACTGGGTGGAAACATCTTTTTAACACTGGACCACGAAGGGCTCAATGTGTTACGCTTCATCTTAGTAACACTTATACTTTCCTTAAAGATAAAGTTTTTAACCTCCAATCTCTTACTATCAGCTTGTTTCCATAGTGTAGTGGTTATCACGTTTGCCTCACACGCAAAAGGTCCCCAGTTCGAAACTGGGTGGAAACATCTTTTTAACACTGGTCCACGAAGGGCTCGAGGTGTTACACTTCATCTTGGTAACACTTTTACTTTCCTTGAAGATAAAGTTTGTAACCTCCAATTTATTACTTTCAGTTTGTTTCCATAGTGTAGTGGTTATCACATTTGCCTCACACGCAAAAGGTCCCCAGTTCGAAACTGGGTGGAAACATCTTTTTAACACTGGTCCATGAAGGGCTCGAGGTGTTACGCTTCATCTTAGTAACACTTGTACTTTCCTTAAAGATAAACTTTGTAACCTGCAATCTCTTCCTATCAGCTTGTTTCCATAGTGTAGTGGTTATCACGTTTGCCTCACACGCAAAAGGTCCCCAGTTCGAAACTGGGTGGAAACATCTTTTTAACACTGGACCACGAAGGGCTCAAAGTGTTACACTTCATCTTGGTAACACATGTACTGTCCTTGTAGATAAAGTTTGTAACCTCCAATTTGTTACTGTCAGTTTGTTTCCATAGTGTAGTGGTTATCACGTTTGCCTTACACGCAAAAGGTCCCCAGTTCGAAACTGGGTGGAAACATCTTTTTAACACTGGACCACGAAGGGCTCAAAGTGTTACGTTTCATCTTAGTAACACTTATACTTTCCTTAAAGATAAAGTTTGTAACCTCCAATTTCTTACTGTCAGTTTGTTTCCATAGTGTAGTGGTTATCACGTTTGCCTAACACGCAAAAGGTCCCCAGTTCGAGACTGGGTGGGAACATCTTTTTTAACTCTGGTCCATGAAGGGCTCGAGGTGTTACGCTTCATCTTAGTAACACTTGTACTTTCCTTAAAGATAAACTTTGTAACCTGCAATCTCTTCCTCTCAGCTTGTTTCCATAGTGTAGTGGTTATCACATTTGCCTCACACGCAAAAGGTCCCCAGTTCGAAACTGGGTGGAAACATCTTTTTAACACTGGACCACGAAGGGCTCAATGTGTTACGCTTCATCTTAGTAACACTTATACTTTCCTTAAAGATAAAGTTTTTAACCTCCAATCTCTTACTATCAGCTTGTTTCCATAGTGTAGTGGTTATCACGTTTGCCTCACACGCAAAAGGTCCCCAGTTCGAAACTGGGTGGAAACATCTTTTTAACACTGGTCCATGAAGGGCTCGAGGTGTTACACTTCATCTTGGTAACACTTTTACTTTCCTTGAAGATAAAGTTTGTAACCTCCAATTTATTACTTTCAGTTTGTTCCCATAGTGTAGTGGTTATCACATTTGCCTCACACGCAAAAGGTCCCCAGTTCGAAACTGGGTGGAAACATCTTTTTAACACTGGTCCATGAAGGGCTCGAGGTGTTACGCTTCATCTTAGTAACACTTGTACTTTCCTTAAAGATAAACTTTGTAACCTGCAATCTCTTCCTATCAGCTTGTTTCCATAGTGTAGTGGTTATCACGTTTGCCTCACACGCAAAAGGTCCCCAGTTCGAAACTGGGTGGAAACATCTTTTTAACACTGGACCACGAAGGGCTCAAAGTGTTACACTTCATCTTGGTAACACATGTACTGTCCTTGTAGATAAAGTTTGTAACCTCCAATTTGTTACTGTCAGTTTGTTTCCATAGTGTAGTGGTTATCACGTTTGCCTTACACGCAAAAGGTCCCCAGTTCGAAACTGGGTGGAAACATCTTTTTAACACTGGTCCATGAAGGGCTCGAGGTGTTACGCTTCATCTTAGTAACACTTATACTTTCCTTAAAGATAAACTTTGTAACCTCCAAACACCTACTGTCAGCTTGTTTCCATAGTGTAGTGGTTATCACGTTTGCCTAACACGCAAAAGGTCCCCAGTTCGAAACTGGGTGGAAACATCTTTTTAACACTGGTCCATGAAGGGCTCAAGGTGTTACGCTTCATCTTAGTAACACTTATACTTTCCTTAAAGATAAACTTTGTAACCTGCAATCTCTTCCTATCAGCTTGTTTCCATAGTGTAGTGGTTATCACGTTTGCCTAACACGCAAAAGGTCCCCAGTTCGAAACTGGGTGGAAACATCTTTTTTAACTCTGGTCCACGATGGGCTCAAGGTGTTACGCTTCATCTTAGTAACACTTGTACTTTCCTTAAAGATAAAGTTGTTAACCTCCAATCTCTTCCTATCAGCTTGTTTCCATAGTGTAGTGGTTATCACGTTTGCCTAACACGCAAAAGGTCCCCAGTTCGAAACTGGGTGGAAACATCTTTTTAACACTGGTCCATGAAGGGCTCGAGGTGTTACGCTTCATCTTGGTAACACTTATACTTTCCTTAAAGATAAAGTTTGTAACCTCCAATTTGCTACTGTCAGTTTGTTTCCATAGTGTAGTGGT
Source organism: Callionymus lyra (assembly GCF_982586985.1). Taxonomy (NCBI): domain Eukaryota; kingdom Metazoa; phylum Chordata; class Actinopteri; order Syngnathiformes; family Callionymidae; genus Callionymus; species Callionymus lyra. The sequence continues at coordinate 18,481,308 of NC_141823.1, forward strand.
TATCACGTTTGCCTAACACGCAAAAGGTCCCCAGTTCGAAACTGGGTGGAAACATCTTTTTAACACTGGTCCATGAAGGGCTCGAGGTGTTACGCTTCATCTTAGTAACACTTATACTTTCCTTAAAGATAAAGTTTGTAACCTCCAATCTCTTCCTCTCAGCTTGTTTCCATAGTGTAGTGGTTATCACATTTGCCTCACACGCAAAAGGTTTCCCAGTTCAAAACTGGGTGGAAACATCTTTTTAACATTGGACCACGAAGGGCTCAAAGTGTTACGTTTCATCTTAGTAACACTTATACTTTCCTTAAAGATAAAGTTTGTAACCTCCAATTTCTTACTGTCAGTTTGTTTCCATAGTGTAGTGGTTATCACGTTTGCCTAACACGCAAAAGGTCCCCAGTTCGAGACTGGGTGGGAACATCTTTTTTAACTCTGGTCCACGATGGGCTCAAGGTGTTACGCTTCATCTTAGTAACACTTGTACTTTCCTTAAAGATAAAGTTGTTAACCTCCAATCTCTTCCTCTCAGCTTGTTTCCATAGTGTAGTGGTTATCACATTTGCCTCACACGCAAAAGGTCCCCAGTTCGAAACTGGGTGGAAACATCTTTTTAACACTGGACCACGAAGGGCTCAATGTGTTACGCTTCATCTTAGTAACACTTATACTTTCCTTAAAGATAAAGTTTTTAACCTCCAATCTCTTACTATCAGCTTGTTTCCATAGTGTAGTGGTTATCACGTTTGCCTCACACGCAAAAGGTCCCCAGTTCGAAACTGGGTGGAAACATCTTTTTAACACTGGTCCACGAAGGGCTCGAGGTGTTACACTTCATCTTGGTAACACTTTTACTTTCCTTGAAGATAAAGTTTGTAACCTCCAATTTATTACTTTCAGTTTGTTTCCATAGTGTAGTGGTTATCACATTTGCCTCACACGCAAAAGGTCCCCAGTTCGAAACTGGGTGGAAACATCTTTTTAACACTGGTCCATGAAGGGCTCGAGGTGTTACGCTTCATCTTAGTAACACTTGTACTTTCCTTAAAGATAAACTTTGTAACCTGCAATCTCTTCCTATCAGCTTGTTTCCATAGTGTAGTGGTTATCACGTTTGCCTCACACGCAAAAGGTCCCCAGTTCGAAACTGGGTGGAAACATCTTTTTAACACTGGACCACGAAGGGCTCAAAGTGTTACACTTCATCTTGGTAACACATGTACTGTCCTTGTAGATAAAGTTTGTAACCTCCAATTTGTTACTGTCAGTTTGTTTCCATAGTGTGGTGGTTATCACGTTTGCCTTACACGCAAAAGGTCCCCAGTTCGAAACTGGGTGGAAACATCTTTTTAACACTGGACCACGAAGGGCTCAAAGTGTTACGTTTCATCTTAGTAACACTTATACTTTCCTTAAAGATAAAGTTTGTAACCTCCAATTTCTTACTGTCAGTTTGTTTCCATAGTGTAGTGGTTATCACGTTTGCCTAACACGCAAAAGGTCCCCAGTTCGAGACTGGGTGGGAACATCTTTTTTAACTCTGGTCCACGATGGGCTCAAGGTGTTACGCTTCATCTTAGTAACACTTGTACTTTCCTTAAAGATAAAGTTGTTAACCTCCAATCTCTTCCTCTCAGTTTGTTTCCATAGTGTAGTGGTTATCACGTTTGCCTCACACGCAAAAGGTCCCCAGTTCGAAACTGGGTGGAAACATCTTTTTAACACTGGTCCACGAAGGTCTCGAGGTGTTACACTTCATCTTGGTAACACTTTTACTTTCCTTGAAGATAAAGTTTGTAACCTCCAATTTATTACTTTCAGTTTGTTCCCATAGTGTAGTGGTTATCACATTTGCCTCACACGCAAAAGGTCCCCAGTTCGAAACTGGGTGGAAACATCTTTTTAACACTGGTCCATGAAGGGCTCGAGGTGTTACGCTTCATCTTAGTAACACTTGTACTTTCCTTAAAGATAAACTTTGTAACCTGCAATCTCTTCCTATCAGCTTTTTTCCATAGTGTAGTGGTTATCACGTTTGCCTCACACGCAAAAGGTCCCCAGTTCGAAACTGGGTGGAAACATCTTTTTAACACTGGACCACGAAGGGCTCAAAGTGTTACACTTCATCTTGGTAACACATGTACTGTCCTTGTAGATAAATTTTGTAACCTCCAATTTGTTACTGTCAGTTTGTTTCCATAGTGTAGTGGTTATCACGTTTGCCTTACACGCAAAAGGTCCCCAGTTCGAAACTGGGTGGAAACATCTTTTTAACACTGGACCACGAAGGGCTCAAAGTGTTACGCTTCATCTTATTAACACTTATACTTTCCTTAAAGATAAACTTTGTAACCTCCAAACTTCTACTGTCAGCTTGTTACCATAGTGTAGTGGTTATCACGTTTGCCTCACACGCAAAAGGTCCCCAGTTCGAAACTGGGTGGAAACATCTTTTTAACACTGGTCCATGAAGGGCTCGAGGTGTTACGCTTCGTCTTATTAACACTTATACTTTCCTTAAAGATAAAGTTTTTAACCTCCAATCTCTTACTATCAGCTTGTTTCCATAGTGTAGTGGTTATCACGTTTGCCTCACACGCAAAAGGTCCCCAGTTCGAAACTGGGTGGAAACATCTTTTTAACACTGGTCCATGAAGGGCTCGAGGTGTTACGTTTCATCTTAGTAACACTTATACTTTCCTTAAAGATAAACTTTGTAACCTGCAATCTCTTCCTATCAGCTTGTTTCCATAGTGTAGTGGTTATCACGTTTGCCTCACACGCAAAAGGTCCCCAGTTCGAAACTGGGTGGAAACATCTTTTTAACACTGGACCACGAAGGGCTCAAAGTGTTACACTTCATCTTGGTAACACATGTACTTTCCTTGTAGATAAAGTTTGTAACCTCCAATTTGTTACTGTCAGTTTGTTTCCATAGTGTAGTGGTTATCACGTTTGCCTAACACGCAAAAGGTCCCCAGTTCGAAACTGGGTGGAAACATCTTTTTAACACTGGTCCATGAAGGGCTCGAGGTGTTACGCTTCATCTTAGTAACACTTATACTTTCCTTAAAGATAAACTTTGTAAACTCCAAACTTCTACTGTCAGCTTGTTTCCATAGTGTAGTGGTTATCACGTTTGCCTCACACGCAAAACGTCCCCAGTTCGAAACTGGGTCGAAACATCTTTTTAACACTGGACCACGAAGGGCTCAAGTTGTTACGCTTCATCTTAGTAACACTTATACTTTCCTTAAAGATAAAATTTTTAACCTCCAATCTCTTCCTATCAGCTTGTTTCCATAGTGTAGTGGTTATCACGTTTGCCTCACAAGCAAAAGGTCCCCAGTTCGAAACTGGGTGGAAACATCTTTTTAACACTGGTCCACGAAGGGCTCGAGGTGTTACACTTCATCTTGGTAACACTTTTACTTTCCTTGAAGATAAAGTTTGTAACCTCCAATTTATTACTTTCAGTTTGTTTCCATAGTGTAGTGGTTATCACATTTGCCTCACACGCAAAAGGTCCCCAGTTCGAAACTGGGTGGAAACATCTTTTTAACACTGGTCCATGAAGGGCTCGAGGTGTTACGCTTCATCTTAGTAACACTTGTACTTTCCTTAAAGATAAACTTTGTAACCTGCAATCTCTTCCTATCAGCTTGTTTCCATAGTGTAGTGGTTATCACGTTTGCCTCACACGCAAAAGGTCCCCAGTTCGAAACTGGGTGGAAACATCTTTTTAACACTGGACCACGAAGGGCTCAAAGTGTTACACTTCATCTTGGTAACACATGTACTGTCCTTGTAGATAAAGTTTGTAACCTCCAATTTGTTACTGTCAGTTTGTTTCCATAGTGTAGTGGTTATCACGTTTGCCTTACACGCAAAAGGTCCCCGGTTCGAAACTGGGTGGAAACATCTTTTTAACACTGGTCCATGAAGGGCTCGAGGTGTTACGCTTCATCTTAGTAACACTTATACTTTCCTTAAAGATAAACTTTGCAACCTCCAAACACCTACTGTCAGCTTGTTTCCATAGTGTAGTGGTTATCACGTTTGCCTAACACGCAAAAGGTCCCCAGTTCGAAACTGGGTGGAAACATCTTTTTAACACTGGTCCATGAAGGGCTCAAGGTGTTACGCTTCATCTTAGTAACACTTATACTTTCCTTAAAGATAAACTTTGTAACCTGCAATCTCTTCCTATCAGCTTGTTTCCATAGTGTAGTGGTTATCACGTTTGCCTAACACGCAAAAGGTCCCCAGTTCGAAACTGGGTGGAAACATCTTTTTTAACTCTGGTCCACGATGGGCTCAAGGTGTTACGCTTCATCTTAGTAACACTTGTACTTTCCTTAAAGATAAAGTTGTTAACCTCCAATCTCTTCCTATCAGCTTGTTTCCATAGTGTAGTGGTTATCACGTTTGCCTAACACGCAAAAGGTCCCCAGTTCGAAACTGGGTGGAAACATCTTTTTAACACTGGTCCATGAAGGGCTCGAGGTGTTACGCTTCATCTTGGTAACACTTATACTTTCCTTAAAGATAAAGTTTGTAACCTCCAATTTGCTACTGTCAGTTTGTTTCCATAGTGTAGTGGTTATCACGTTTGCCTAACACGCAAAAGGTCCCCAGTTCGAAACTGGGTGGAAACATCTTTTTAACACTGGTCCATGAAGGGCTCGAGGTGTTACGCTTCATCTTAGTAACACTTATACTTTCCTTAAAGATAAAGTTTGTAACCTCCAATCTCTTCCTCTCAGCTTGTTTCCATAGTGTAGTGGTTATCACATTTGCCTCACACGCAAAAGGTTTCCCAGTTCAAAACTGGGTGGAAACATCTTTTTAACATTGGACCACGAAGGGCTCAAAGTGTTACGTTTCATCTTAGTAACACTTATACTTTCCTTAAAGATAAAGTTTGTAACCTCCAATTTCTTACTGTCAGTTTGTTTCCATAGTGTAGTGGTTATCACGTTTGCCTAACACGCAAAAGGTCCCCAGTTCGAGACTGGGTGGGAACATCTTTTTTAACTCTGGTCCACGATGGGCTCAAGGTGTTACGCTTCATCTTAGTAACACTTGTACTTTCCTTAAAGATAAAGTTGTTAACCTCCAATCTCTTCCTCTCAGCTTGTTTCCATAGTGTAGTGGTTATCACATTTGCCTCACACGCAAAAGGTCCCCAGTTCGAAACTGGGTGGAAACATCTTTTTAACACTGGACCACGAAGGGCTCAATGTGTTACGCTTCATCTTAGTAACACTTATACTTTCCTTAAAGATAAAGTTTTTAACCTCCAATCTCTTACTATCAGCTTGTTTCCATAGTGTAGTGGTTATCACGTTTGCCTCACACGCAAAAGGTCCCCAGTTCGAAACTGGGTGGAAACATCTTTTTAACACTGGTCCACGAAGGGCTCGAGGTGTTACACTTCATCTTGGTAACACTTTTACTTTCCTTGAAGATAAAGTTTGTAACCTCCAATTTATTACTTTCAGTTTGTTTCCATAGTGTAGTGGTTATCACATTTGCCTCACACGCAAAAGGTCCCCAGTTCGAAACTGGGTGGAAACATCTTTTTAACACTGGTCCATGAAGGGCTCGAGGTGTTACGCTTCATCTTAGTAACACTTGTACTTTCCTTAAAGATAAACTTTGTAACCTGCAATCTCTTCCTATCAGCTTGTTTCCATAGTGTAGTGGTTATCACGTTTGCCTCACACGCAAAAGGTCCCCAGTTCGAAACTGGGTGGAAACATCTTTTTAACACTGGACCACGAAGGGCTCAAAGTGTTACACTTCATCTTGGTAACACATGTACTGTCCTTGTAGATAAAGTTTGTAACCTCCAATTTGTTACTGTCAGTTTGTTTCCATAGTGTAGTGGTTATCACGTTTGCCTTACACGCAAAAGGTCCCCAGTTCGAAACTGGGTGGAAACATCTTTTTAACACTGGACCACGAAGGGCTCAAAGTGTTACGTTTCATCTTAGTAACACTTATACTTTCCTTAAAGATAAAGTTTGTAACCTCCAATTTCTTACTGTCAGTTTGTTTCCATAGTGTAGTGGTTATCACGTTTGCCTAACACGCAAAAGGTCCCCAGTTCGAGACTGGGTGGGAACATCTTTTTTAACTCTGGTCCACGATGGGCTCAAGGTGTTACGCTTCATCTTAGTAACACTTGTACTTTCCTTAAAGATAAAGTTGTTAACCTCCAATCTCTTCCTCTCAGCTTGTTTCCATAGTGTAGTGGTTATCACATTTGCCTCACACGCAAAAGGTCCCCAGTTCGAAACTGGGTGGAAACATCTTTTTAACACTGGACCACGAAGGGCTCAATGTGTTACGCTTCATCTTAGTAACACTTATACTTTCCTTAAAGATAAAGTTTTTAACCTCCAATCTCTTACTATCAGCTTGTTTCCATAGTGTAGTGGTTATCACGTTTGCCTCACACGCAAAAGGTCCCCAGTTCGAAACTGGGTGGAAACATCTTTTTAACACTGGTCCACGAAGGTCTCGAGGTGTTACACTTCATCTTGGTAACACTTTTACTTTCCTTGAAGATAAAGTTTGTAACCTCCAATTTATTACTTTCAGTTTGTTCCCATAGTGTAGTGGTTATCACATTTGCCTCACACGCAAAAGGTCCCCAGTTCGAAACTGGGTGGAAACATCTTTTTAACACTGGACCACGAAGGGCTCAAAGTGTTACGCTTCATCTTATTAACACTTATACTTTCCTTAAAGATAAACTTTGTAACCTCCAAACTTCTACTGTCAGCTTGTTTCCATAGTGTAGTGGTTATCACGTTTGCCTCACACGCAAAACGTCCCCAGTTCGAAACTGGGTCGAAACATCTTTTTAACACTGGACCACGAAGGGCTCAATGTGTTACGCTTCATCTTAGTAACACTTATACTTTCCTTAAAGATAAACTTTGTAACCTCCAAACTTCTACTGTCATCTTGTTACCATAGTGTAGTGGTTATCACGTTTGCCTCACACGCAAAAGGTCCCCAGTTCGAAACTGGGTGGAAACATCTTTTTAACACTGGTCCATGAAGGGCTCGAGGTGTTACGCTTCGTCTTATTAACACTTATACTTTCCTTAAAGATAAAGTTTTTAACCTCCAATCTCTTACTATCAGCTTGTTTCCATAGTGTAGTGGTTATCACGTTTGCCTCACACGCAAAAGGTCCCCAGTTCGAAACTGGGTGGAAACATCTTTTTAACACTGGTCCATGAAGGGCTCGAGGTGTTACGCTTCATCTTAGTAACACTTATACTTTCCTTAAAGATAAACTTTGTAACCTGCAATCTCTTCCTATCAGCTTGTTTCCATAGTGTAGTGGTTATCACGTTTGCCTCACACGCAAAAGGTCCCCAGTTCGAAACTGGGTGGAAACATCTTTTTAACACTGGACCACGAAGGGCTCAAAGTGTTACACTTCATCTTGGTAACACATGTACTTTCCTTGTAGATAAAGTTTGTAACCTCCAATTTGTTACTGTCAGTTTGTTTCCATAGTGTAGTGGTTATCACGTTTGCCTAACACGCAAAAGGTCCCCAGTTCGAAACTGGGTGGAAACATCTTTTTAACACTGGTCCATGAAGGGCTCGAGGTGTTACGCTTCATCTTAGTAACACTTATACTTTCCTTAAAGATAAACTTTGTAAACTCCAAACTTCTACTGTCAGCTTGTTTCCATAGTGTAGTGGTTATCACGTTTGCCTCACACGCAAAACGTCCCCAGTTCGAAACTGGGTCGAAACATCTTTTTAACACTGGACCACGAAGGGCTCAAGTTGTTACGCTTCATCTTAGTAACACTTATACTTTCCTTAAAGATAAAATTTTTAACCTCCAATCTCTTCCTATCAGCTTGTTTCCATAGTGTAGTGGTTATCACGTTTGCCTCACAAGCAAAAGGTCCCCAGTTCGAAACTGGGTGGAAACATCTTTTTAACACTGGTCCACGAAGGGCTCGAGGTGTTACACTTCATCTTGGTAACACTTTTACTTTCCTTGAAGATAAAGTTTGTAACCTCCAATTTATTACTTTCAGTTTGTTTCCATAGTGTAGTGGTTATCACATTTGCCTCACACGCAAAAGGTCCCCAGTTCGAAACTGGGTGGAAACATCTTTTTAACACTGGTCCATGAAGGGCTCGAGGTGTTACGCTTCATCTTAGTAACACTTGTACTTTCCTTAAAGATAAACTTTGTAACCTGCAATCTCTTCCTATCAGCTTGTTTCCATAGTGTAGTGGTTATCACGTTTGCCTCACACGCAAAAGGTCCCCAGTTCGAAACTGGGTGGAAACATCTTTTTAACACTGGACCACGAAGGGCTCAAAGTGTTACACTTCATCTTGGTAACACATGTACTGTCCTTGTAGATAAAGTTTGTAACCTCCAATTTGTTACTGTCAGTTTGTTTCCATAGTGTAGTGGTTATCACATTTGCCTTACACGCAAAAGGTCCCCAGTTCGAAACTGGGTGGAAACATCTTTTTAACACTGGTCCATGAAGGGCTCGAGGTGTTACGCTTCATCTTAGTAACACTTATACTTTCCTTAAAGATAAACTTTGTAACCTCCAAGCACCTACTGTCAGCTTGTTTCCATAGTGTAGTGGTTATCACGTTTGCCTAACACGCAAAAGGTCCCCAGTTCGAAACTGGGTGGAAACATCTTTTTAACACTGGTCCATGAAGGGCTCAAGGTGTTACGCTTCATCTTAGTAACACTTATACTTTCCTTAAAGATAAACTTTGTAACCTGCAATCTCTTCCTATCAGCTTGTTTCCATAGTGTAGTGGTTATCACGTTTGCCTAACACGCAAAAGGTCCCCAGTTCGAAACTGGGTGGAAACATCTTTTTTAACTCTGGTCCACGATGGGCTCAAGGTGTTACGCTTCATCTTAGTAACACTTGTACTTTCCTTAAAGATAAAGTTGTTAACCTCCAATCTCTTCCTATCAGCTTGTTTCCATAGTGTAGTGGTTATCACGTTTGCCTAACACGCAAAAGGTCCCCAGTTCGAAACTGGGTGGAAACATCTTTTTAACACTGGTCCATGAAGGGCTCGAGGTGTTACGCTTCATCTTGGTAACACTTATACTTTCCTTAAAGATAAAGTTTGTAACCTCCAATTTGCTACTGTCAGTTTGTTTCCATAGTGTAGTGGTTATCACATTTGCCTCACACGCAAAAGGTCCCCAGTTCGAAACTGGGTGGAAACATCTTTTTAACACTGGACCACGAAGGGCTCAATTTGTTACGCTTCATCTTAGTAACACTTATACTTTCCTTAAAGATAAAGTTTTTAACCTCCAATCTCTTACTATCAGCTTGTTTCCATAGTGTAGTGGTTATCACGTTTGCCTCACACGCAAAAGGTCCCCAGTTCGAAACTGGGTGGAAACATCTTTTAAACACTGGTCCACGAAGGGCTCGAGGTGTAACACTTCATCTTGGTAACACTTTTACTTTCCTTGAAGATAAAGTTTGTAACCTCCAATTTATTACTTTCAGTTTGTTTCCATAGTGTAGTGGTTATCACATTTGCCTCACACGCAAAAGGTCCCCAGTTCGAAACTGGGTGGAAACATCTTTTTAACACTTGTCCATGAAGGGCTCGAGGTGTTACGCTTCATCTTAGTAACACTTGTACTTTCCTTAAAGATAAACTTTGTAACCTGCAATCTCTTCCTATCAGCTTGTTTCCATAGTGTAGTGGTTATCACGTTTGCCTCACACGCAAAAGGTACCCAGTTCGAAACTGGGTGGAAACATCTTTTTAACACTGGACCACGAAGGGCTCAAAGTGTTACACTTCATCTTGGTAACACATGTACTTTCCTTGTAGATAAAGTTTGTAACCTCCAATTTGTTACTGTCAGTTTGTTTCCATAGTGTAGTGGTTATCACGTTTGCCTTACACGCAAAAGGTCCCCAGTTTGAAACTGGGTGGAAACATCTTTTTAACACTGGACCACGAAGGGCTCAAAGTGTTACGCTTCATCTTATTAACACTTATACTTTCCTTAAAGATAAACTTTGTAACCTCCAAACTTCTACTGTCAGCTTGTTTCCATAGTGTAGTGGTTATCACGTTTGCCTCACACGCAAAACGTCCCCAGTTCGAAACTGGGTCGAAACATCTTTTTAACACTGGACCACGAAGGGCTCAATGTGTTACGCTTCATCTTAGTAACACTTATACTTTCCTTAAAGATAAACTTTGTAACCTCCAAACTTCTACTGTCATCTTGTTTCCATAGTGTAGTGGTTATCACGTTTGCCTTACATGCAAAAGGTCCCCAGTTCGAAACTGGGTGGAAACATCTTTTTAACACTGGACCACGAAGGGCTCAAGTTGTTACGCTTCATCTTAGTAACACTTATACTTTCCTTAAAGATAAAATTTTTAACCTCCAATCTCTTCCTATCAGCTTGTTTCCATAGTGTAGTGGTTATCACGTTTGCCTCACACGCAAAAGGTCCCCAGTTCGAAACTGGGTGGAAACATCTTTTTAACACTGGTCCATGAAGGGCTCGAGGTGTTACGCTTCATCTTAGTAACACTTATACTTTCCTTAAAGATAAACTTTGTAACCTGCAATCTCTTCCCATCAGCTTGTTTCCATAGTGTAGTGGTTATCATGTTTGCCTCACACGCAAAAGGTCCCCAGTTCGAAACTGGGTGGAAACATCTTTTTAACACTGGTCCATGAAGGGCTCGAGGTGTTACGCTTCATCTTAGTAACACTTATACTTTCCTTAAAGATAAACTTTGTAACCTCCAAACTTCTACTGTCAGCTTGTTTCCATAGTGTAGTGGTTATCACGTTTGCCTCACACGCAAAAGGTCCCCAGTTCGAAACTGGGTGGAAACATCTTTTTAACACTGGACCACGAAGGGCTCAAAGTGTTACACTTCATCTTGGTAACACATGTACTTTCCTTGTAGATAAAGTTTGTAACCTCCAATTTGTTACTGTCAGTTTGTTTCCATAGTGTAGTGGTTATCACGTTTGCCTAACACGCAAAAGGTCCCCAGTTCGAAACTGGGTGGAAACATATTTTTAACACTGGTCCATGAAGGGCTCGAGGTGTTACGCTTCATCTTGGTAACACTTATACTTTCCTTAAAGATAAAGTTTGTAACCTCCAATTTGCTACTGTCAGTTTGTTTCCATAGTGTAGTGGTTATCACGTTTGCCTAACAAGCAAAAGGTCCCCAGTTCGAAACTGGGTGGAAACATCTTTTTAACACTGGTCCATGAAGGGCTCGAGGTGTTACGCTACATCTTAGTAACACTTATACTTTCCTTAAAGATAAATTTTGTAACCTCTAAACTTCTACTGTCAGCTTGTTTCCATAGTGTAGTGGTTATCACGTTTGCCTTACATGCAAAAGGTCCCCAGTTCGAAACTGGGTGGAAAAATCTTTTTAACTCTGGTCCACGAAGGGCTCAAGGTGTTACGCTTCATCTTAGTAACACTTATACTTTCCTTAAAGATAAACTTTGTAACCTCCAAACACCTACTGTCAGCTTGTTTCCATAGTGTAGTGGTTATCACGTTTGCCTGACACGCAAAAGGTCCCCAGTTCGAAACTGGGTGGAAACATCTTTTTAACTCTGGTCCATGAAGGGCTCGAGGTGTTACGCTTCATCTTAGTAACACTTATACTTTCCTTAAAGATAAACTTTGTAACCTCCAAACTTCTACTGTCATCTTGTTTCCATAGTGTAGTGGTTATCACGTTTGCCTTACACGCAAAAGGTCCCCAGTTCGAAACTGGGTGGAAACATGTTTTTAACACTGGACCACGAAGGGCTCAAAGTGTTACGCTTCATCTTATTAACACTTATACTTTCCTTAAAGATAAAGTTTTTAACCTCCAATCTCTTCCTATCAGCTTGTTTCCATAGTGTAGTGGTTATCACGTTTGCCTCACACGCAAAAGGTCCCCAGTTCGAAACTGGGTGGAAACATCTTTTTAACACTGTACCACGAAGGGCTCAAAGTGTTACACTTCATCTTGGTAACACGTGTACTTTCCTTGTAGATAAAGTTTGTAACCTCCAATTTGTTACTGTCAGTTTGTTTCCATAGTGTAGTGGTTATCACGTTTGCCTAACACGCAAAAGGTCCCCAGTTCGAAACTGGGTGGAAACATCTTTTTAACACTGGTCCATGAAGGGCTCGAGGTGTTACGCTTCATCTTAGTAACACTTATACTTTCCTTAAAGATAAAGTTTCTAACCTCCAAACTTCTACTGTCAGCTTGTGTCCATAGTGTAGTGGTTATCACGTTTGCCTTACATGCAAAAGGTCCCCAGTTCGAAACTGGGTGGAAACATCTTTTTAACACTGGACCACGAAGGGCTCAAGTTGTTACGCTTCATCTTAGTAACACTTATACTTTCCTTAAAGATAAAGTTTTTAACCTCCAATCTCTTCCTATCAGTTTGTTTCCATAGTGTAGTGGTTATCACGTTTGCCTCACACGCAAAAGGTCCCCAGTTCGAAACTGGGTGGAAACATCTTTTTAACACTGGACCACGAAGGGCTCAAAGTGTTACACTTCATCTTGGTAACACATGTACTTTCCTTGTAGATAAAGTTTGTAACCTCCAATTTGTTACTGTCAGCTTGTTTCCATAGTGTAGTGGTTATCACGTTTGCCTTACATGCAAAAGGTCCCCAGTTCGAAACTGGGTGGAAAAATCTTTTTAACTCTGGTCCACGAAGGGCTCAAGGTGTTACGCTTCATCTTAGTAACACTTATACTTTCCTTAAAGATAAACTTTGTAACCTCCAAACACCTACTGTCAGCTAGTTTCCATAGTGTAGTGGTTATCACGTTTGCCTAACACGCAAAAGGTCCCCAGTTCGAAACTGGGTGGAAACATCTTTTTAACACTGGTCCATAAAGGGCTCAAGGTGTTACGCTTCATCTTAGTAACACTTATACTTTCCTTAAAGATAAACTTTGTAACCTGCAATCTCTTCCTATCAGCTTGTTTCCATAGTGTAGTGGTTATCACGTTTGCCTAACACGCAAAAGGTCCCCAGTTCGAAACTGGGTGGAAACATCTTTTTAACATTGGACCACGAAGGGCTCAAAGTGTTACGCTTCATCTTAGTAACACTTGTACTTTCCTTAAAGATAAAGTTTGTAACCTCCAATTTTTTTAAAGTCAGTTTGTTTCCATAGTGTAGAGGTTATCACGTTTGCCTAACACGCAAAAGGTCCCCAGTTCGAAACTGGGTGGAAACATCTTTTTAACACTGGACCACGAAGGGCTCAAGGTGTTACGCTTCATCTTAGTAACACTTATACTTTTCTTAAAGATAAACTTTGTAACCTCCAAACTTCTACTGTTATCTTGTTTCCATAGTGTAGTGGTTATCACGTTTGCCTTACATGCAAAAGGTCCCCAGTTCGAAACTGGGTGGAAACATCTTTTTAACACTGGACCACGAAGGGCTCAATGTGTTACGCTTCATCTTAGTAACACTTATACTTTCCTTAAAGAAAAACTTTGTAACCTGCAATCTCTTCCCATCAGCTTGTTTCCATAGTGTAGTGGTTATCACGTTTGCCTCACACGCAAAAGGTCCCCAGTTCGAAACTGGGTGGAAACATCTTTTTAACACTGGACCACGAAGGGCTCAAAGTGTTACACTTCATCTTGGTAACACATGTACTTTCCTTGTAGATAAAGTTTGTAACCTCCAATTTCTTACTGTCAGTTTGTTTCCATAGTGTAGTGCTTATCACGTTTGCCTAACACGCAAAAGGTCCCCAGTTCGAAACTGAGTGGAAACATCTTTTTAACACTGGACCACGAAGGGCTCAATGTGTTACGCTTCATTTTAGTAACACTTATACTTTCCTTAAAGATAACCTTTGTAACCTCCAAACTTTTACTCTCAGCTTGTTTCCATAGTGTAGTGGTTATCACGTTTGCCTCACACGCAAAAGGTCCCTAGTTCGAAACTGGGTGGAAACATCTTTTTAACACTGGTCCACGAAGGGCTCGAGGTGTTACGCTTCATCTTAGTAACACTTATACTTTCCTTAAAGATAAACTTTGTAACCTCCAATCACTTACTATCAGCTTGTTTCCATAGTGTAGTGGTTATCACATTTGCCTCACACGCAAAAGGTCGCCAATTCGAAACTGGGTGGAAACATCTTTTTAACTCTGGTCCACGAAGGGCTCGACGTGTTACACTTCATCTTGGTAACACTTGTACTTTCCTTGAAGATAAAGTTTTTAACCTCTGATCTCTTCCTATCAGCTTGTTTCCATAGTGTAGTGGTTATCACGTTTGCCTCACACGCAAAAGGTCCCCAGTTCGAAACTGGGTGGAAACATCTTTTTAACACTGGACCACAAAGGGCTCAAAGTGTTACGCTTCATCTTAGTAACACTTATACTTTCCTTAAAGATAAAGTTTGTAACCTCCAATTTGTTACTGTCAGTTTGTTTCCATAGTGTAGTGGTTATCACGTTTGCCAAACACGCAAAAGGTCCCTATTTCGAAACTGGGTGGAAACATCTTTTTAACTCTGGTCCACGAAGGGCTCCAGGTGTTACGCTTCATCTTAGTTACACTTATACTTTCCTTAAAGATAAACTTTGTAACCTCCATAATTTTACGCTCAGCTTGTTTCCATAGTGTAGTGGTTATCACGTTTGCCTAACATGCAAAAGGTCCCCAGTTCGAAACTGGGTGGAAACATCTTTTTAACACTGGTCCATGAAGGGCTCGAGGTGTTACGCTTCATCTTAGTAACACTTATACTTTCCTTAAAGATAAACTTTGTAACCTCCAAACTTCTACTGTCAGCTTGTTTCCATAGTGTAGTGGTTATCACGTTTGCCTCACACGCAAAAGGTCCCCAGTTCGAAACTGGGTGGAAACATCTTTTTAACACTGGACCACGAAGGGCTCAAAGTGTTACACTTCATCTTGGTAACACATGTACTTTCCTTGTAGATAAAGTTTGTAACCTCCAATTTGTTACTGTCAGTTTGTTTCCATAGTGTAGTGCTTATCACGTTTGCCTAACACGCAAAAGGTCCCCAGTTCGAAACTGAGTGGAAACATCTTTTTAACACTGGACCACGAAGGGCTCAATGTGTTACGCTTCATTTTAGTAACACTTATACTTTCCTTAAAGATAACCTTTGTAACCTCCAAACTTTTACTCTCATCTTGTTTCCATAGTGTAGTGGTTATCACGTTCGCCTCACACGCAAAAGGTCCCTAGTTCGAAACTGGGTGGAAACATCTTTTTAACACTGGTCCACGAAGGGCTCGAGGTGTTACGCTTCATCTTAGTAACACTTATACTTTCCTTAAAGATAAACTTTGTAACCTCCAATCACTTACTATCAGCTTGTTTCCATAGTGTAGTGGTTATCACATTTGCCTCACACGCAAAAGGTCGCCAATTCGAAACTGGGTGGAAACATCTTTTTAACTCTGGTCCACGAAGGGCTCGACGTGTTACACTTCATCTTGGTAACACTTGTACTTTCCTTGAAGATAAAGTTTTTAACCTCTGATCTCTTCCTATTAGCTTGTTTCCATAGTGTAGTGGTTATCACGTTTGCCTCACACGCAAAAGGTCCCCAGTTCGAAACTGGGTGGAAACATCTTTTTAACACTGGACCACAAAGGGCTCAAAGTGTTACGCTTCATCTTAGTAACACTTATACTTTCCTTAAAGATAAAGTTTGTAACCTCCAATTTGTTACTGTCAGTTTGTTTCCATAGTGTAGTGGTTATCACGTTTGCCAAACACGCAAAAGGTCCCTATTTCGAAACTGGGTGGAAACATCTTTTTAACTCTGGTCCACGAAGGGCTCCAGGTGTTACGCTTCATCTTAGTTACACTTATACTTTCCTTAAAGATAAACTTTGTAACCTCCATAATTTTACGCTCAGCTTGTTTCCATAGTGTAGTGGTTATCACGTTTGCCTAACACGCAAAAGGTCCCCAGTTCGAAACTGGGTGGAAACATCTTTTTAACACTGGTCCATGAAGGGCTCGAGGTGTTACGCTTCATCTTAGTAACACTTATACTTTCCTT
This sequence comes from Callionymus lyra, assembly GCF_982586985.1. Taxonomy (NCBI): domain Eukaryota; kingdom Metazoa; phylum Chordata; class Actinopteri; order Syngnathiformes; family Callionymidae; genus Callionymus; species Callionymus lyra. The sequence continues at coordinate 18,497,449 of NC_141823.1, forward strand.
AAAGATAAACTTTGTAACCTCCAAACTTCTACTGTCAGCTTGTTTCCATAGTGTAGTGGTTATCACGTTTGCCTCACACGCAAAAGGTCCCCAGTTCGAAACTGGGTGGAAACATCTTTTTAACACTGGACCACGAAGGGCTCAAAGTGTTACACTTCATCTTGGTAACACATGTACTTTCCTTGTAGATAAAGTTTGTAACCTCCAATTTGTTACTGTCAGTTTGTTTCCATAGTGTAGTGGTTATCACGTTTGCCTAACACGCAAAAGGTCCCCAGTTCGAAACTGAGTGGAAACATCTTTTTAACACTGGACCACGAAGGGCTCAATGTGTTACGCTTCATTTTAGTAACACTTATACTTTCCTTAAAGATAACCTTTGTAACCTCCAAACTTTTACTCTCAGCTTGTTTCCATAGTGTAGTGGTTATCACGTTTGACTCACACGCAAAAGGTCCCTAGTTCGAAACTGGGTGGAAACATCTTTTTAACACTGGTCCACGAAGGGCTCGAGGTGTTACGCTTCATCTTAGTAACACTTATACTTTCCTTAAAGATAAACTTTGTAACCTCCAATCACTTACTATCAGCTTGTTTCCATAGTGTAGTGGTTATCACATTTGCCTCACACGGAAAAGGTCGCCAATTCGAAACTGGGTGGAAACATCTTTTTAACTCTGGTCCACGAAGGGCTCGACGTGTTACACTTCATCTTGGTAACACTTATACTTTCCTTGAAGATAAAGTTTTTAACCTCCAATCTCTTCCTATCAGCTTGTTTCCATAGTGTAGTGGTTATCACGTTTGCCTCACACGAAAAAGGTCCCCAGTTCGAAACTGGGTGGAAACATCTTTTTAACACTGGTCCATGAAGGGCTCAAGGTGTTACGCTTCATCTTAGTAACACTTATACTTTCCTTAAAGATAAACTTTGTAACCTGCAATCTCTTCCTATCAGCTTGTTTCCATAGTGTAGTGGTTATCACGTTTGCCTAACACGCAAAAGGTCCCCAGTTCGAAACTGGGTGGAAACATCTTTTTAACACTGGTCCATGAAGGGCTCAAGTTGTTACGCTTCATCTTAGTAACACTTATACTTTCCTTAAAGATAAACTTTGTAACCTGCAATCTCTTCCAATGAGCTTGTTTCCATAGTGTAGTGGTTATCACGTTTGCCTCACACGCAAAAGGTCCCCAGTTCGAAACTGGGTGGAAACATCTTTTTAACACTGGACCACGAAGGGCTCAAAGTGTTACACTTAATCTTGGTAACACATGTACTTTCCTTGTAGATAAAGTTTGTAACCTCCAATTTGTTACTGTCAGTTTGTTTCCATAGTGTAGTGGTTATCACGTTTGCCTAACACGCAAAAGGTCCCCAGTTCAAAACTGGGTGAAAACATCTTTTTAACACTGGTCCATGAAGGGCTCGAGGTGTTACGCTTCATCTTAGTAACACTTATACTTTCCTTAAAGATAAACTTTGTAACCTCCAAACTTCTACTGTCAGCTTGTTTCCATAGTGTAGTGGTAATCACGTTTGCCTCACACGCAAAACGTCCCCAGTTCGAAACTGGGTGGAAACATCTTTTTAACATTGGACCACGAAGGGCTCAATGTGTTACGCTTCATCTTAGTAACGCTTATACTTTCCTTAAAGATAAACTTTGTAACCTCCAATTTATTACTTTCAGTTTGTTTCCATAGTGTAGTGGTTATCACGTTTGCCTTACATGCAAAAGGTCCCCAGTTCGAAACTGGGTGGAAACATCTTTTTAACACTGGACCACGAAGGGCTCAAGTTGTTACGCTTCATCTTAGTAACACTTATACTTTCCTTAAAGATAAAGTTTTTAACCTCCAATCTCTTCCTATCAGCTTCTTTCCATAGTGTAGTGGTTATCACGTTTGCCTCACACGAAAAAGGTCCCCAGTTCGAAACTGGGTGGAAACATCTTTTTAACACTGGTCCATGAAGGGCTCAAGGTGTTACGCTTCATCTTAGTAACACTTATACTTTCCTTAAAGATAAACTTTGTAACCTGCAATCTCTTCCTATCAGCTTGTTTCCATAGTGTAGTGGTTATCACGTTTGCCTAACACGCAAAAGGTCCCCAGTTCGAAACTGGGTGGAAACATCTTTTTAACATTGGACCACGAAGGGCTCAAAGTGTTACGCTTCATCTTAGTAACACTTGTACTTTCCTTGAAGATAAAGTTTGTAACCTCCAATTTATTACTGTCAGTTTGTTTCCATAGTGTAGTGGTTATCACGTTTGCCTAACACGCAAAAGGTCCCCAGTTCGAAACTGGGTGGAAACATCTTTTTAACACTGGACCACGAAGGGCTCAAGGTGTTACGCTTCATTTAAGTAACACTTATACAGTACTTTCCTTAAAGATAACCTTTGTAACCTCCAAACTTTTACTCTCAGCTTGTTTCCATAGTGTAGTGGTTATCACGTTTGCCTAACACGCAAAAGGTCCCCAGTTCGAAACTGAGTGGAAACATCTTTTTAACACTGGACCACGAAGGGCTCAATGTGTTACGCTTCATTTTAGTAACACTTATACTTTCCTTAAAGATAACCTTGATAACCTCCAAACTTTTACTCTCAACTTGTTTCCATAGTGTAGTGGTTATCACGTTTGCCTCACACGCAAAAGGTCCCCAGTTCGAAACTGGGTGGAAACATCTTTTTAACACTGGACCACGAAGGGCTCGAGGTGTTACACTTCATCTTGGTAACACTTGTACTTTCCTTGAAGATGAAGTTTGTAACCTCCAATTTGTTACTGTCAGTTTGTTTCCATAGTGTAGTGGTTATCACGTTTGCCTAACACGCAAAAGGTCCCCAGTTCGAAACTGGGTGGAAACATCTTTTTAACACTGGTCCATGAAGGGCTCGAGATGTTACGCTTCATCTTAGTAACACTTATACTTTCCTTAAAGATAAACTTTGTAACCTGCAATCTCTTCCCATCAGCTTGTTTCCATAGTGTAGTGGTTATCACGTTTGCCTAACACGCAAAAGGTCCCCAGTTCGAAACTGGGTGGAAACATCTTTTTAACACTGGTCCATGAAGGGCTCGAGGTGTTACGCTTCATCTTAGTAACACTTATACTTTCCTTAAAGATAAACTTTGTAACCTCCAAACTTCTACTGTCAGCTTGTTTCCATAGTGTAGTGGTTATCACGTTTGCCTCACACGCAAAAGGTCCCCAGTTCAAAACTGGGTGGAAACATCTTTTTAACACTGGACCACGAAGGGCTCAAAGTGTTACACTTCATCTTGGTAACACATGTACTTTCCTTGTAGATAAAGTTTGTAACCTCCAATTTCTTACTGTCAGTTTGTTTCCATAGTGTAGTGCTTATCACGTTTGCCTAACACGCAAAAGGTCCCCAGTTCGAAACTGAGTGGAAACATCTTTTTAACACTGGACCACGAAGGGCTCAATGTGTTACGCTTCATTTTAGTAACACTTATACTTTCCTTAAAGATAACCTTTGTAACCTCCAAACTTTTACTCTCAGCTTGTTTCCATAGTGTAGTGGTTATCACGTTTGCCTCACACGCAAAAGGTCCCTAGTTCGAAACTGGGTGGAAACATCTTTTTAACACTGGTCCACGAAGGGCTCGAGGTGTTACGCTTCATCTTAGTAACACTTATACTTTCCTTAAAGATAAACTTTGTAACCTCCAATCACTTACTATCAGCTTGTTTCCATAGTGTAGTGGTTATCACATTTGCCTCACACGCAAAAGGTCGCCAATTCGAAACTGGTTGGAAACATCTTTTTAACTCTGGTCCACGAAGGGCTCGACGTGTTACACTTCATCTTGGTAACACTTATACTTTCCTTGAAGATAAAGTTTTTAACCTCTAATCTCTTCCTATTAGCTTGTTTCCATAGTGTAGTGGTTATCACGTTTGCCTCACACCTAAAAGGTCCCCAGTTCGAAACTGGGTGGAAACATCTTTTTAACACTGGACCACAAAGGGCTCAAAGTGTTACGCTTCATCTTAGTAACACTTATACTTTCCTTAAAGATAAAGTTTGTAACCTCCAATTTGTTACTGTCAGTTTGTTTCCATAGTGTAGTGGTTATCACGTTTGCCAAACACGCAAAAGGTCCCTATTTCGAAACTGGGTGGAAACATCTTTTTAACTCTGGTCCACGAAGGGCTCCAGGTGTTACGCTTCATCTTAGTTACACTTATACTTTCCTTAAAGATAAACTTTGTAACCTCCATAATTTTACGCTCAGCTTGTTTCCATAGTGTAGTGGTTATCACGTTTGCCTAACATGCAAAAGGTCCCCAGTTCGAAACTGGGTGGAAACATCTTTTTAACACTGGACCATGAAGGGCTCGAGGTGTTACACTTCATCTTGGTAACACTTATACTTTTACTGTCAGCTTGTTTCCATAGTGTTGTGGTTATCACGTTTGCCTTACTAAAAGTCCCCAGTTTGAAACTTGGTGAAATATTTGTTTAACGTTCAACAACGAAATGGGTGGTGATTGAATGGCGGGTTCTTCCCATTGATAAGGAGCGTCTCTACTTGGATGAACTCACGTCTCAAGACCAGGTTGTCTTATTGTCACGTTCTCGCACGTATTGGATCATAATTTTTGAACCCCTTTGGACTGTAACTGACTTTGTCAGTGCTTTTCTTTACTCATGTGAGTTTTTGTCTTTTGTTTAGTTGCCATTGAGTCCCCGATCTCCAGCTGTGACCTGCCTCAATGCCTGTTTGTTTTTGTTTTGATCTCTTTTCCTCTTTTTATAGTGTTCTGGAGTTATTAAAGACGTTTTTCTTTTTTTACTTTTCTCCGTGGATCTATTCTCTGCTTTCGCATCTGTGTCTTCTGTCTTTATCGGATCGTGACACACCTCAGTAATTATTCAGTTTTCATTTCGATTTTTTCCTTGTATATGTGCCCACTTTATTTAACGAGTCATTTTTAATTTTATTTAATGTGTTTAATTTTTATAATGTATGCACTACTAAAAAATCCTGTGTTTTTCTAACACAACTGGCAATCAACATTTTCTCATTTTCATGATATCATTGTGATTTGCTCTCCTAACATAATACTGTTGGAATATATCCGATATTGCTTTTTGTTCTCAATTGTAAACAAGCTTTTAAAACAATGTGGAAACATGTTTAGGCTGTTTATTCCAATTGCATAATATGTACAATTCTACACTTAAGTCTGTTTATTAACACTGCGACAAAAACAATAAATGACTGAAACAATGATAAAATGACATCAACATTCAATAATTATGTTTTTAATTTTCACATTTCTGTGTCACAGGGTATTATCCCATCTAGTGGTGCTATGGTCAGGCAGTCAGCACTGTAGCTCCATCCACTTGGCCTGACAGGGATATGGGGAGAAACATAAAAGTAAATCAATGTCATTTTATTGGACTGCAGAGTGCCTAGGATTAGACCCACGTAAACACAGGGAGCACATACAAACTCCGACCAGAATAACCTCAAGTTCCCCATATAACAAGAGAGTAATTACAATTCAAACTAGAAGATTCCTTGAAATACTTGGACCTGCAATATATGGCATACCTATTTCTCAAATCAATCTCTGCTAAGCTTAATGGCTCCAGTCTTTTCTGATAGTTTTCCAAATAGAGGAGATGCTTGAGGGACTTTTTGAAAAAAAAAAAAAAACACAAGACAACCAAGAAAACACAATTTGGAGCAAAACACCTGCAACCACATGAAGAAAATGTCTTGTATACGAATATTCCCTTTTTAGTAAATAATAACTTGGACATAAGACGGTATTTCAGTATATTCATGAGAATGTGGCCTCTAGGTCACAACACTCAACAAACACAGTAATAAACTGTCTGATCCACCAATGGTTCATCATGTCTCTCAGTCTCTTTTTCTTTTACTGCAGAAACTCAAATATCAGACTCAATACTCGCCTGAATCTTCCAACTCAACATTGGCAAAAAGTCACCTTACCATTACAAGGACAATGGAGACTGGATGTGTGCCTGTAGGCAAAGAACTGTGAAGGCAGAGATACATGGTAGAGAGTGCAACTACACTACACTGATATCTAAAATCAACTTACTTTTGCTTATGGCATTAGACTGCAAGAATGACTGCAGTATCCAGTAACTTCTGAGTAAAAGGCCTGCAGGTCTCTGCTTTTTCCGGTCCCAGTGTAACCTATAAAATAAATATAAAGGTTATCAATTTTTCTGTTCAAATAGTGACCTTAATGTACATGTGTGAGTGATTCTAAGCCATATAATTGATCTACTGGTTTACCTGTTTTTTTAATTCTAGGCCACAACCTCTGCAGGAGTCGATCCTGTACATCCTGTTTTTTGAAGGATGCAGAATGTGTGCTCCAGTTATCAATGCCTCAGGAAATGTAAAGTCATAAAAAAGGAGTTGGAGAGGATTTGTAAATCCATGCATGTTGTACTTACTATCAAGCCACTGAAAATTCCGTATTCTGAAGAAATCTGTGGAAAAGGTATCTCTGAAAGTGGTCCATGCACCATCTCCCACCAGTAAGATAACCTCAAGGAGAATTTCTGAGAGGATCTCCTTTGGCGACTGCAAAATAATGGTTAGATGCAATCCAGAGATTGAATGTGATTGAAAATAATACAAAAAAATCACATGAAACATCCATATGTTTTTGACACGAGTGACATGAAGCATCAACTATTTTTTTTCACTTTGTAATGCCTGTTAATCAGAGCAACATAATATGAATTAGAATTACCTCCAGTATGAGACACCTATGCGCCTTTTCAGTCCGAACCTTTAAACGATAACAGTTTAGTGAATTCATGTGCAGACAAACAAAAGTTGAATGCTACTTTTATTATCTTGCTTACCATGTGTATCTTTTTGTGGGACTTTGGGACACCTGTAAATATGTTTCAGTGTCCCTTGAAGCAGAACTCTGGCTTCATCGGTCCAGTAGGCAAATCTTCGTCCATTGCTTTACATTTTGAAAGATCACCCTTCAGTCTCAAATCTTTCCATCAGGGTTATACACCACCAATTTAATATGTGGTATGTCATCCTATTAATATAACATTATTGTTATACCCATTACATGTACAGTACAACTAATCATCTTAATATTCAATATCCTATTTTATACATACAAGAAGCTGACCTCATTAAACCAGAACGGAGATCTGGTGGTTAGATGGAGTGCGTACTGTAGTGAGTTTACCATCAACATGAAAATTCCACAGTAATTCCCAGAGGTTTGTTTAGGAAATCCCTGCAGGATAATACATTAAAAGTTGAGTGCTGTTTTTGGGGGTTATAAAACAAAATACTAGTGACAGAAGAAGTGCACCTCTAGGTCTCCTCCAAATTGTGTTGTCCACTGGCCAGGAGCAATGAGATGAGCAAGGTTACTGTAATTATCACAGGAAATAAAAGTTATAAAGTAGTCAGTAGAATGCAAAATACATACAACAACCTATGTAAGCCTTTCAAACAAGGCATCTATTAAGGACAGGGATCACACAGTATTTATCCTATGTATGATGTATTATATTTATAAAGTTATGAAGTTAAGTTATGTTAATTCTATAAAATTGACAAAAAACAAGCCACTAAACAGGGCTTCAGTGAATTTATGAAACCTAAAAATGCTCTGGTAGGAGCTGTCACCAAACCCATCAGGTTTAAGGTAGCCAAGAAAGATAATCACTTTCTTTGCTGGGTTCAGGACCTGAATGTAATTTAATGCATTCTGAAAATTAGGTAGTATGTAGCAAGTAATAAGTATAGCAGGTGAACAATGGTTACAATAAGATTAATTCATAAAATCTTAAATTCACTCACTTCGAACGAATAGTGATCTGCTCTCCCGGTCTGTCGGCTCTAGGCAGGAATGACAATCATATCTTTCAGAGACAGATCATACTAGAACATTTGTACAGCTACATTGGCTTCCAAACATCTAGGAAGGCCCACGTTCCAAAAGTCCTCTCTAAGGCACACCGATTGTTCACCCGCAATGATCTCTGCGGGTGGTCTGAGGTCATCCAGCACGAAGTCAAGCTATAAATAATAGTTTTGGGAACAAAATCACACATACATCATAATATGGATGGATTGCAAATGTACCATTTTCATACATACCAGCAGGACTTGGTCAGGGTACCTCTCTCCTAAATATCCAGCATCTGACCAGTAACCATGGCCATGCATTGAACCTGGTGATGGTGAATGCTCCGATGTGGATACTTTTAAACAAAATCAAAATGTAGCAAATATTCGTTATTCCTTTACATACAGCATCTCACCTACCCGATACTTAAAGGCGGTTATTAAAAAAAAAGAATCTTATTGTAACAATTGTTCACCTGCTATACTTATTTGCTACATACTACCTAAATGCTTCAGAATGCATGAAATTCCATTTCATTAAAAGTAAACTCCTTGCTTTTATAAATGTACCTCGTATGCTGTTCCCTCTGTTGTTAATGGATGCTGCAGACAAAAAGACATCAGGTCAATATGTAAATATAATTCAGACTGTAACTACTCTTGTAATAAAGAAAAATACTTATACCTCTTTATTCAGGTCTGATGAAGGGTTTGAGAAGGGAAATGTTTACACGCTCTTTCAGGAGATATCCTGCAGTGTTCGCCAGCATTGCCACACCTTTCCCTGAAATGGAGGCAATAACATAGGGCCCAGACCAGTTGCACTCCAAACGCCCTCCTTTGCGGCCTTCCTTCCTCTTGTTCGCCTTAAGGACCTCATAGCTGACGTCAAAGTGGAAAGACTTCACGTGTTTTCCTTTCCATGCCTCATATGCCTTCTTTTGGCTCTTTTGGGCAATCTTGATGTTCTTGTAGATCTACAAAAGCATACAAAACCAAATGTTATTGGATACTTTACATTCTTTGCTTAAATACATGAAGTTTTCAGATGATCATTACATTAACCTTAGCATGTAAATCTACAACTGTTGCAACATTTGCCTCCAGTTGTGTTTCTGAGATTTCAACAGACACGGATGTGCTTTCAATCCCACTTGGCATAGCAATCATTTCACCTGGAGTACAGGGGTGTCTTCAAAAACGAGCATACAATAGTGTGTACTTGATTGACCTCTTTAAAAAACATTTTATTTTGTTTATGTTGTTTTTGTCCATCAGAGTACTTTGTGGCATGTTACCTGTTTGGATGTGTTAATGCTTGCAACAATTCCCTGGAAATTAACATCCCAGTCATTCTGTTCTTCTCCACAGTTTTTGGCCAGGGCTGTTTTTATGTTTTTGTTTGTCCTCTCATCCTGACTATTGGCCTGTGGATGATAGGCAGAGGTGATGCAGTGCTTCACGCCAAGAGCCTCAAAAACACTGCTGTTGAGCTGAACACATGATCCATTAATCACATTAATTGCCGTATATATATCACGTACTTCATTGAAGAATTCTCTGCTTTGGTCAGTCATTTTTTTGTCCGAATTCCAAAGGAATGTTCACAATCTTCTTGGACACTTCATGGGCACTTTTAGTATAAAGTGTTTCAATCACCACCCACTTGGTGAATAAATCTGTGGCCATCAATATGAACCTAATAGATAAATCGAAAAATTCTACTACTACTCTAAGACATGCTGAAGGTCTTGTGGCAATTACTCTTTTTTGTAAGTATCGATTTACTATTTTCCCTTCACGGTGGTTAGAAGGAGACCAAACAAGTGTATCCCAAGAACAGTCTATGCCTCCTTTCGATGGGATGAAGTACTGGAGCAACAGTCTTCAAAACTTCATGATGCTGGCAGCGGGGACACTCATCAACCTTTGGAAAAATATGTTAAAGACCTATCTTATGTTGAGTACAATGTCCACAATTCTCAAAAATCTTACCTATTTGTCCACATCTTGTCGATGATTAGTCCAGTGGTTTGATGCCGTAACCTTTCCATAAGTTCGGCGTTTACCTGCGTGATCAGATCATTGGGTGTGTCATTGGTATGAGAGTTAGGCAGGTTGGAGAAAGATAAATACAGAAGGAGTGGAGTAAGAAAAACAATTAGGTTAAAGAATATTGGGCATGCAAAAGAACAAGAACAAACCTGGGTGACACCCGTGCTAAGGTCATCATGTCACATCTTCAAGACTTCACACACCTGGTCCCGTGTGAACAATACCAGGCGTAGAACATCATTGAAGCAGTAATACAGATGGCCATCTTTTAGAAAAAAAAATATAGTAAATTAGTAAAGGTGAATATTAACAAATGTCCCCATTTTCTCATTCATATACAATAAAAAGCAGATAAACTATTTAAGGGTGATTAAGTAAGATGTTCACTAAATTTGTATTTATTTATTAGAAAAAAATAATGAAGATCACCTAAAATCTAGTCTTTAGGATACATGTAATTAGTGTTTACCTTTTATAGTGTATTGTTTTGCTGCTCTCCTATTATCCTCCTTCTTTTCTTAGGATTATCACAGTCAAGAGTAAAGTCCTTGTAGTCGTCATTGGCCAAGAAATGGCGAACTTCATCGTGAAAGTTTTCCATTTGTCGTTCGGTACTTAATCACTTATAAGTCATCAAGTGGGAATCATTTTGAATTTTGCCGATATTTAAATGGACGATCAGAGGCTTCGTCACATGTAACGCGGGCACTTCCGTTGGTGTCAAAGTCACATGTATCGTCAGGAAATTAAAGAACGGAAAGTGATTAGGTTGACGAAGATTGTGTTTTTGTCAATATAAATACATATTATATAAACATAATCATATTTATGTGTGGTAAAAAAAAGTATCATGCAAACATTCTGTTGACGTTTCTTCAACCTTTACAACATTAAAAAAAATATCTAAAAATAAAGGTTTTGGTCTCACTAATACATTCTTTTTGAACATACTTATACATTTTAAAAGGAGTTCAGCAAGATTGGCTTCATTTATGTTCTGTCAAGTCTTTATTATTATTGTGACCCTTTCTACACTGAATATCTACATCAACAGGATCATCATCACCTGCATTAACGAGATTCATATACCTGTGTACAAGCCCAACCTTGAAGTCATCCATTGAGTCTGGGGTTTGTCTATGTGTCCTGTGAGTGTCAAAAGTACCATAACTGTTTGTTTTGAAATTTCTATTTTCTTTTCTTTTTTTTTTTTAGATAAAGGCCAATATGCTTAAAAAAACTCCCTTAACGGAGTGATGGAGCTCACATGGACATTTAATACATTGCTGAACAATAAATCAGTCAAATGATAACATCCAGCACTCAAAAGCTGTCGACTTATCTGTGCAGTGGTATGGCCAGCCACACAGTAGGGTTAAGATCCAGCAGCGATAATTCAGACCCTGATAAAGAACTCGTCAGAAGTGCAAAGATTAAATCCAAAGTAGACTGTAGCTCAGTGCAAAGATACAATTCCAAAGAAGACCATAGTTCAAACAAGGACACGCATACAATTAGAAAATATGCTTTTAAAACACTACATTATCTCGCTCTACTGGTTTAACGTGGGTAACGGGTAATTCTCCAGATAATCAGAATCAGAAGCTTTTATTGTGAGTGTTGCCAACACAACATTAGTCGTCCTTTTAAAATCCCGAATTTCATTGGGATTCCCAAATAAATTTCATTGATTGTATTGTAATTGAATTAAGCCAATATATTGTAAAATATATTTACATAGTTTTATTGTAAGTAAGTTACTATTTATAGAGCGCTTCTCCAGACCAAGGTCACAAAGCGCTTAAACAATCAAAACAATACCCAATAAAATATATAATTAAAAATTGTAATAGCCATCGAGACAGTATGACAGGGCCTTCCACATTTGCAACATACACAGCCACTACGATAGGAGACATTTCCATTAAATCTTATCAATGAAAAAGACACTCCTGATTCAAGTGTATGGTTCCTGGACGATCACTGTTCATTTTAATCACAGAACAGAAGGAGCCAGAACAATTTCCATATATTAGGTGACAACTATCTTGTTCTATCACGCACTGATAATTGTGGAGTTTTAAAACGTTTCTCTGGAAAAATTGGATAAACCACTTAGTTGACCTATATCAATCTATCGTATCAAATTTGGAATTTCCTTTGCCGCTCTTGTCCACTAGATGACGCCTTTTAGCTGATTTTTCTCTTTATAAAACTAAACAACAGTCTTAATTGTCTTAGTTGTATGAATTCATTATTTATTTCATAGCCCTTTAAATTATATTTTTCTCACTTTTATTTAATTACTCTGATTTTAACTAATTTATACTTAAATACACTTTTCCAGCCTTACACCCCAGCTCGGGCTCTGAGGTCTGTGGATCAGAATCTACTTATGGTTCCACGCACACGGTTCAGGACCAGAGGAGAGAAATCTTTTCAGGCTGTTGCTCCTAAGCTTTGGAACGATCTTCCTCTCTCTTTGCGCTTGATGGAGTCTACTGACTCCTTTAAGAAACATATTAAGACATTTATATTTGTTCAGACTTTTCCTTGATTTTCTGGAACTCCTGTGTTGTTCTCAGTATTATCTTGATCTTTAAAGTATATACTTTATTGAATATTGTTTTGATTGTTTAAGTGCTTTGTGACCCTGGTCTCAAAAAGCGCTATATAAATACAGTAAATATTACTTACTTACTTACTTACTTTATAACTGACAAAACTGTTGTTTTACATCACTGGCAATAAAGGTTTTCTGATTCTAATTTTCATTCATTTTCCATTAAAGCAGATAAAAAAGAGAAATCCTGAAATCATAAAAAAAAAAGAAACATTTCTCAACAATGATATTTTGTAATTTAAAAAGCGAGCAAAAAAAACAACAGAAGATTGCTTCACTATTGACAGTAGAAGCAATTATTTATTTCAATCATTTAAACAGGTACTTGCTTTGCATAATAATTATAACTCTGACTACTTGATTATTGTTGAAATATTATTATATATCAAAAAACAGCACAGTACAGAAAAACAAAACCTTTACATTTTAGCTAGACATGCTATGTCATAACAGTACTTGTTATGTGTCATTCTCTCATCTAATCTTAGCACTGTGTTTTTGTAAATACAGGTCAGGTAATCCTCGATTAATGACCTTGATATCCATTGGTGGAGCTGCACACATGCTCTACATGCAACAGGCGAGGTCTGATGCCACTGGCAGTTATTTCAGGATAACACCGGCCAGGATATACGTTCTACAGGTCTCCATTATTATATCTGCTTCTCAATAGCTGGTTGTCATGGACATCTGCTTTTGGATGAAAGCCAGTGAGAACCGGAAAGAAGAGGAGCTTAGACAGTAATTAGATCTAGTGTTTGACATGTGGGATGGTGGAGAACAAACAGATGATGACAATCATGATGACAAGATAAGTTAATAAAAGAAACATGGATCACTTCAGGATCCAAGGTCGCAAGAAGACAAGGACTGTCAATTTGCTATGATTTATTAGCCCCTTATTTCTTGCTCTAGTTTTGCCATGATGTATGACCTGTGACATGAACCCGTCTTCCACAACCTCAGCTTGGTAGAGTTTGGCTGCTCCTCGCCCACAGCCTCCTACACTTTTCACTTAATGACTGTTTCAACCTTCTTGTGAAATTGATGATCATTAGCACCTGTTTGGTATAATTGGTTGATCGTACACCTCACTAGAATCCTACAAAACCCCTGAGTTTGTGCAAATGATTTGATTGATTTAGATTTCTCTTTTGTTCGCTCACTTTGCATTATGTAAATTGTTAAAAATATATATATATATTATTAATACTTTTGAAAGCATTCTTTGTTTACAGAATTTTTTCCCACCTGCCTACAACTTTTGCATTGTATATACTATATATATATATATATATATATATATATATATATATATATACATACAGGGTGTCCCTGTGGAACTTTCTTGTGAAGCATCTTTGTACTTCAGCTTTGCTCTCATATTTTCAGAATGTTTTTAAAATATTTTTTTGGGCTGTAATGTCAATTGAGTATCCTCCATCATCAACGGTTAGTCAAATCTGAAATAGAAAAAAACATATTATTAACTTTTAATATTTAAAGAGTGTACACATTATTTTAAGACACCCTGTATCTATATCTATATCTATATATCTATAGATATATATAGAGAGAGATATCTCTCTCTATATATATACAGTATATCCTCGTTTTTCTATTTTTATTTTTGCAAGCCTACATTTGCATTTAAGCCTGCACAAATAAATAGGTCTTAAAAAGTAAGTCAGTCCAAAGCTTTGGAGCAACTTATAGTAAGTAAGTAAGTAATATTTATTTATATAGCGCTTTTCGAGACCAGGGTCACAAAGTGCTTAGACAATCAAAACAATACTCAAAAAAAAAAAGTACATACTTTAAAGATCAAGATAATACTGAGAACAACACAGGAGTTCGAGAAATTCAAGGAAAAGCCTGAACAAATAGAAACGTCTTAAGGTGTTTCTTAAAGGAGTCAGTAGACTCCATCAAGCGCAAAGAGAGAGGAAGATCGTTCCAAAGCTTAGGAGCAACAGCCTGAAAAGATTTCTCTCCTCTGGTCCTGAGCCGTGTGCGTGGAACCATAAGTAGATTCTGATCCACAGACCTCAGAGCCCGAGCTGGGGTGTAAGGCTGGATCAGATCAGTGATGTAAGGAGGAGCCTGACCATGAATAGATCTGAAAGTAAGAACCAGAATTTTAAAGTTGATCCTGAAAGAAACTGGAAGCCAGTGAAGAGTTTTAAGGATCGGAGAAATGTGAGTTCTCCTACTTGAGCGGGTCAGAATTCTCGCTGCAGAGTTCTGAATCAACTGCAGACGAGACAGCTCCTTCTTGTTAAGACATGAAAACAAACTGTTACAATAGTCCAGACGAGAAGAAACAAACGCATGGATTACAAGCTCCAGATCATGTTCCGACAACATTTTCCTAAGTTTAGAGAGTATTCTCAGAATGTATTGTATTTTATTTTTATGTAATGCCACCACAAACTAACACAACACTGGCAAGTAAACATTTGTATCCTGATTATGAAAAAAATAAACTCAAGTTTCTGGGTATAAAAATTGAAAAGCTCTTGTTTTACGCTAAGAGTCATCAAGACAGCAAACGACACGCCAACTGAAACACTTCTTTTAAAATTGCTGTCCCAACATGACTTGCAAAAAAATGCTTCGCTTTTTGTCGAGTCATGCTGTGGCCACAGGAAGCACGGTGTGGGCGTGGCCTATGACAGGAAACGCCGCCTTTTCTGTGACGTCACGTCACCTCCCACGGCAGTGATATTTTAAGGCTACCTTCGTCCACATTTTTTTTTGTTAGGGAACAACGAAGCGGAAATAGTGTTTTATTCTGCAGGTAGACTCACCGTCGAGGCGGGCGTCCCAGACGAAGAAAGTGTGCAACTGTTGTCGGGCGTATGTTGTCGTTCGCGCGGGTTGTTTCCATGAACAGAAGGACTCGCTGACCAGGGATCAGTCCTGAGATCTCGCTAAGACTCACGGTCTCCCGCCGCGTTTGAAGAAGATGGAGCGGCTTTGCGGCGCGGATCTCCCGTTCTGGGTATGTTTCGTGTGTCCTGTCACTGTGTGTGTTACTGGTTTTACTTTTTCTCCTGAACGTCTCACCATCGAACTTGTTACCATGTCAAACTTTGACTGCTTGACCAGTGTTTCCATTCATGACCTGAGTTAAAAACAAACAAGTCGATCATTATTTTGGGGGGATTATCATCTTTAAAATTAGGCTCTTTGTAAATGTATATCCAACGTAATACAATTTACAATAATATCTTAAAGCCCTTCATTTTGCTTTTGATATCAGGTTTGTGTCGATAAGTTATTTAAATAAATCACTTTTTAATATATTCAATTAAATTTAATATCATTTTGAGTGAAAAGAAATGCTAACAAAAATAATAATAACAATAATAATAATAATAAAGAGCTAATCCATGAGGGAAAGAAAAAACATGTTATGATGTTGTTTGAATTCTGTTTGAACAAATTATAAAAATATTAATTATAATTATTATATGATCATATTTTAAGTAAGTAAGTAATTTTTATTTGTATAGCGCTTTTCCAGACCAGTGTCACAAAGCGGTTAAACAATCAAAACAATATTCAATAAAGTATAAATTTTAAAGATCAAGATAAAACTGATAACACAACAGGAGTTCCAGAAAATCAAGGAAAAGCCTGAACAAATGGAAACGTCTTAAGATGTTTCTTAAAGGAGTCAGTAGACTCCATCAACCTAAAATAGTCGCATAATTACAGTCAAAGGGTTGCATGTGGCCCCCGGGCCATATTTTGCCAAAGTCTGGTTTAGATTCATAGTTTCCTTTTTTATAATTTCAAATAAATCTGTATATATAAAAAAAGTAGTAGAATTTTGTTCTTTTGACTTATCAAGTACTTTTTCGGCAACATTTTCTTGTTTGTAATTTCAAAAGTTTTAGTGTCGTGACATCGTCCAGATCTTTCACAAACCGTTTAAATTATTAGATAATTATTAGATGTATTAAGAAAAGGCATGACCAACAAAAAAAGTGCATGGAAACACATCTCACCAGTTGCATGAACCTGGGCTGGTTTCTCTTTAACGACATTGTCTCATTTTAAGTCTGTTATTTTATCATTTTCACTAGTTTTTAATATTATCTTGTAATAAACGTGCTCTGTCAACAGTCAATGGATTATATGTCATTGAAGAAAATGTTTGTTTTCCTTCAAAACTAAACACCTTTTGCAAAGTAATTATACATACAACAAAAAAGGTTTTCTGTGTAATCAGGTAAATGAATGTCTCACGGCATCACTGTTTAGGAACCACTTGACTATTTAATGTTTTCTTTTTAAGAGAAGAAAGTCGATGGCAGTAGAATTATTTTCTGTACGATATCTTTTTGTACACATCCGCCTATTGGTTATTTTTCTACAAACTATATTATCAAAAATATGTACAACAGACTTCTTCTCTCAGAGTATTAGATCTCAGTAAGAAGGTTCACTTTAATAGTAACTGGACTTGTTGGACTCAATGAACACTTGTCTACGTAAATAATAGGTATTTTGTATCTGTTTTCTAATTGCTATAATACTCAAATTGTTGGCCATATTTTCGTTTTTGTTACTGTAATGCTTTGCATTTTATTGCCCTTGAAGGAAAATCTTATCAGTGTGATGATCACAAAAATGGGAAGTGAGCAAGACTGATCATGTGTTTTTATTACAACACACAGGATTCCAACTGAGGTTGAATAATGTGTATTACCATATACTTCTCTAAATTACCTTTTATTTCATGCATCTCAGCCTTTGCAATTTGAGTTAGCAAAATATTATTTTATGAACTTAAATACGATGATATTGTATATTTTTATTTTATTATTTTATTATTAAATCCTCTCATACAACACGTTCCTAACATGCTTTTTAACAGCTATAGCGAAATGTGGGTGTTTCTCCTCATAAAATCTGGGGAAATATTTTGTTGCTGATCTTGCAAGTAATTACAGGAAACATTTTCGACATGTGAATGTGTCGCTGATGCATCTTGACTGCTTTTTTTTTTTTCGTTCACCATTTTCATTGGTTTACCGATCAATAAAAAATACAATAAACCATTTTTTTTAAACTGCTATAGTAATTTATGCACAGCATTAATGTAGGTAAAAACTAAGTTTTTGTGAGGCTGTGATTATTCTTCCCCTTTGCAGCCAAAAGAGAACAGATGTCTGACGTTTAAACATGTTTGATGTCGGTCTGTTTGTTAGCTGGGCCTGACTAAATATTGATAAACAGGATAAACACTATATAAGGAATTTTCTGATTTGAAATGGACATCAGAATCACTGTTTAATCAAACTATTTCAAAGTTAATGTAAATGTAAATGTGTAAACACATAAGACAAACACAGGAGTCCCAGAAAACCAGGGAAAGGCCTGCAGTAATAAGAAGTGTTTACTTTTTTTAGATTTAAAATGCAAACTATGATTTCGATGTTAACGCCCTAAGAATATTGTTTCTGTATGACTGATTTAAGAGTTGATGCAGCAATCATTTTGTGGCCTGTGATTTACCAACTCAAATTTCTGTAGGTGCATAGTCTGTGTGATCATCTTTCAATCCCCTCGGCTGAAACTCTATCTTGTGATACAATTAAGTTGCCATGCAACAACCTGGTTTGTTTAAAAAAAGTCTCACACGGGAGGTTTTCAAGCTCAGTGGAATTTGGCGTCAGGCCTTGTTTATGCCTCCTCAATATACACATTTAGACACAATATGCTGTTCATTCGTTTATCAAATTCTCTTCTGGTGTTTAGTAAGTGTGCCATCAATTTTACCCAGATGTGTTATTTTTGTTTTTCTTCTTTTGGATTTACAAATTAAAAAAACTGTTTCTATCAACTGACACACACTGTGATAGTAATGTTCATGATTATACACAGATAAATATACCAGATTCTACAGATTTTAATAAAAAATCTAAAATTATTAATGAAATGATGATTGTTTTTGTAATGTAGTTTTTTCTTTTCAATCTGCTCCAAAGATGAGTTTAGCTGTACTTCTGTGACAACTTATTGGAATAATTGAGTGTAATTCATTATATACAGTGTATCCAATGTACAGGGTGATTCTTCTCTCAAATGTTGACTAGTTTAGGTTCTTCCATACCACTCATTTTGATTGTAAAATTTGCAAAAAACAATCCTATTGTATTTTTCATTATTTCCAACTCAATTGCAATTTTTTCTTTAGTTAATTTGCTTTTAAAAATGTCCCTTTGTTTCATCATTCTTGTCTTCCCGCTGATAGTCACACAGTACACTTGAGTGTTTACACTAGTAACGTAATGTTTAACTTAAAAACAATGACAAGCCCTAAGTGAACAGTTTCTCACTCGCATACACGGTTCTTATCCGAAAGAATAGTCCCACCCTCTTGGAAAGGAAAGATTTATTAGTGTTCGCAGATGCTTGCTATTAACGCACAACATCTGTGCAAGTGCTACTCCGAAGGTATAACACCTCGCTACATGTGATACTTGATTGTTGTAGGAACAATAAAAGTGTGGCTGTGGGTGAAGATAAAGGTTTTATATTAATATTTAGTGTGACACACTCGCTGAGAAATGCAGAGAAAAACAGAGGTTTCTTAGTCACTGAATGTGGCATTTTTGTGACTGGATTGATAAGTTAATGAACAACGCATGCCGTTAAAAAAACTACCTTTCGTATCTCCTCTTTCCTTCCATAGACGTGCATGTACGCACATGTACAAATATGCAAATCCACCCAGATATCCTATTTTGTTTTTAGTAAGATCTAAACAAAGATAATATGTGTTTTTCCCCAGATTAAATCTGTTCTATTTAAATATTCATCATTTCATCAGACCCTTATTTGTATTTCATTTGGAAAAAGATGACCAAAGATATGACAGTCACAGAATTTGTTTTTGTTTTATACTCGGAAGCCTAACTCGGAATTGTTTCCTAGTACAAAAACAAGCGTTTATAAACCCTAGAATTTAACAGGGATGAGAAAAAATGTCTCCTGTAAATTATATATTTTTACAAGGACTTTATGAACGTTGTTAACTTTGGAGCACACTTGAATATAAGTGTTAATAAATATCAATATATATGCAGACCTTCTATCCTGCTTAATGATTTTAGCCAAGATTTTTGCTCCATGTCTTCCCTAGTCCTCAGAATTGGTTGTAATAGCGATTGTAAAGCACCAGTAACACGGTTTGATGAAAAGAAAAAACTTCCTAACGGAACAATCATTTTCATGTTCAGGCCATTTGCTTTTATTTCTTTAGAAAGATTTATTTGCACTGACTCAGTTCTTTTTACCGTATCCAATGGCTCAGCGTCAATTCGTTGATGAATTATTAAAACAAAATCTATTATTGTATTAATATTATTATAATTATTGTCTCTTCTTACTGGCTCTGGCGCCCTGCAAGATCAGGTCCATGAGGCCATTCATTTGCGATCTATAGATTGGCCACATCGTTGTATAAGCCTCACTGTTAGCCTGGAAATTATAATAATACTCCATTTAAAAAAAAATGTTTTAATGACCAGAACTCTCAACAATAAATTTGATGAAATGCTCACTTCTCATGAAAACAAAACTGCAAAGTTCAACACAATCACAATAATCATCTGCTGATCTTTGACCTTGACTTAACCTTAACTTTCTTAAGTGTATTCCTTTATTTTCCATTCTAGTATTCCAGTCAAACCTTTTTTGAATCTACCTGAACAAGACACCATTTGTGTCCATAAGCTCGCCAACAAGTACAAGTATGAACCAGATCTGTCTTGTTGACTTGGCTCTTGATGTAGTTCTGTTGTCCGTGTAATAATTCAGTTCTCCAAGGAGTGAACAGTCTACAGATAATTTCTCTGCAATATTTTTGGTGAGGGATAGGCCAATATCCCATAGGTTCACTCACTTCTCACCCAGTAACTGACTAAGGGTGGACAAGGCATGATGAAACTTGATGATAGATGGAGCACCCACACTTTCCTAATTCTTTTGCCGTTGAAAACTAAACAATCTAGTTTATACAAAAGGCTTCTCTATCTTTGTTCCATTCTAATTTTTTTTTTCTGTCTCTGAGCTGTGACTCATGTTTACTTTTGGTGCGACGGATGTCCTCTTGACTCGCACGCACTTTGCTACACACCACTCCCGCTGTTTCATGGATCGTTGTAGAAATATTTAACAGAATAATGAAAAAGAATTGCACATAGATTTCTGCTCATTAGGGCGCACATGTGAGGATGGAGGTTGTTATTACAGGTAAGTTGTTAAGTGTAAAGGTGTGTGAATGCTCAAAGCATGTGCTCAAGTGTTGTGTCTACGGAATGTTGTTGGACTGCTTTGCCAATAACCTTTCACTCACTCCGATTGTTTGCCAGGGGAAGGTGTCATTTTTTTCAATTATAACTATTTTAATACAAGCAAATGCAATCCTACAGGGATATCATCGTGTTTTCTCAGCATATATTTGCCGCAAAACGTTCAAAAACATGTCTCGGGAATGTTATGCGTTTAGGTTTCTTCATACTTGGTGTCATGAAGTTTGACGGATGTCCCTCACTTGATACATCTCTGTTCCCTGCAGGTCTCCAATGTGACGCTCCACTCCGATGAGCCGGACCTTCCCAAGTGTTTCCAGCTCACGGTTCTGTCATGGCTGCCTTGTTTATATCTCTGGGTGGTCTCGCCCCTCTACATCTTTTATCTGAAGCGGGTTCACAAGGGCTACATCATGGTGTCGATATTGAACAGATTCAAAACGGTAAGACGATCAGACAGCCCCAGACTGTCCAAAAAAAATGACCTTTGACCTTTTTGTCATTTCCCAAGCAAATTATTCTGGGTCCATAAAAGGTTTTATAAAGGCATAATATTTAATGAATCTAAAAAAGACGTCTTAATTAAAATGTCTTAAATCACATTTTAAAAAGTGTCAATTGTGAACATATAAGAAAGATTTTATCTTGGGTTTAACCTTAAAATGTCTAAAAACACACATGCACAATTTTTTTCAAAGTATTTACACGTGTCTTAAATACATTTCAAAGGATAAAAAAGAGTATTATAAGAGACTTCAACTTGCCTTAATTTGAACTTTGAAAAATATTTTTAACTGTCTATTTTTGTGTTAGACATAAAAATCGATTTACTTTTAGGATGTATCGAACGTGTGATTTAAATCTGATGATAAATATGTTCTTAAGTTTTCCCCTGTTGTTTTAGTCACAACAATTTTCAACTTTGTTCCCATCTTGTCTTGTTGTAGATATTTGGAATCTTGTTATGGATTGTGTGTTGGTTGGATCTTTTCTACACTTTCCATGAATTACAAGGTGGGAACAAGCAACCCCCCATCTACTTTATTACTCCACTGGTGCTTGGCATGACCATGGTGAGTACACAAACATGACGTTTTTTTATATTGCCATGCATTGATTGATAGATAGATAGATAGATAGATAGATAGATCGATTCCATTTTTAATCTTCAGTAACTTTCATTCGTTGGACGTGAGCTGCTCCGTGTAAGTTTGTACACACATTGTGAATTGGGTCAGACACAGATTAGCAGATGAAAGACGTGAAGACACTGCAGTGTTTCTCTCAGCCTGAGATCTCTTGATTACTCGTGCAGTCTTAGTCAGACAGCGAGCTTGAAGTTAACCTCACACGACCTCTCTTTGACTCCTACTGTCTCTCTAACTCTCTTCCTTCTTTCAGTTGCTGGCCACCTTTTTGATCCAGTATGAACGCCTGCGTGGGGTTCAGTCTTCAGGGATCCTTTTCATCTTCTGGTTCCTGTCAGTACTGTGCGCTATTGTGCCATTCCGCTCCAATATACTCCTGGCATCGAGTCAGGTGAGAACATAAATCAACGAGTAGCAACAAACATCCTCTTTCTTTACTCATCTGACATTTTACTCACCGTCATTCAGAGTCTAAATTACTGCGCTGATGTGTTTTCTCTCTCAAATTGCCTCGCCCGAGTGTTGAAACGAGTTCATGTGAGGACGGGACAGACCACAGAGAGTGTTGGGAAAATAATTGTGCTGTTGTTTGTTTACTTTAAATCTTAGACCAGCAGAAAATAAGCTCACGTCGCACAAAGCTGACACACTTGTATATCTGACACAATGTCCACAGTGTATGTATGCCCAGGGCCAGGGTATTTTTTCAAAAACAAACCTAAGACTTGGATGGACATAACTGTAGGAGAATGGATTATATTTTACATTAATATAAAATATAGAGAATACACTATATTATAAAGGACAACTAATGTGTTGATTTAAGTGTATCTTAAATAGATGTTGGACCTCCGTTGTATTCATCAGTATGTGTCTTTGTTTGAACAAAATCTCTTTTCATATAAATATTTTTACACAAGAAAATTCTTTTACACCCGTCCACTGAAAACCCTCTTTTTTTTCTGGAGATTAAACCTTGATTAACCACCCCCACTGTGCTCTGATTGGTAAAACATTAAAGCCCATTATTACATCATAATGAGCTCCGTTCTCGTAACCTCTCGTTTGTCGAGAACTCTACGACGCAATCATTTAAAACTGAATCTTGGAGAGGAAGACTTCAACATTTGTGTGTGACTCAAAAGAGGGTTTTTTTTTAATTACTTGCACTTTGAATTACTTATTTTTATGCTAAAACATGGCACATAAACCTGTTCTCCATGGAAGTTCATTACCATAAACTTAACTTGACACCGAAATATATAACGTTACAAGTGTATATATGTTCATAAATGTACATTTTATCTCAGGAGAATGATGCTCAACTTCTGAATTATGTTTTTTATTATATTGTGATTTTAAATTTTGATACATGAAGGAGGAATGTGTCTATTAAAGTCCCCATCATACTAATATATTTAATAACATTTGGGAAAATAATTCAACGTAACTCCACGTAACGCAGCTCCATCTGATTTGTCAACACGTGAGTTTATTGAGGAAAGTTGCTTCCGTGGAGTAATTTATTCGTTTGTGTAGCGCATAAAAATAATCGGCCTCAGGCAGGCTTTGAAAATAAGTGAAGCAGTCATGGGACAAGGTCAATCCAGGCAACTTGTCAAATCAGCTGCTGTCTAAGTCTTTATAACCAGGAAATAAAAGAATGAAATGGGGTGCTTTGCTAGAATCGTATCTCGGCCCCAAGAAATAAAATTGAGTCGTGAGACACCCAAAGATTCTCATAACTTGCATCATGTCCTGTAGTCGAACATGTCAAGATTTCAATTATAAGTTACTCATTCAGACCACAGTGAAATGTGTAGTGATAAAGGGACACTTGTTGCTGCTGTCTTTGAGCACCAAAGTGGGGAGCCTCAAAGTCTGGGTCCAAGCACAATAACTTGCGTTCTCCCTTGAAGTTCAAAAGCAGGAAGTTCCAAGTATTCACCCCTGTTGGATTTTTCAGAGTGAAGTGGAAGACAAGCTGCGATTCACGACCTTCTACTTCTACTTTGGTCTGGTGGTCTGTGAGCTGATTCTTTGTTGTTTCAATGAAAAACCTCCACTCTTCTCCAGCGTTATCACAGACCCTGTGAGTCATCTCTACAAACCAATATCAAAATATTCACTCTTTCATGTGGCTTTCTTTATCTTATATTAACACTCTATTTCCACTTCAGAATCCATGCCCTGAAAATACTGCAGGGTTTCTCTCCCACATTACATTCTGGTGGTTTACAAGGTGAGTCAATATCAAAACTTGTGTCAGTTTTAGGAGTTTTAGGAGTTCAAATAAATGTAAGAAAAATACCAAGAAAATTGAATATAATACAGCGAAATGCAACATGAATTCTTTATTTTAAAATTAATTAAAAATTCAGATTTTCTCAGTGTTTTTTTTCTTAATTCAACAAGTGGCTTTATGGCAGGTGCTAAAGAGTTATTTTGTATTGACTTAAACAGTATTTAATTAACTTTTCTTCTAGATTGGCCATCAAGGGATACAAAATGCCACTGGAAGCCAAGGACCTATGGTCGCTGAATGAGCGTGACGGTTCCAAAGTGATTGTACCAAAACTCCTCAAAGAATGGGAGAAAGAGTTGTCCAAGAGCAAGAGGTAAAAAAAAAGTTTGTTTTTCAATCAGACTTTATTAACGCCTAAACCCTAAATAAACAGTCAAGCTAATCAACTTGTACAAACTCATTTTCATCTCTGAGACTCTGTGACGCTATTTTCTGTAGAGATTCATTGTTTCTGGGACAAAAACTGTCTGAATAAGTGACCTCACTTTGTGGTTCTGCTTCCTATTAGGTATCACTGAGAGCAGGAAGTAAAATGATCCTCTGAAAACCTGTTTTGTGTTTAACTTACAACATTGTTGGCTGTAGATTTAATCCTTCTTTCTTGTATTAAAGGTTGTATTCGCTTTTTCGTTTTTTTCAATCAACTCTTCTTAAGTTTTTTAAATTTAATTTTGAATACTTTTGAAAGTTAACACATTTTTACATAATAAACAATTCCTCCATTTAAAGAAAATAATAATCTAACTATCATGTTTGTTTTCTTAAAGAAAAAGCAAACAGACTTCAGGCTTTTGAGTAATTATTTAAAACATTTAAAACCATTTTCTTAAAGTCCTAGTCTCGGGTGTTCAAGTAAGTAAGGACGAGACAATTAAATAAAAAATGGTTCTGAATAAGAAATAAACAATCTTGTGTCGCAGTTGTCAGCGGAAGGTTTGTGACGTTAATGTATTTCTAATTTAGAAAATAAATGGTTTTGAGAATGGGAAAAAAAAAACATGGATATCTTACAGATGTGATCAGAACTCATCCAGTCAGGCCCAGTACGGCAAGCCGCCACCACCCACCAATAACCACGCACCAGGCGGAGCAGAGACCAACCCTGAGGAGGTAGAGGTTCTGCTGTCCCAAAAAGCTGCACCCAAAAAGCCATCCTTCCTACGAGCCATTGTCAAAGGTTTTGCACCCTACTTCCTCATTGGTTCGGCCTACAAGCTCCTGCAGGACGTCATCACCTTCATCAACCCACAGTTACTCAGGTGAACATGTTCTACCTGCAGGTCGCCTCTTTGAAAACAAGTTAATGTACCATTTATTTGCATGTTCTGTTTGCATCAATTCAATGCTTCCTTACAGATAAGTAATTTGTTATTCAAAATATATATATGGAATTATGTTCCAACGTCATCAGGGATATGTTGTTGCTGACAAATGACGTGTTTGGGAAGATTCTCTGGATATACCTGTTTTAGATGGTTAGAAGGTTTTAGCGATTGGAGGGATTTTTATTCCAAAATCTCCTTCTCAAATGTTGTTTTAGTGCATATTAATTAACTATTGAAGGGGATTTTGACGACAGCATGGTATTTGTCATTCCAGAACAAAGTTTTTTGAAATCGTAGATGTTGGGATCATTAGTAATTTTGATATCAGTTTGATGGCAACTAAACATTGTATTAAAATATGTTTTTCTTCTGCAGGATGTTAATCACCTTCACAAAACAGGAAGGTGCTCCTAAGTGGTGGGGCTTCTCACTGGCCTTTCTCATGTTCTTCACCGCCTTCATGCAGACCCTCGTCCTCCACCAGCATTTCCAGTACTGTTTTGTCACCGGCATGAACCTCCGCACGGCTCTTATCGGAGCCATCTACAGGAAGGTAAGATTAATTTTTTATCTAATTTCTGCACACGTTCATAATACGTTTACTGAATCAAATCTGCTTTTATAAAAGTCTATGGTCATTACAAATGCTGCGAAACGAGCTTCTACAGTGGGCGAGGTGGTCAACCTGATGTCTGTGGATGCTCAGAGGTTCATGGATCTCACCACCTTCCTCAACATGATGTGGTCTGCTCCCCTTCAGATTGTGCTCGCACTTTATTTCCTCTGGCAGGTACAAAACGTTTAAAATGAGTCTGTGTGCAGCAGCATGCAGTTGGTGTTTGTGATCATTGCGTTGTGTGCTGCAGACTCTCGGACCATCTGTGCTGGCTGGAGTCGCTGTCATGGTCCTGCTGATCCCTTTTAATGCTGTTATTGCCATGAAGACGCGGGCCTACCAGGTAAAGCCATAAAAAATTAAGATAATGATTTTGTGTGCTTAAAACGGCAAAAAGAAACAAAGAAAACAACAACAATGCTACTCTGTTCAACCACTGTAAAGTTCCTCATTAATAAAATTATGTATTTTTATTCAAATCTTTTGTTTTATTTAATTAACGAGAAAGAATGATGTGATCCAGCTACAGGCTTTGTAACACACCAACAAAACGGTGCCAGTGGCAGCTTGAGTCAGCAGTTACAATTTAGAACATTGGTAAACCATTTACTTGAACTTACTTGTAAAGAAAATAGATTGTTTTTTTTTTATTTAAAGATTTGATGAGTTACATCAGTTACTCTTTGTATTCTTCTGCTAATCTGTTCCGGGTCGTGGGGGCAGCAGCTTCAGCAGGGAAGCCCAGACTTTTCTCTCCCGACCTACATCATCTAGCTCAGGAGTCTGCAATATTTATCATCTAAAGATCTATTTAGGACTGTTCACCACCGACTTAAAACTCACTAAGAATCTGTTCGACTAATAAACGAAAGCTAATATTATTAATAGTCCCATAAAATGTATTGTAGAAAAACTGAAATAAATGTTAACGAGAAGAAGAGAATAACAATTTAAAACTTGTATTCAGCTGAAATATCATCGCTATGACGATAGAGTGGTTGACTTTTGGCATGAGAAGTTGTAGTCCCATCAGTGTGTGAATGGGTGAAGGCATCGCTTGTTTTAAAATGCTTTGGGTGCTGAAAAAGCAGATGAACCATTTAAAATAAAGGTCTGTTTGAATCTTCAAAAAATGTGCCTCCTTCTGAAAGTTTAACTCTTTTCTCTCTGCAAACATTTTCCATTAATAAAAAATGTTTTTCAATGTTTACTAAATATCCAACCGCTGTTGTACTATTATAATCCATATTATTTTATTCTCACAATTAGATTAGAAAAATAGAGAATTTCAGTTCAATTTAAGGTCATTACTCTCATTATTTTTATCTCACAGGTGGAGATGATGCATCACAAGGACGATCGGATCAAACTGATGAACGAGATCCTGAATGGGATTAAAGTTCTGAAGTTGTATGCCTGGGAGAACTCCTTCAGGGACAAGGTCCTGGAAATCCGTCAGAAAGAGCTGAATGTGTTAAAAAAGACTGCGTATCTTGGAGCCCTGTCAACTATGGCCTGGACTAGCGCACCCTTCCTGGTGAGTTCCTTCATGTGGACAACCTTGAAAGTCTGAGTATAGCATGTTTTTAGCTATGTGGTTTTGAAAGCTTGTCCTTTTGAATGGTCAGCTGGTTGAACTGTAGAGTCAAAGCTTGATTTCAAAGCTTCAAAGATTTCATCTTTTTATGTCATGTTTTTGGCCCTTTCTGGTTCAGGTATTCCCGTTGAGTTTAACTTCTGATTCAGCAAGCCTTGCTTTTTAGTCGAACATGTACGACTAAAATATGTATGTATGACGAGTACATGAGTATAGTATAGGAGTCTGATAAGTGACTTTGTGGACTGGAGTGAGAGGAACCACTTGCAGCTGAACACCTCAAAGACCAAGGAGCTGGTCTTGGACTTCGGGAGGTCCAGGACAAAGCCACGTCCAGTGTCCATCAGAGGCGACGAGGTGGAGATAGTTGACAACTATAAGTACCTCGGTGTGTGGATGGACAGTAAACTGGACTGGTCCTGCAATACAGACCATGTATATAAGAAGGTTCAGAGTAGACTGTACTTTCTGAGGAGGCTTCGATCATTTAACATCTGCAAGAAGCTCCTCTGCATGTTCTACCAGTCTGTGGTGGCCAGTGTTATGTTCTATGCTGTGGTGTGTTGGGGTGGAAATGTGTCCAAGAGGAGTGTCAACAGGTTGGACAGGTTGATCAGGAGGGCTGGCTCTGTGGTTGGAATGAAGCTGGACTCACTGGTGACAGTTGCTGAGAGGAGATCACTGAACAAACTACTGTCCATCATGGATGATGACAGTCATCCTCTGAGCACCGTCATCAGTGAGCAGAGAAGCAGAATGAGTGCACGAATGCTCCTACCCAGGTGCAAAACAAATAGACTCAGGGACTCATTCATCCCTCGGGCTATTAAATTGTACAATTCTGAGTTCGGGGGCAGGAGTGGAGTGAGAGTATCTGGATGTTCTGTTCCATGTTAGTCTTTGTATCCTTTGTCTTTGTTGTTTTTCTTTGACCTATGTTCCTTGTCTTTATCTTTATACTTAGATTGTGTCATATTGTTCTTCCTCTTATGTTCTTTTCTTATTTTATTTTTTATATATTATTTTTTATTGTTTATGAAAAATTGCTGGCTACTGGAAAAACAATTTCCCGAAGGAGACCTCCTGAGGGATCAATAAAGTTTTACCTTACCTTACCTTACCTTATGTTTCATAGGCTTCTATTAAATAATGTTTGTAACACTTCCTCCATGCAGAGATGTGACCTTATGACCTGCATGAACCCTTTCGAGTTACAAAACGTAATAAGCAGTTAAAGCTTTTACTGTCTAAGCTGATGTATGTTTGAGAAAAATACATTTAAATGACATAATCAAACTTTTTTTTATTCTTTTTTTCCAATAAGGCTGACTGAAAAATAAACACAGCTGTCATAAACTTGAACACTTAACTGTTATACATGCCATTAAAGTAGATAACCTAGTTTGTAATCCAGATATAAACTTTGGCTAGTTCATGAAGTTCTCTTCAGGTATTTTTATGTGGATACTGTGCAACATGACCCGGGAACAGATGAATTTGTTGCAGCAATTGTAGAAGTAAAGTCTCCCGAGATATGTTATTCAATATCACAAATTTCAATTGAACACATATTGCAAGTTGCAAAAAAGGAAATAGTAAGAAATATGTTATATATATATGTAAATAAGTTGAAATATTCTTCTTGAAAAATTCCTTTTGTGCATTATAAAATAAAATAAAACTTTGGAAAGATACTTGATTTCCAAGAATGCATTACGTTGTTTAAGTTTCAAAATGATCGCCATCTGAGGCATATTTTTGGATGGTTGAATTTAAGTGCACTTGACCACTATTTCTTTGTTTCCATTTTTCATTCACTGTTTTTTATTTTGTTCTTGATTTCAGTCCATTTTGTTGTACAAGTACAAAGTGTTTCCAATACAGTTATTAATTGGTATTGGTGAGTTTACTTGGTGTACTTTTATATCAGTTGACCATCTCCTTATCTGTCACTAGGTATTCTTCACAGATAACTCCACATTACAGTGACAATAAATAGAATCTTAAAGATTTTTGTATTGTTTCTGTCACTCACACAGTTTTGTCTGCAAAATTTAATAGTGTAATTTCGTAAACTCTCGGTTTTGCAGAGAAAATATCGAAATTTTATATATTGTCCTTTTTTAAAAAACATTGACTTGTCTGCTTCTAGGTTGCCTTGACAACGTTTGCTGTGTACGTAACTGTGGATGAGAAGAACATTCTGGATGCAGAGAAGGCCTTTGTGTCCCTCTCCCTTTTTAACATTCTCCGGTTTCCTCTCAACATGCTTCCACAAGTCATTAGCAGCATAGTTCAGGTGCCAGCTCTCTCTTCTCTATCACCACTCCCTTTTCTAGCCCACAAGAGTGCTATGTCTCATTTACTTGGTTGCAGGCCAGTGTCTCCCTGACTAGAATCCAACAATTCCTGAGTCACGATGAGCTGGATCCAGACTCGGTTGACAGAAAGAACACCTCCTCAGGTGATGGCAGTTTCTATTGGACTTTATTTATCCAAATCCTTTCAAATGTTTCTTAATTCCCTGAAGCCAATCCAAACAAATAAATAAATAAATGGTTTGAGATACTAAAATGTTTAATTTGGTTTTCTCTGCAACTGACTGAATACATTTTTTTCGGTTATTCAACAGAACACGCAGTGTCTGTGCTCAACGGGAGGTTCACCTGGAGCAAAGACGACTCGCCTGTTTTACACAAGTATGAATCCAACTAAAGTCAAGTCCTAGATTGGCAGAATTCTATCAAATTTCTAATTACATTTAATTGACGAATACTTTGTATATTATCCTGCAAACCTGTGTATTTAATTAGTTGTTTTACGTCCATATAAGGTTTTTTGGACCTTGAATCTTCTGAAAAAAGTTCATCACTGTAAAGCTGATGTAAATGTGGTATTGGACTAATACCCTAGAACATAATAGACTCGAAAGACCAGTGGATCTTTTTCAACTTCACCCAAACAGTCAAACAATCTGTGTTGTCACTTGAATTAAAGAAGATTTTCGATGTGTGTTTTAGTGTCAACCTGATGGTGCCTCGTGGCTCCCTGCTGGCAGTGGTTGGTCATGTTGGCTCCGGGAAATCTTCCCTCATATCTGCACTGCTTGGAGAAATGGAGAAACTTGAAGGGGACATTTCTGTCAGGGTATGACCATATTTTGTGTTTTTGTGCTGAAAAATGCATCTTTTAACATTCAACACAAATAAAATAAAATATAACGGAACATTTCCATAACAACCTAACACAACTGTAAAAATAGGTTGAGAAAAAACCCAATTCACCCACATTTAAGGTAATTGTTTTCATACTTTATTTTGTTATTGTTCCTTTAATTGTTGGTATGGTGTATTTTAACGTTATTTTGTATTATTAATTTAGCAAAACTATGAATTTAATAACTTTTCTATTGCCTCTTTTAATGAGTCCCCTTACAAACAGTTCTGACTTTTTCACAAATTGTAAAATGACATTAATAATTTTTCAGCTGCGCTTGACTTCGACAGAATAATCTGGCAAAACGATACTTGTCACGATACAAGTGCTGCGATACAATGTATTTTTATACTGTAGGAACAAGGATATATTTGTAGTATTGCCTGAGTACTTGACTCTGTACGTAAATACTTCAATGCCAAAGTCATAACTGCTTTAATGTTTATTGAGGCTTTCTATAAAAGCCTCTGTAGTTGACTGTATCCTCTCATTCTCAGTCATCGCGAAGGATCTCACAGGATTTCTTTGTTCCTATAGCAGCGGAGGACGAAGTGACTGCGGCCCAGAAATTTAATTGCAACACAAAAATGAGCAAACCTGCTGAAATTCATGTCTTTGCTCCTGAACTGACTCCTCTTTTGGACCCTCTCAGGGTTCAGTGGCGTACGTACCTCAGCAAGCCTGGATTCAAAACGCCACTCTGCGAGACAACATCCTGTTTGGGAAACCCTACAACGAGCCGAAGTACCGCTGTGTGCTGGAGGCTTGTGCCTTAACTCCTGACCTGGAGGTGCTGCCTGGAGGAGACCTGACCGAGATTGGGGAGAAGGTATGTCTTTTTTGGGGGTTTCAAGTACCATCTGATGCTAGTCCTTTACTACTATATATGCTCATGATTTATACTGATATTGGTTGATGAGTTTTCATGAAGCAGCTGATAAGATTTATTGATATGGTGTTTAAAAAATATTTAAGGTTTCATTAAAATATTGGTTCACACCTAAGACAAATACAGCAGGTCAGGCATTCTAGTGGAGCGACGAAGATAACACGGTATCATAAAACCTCATCAGTTGTTTCATGAATAAGGATATTGTTTCCCGCTTTTATTATCCTTGCCCAGAAGTTTGTGTGATATGACTGACATGTGCAGGAAAGGTCATTTCAACAGACTGTCCTCTGTCCTAAAACATAGATTTTTTCTCTTTCTCTTTCTCTTTTTCCTCCTGCAGGGCATCAACCTCTCGGGTGGCCAGAGACAGAGAGTCAGTCTGGCCCGAGCTCTCTACAGTGATGCCGACGTCTACCTGCTGGATGACCCACTGTCCGCTGTAGACGCCCACGTCGCTAAACATATCTTCGACCACCTGATTGGTCCAGAAGGAGCGCTGGTGGGGAAGGTGAGAAGTGATTCTCTCATCTCCAGGGGAAGTGAAATTCATTCAGGATGAGGAAGTTAAACTTTGAACCAGTTAACCTTATCTTCCTTCTTAGATTTATGACCGTTTGGCAGGGAATTCCACTCACTTTTGAAATCCTTCACACATCCTGTTTCTATCTGTGCAACAGACACGCATCCTGGTCACACATGGCATCAGCTTCCTGCCTCAGGTGGACAACATAATGGTGATGGTGGACGGCACGGTGTCGGAGATGGGCTCTTACAACGCACTGCTCAAAGAGAATGGAGCTTTTGCTGAGTTTCTCAGGAACTATGCAATGGAAGACATCGTTGAGGAAGATGAGGCCTCAGGTTTTTACTATTAATTAGTAATTATTTATTCATTTAACACGCGACTGGTCTTCTGTAGTCTCAATATCAAACCCTTCTCCTTCTAGAAAACGAGATGGACGATGAGGATGATGAGTTCCCTGTTGAAACACTCAGCAACCACATCGACATGGTTGAAAGTGAACCGGTGATAAATGAAACCAAAAGAAGATTTATAAGGTGATATTTTAAACTTCTTTATCAATAGACGCCCCAAAGATAAATAAACTGTTAGAACATTTTAGAATGGAGACCCCTAATAATTGTTTCTTTCTTTTTTTGTTTAATTTATTATTATACTGAATTAATAAAGTATGAATTGATGTATGTAAGGACGCAAGAGGCCATATAATAATGTAAAATGGCATAACATTCACCAGATACTCTTTCAATTTAAAATTGAGTTAATATCCAAAATCATTACTTCTTTTTTTTTTTACAATATAACATTGTAAAAACATTTTTGCAAATAATATAATGACATTACAACATTTTATCTTTATTCTGTATAATCCTGGTTATTGTCGCCCTTAGCATATTTGGAGATGTAATTCACAGACAGCGAAGACAGTGAAGTTCTGGTCAAAAGTAAAAACTAAATCACCTTTGAATTGTTTCACAGACAAATAAGTGCTGTGTCTAGTGAGGGGGAAAACCCCAGGTCCAGATCAGTGAAGAGGTACAGTTGCAGCCAAAGGAAACACCCGGAAATACAAGAGAAAAAATCAACCGGGATGGAAAAACTGATCCAGACGGAGACGACAGAAACCGGACGGGTCAGTACTGAACTGGACATATGAGCTGATAACATTTCCACTAGATGTCACTCTTATGGCCAACAATCTGTTGCTTTTCAACAGGTTTTTCTATTGAAATCTTCCATCATTTTCTAATTTAGGGCGCCACCTACTGACCCCTCAAAATATAACAGTGCATAATGAAGCTTCATCCGATCATCACATTGATTGACGTTGATGAACTTGTAACCTCTGACACGTCCCGCCCCTCTCCAGGTGAAGGCTAAGGTGTATCTGGAGTACGCCAAGGCAGTAGGAGTCGTGCTGTCGATCTTCATCTGTTTCCTGTACGCCTGCCAGAGCGCTGCCTCCATGGGATCAAACATTTGGCTCAGTCAGTGGACGAACGATGCCAACAAAAACAACTCCCAAGAGAATGTGGATTTGAGGGTCGGGGTTTACGCAGCTCTGGGCTTAGCACAAGGTAAGAAAAATGTTGTCTCAGACACTGTTGGAAAGATTATTTTTCATATCTGGATTTAATGGCAAATTGACACTTAATTTAATACTGTAAATTATAAGTATAAATTGGCATGACGGTTTAAGAACTATACGTTTAAGATACAAATATTGTGTGTGATACAAAGTGTACGGAGGTATAACAATATCAACAAATAACTTATTAACTTATAGAAAGGACAAGGATCAGATTGTCTTTAAATGGTAATGTGATCTATATATTAATATTTAAGTCATTGCATGCCTCAGCAACAAGACGTTAACTCACACAGGATAGAAAGAGAAACATTGTCTGTGTTTTGTAATTTATAAAGAATTATATTGTGGTTGTTAAAGGTTAGATGGGAGTGAAAAGACAACATATAGGATAGGTATCATTACGCTAGAACTATATTGTAGATGAATTATAATCACATTTCTATTTTATTGCTGTTTTAATTATAGATAATCCATGTCATCCATTCACAACCCAAATATTTAATTTGTTCGACCTGTGTTTGACGCCTGCATACACGAAACTTTCCAGGGTTACTGGTCATGGTCTCCTCGTTCACGTTGGCCATGGGAAACATCGGTGCTGCCCGAAGGCTTCACTACCACCTGCTGAACAACAAACTTCACACACCACAGTCTTTCTATGACACCACGCCTTTAGGACGCATCATCAACCGCTTCTCCAAGGACATCTACATCATAGACGAAGCGTTACCGTCTACCGTGCTCATGTGCCTGGCCACCTTCTTCTCTTCCCTCTCCACCATTATAGTCATCGTTGTCAGCACTCCCATATTCGCAGTTGTCATTGCACCCCTGGCTTTCATATACATCCTCGTCCAGGTACTCTTTAAGTCGTGGCAGATTTACGTGTCCCGCTGCTTGTGTGCCACACTCTCCTACTTTTGTTTGCAAACCTTTCAAGGCATGTGGCGTTGCTGGTGGTGGAGCCGTTTACTTTTGACTTTTTCCCTCTCCAAGGCTTCTGCTGGACATCTACTCTCTTTTAGTTCAGACTTCCTTACATGTGTAAGAGCCCTCTAGTGACACCACCTGATGACACAATTGTACTTCTAATTGTGCCATCAGACTATTTTAGGATAGAATTTAACATTTAACAAATGCTTAAAAACTAGTTTTTAAGCATTTCATTATTGTTTTGAATGATTTAATTCAATAATTTGTATATTGATTCATTGGATTTGTTTTATTTTATATATATATATATATATATATATATATATATATATTTTTTTTAAATTTATTTATTAATATTTTCAAAATGAATGAATGTTCTTTCACATATTCCATTTCATATACTAATTCCAATTGTTAAAATTATTCTAAATTCTTTTTTTTTATTTTTATTGTAGTCATTAAAATGTGATGTATTAGTAAAATATAGCCATTTTATGCCAAAAATATTTGGGGAATTATTGGGATTAGAATATTTTGAAACATAATTTTGAAAATATTACATTTTTGTATTTATTATTAAAATTCAACCTCTAAATATATAATGTACAACTATTTAACAACAACAAATGTTATCTCTATATTGAAGATGTAATGTTTTTAATTTAATAATTTATACATTAAAGGGTTGAATCTATTTCTGTTTTTTAATAATGATTTATTTTAAAAAGGTTTATTTTCAAAAAAAATGTTTGCCCACAAATATAATTTTTAGAATAAATCAAAAGTACATTTTCTAAATTAATTTTCTTTATTCGTAGCCTTTTAGAATAAATATAAAAATGTTCAATATTTTTGTATTGAATTTTAACCCTTATCTCTCTGTCAAGGGTTTAAGGTTACAACCTAAAAGAATATTGCATTTAAAAAAAATATTTGTGAATGATTGGAATTCCAATATCAAACTAAAAAACTAAAATACTAATTTTTTTTGTTTAAATATTTTTGATTTTTAATCATTTAAAATGTAATATTTAAAATGAGAGAAGTTCTTTTCACAAATAGAGTTTTTAGAATCATTCAAAATAATTGATACAAATATTTGAATTTAACTATTAAATAATTTGCAATTTTCTATATTGAAAGGTTTGTTTCTATTATAATAATATAGTATAATTTAATTCAGTAATTTGTACATTGAAAAGTTTAATTTGTTTTAGTCTATTTGTTCATTAAAATATACAATATTAAATAAATAATGTTTGATATTGTAATTTTAATATAAGAATATTTCAATGCTTAACAAAACATGCCCCAAACACATAAATAAATCAAAGCAATACATTCAAAGTATCAACCTTTTTAAATGTTAAATTCAAGCATTAAATATTCTGATGGCACTGATATACGTCCACACAAAGGTCAGGTGGATTGAACACAGAACGGGTCACTCTCTCTCTCTCTACACATTCACACCCTCACTTCTCCCTTCTTCAGGTGGGCTGTTGTTGGGTAACTGCCTGCTGTGCCGAGCCCACTGTATGTTGCGTGCCGCCCAGATCCAGCACCACAACATGCTTCAAGGGGTCCTGCGAGCACCGCAGGCCTTTTTCGAGAGCAACCCTACTGGGCGTTTACTAAATCGCTTCAGCAAGGACGTGGATGCCATAGACACACACATCCCTGACAATATTGACATATGGATGCGCACTTTCTGGTATACACTGAATGTGCTGCTCATATGCTCTGCCCTCACCCCAATGTTCCTCATAGTCGTAGCCCCGTTAATGGGGTTCTATTGGTGGGTTCAGGTAAATTGGACACAAGTCTGCACATTCAATAATTCAACGTGCATGTCTGCGAGTGTTCTGGTGTGTGTGTGTGTGTGTGTTTGTGTGTGTTGCTACAGTCTTGTCAATATGTTTTGGATCACCAACATTGGCAGAAGAAAATGTGTAGTTCATGGAAATCATAAATAGGTCGTGTTACTTGTACACGTTTACAAAGCCTCCAAAATAATGATATAAATCAATGGCATATGGTGAAAATAATTCTAGGGGGCGCTGTACCACTTGAATTATTGAACACTAAGGGCTTTTGAAGATAGTATTCTTGACACAAAAATCGTAAACGTATTGATCTGATTGTAGTTTGTGTTTGAAACCATAAGAACTCTTAACAAACATAACAATATGCTAACATGTTGATAGCAACATAGTCCAGGATGCTGATTGGGTGGATTTCTTCCATGTGACCATTTCATATCTGTGATCTCACAATTTATATATTTATTTTTCCCATTGTTTCACTATATTAATAATATATTTTTAAAATAAAGCACTTTTTAGATATTCCGCGTTTGCTTAAAAAAAAACAATTTGCTTCATTTAAAATAGCTCAATAGTAATAACGATATGATGAGAAAAATTTTCAAAAAGTAAAAAAAATATATGGTGAGTATTATAGAAAAATGAT
The DNA here is from genome assembly GCF_982586985.1 of Callionymus lyra. NCBI lineage: Eukaryota > Metazoa > Chordata > Actinopteri > Syngnathiformes > Callionymidae > Callionymus > Callionymus lyra. The sequence continues at coordinate 18,534,998 of NC_141823.1, forward strand.
TAAAAGAGAGTAAAAAAACAGATTGATGAATAAAGCAGTGACAACAAACATTTTGATGAAATTTATTTTGTAGGTTTTTTTATTTCCAAATTCAAAATAGTTTTGGTACAAAATTGATCAGTGTACAAAACAAGTGACAAATGATTATAATGGTGGTCCTTTGCATTTTGGCCAAGATGTTGTGTTTCTATAGAATTAACGTGTTGGTGTTGTCTGTGTGTAAACATAACTCGTTGATTTTTGTGTGATACGAGGCTAATGTTCATTGATTTATGTGAAAACGTGGATTTTGAATGAGAAATTAAGTTGATTAATATTCCTCAAAGTAAATTGTACTTGTGTATAGTAGACGAGGCAAGACTGAATCTGACTCATAAGTACTAGAGAGGTCAGAAGGATGAAACCCTTGACATATAAAACCCTCCTATGTTTGTACAACCAAGTAATGAAATCAGTGGGCGTCGTTCTCACCTCTTCTTTTACTCCTCTGAACCTTCATGAAAACTTCCTTCAGCATGACTTGTATTTTCCACACGCTTTCTGATCACTAACGGCTGCAGACACTGTTTGACTGAAGAATCAAATCATGGTTGTGAGCCTGATTCCTCTTTAGATGCATCTCAACCCAACACCTGCATCTGTGGATGTGCTCGTCTAAAGTGGGCTCATCCACCGGTGCCAGGTGTTCAGGGGAGGACGGCGTGCATGAGTGTGCATGAAACTGTGAATGGTTTCTTCTGTGTTGTTGTTGCTTCGGTCCGTGTGTTTATCTTCCTGTGGCCCGCAGAGATTCTACGTGACCACGTCTCGGCAGCTGAAGCGCCTGGAGTCAGTCAGCCGCTCACCCATATACTCGCATTTCTCCGAGTCCCTGTCCGGCGCCAGTGTAATCCGAGCGTACAGCAGACACCCCGCCTTCGTCTTGATGAGCGACGCCAAAGTGGACGAGAACCAGAAGAGCTACTACCCTGGTGTGGTGTCCAACAGGTACATGTCTTGATGTGTGATGAAGCTCTTGAATGTAGATCATTGATGTTGTCAGCATTAATAAGACCAGCATCTTCAAAACCTTCAATCAATGTAATCCTTGTATATTGTTCTTTTTTATATTTATCTTTTATTTAAGTTTTATTTACCGTGTTCACAAACAATACCAATTTCGCAACCCTAGTGTTATCTTAGGGTCAAGATGACCCAGAGGGGCTTTCAGGTCATCTTGACCCTGATTCTGAAAATAATAAATAAATTTAGCTATAACATAATGAGAATATGTTTTTGGTGGGAATAGACTCCAACTGTATTAGGAAGAATCAAAGAAAAACACAAAGACAAATCAAATGCTATAAATAATGTTATATTTTTAGTTTGATAATGTTTCATAAAATATACTTTTAATTACATGATGAACTACATGATTTGCAGAAAAAAGTAAGAAATAAAAACATTTGAGGGCCAAATAAAACATTCACAGAACTTTGTTGCTTTATTATTCGTTTCCCTTTTATTAAAATATTTTTAAACAGTTTAGTTTGACTAGTAATAGTGTGGGTAGGATGTGCACTAAATGCAGGTAGGTAGTATAAGGCTAAATATAGAATTGTATGTCCTAAATAAACATCCTTAAAAGTACAATTTTACTTAATACTTTAATGATGAGAAATGAATACCAGAGATTTTACATTTTTCAGGTCAGTTTCATAGGTTCAGTCACAAACGGCATGAATACAGTGAAGCGCCGCATTTAGCCTCGGGCCGCATTATGTGGAGCTGTTTTTTTAAGAATCTAAAATCTAGCGTTCAAACTTCAGGACGCGTATAAAGAGCAGCAAACAGTTCAATACCAAAGAAGGAAGCCATTTTTCTAGGTGTAAAAACCTGAAGCACATTCAGTGGACACACACAGAAACTAAATATTTTCAAGGGACATATTGTTGAAAATATAATTTCAATAAAGGCTAATGACTGTTGTTCGTTATGTGTCCTGCAGGTGGCTTGGAGTGCGGATTGAGTTCATCGGTAACTGCATTGTGTTGTTTGCTGCTCTGTTTGCCGTCATTGGAAAAGAGAGCCTGAACCCCGGAGTTGTTGGATTGTCGCTGTCCTACGCCCTTCAGGTATAACTGGGATGTATGATAAATATATTCATGTACATTGTGTTTGTGTGATCTGCTCTGTAGTTTATGGCTCCAAACTATCATAGTCCATACTTAAAGTTCAACTAATGTGTTGATTTAAGTGTCTCTTAAATAGATGTTGGACCTCTATTGTACTCATCAGTATGTGTCTGTTTGTAATGTAATTCCAATGTTTTTTCCGTTTAAAGGGTTAAAGTTGACCTGTACTTTACTTTAACAGTTTACTGTTGGTGGGTTAATGATGACCATATACAGATTAATAAAAGATAAAGAAGTCAACTTCAGTGATTTACCCTTAAATTCCATGAACTCCAAACAGACTGAAAACCACTCAAACAAATACAAGTTACAACATGAATGTTAATGTTCCCTGGTTTGTTGCAGGTGACGATGTCACTGAACTGGTTGGTGAGAATGACTTCAGATCTGGAGAACAACATCGTGGCAGTGGAGCGAGTGAAGGAGTACTCTGAGACCCAGACTGAGGTGTGTGTTTGTGTGTGTGTGTCGTTGAACATGATCTTTTATTAATGTCTTTTCCTAATGGAGAAATAAGTGGCTCTCGTTATGTATTTGACTGATGGTTCTTTAAACGTCTCCACAGGCTCCCTGGGAGGTGGAGGACAAAAAGCCGCCTCCTGATTGGCCCACACTGGGGAATGTGGAGTTCAGCGAATACAGTGTTCGTTACCGTGAGGGACTTGATCTGGTCCTGAAGAACCTGACGTTGAGTGTCAAAGGAGGTGAAAAGGTGCGAAAAATCAAGGAAGTGACACTGAGTCTACATTTGGTGGAAAAGAGTGATTCATTAATACTTGTCATACTACGTCATACTTTATTTACAAATTACTTTTCATGGAGGAGGATAAAATAAAACAGTTTAAAGAAGGTTAACCTGTGGTGTGTATTGGCTAGAATTTGGCGATGCAATATGTATCAAGATACATGAGCAACTATATGATGTATTGTGATACTGTAGGACCAAAAATATATTTGTAGTATTGTCAGAGTACTTGACTGGAGTCGACTGTATCCTCTCGTCCTCAGTCATCTTTCAGGATCTTGTCAAATTTTATTGTTCCTTAAGCTCAGGATGTAATGACTGCTGCTGTTGAGCGGCCATAAGTTTAATTGCAACACAAATACTATTTGCATATCAATTGTGTATGATTTATTTTTTTGTAAATTCTCTGTGTGCTCGTAGATCGGCATTGTGGGTCGCACTGGGGCGGGAAAGTCTTCCATGACTCTTAGCCTGTTCAGACTTCTGGAAGCTGCAGCAGGAGAAATCTCTATCGACAATGTGAAGATATCAGAGATCGGCCTCCACGACCTGAGATCTAAACTCACCATCATCCCTCAGGTGAGCGTTCAGCAGAGACTTTCATGAAAGTTTGTTTTAATATAATTTAATTCAATCATTTCTATATTGAAAGGTTTCTTTTTTTATTGAATTTTAAAAGTTGATGCTTTTTAAAAGATTGAGGTTTGCTATTCTCCTTACAAAAAAATCATAAAATTAATGTTTTAAATTCAATATTATTTAATTTTTTTATTATTAAATTCAATATAAAAATATTGGTATAAAAGTCCCTTCATTTTTTGTCACCTTTTACACATATAATTTGATATTGTCATTCCAATAATTGGAAATCATTATTTTTCATTTGTGAGTATTTTAAAATGTTGGTAAAAAAAAAAGTGCCAAAATGTTTATCTTGAATTTAAAAGGCTAAAGATTTAATAGTTTCTAGATCCAATTATTCCAAAATTATTGTATGAGTGTCATCATTTTTTATTGAATTCAAATGCTATGAAAAAGAATTTTCATTTTGATCATATTCAAATTAACACATTTAAAGATTTAAACAAAAACGACTCAACAATTTATCCAATATACATATTTGCAATGTTGCATAAAAAAACAAACTCGAAAAAAATCAACATTTGAAATTTCAAATCAAACCATTCAATATTCTGATGCCTCTGATACTTACTTTCATAATCCACCCTCACCGAGCAGCTCTTCTTCTTCCACGCAGGAGCCCGTTCTGTTTTCAGGGACCCTCCGGATGAATCTGGACCCTTTTGAGACATACAGTGACGAGGACGTGTGGAACGCTCTCCAGCACTCTCACCTGCACAAGTACATCAGCAACCAGCCGGCCAAACTGCAGCTGGAGTGTTCAGAAGGAGGAGACAACCTGAGGTGAAGCGTGAACGTTCCAGTGTCTCTCCTGAGCCGAGGTCTGACGTCTGTCTCGTTGCAGCGTGGGTCAGAAGCAGCTGGTGTGCTTGGCTCGAGCACTGCTGAGGAAGACCAGGATCTTGATCCTGGATGAAGCGACCGCTGCTATTGACCTGGAGACGGACGACCTCATCCAGGACACCATCAGGACTCGGTTCGAGGACTGCACCGTCTTCACGATCGCACACAGGCTGAACACGATCATGGACTACACAAGGTGAATCATCTCCTCGTTTTCTCATCTACAGTTTCTGTTTTTATCTTCCAGGTTAATGAAGGAAATCTCTCAGTAGTTGATATGAAAACACTGCTCTTCAGTGGGTCACATTACCCTCACAGACCCTTATCATTATAGAAAATTTGAAAAAAAGAATAATCTCAAATGTTAAATATTGTTGCCTTAATGGAAAAACTCTTGAATAATAATATTTTTCAAGTGTTATTACTTGACATTATACATCCAGGCTTATTTGATTTGATATTATTATACATTTTATTATATTCATTTCGAGGGGTGACCAATGCTCAAACAAATTTATCGGGAAAAAATTGGGGAAATCGCATTTAAGAACTTAAACAAGTAAAAATTATGAATGGAATTGTCGGCTTTACAAAGCATTTTGACGTCAGTTTTATGAGTTCACCGATCGTCATTTTTGTAGCCAATACTTATTACTGATTTTTGAACAATACAAATTCAAAATGTTAAATAAAAATACATTACTAACTAACATAACAAAGTACAGACAACTTCATTATATCTTTGAAAAAAGGAGAATTTATTCCTTATCGCCTGTTTTATGTGTTCATTACTTCATGGAAGTTATTACTCTTCACTTGTATAGATTTTTGCGTTTGCTTTTTAAAATATCAGCTCTTGAACAAAACTTAGCAAAACTAATGTCATTGAATGCATCATTCGCTTGGAAAGTGTTGTTTTTTCCAACGTACCTCATCCACACATTCATCGTTGATTTATTTTGAAGGAGTAATCACATATATTTATCACTGTGTGTACATAAAAACAGAATTTTATCTTGAGAACGAACGGATCCTGGAAATAGATCTCCTGAGGGATTATTAAGGTCTATCTAATGTATACAATCGAAGGCCTGTGTAGGCACTTTGTCTGGCGTCCTCTGGTCCCCTGCTGGTCAAACATTCTTCTTCTGTCTGCTTGATTTCAGGGTCCTGGTGTTGGACAAGGGACAGGTGGCAGAGTTCGACACGCCAGCGAACCTCCTTGCAAAGAAAGGAATCTTCTACAACATGGCAAAAGATGCAGGGCTGGCACAGTAGAGACTCAGCCTCTCTACTGCTGCACTGTGGCGTGGAATCCTGACCAGACAAAGCCAGCGATCACGGAAACAAGCAAAGAAGTGACGTGCACTGCTGTGATCATGTTCTTTGAGATGGAAGCAGTGAAGCCATATCTTTAGGAAATAGTCGTACCAAGTGCCTTTTTCCAGGGTAGGAAATAAAGCAGAGAGCTGCTACTACCAAGTAGGACGGGGAGGGGTTTTTTTTCTATGTATTCCTAAAAAAAACAAAAAAACACTCTGTTCTTTGTTATAAAAATTATTTTTGTACTGTGCTTTTATTTAAGTGTACTAGGTGATTGTAATCTGAACCAAATCTATTAAAAACTTGAATGGTATATTTCAAATATTAAATAGCTTTATAATATATGGGAGTTGACTGTTCTGTGCGTCGTTGAGAGTGAACAACATTTTGAGAGTGAACTTCAAGTGATGTCTTACGTGGCTATAACGCTTAAATTGTAATGTTCGAAGGAGAAAACATCAGTCGGTTATTGATATTACTAGCGGTAGGTTGGATGTAACTACTCTTGCCAAACGCCAGAGCGCGCTGTTGCACCTTCGCAACAGACAAGTTACTCTTTATGACCAAAAGTCTGCAAATGAACAGCTGACTTTATACATAAAGTGTTTGACGTCTGTGCTTGTGTCATCATGAAACCCATGTCACATGTTCACAAAAACATTTACTTTAGATGCAGATAGTAAAGTTCAAACCGGAAGACGGTTGAAGGCTGTATTAACTGTAAGAGCTGCACTATAGAGCACTGTTAATTTAATATGTATTAAATGAATTTAAGACTGAACATTTTAATTTTGTAATGTGTGTATATATATATATATATATATGTATATATATGTATATATATATATATATAGGACTGTGTTAATTCATTTAAAAAAATAGTCCACTTCAAATTAAGGCAATTCACTTAAGCTTATTTGTTAAGTATTAACTTGCGGCCTTTTCTCCATCTTAAGCAACTTAACATGTATGAATAAATGAAAGAACAGTGTGTCTAGTGATGAATTATCTGGTGTTTTCTTTCAGTTTAGTCACTACAGAATTTATTAATCTGGAGATTCCCTGGTGTTGAAACTGTGTATTTGCAAATATGTGAAAAGTCATTCTCCAATGGCACGGTCCATGTATCTGGGGCCACTATGGAAATGAATGCAAAACCAAGGTTTTGGTAGGTCACATGGGTGACTGAGTGGGTCGCCTGGTCTATGCTGTGAAGTTAAGAGCACTTTTTAAGTTATAGTTGGAGACTTCTACAGCACAGAATAGAACCGACTATCACAGAAAATATGGGTGGGTGGGGGATTAAAATGTTATATAGTGCTGCTTTAATCATGACTATAATGCTTTAGTCATCCTTTATAGGGAGCTGAATAACGATAATTTACATTATTCATTTCACACATTTGTGTAGTTACCGTGGGCCACAATCGGACCTCCAAGTGTGTTCCGGCCTCCCTCCGAGGTCAGGGTGCCAACCATTGACGCTCTGTTCCACAGCGTATCAGTGTCCGGGTTCATATAGTACATATAGAATATGTTCATAATCCGTCTTATGGGATTGAGTTCAAGAAGGTCGACAAGCTCTGACTCAGACGAACACACACAGTGAGAGTCGGCAGCCTGGTGTGTGTGTGTGTGTGTCCTCAGGTAAACTTGGAGAAAACAATCACAGATTTACAATCAAAATAAAAAACCTCAAAGTAAGAAAAGTGCTGCCAGCCCCTGCGTGCTAAACATGGCCGACTCATTCACCCAAATTCTGTCAAGTTGAGCCAAAACGTAGTCGGAGTTCCTGTGCCAGATTATATTTTTTATTATGTTCTTGTACATTTGAGTAAGAAGGTTGATCCTGGTACAAAGAGGAGCTTTGTCTGATGGGAGGGTTTAAGTCCAGAGCTGCCGAGGTGGTCACGTATCACAGCAGGGGGAAATTCTTCATCAATATCTCACGCCACAGGTTTTTACTGCCGAGCGCACCCACCCACCAGAGAACTCTGCTGCAGACACACAACAGAGGGATGGTTCGGGACAGGTCTGGAGGTCCAGTGGAGGGACGTCAGAAGAGCATTACATTTCATGATAAATGTTTTAAAAAATAAAAAATAAAAAAATAAAGCTGGAACACAAGTAAATGAAACCCACTGATAATAAAATTGGGCTAAAAAAAACAAAACAAAATGATGTTTGACTGGAAAATAAAGTCAGGAAACATATAAATTGCCTGTGTTTAGTAGCTACTTAAATGTAACCAATTAGTTATTTAATATGAGTGTCAAATTACATGTATCTATCTATCTATCTATCTATCTATCTATCTATCTATCTATCTATCTATCTATCTATCTATCTATCTATCTATCTATCCATCCATCCATCCATCCATCCATCCATCCATCCATCCATCCATCCATCCATCCATCCATCCATCCATCCATCCATCCATCCATCCATCCATCCATCCATCCATCCATCCATCCATCCATCCATCCATCCATCCATCCATCCATCCATCCATCCATCCATCCATCCATCCATCCATCCATCCATCCATCCATCCATCCATCCATCCATCCATCCATCTATCTTTCTATCTTTCCATCCATCCATCCATCAAAGGATCTTGACAGCTATTGTTTTATTATCATAATAATGTGTCCTATATGAAATATTATATTTCGAGGTTTTACACTTGTGTTTAATTGAAAGTAGTATGGTATTTCATTTGGCAAATATTAGTATCAGGTAAGTTGAATATATATACATATACACACACGATAAAATATAATAAAAATCATTATATTCGTTACACTGAACTATTATTTTAAAAACGTAATGAAATTCAATTAAAACCGACTTTTTTTATTGCTTCATTCTTCATGAAGTATCTGCTTGTGGGTTCGCAGAGGTTGTGCGTCTTTACGCATGCGCTCTGGCGCTCGTGGATCCTACGAAGGGTTAAACCGGTTCCCAGCGAACTCTTTAAAAACAGCAGGTACCCCCGCCAGCCCCTCAACCCCGAACCCTTCTCACTTGTGTATAAAGCTGCCTCCATCCTCTCGCGGAGCGCGTGTGATGCTGCGGGTCGTGAACGCAAAACCTTCTTCTCTCTCGGTCTCCAGTGATTTATTTGTGTTTTCTGAACTGAACTGAGGAGTTGAAACCTTTTGAAGTCTTATTTTCTGTCCCCGGGACGCGTCACGGTCTGGCGATGTGGTGGATGCTGTTTCCACGCTGGATCTGTTTCCTGGCGTGCGCGCTCACGTGGACGCATCTGCAGGTCGCGGTGCTGCCGCAGGTCACCTACTCGCACGCGGGGATTTGCCCCAACGACATGAACCCCAACCTGTGGGTGGACGCCATGAGCACCTGCACCAGGGAGTGCCAGTCTGACCAGGTGAGAGAAAGTTTCTTTAATTCATAATAATACATCATTTAATTACCACATTTCTGCTAAAAAACCTGGCGCCCTCTGACCCCTCAGGAGTGCCAGTCCTTTGAGAAGTGCTGTCAGAACGTGTGTGGGAACCGGAGCTGCGTGGCTGCCCGCTATGTAGACGGGAACAAAAGCCCTGTGGGGATGCCGACGACGGGGGCCACTTGCGCCAGCTACATGTGCACCCAGCAGGGGTCCCGGTGCGACGTGTGGGACGGCCAGCCCGTGTGCAAGTGCAGGGACCGCTGCGAGAGGGAGCCCCACTTCACCTGCGCCTCGGACGGCCTGACCTACTACAACAAGTGCTACATGGACGCCGAGGCCTGCTCCAAGGGCATCAGCCTGTCGGTGGTCAGCTGCCGCTTCCACCTCACCTGGCCCAACACCAGCCCCTCGCTGACCCAGGCCACCACGCTGCGCCCCACCACCGCCCCGCTCCGGGTCACCGTCCCGCCCCCCACGCGGCCGCAGGCCCCGTCCCTGATGAGCAGCCCCTCGCTCCAGACCGTCAAGGTGGGCGACACCGCCAGTTTCCTGTGCGAGGTCACGGGTCACCCGCGGCCGGAGATCACCTGGGAGAAGCACGTCGGGGCGGAGAAGGTGGTCATGAAACCCAACCACGTGAAGGGAAACATGGTGGTCACCAACATCGGCCAGCTGGTCATCTACAACACCGATCTGCAGCACTCTGGCGTCTACACCTGCACGGCCCAGAACCCGTCCGGGTCCATACAAGCCCACCACCCTCTGTCGGTGTTACCCATAGAGCCACCTGCCGTACCAGAGGCTAAGAACGTTACCCGCTGCCAGCCAGGGGAGTGCCTGAAGCCCCCCGACGCTCCGGAGGATTGCGAGGCGGACAAAGTGAGCTGGTACTACGAGCCCAAGAGAAACAGTTGCTTCTCTTTCAACCACTGCCTCGGCAACCACAGCGGACTCCAGACCAGGACCGGCCTCGCCACCTACGAGCAATGCATGCAGTGCTGCGGACCAGAGTTGTCGGGACCATGCGGACTCCCCAGTCTGCAGGGCCCCTGCAAAGCCTACGAGCCACGCTGGGCCTACAGCAGCAGTCAGCACGAGTGCCAGTCCTTCATCTACGGCGGGTGCGAAGGAAACGACAACAACTTTGAGTCAAAGGACGCCTGCGAGGAGCTCTGCCCCTTCCCCAAAAACCACCACTGCAAAGCCTGCAAGCCCAAAGGCAAGATGGTGACCAGCTTCTGTCGGAGCGACTTCGTGGTGCTGGGCCGCATGACCGAGCTCACGGAGGAGAAAGACTCGGGACACGCTCTCGTGACCGTTGAGGAGATTCTCAAGGACGAGAAGATGGGGCTGCGCTTCTTTGGAAAGGAGCCCCTGGAGGTCACCTTCTTGAACATGGACTGGAACTGTCCCTGCCCGAACATCACGGGGGCGGCCGCGGAGGGCCAGGTCATCATCATGGGTAACGCCCAAGACGGCATGGCGGTGCTTCAGCCCGAGAGCTACGTGGGCGCGTCCAGCCCCCGGCGCGTACGCAAGCTGAAGGAGGTCATCTCCAAGAACACCTGTGACATTCTGAGGGCCATCACCAACAGTCCTCAGTAGCTCTGCTGCTGACTCAGCAGACTTTTATCGTGCATGAATCTTTCCTTCAGACACACAACCTGAACGCAGTTGAAGCTCCTGAAAATATGAATGGACTGAAAGTTAAATATGTTGTCGGGAATAATTCCTTGTGTTCCTCATGTTATGAGCTTAAGTATCTGATATTCCAACTTAACTATGTCCACAAGTATCAAGGACAACCTGAACAAGCTGTAAAATATCACGTCTTTACTTTTATAAAAAAATATATTTATTGTCACCAGGGGCCAGTTGTTCAAAGGTAATGTATTAATGGATTTATGTTGTCGGAGCAAATCTTGAAGATGATTTGTTCAAAAGGGAAAGAAGGATTCTTAAATCGGATTGGATCATATAAACCGATCCTAGTTCTAATCTGGATCGAACTTCCGACATGTGTTGTCAAAAACTTTTGCTTAGAAAATAGTATTGTCCTAAACCTTAAGGGGGCCGGATTTCAAGGTGGATTTCAGGATGGAAATGTTGCAAAATTTTAAAATAGGTCAAATAAATGATTTTTATCATTTTTCTGTAACTGCTTTTATTGTATTCTCCACTTGATTTGTCCAACTGTTCCAGTGATGAAGTTAATAAAGTAGACATAGTCTACCAATTATGCCAATATAGTAAAGTAGAAATAAAAAAACAGTTTTTGTTGCCATATCAAAGGATTTTTTGTGATCTTGTCCCCATGAAATAAACGAGAGTCGAAAAACGAACAAAAAAAAATGGTTCATTAAACATGTCTGTCTCTGATAATTGTGTAATAATGATACAAATTGGATGTATTTCAATATATCCACAATGTATTTGTTTGTGTATATTTGTTATTTCTTGTGGTTCAGATAAAAGTTGTTAAAAAATGTGGATGTTTCTGTTCCTTTTGTGTTTGTCTCAAAAATAAAAAAACTAAATAAAAATAAAAAACACTGAAATTATTGTTCCATTTAAAGCTGTGGTAATCCAGATTTGGTTATCTTAAAATCTTTCGATATCAGGGTGATCCAATTCAACGTTGCTTTGAATAACCAGCATTAAAGTAAAAAGTTACCTAGAGTTTTAGTTTAATCAGTTTAATACAGATTGCATTTTTGTTGAACAACTGGCCCCATGTGTGCTTTTTGTACTCTGTAAAGTGGCTGTTTTTTGTAAACCTTTAATAAAAGAAGGTCCACTGTTGACTCCCTAATTGTTTCCAAATATGAGATTATGTGTATTTGTGCGATCAAACAAATACTTGTGGGTCTTCTGGTGGAGATAAAAGAGTGAGGGGAATAGTCGGCCTCTGCTCTACTTCATCTGTCCTTCAGCCTTCAAACACTTCAAACATCCTCACTAAATACCGACGACCCCTGCGGTATTGAGAAAAAAAATCTTTGCTTCGTACATAATAGTAGTAATCCTGTAAATCTCACATCTACTCCTGTGTGTGTGTGTGTGTGGGTGTGTGTGGGGGTGTTTGATGAGGTGCCAGCAGGCGTCTCTGGGATGACGGGAACAGGCCTTGGTGGGCTTCGATGAGGGTGGTTCTACCTCCCAGATGAGGTTCTGTTACTCCCATCCAGATGAGTGTGTGTAGGGTTGAGGTTTACTGGAAGAAGCAGATCTGCACTTCAGCAGCTGTTGTTCCAAATGTCACCCTCGGCAAATAAACAAGGTTTTAAAGTTGACTTTATAAGTCTCATGATGGAGAAATTCTATTTTTCAGTAAACATGACCTGGCATCGTTTTTTATCATCTGATTCTCTCCTTCTGTCTCTGTAATCGTTGACCTCCTGAGGATCAATGAAGTTCTATCCATCCATTTATATATTCTTGTTCAGGACAGCTTGACCAGCTTCATTATTTGTTTCTAAGGGTCAAGTTACTGTTGAACTATTACCAATATCAGCATCACTAGTATAAATGGTTTTGGTTTCATCGCCCGGTTCACTAGACTTCTACACTAGTGATGGACTGATGAAGCTTCATGAAGCAGTGTCATGTTTTTAGTAGGTGGCGCCCTTATTTATGAAAAGAAAAGTTAGAATAATTTAGTTTTTGTTTTATGTTTAGCAACATTAGTTTGGAGAGACACAGTTGTGATGGAAATTACAAACTAGGATTTGTTCTCTTGGTTACAACGTGCAAACACTCCACATGTACGCCTCAATAAACAATGCAAGTGCTTCTCTACACACACTATCAGTGGGTTGAGGCTTTGTGAAAAACTGTCCTTTTTTGGAGCTCAGTAGGTGGCGCTGTTAGTTTAAAATGGGTGTAATTGAATGAGTTGATCAGTTAAGAAGAGTTTGAAGAAGTGTGCGCTATCTAGTGGCCATTGAAAAGTTTTATGAAACCTCTTGAAGAAGAAGAAGAAGATCTATTACCACCTCTTTACAGACGAGGCTCCACTTCAGACACAATACAGTATTTTTTTTCATAACATTTAAATTTTTCCTGTCTTCAAACTATCTCACATTATATTTTTTAAGTTTTGGTTTTTAAAGAGATATGCAGAATTTCGATTCTTATCTTTAACTTATTCAAAGGCTTTTCAACTCAGGATATTCAATACTTTTTATAATCTTGGCAGGGTTGACATTATGTTTCAAATATTCTTCACTTCACCAAAGAGTAAACATAAAACCATGTCATTAATCCTGCATAACAAAGTCGTAAGTGAGGCCTTAACTGAGCCGATCTAACTACCAAACAAGAGCAAATAAAGATATTGATTTGAGTCAGAAATAACCTTCTTGAGACCCTGTCTCCTACAAGGTTTTGAGTAAAGTCAATACTGAATTGAAATTCATGTCACTGGGAGAATCAGTGTCTTTGTAATAGCCAGATGTTGTTAAGTGTTACAGAGTGCTATGGACAACTGTGACACCAGTCATTTATTAATAAATGTTTTATTTATTAAAACTATAAAGGACATAATATGGGTCATAAAGTAATTTAGAAACATGGAAACTTATTGGGTTTTTCCCAATGCATTTAAACATTGTGGAGCCTCTGCTCAAAAAAACAGGCTTAGACCCAACTGACCTCAGTAATTTCAGGCCTATTTCTAAGCTCCCTTTCTTGTCCAAGATCTTGGAGAAGGTGATGTCTGAGCAGCTGTCTTTGTTCCTGGATCAGAGCGACATCCATGAGAAGTTTCAGTCTGGCTTCCGTAAACATCACTCTACGGAGACATTATTGAAAGTGTCCAGTGACATCATGATGTCGGCTGACTCTGGTAAATCCACTCTTCTGGTTCTCTTGGATCTGTCCTCAGCCTTTGACACAGTTGATCACCAGATCCTGATAAGTAGACTGAGGGATGAAGTGGGACTGTCTGGGTCTGTGTTAGAATGGTTCTCATCTTACCTTTCTGGGCACAGTTTTAGTGTATCTGCCAATCAAATGAGGTCTGAATCGGCAGATCTGTTGTGTGGAGTCCCTCAAGGTTCTGTTCTGGGTCCTTTATTGTTTTTGCTGTACTTGATTCCCCTCGGTAAAATCATGAGATTTCCTGATATTTCTTATCACATTTTTGCTGATGACATCCAGCTCTACTGCTCTTTTGATCCAACTGAGCCCCAGAGGCTGAACAGTTTAGTAAATTGTTTGCTAGAAATCAAACAATGGCTGAGTGAAAACACTTTGCAGCTAAATGTGGACACAACTGAAACTCTGGTGATTGCTCCTGATGATAAGGTTCCAGGGTTGAGTCAGTACTTGGGTGACTTAAGTCAGTCTGTCAAACTGAGCCTGAGAAACCTGGGTGTTGTATTTGATAAAGACATGTCTCTTGTTCAACACTGCAGAAAACTGACAAGAAACTGTTTCCTTCAACTGAGAAAAATCTCTAAACTTAGGAAAATGTTGTCGGAACATGATCTGGAGCTTGTTATCCATGCGTTTGTGTCTTCTCGCCTGGACTTCTGACCTGCTCTAGTAGAAGAACTCACATTTCTCCGATCCTTAAAACTCTTCACTGGCTTCCAGTTTCTTTTAGGATCAACTTTAAAATTCTGGTTCTTACTTTCAGATCTATTCATGGTCAGGCTCCTCCTTACATCACTGATCTGATCCAGCCTTATACCCCAGCTCGGGCTCTGAGGTCTGTGGATCAGAATCTACTGATGGTTCCTCACACACGGTTCAGGACCAGAGGAGAGAAATCCTTCCAGGCTGTTGCTCCTAAGCTTTGGAAAGATCTTCCTCTCTCTTTGCGCTTGATGGAGTCTACTGACTCCTTTAAGAAACAAATTAAGATGTTTTTATTTGTTCAGCCTTTTCCTTGATTTTCTGGAACTCCTGTTGTGTTATCAGTTTTTATCTTGATCTTTTAAGTATATACTTTATTGAATATTTTGATTTGATTGTTTAAGCGCTTTGTGACCCTGGTCTGGAAAAGCGCTATACAAATAAAAATTACTTACTTACTTACTTAGGACTTTTAAGACGTAGAAATATTCTAAAGTTATTTTTAGTGTTAGTGGAGACCATACTGATAATAGCAGTGAAAAGTGTATTGTGTAATTTCTATCTAAAATGAACACGTTTGTTTATTTTAACATCAATTTTATTCATTTCTACATTTTCAAACACTAACAAAATAACCAGCTCCATGGAATGACCCATAAATAGTTGTAAGAAAATCTCACGTAGAAATTTACTACAAGAATAAGTTGTTTTTCCCTCCCTCTGGTTTCCCGGCTTCTATCCGGGAACCCACAAAGTGGATTTATTACTAATTTAAATTGAAACATGTGTAAACCTCACCAACTACGAAGTGAGCGGGAGTCAAGCGTCTCGTCGTCTCTGGCGCTCCCTCTGCTCTCCTCCCTCTGGACGGGGTCATTGCGTTCACCAGCTCAGTTCAGCTCAGGCCTGGTGGGCTCAGACCTGCAGCAGGTATACAGGATGCTTCCCCCTGGACTCCTCTGTGTTCTGTCCCAGGAATGACGGCACTGTGGCGCAGCTGTGGAAGACATCAACCAGCCGGGTGGTTTTCGGGGACCCTTGATTCATGACTTGCATCTGTTATGGTCATATCATCTCTGCCGTCTATTAGCAGAGATACAGTAGCTGCCGATCCGCAGGTGAGCAAATGCCACGGCCGTATATCACGGCTGAGCAGCAGGAGCCTGAAGGTTTGAAGCTGAGAGGTGGTGGCAGTTCGGAGACGCAGACGATGACAGTTGGATGGAAATGATGGAGGGATGCAGTCACTTCCCTGAAGCGCCATCAGTCGAGACCTTGACCGAGAAGGAGACGCTCTCTCTCCCTCTCCCTCTCTCTCGGTGCTGCTCTGAAAAGTCAATCAGTGCATGATGGAGTGAAACCAGGAAAGATGGAATCACAGAGTTCGTTCCTGACACGACCACGTTTGCTAGATTTAGTAAACAAACATGAGTGAAGATGACTGTTGCAACTTTCCAGTCGATCTGATGAGTTGGTTTTTCTCACAGCTGCACCGCTCACCTTCCTCTGACCAGTCCCTGACACTCTGGCCATCATAGCTTTAACTTTGAAGGATTCTCAGATGATTTATTGTCATTTAATTCAATGTGGAGTGGGGTGTGGAGGTGACAGCCTTACAACATCACATCAAACCATACAGAAAAATTAGAAACTTGTTGAAAATTTGAAGTTCATTGACCAGCCTGATCCTACAGAGCCTCTAAGAGAACATGGAAGAAGAAGAAAAGATCTGGAAAAGTAAAAAAGGTCTTGAGAAATTAAAAAAAAAAGAAGTTCACAAGACCTGAAGGAATTTCTAGCAGTTATTTGTCTATTGGTTACTTCTCGTGATAAAAAGCATCATTAAAAACTTCTTAATGGTTCTTTCTTTTTAAAGATAGTAATGTGTTTTTTAACCTTCTTCTAATCTTTTCTACTTTCTTTTTTTATCTTCTTAAGATCTTTTTAACTTCTCCAGATATATATATATTTTTAAATATTTGCTTTTTCTTTTCCAGACCTTCTTACCTTCTTTTTTTTTACTTCTAGATATTGTTTTAAACTTTTCAAGATCTTTTTTAACTTCTCCACATATTTTTTAATTTCTCGTTTATATATGTTTCAAGAACTTTTATAACTTCTCAAGATCTTTTTTACTTCTTCAGTTAGTTTTTAAGTTCTTAAGATATTTTTTAACTTTTTTAGATACTTTTTTAATCTTCTTTAGATATTTTTTCAACTTCTTTAGATCTTTTTCAACTTCTTTAGATCTTTTTCAACTTTTTTAGAATTGTTTTTAAAACTTTTTTAGATATTTTTTAACCTCTAAAGATCTTTATAACTTCTGGAGATAGTTTTTAACTTCTTTAGATTTCTTAAAAACTTCTTAAGATCTTTTTTAACTTCTTAAGATCAATTTTCTTTTTCGTGTTATTTTTATTATTACCTGGTTCAACGTTGAATTGCCCAATGTGTGAACGCTGGTCGTGGTCAGACCAAGAGCGCCCCTCCTGGTGGTCACTGATACATCACTCATGACACAGTTCACACTTTACGAACACAAGAGCTGGTCTGAATATTCGTTTAGATTCTAGTTGTTTTATTTTATTTTGCAAGACGTCCATTGAATTTAAAAACAGAAGCGCTACTGTAAAGTCACACTGCGTCATCTGATTAAACCACTAGAGGGCAGCAGCGTGTAATGTATGTTTTATGCTCACGCTCAAATTGTAAATAAAGCTTCTTGAGTGAGTGAGAAACTGACAATTTGAGATACCATCTCCTATACCGGACATGGTAAGTTATATTCGTGTGGATTACAGATAATTGATACTTAAAAATATACATTTGTGTTCAAATTTCTAAAATCCTCCAAAATAATAATTCAGTTGGTCTCAATAAAACTAATTTTTCATTATGGACCAATAAAATGTTGAATTAATCAAAAACATATTTTAAAGATTTTATTAATCTCTCTTGCTAGTGTTTTTGGAGCGTATTCCTTTTTTTTGGGGAATTATTATTCAACGACAGATTAACATAGAACATCACGTACTTGCAATTATTATTACTTCATTTTGCATTTTAAGCCAGTACAACAGTCAAGAGAAGCAACAACTCCCCACAAACATATTGTGACGCTTCAGACTCTACCAACACAATATTATGTTGTTATTTATGTGGGTGACATATAAGCTGCACTTTCAGAAGATGTGTTTTTGTTTTCTTTCGTTGTGACTGGAAAGGACGTTCTGTGATGATTTATGTGCATCTATTAACCTCACTTTTCTCTTCAGGCAGGTTTGTTTGTTTGAGGGTGTTGTGTCTGGAGGTGCTGGAGGTGCAGGACCAGCCTCTCCATGGGTCATATTTTTGGAGCTTGCACAGGGATGAGTCAGGAATAGAACAGTGTTCCAGGGCAGGAGGAGTCGCCTGGAAGCGCCGGGACAGACAGAGAGAGTGTCTGCTCTAATCACTCACATCGGCTCCCACAGCCACCACCACCCCAATCCAATCTTCTTTTCCTTATGCAATCTCTTTATCAGAGAGCGAGGGAGGAGAGAGGCCAGTGTTATAGGGCTGAGAGAGAGAGACTGCTGTTCTAAATCTCCACTACCCTGCTTTATTATGCAATCTGCCTTAATCTGTGTGTGTGAGCCAGAGAGTAAATACTCCTCAAAGAAACTGAAATAGTTCAATAAAGTAGTGGAAACATGGGGTTTTACTTCCCACAAAGGGTGCTGTGGCTGAAGAGCAGGTACGGCTGCACTCGTCCTGCCATCTGTCCCTGACGGGGGCTCGAGAGGAAGAGGATCTGCACTCACATATCAGTGCCCGTCTTTGTCCCGGCTCAGGGTTTTCACTTTCTCACACTGGCAGCAGACCCGGGCACAGACCTGGCACTGAGCTGTGGAGAGTAATATTCCAGGCCAGGGGGGGAGGACGGGGGGTGAAGGGTCACAAGAGTCCGGTGGTACAAATAAAAACACTGGAGGTGAGTGAGGAGAGAGAGGGTTCAAGGGCACGGGGGGAGTAGGAATAAGGGTCATGGGGGCGTCAGGTGAGAGTGACGTCGAAGAGCCAGACGAGTCTCCCCTGGAGTTCAAACGTTCGTACACAAGGCAGGAAACTGTGAGAGTACATTGTGTTCACTCTCTAATTCTCCTGCTCACTTCCTCGCTGCTGCTGACACACAAACACATGCTGTCGGCCATTGTTACATAATACAGCAGTTATTTATTATATAATTACATTCTAACTTCACCAGCAGATCTATCATTTGTTGAGTGGCGTTATTCTAATAATAATAATAATAATAGATTTGATTTTAAACTCTCCTGGTTGAGAACAGATTTAGTTTATTCTAGAAACTAACTTAACCTGGGCCAAATATCTAAACTTCATACAAAGTATAAAAATATTTTGAATTAAATTGTATTGTTTTTTTCTTTAAAATTCACAATATCTTTGCCTAAACAGACCAGGTTACCTTAGTTTAAAGTGTTGGGTAAACAAAGCTGCCTCTCTTTTTCCTGCTTCAAGCACAAACACATGTACGTGCCTCACAACTTTTATTAAGTCCAATTAAACCACTTGATGTAATATGAGCACCAGGAGGCAGGAGTCTGTGACCAGAAATAATTTTTATTTTATTTTTGGATGTTGACAGTTCAGTCTTTTAAAGAACAGAACAAGCTGGTTTTATGGATATTGGCTCCATCTTTTTTAAAGTTTTATTTTTTAGAAATTCAACTTTGCTATTTTCTAAGATGTGTTAGCCCCTGTTGTTTGTTTATTTCTTTCTCATTCTTAATCATTTTAATTGGCTCCATCTTAAGAAGATCATGCACTGACCCAATCAACCTTTTATCTATTTAATTATGTTGATAAGCAAGAATATTTTGTATAAAATATAATTGTATAAACCACTTCTTTATTTCTTATTCAACAAGAAAGGTGCAGATAAAACCAAAGTATAAAAGTATAACAATATTTTTTTTTTCTCTGTGAATTAACTTAACAATGTCGCACATTACTTAAATTATTCACTGTGAGGTGAACTCTGGCTTCCATAAATACATGTGCAGAGGTGGAGGTCGTTCACCTGCACCCACAGACAACACAAGGGATACCACAAACACATTGAGCTCCTGCCTCCGGGGTCACCTTAACCCTGAGATAACACAAGGGTTAAATTAAATCACAATGTCTTGTATTTTAAACAAATGTTTTTGACTTAAGTACCTGATATATTTGTTTACAAATCTATATTAATCTGTGTTAGTCTTCTAATACCATGTACTTGTTTATATATAAATGTATTTTTCCCAATCTGGTGGAGAAGCTAAAATGTAGCAACACTGTTGAATCTTCTTCCTCTACACGTGGAGCTGACTCGGCTGCTATAGTAACTGATCGTCACTGTTCAGGTGATTCTCCCCCTGAAGACTGTGTCTCCATGGACAGCAGGTTTGACTCACGCTCCTGCTGCTATACTTGGACTTCTCCTCTGCTTCAGCCCGGGCATCGGTAGTGAAACGAGGCATTCGAAGGAGGGATGTGTTTGCACGGTGAGTGGGTGAGAGCTGAGACATGATTGCATAAACAAGTGAGACTGTTTCCTGCTGAGCGCACACGTGCCAGCCAGTGACGTCGGCAACACGCATCCAGGCTGGAGGACGGTTTGTGTTTTCTTCTGCTGCCTGTAATCGCAGTGATCGGAGGAAGAATCCACGTGTGTTCTGGTGAGAGATGTGGCCGAGCTTCTGTGTCCAACATCGAAAGAACATCTTCAGCGACAACGATGATAACAAAGCACAATGAAACGGTTTGTTTTTTGAAGGAAGAAAAGCAGTTTTTGTTAAGAAATTTCTTCTTTGAAACACTGCAGGCTTCAGTTTGTTCTCAACCCCCGCTGAGTTCCCCGTCTCAACTATAATGAACATTAATGAGACAGTTCTTCACACCAGCCTGCTTTAAAGTCACCAACAACACTGACGCTGTGAAGCTTCAATTACTTCTGTTCCGGGGGAACAATTATTCATTTGTATTCAAGAATAACAACTTTCTTAAAAGTGTTTGGCTTCAGGAGGTTTAATTATTTGAGATTCTTTCACCT
The DNA here is from genome assembly GCF_982586985.1 of Callionymus lyra. Classification (NCBI taxonomy): domain Eukaryota; kingdom Metazoa; phylum Chordata; class Actinopteri; order Syngnathiformes; family Callionymidae; genus Callionymus; species Callionymus lyra. The sequence goes on from NC_141823.1 coordinate 18,555,820, forward strand.
GCCTTTCAAAATATATCAGATAATTATTATACATATTTAGGAGAATGCTACTGCATAAGCTCCATAAGTACAAAAGGTCGGTTGCTAAGTCTCACATAAAAGTACACTAAACCTAAAAGATTGTGTTGTGATATTTTCAATTTTGAGGGAAGCCACGAGCGCATCCTGAACCGGTCATGTGGTGGTATGCTGGTTCGCGAAGCCTCACCACATAAGCCACCAACACACGTCTCGATATGAACCTCGACACCTTAAGACACATCTTGATTTATGTCTTTTTTTCGTCAACATACAAATCATCAGAACACGGAAACGCTAAATGAAACGTCTTTCCTTCTCCTTCTGGTTGTGTGTTGGTAGATGTATGAGCTGCTGGAACTCGAGTCCTTGTGTTAAGTTAATAGACGGCAGCAAGGCATTATGGGTAAACATTGTCGGTCCGCTGGTTTTGGCTTAAGGTTGGTTTGGTCAACCCACTTCCTACATCCTCCAGACTAGACCAGTTTTGATTTGAAAACCTTTTTCATGATGACATGTGTACAGTTCAGAATATACCTGACATATTTATGAGCTTTATGTGAATATTGTTTTAAGTTGATACATCAGTACGAAATGATTGGTTGGTTAAAAAAATACTTTTGCAGTACATCAAACCCACAGCTTTGTTATTGATGTGTTTCCATGTTTCCATCTCTTCCCCTTGACTGTGACATGAGACATTGTTTGGAAACCTTCCTCTTTACATTTCTAGAATTTCCAAAAAAACACATGATTAGAACAAGGTTTTAAAGCAAGTATGTGGTCCATCTATATTTGTAAGACATGGTTTCATTCAGTTGAAGCTCGTTAATCCAAATTACTAAAGTATGTTTGGCTCAACTGAATGAAACCAGTCTAACAGTTTTGTATCTCTTCACCCTCCTAACACTGTCTGACCACAGTATTAGATGTTGTCTCTGCACACGCACACTCACGGCTAATAAAAGGGACTCAGTCATTTGCTTCTCTGTTGCCCAGAAGAGTTATTTTTTGCTGAACTGGAAATCCTTGAAGCCACTCGCATACACGTGCTGGATAAAATGACTTTTTATAAAACTGGAAAAAGTTCTCTCAAGATTAGCATCTGTTAATGGCTGTTATGATGCATCACGGTGGTTTGCACGCTTGTGTTTACACAATTAAAACATATGCAGGAACAAGGGTTATTGTGTTGATAGATACTGTACGTGTCACTCGGATGAGGGGAAGGGTTTTGTTAATCTTCTCCTTTTTTTTGGTGTAATTTTCTTTGCATACATTACTGGAAAAAAAAAGAATAACGTAGAAAGTATCATCCATGTCCATTACCAAGTTCTTGACAAAAGTTCAAGTTTTTTAAGATTTGGTTGTAAGGTTTAATGTTCAGTAGTATTTTGGTAACTCGCTCAGTAAGTGTACAGACAAGGGAGGCAGACATGTTTATTCTTGGGTTGGGAGGTCATTTTGGTTAAAGTTCTTTTGGCATCGGTCCCCAACCCACAGTTCAACGACTAATACTGGTTACCAGCCGGTCAGAAAGAGAAGATAATTTCTGTTCTGTCGATTATTACTGTCCGAAATTTAATCTGTTTTGAATAAAGCATTTTTTTAATGAAGTAACATCAGCCTGTGACTCTTCTCACATCAAGACTCTACTTTTAGTCATGTTTAGTAAAAAATAAACCTGTTAGCTAGAGAGAATGACAAACTCCGTCTGATTTACTTTTATCTAAATGTCGGAGCGTAAATATAATTCCAACATTAAACCGGTCCTAGTACCAAAAAGGTTAGTAGTTAACCAAGTCAATACGCAGGCAGGTAGAAGGACACGGAAGAATCAAGTGGGTCGACAGGTACTGTAGGTAGGAAGACCAATAAACCAGTACTAAGTTGTGTTCGACGGTAGGGTTTAACATCTGAACCCAAAGTCTGCGATTGAGCATGTTGACATACATGGCGGAACATTCCTTATCATGGCTGGACCTGGTGTCACATGATAAGACGGCGAGGACAGGGATGTCCTGAAGGGCGTGTCTTCGCGCAGACGGATCAGTGACATGTGTGCGGCTGAAGAGATTCATCATCCTGTGACTGACAGAAGAAGCAGTTACAAAACAGAAACACATTCTTGGTTATTTCACTGAAGGCCAGAGGCTCGGCTCGGCTCCGCCGGGGGAGGGCTCAGGTGGAATATTGGAATTCACATCCAGCCGTCGTTCTCTTATTTCTATTCTGTCTGTGTGGAGCTGAGCAAGTAGGAAAGACAGACTGTATCAGCACTCCAGGGGAGGCATGGCGGGCAGATGTGCATAACATAGTCAGAGTCTGTTTGCAGCCTCACCAATGTTCCTTTTTCTATTTCATCACCGCCAGCAAAGTCATTCCGTACCCGGCCTTGTTGGGCCACGTTTAACAAAACCATGAATAAATCCACATTCCCTTTTCAATCTACTCATTTATTTATGCTGACACGTGAGACCACAAATATGTGGGTTGAATCCAAGGTCGTAGACTCGAGCGAGAACTTATGATTGAGTTCAAACATTACATTTTCCGAACCTCCGCATTCTTTTTTAATGTCAGGCTTTCCATGAAGAAGAAAATGTAAAACTTCTCTTTCTTATAGGGAGCAAAAATAACAAATGGAATAAGAGAAAAATTGTAAGGCAAGAACATCACCTTTGTTAAAGTATAACAGTAACACAATATATTTTCTCATGAACTGCTGTTAAAGTTCAACTAATGTGTTGATTTAAGTGTATCTTAAATAGATCTTGGACGTCTATTGTACGTATGCAGTATGTGTCCGTTTGTACAAAACTATCTTTTCATTGAAATATTTACATAAAAAAAAAATCTTAAATACTGCCCTAAAAACATTCTTTCTGGAGATTAAATCTTGTTAACAATAAGCACACCCACTCTGCTGTGATTGGTCGACGTCAAACTTTGCAACCACACGTCATTCCTGGGAGTCTCCACCTTTAAGGGACTCATTGTATAAACAAAGTATGATTACAGCTGGCTGGAAGAGGAGTGAAGCCATTATAAGGTCATAATGGACTCCACTCTTGTAACCTCTACTTTGATGAGATTTCAGACGGGGCAGAACTTTATAAAGTAATAAGTTCAAAACATGATCATGATGAGAGACTTCCTGCATCTTGGAGAGGAAGACTTTCACATTTGAAACATGTATATCACGAGAGATGTGTTTACTCATTAGTTGCCCTTTTTTTGATTGTTTTAGGGTTTTGTGACCCTGGTCTGGAAAAGTGCTATACAAATATAAATTACTTACTTACTTACTTACTTTTAAGGCCCAATATATTACATTTAAATCAGTGTTCATGGCTCCCCCTAGTGGCTTATTATTGCTGCTGCAATCTCAAAATTCCAATTTTTGCTGTTGCTAAATTTCTATTTAGATTTTATGCTTTTTTTTAAAAGTGTCTGGAATTACTTTACTGCTAAGTTCAAGAAGTCTCAGTTCTTCATATAAAAAATAAATTATCTGACTCAGTGCTCTGTTAAAGTACATGACGCTCACACAAAGTTATAAAATTACTTTCCTTTGTCCAAAAAAGACACACTTTAAAACATCCAAATACCTCCATACTGCTCATATGCAGTGTCCCCTATGTATTGAAGCCCCGACATGAGAAATGGTTTAGAAAAAAAGAATATGATATAATTTAAGCTAGTTTGTAGCAAAAGCTACCAGTCTATCACAGTAAATGAACCGAGCTAGTGGGAGCTGGAGCACGTCTGCTAATGTCAAAATACTACATATTGTTGCTTTAACAAACAAAAATGCAACCTTCCAAACAGAACAGTGTTTAAACAGATATATTAAAGAAATCGATATCTATATGACTGGGATCCTAATATAAACTAATAAAAATGATTAATATCAAAAGGAAGAATTTGAGAATATAAGGAGATCATTTTATTAGCAGCTTATTCATGACTTTAAAGAGCAACTGAACCATTCACGCTCTCTTCTCTGCAAACGTTTCTCTTGCGTCTCCTGCCTATGGCTTTAATTCACATTTCAATCTGGGAACAGTCATCGTCTTCACCCCTGCATCCTCTCAATGGTTGATCTCACAAACACGCCGATGTTTCCGCTCGACCTAGTAGGGTCAGAAGTGGACGCCAAGATGACTCACGTCACTCTGATTCAATCAAAAGTCCAGATGTCGAGTCGTCTCCGATCCACGTTTTGTAAGGACTTCGTTTCAGTGTCATGTGTGTGAGAGAGAATACAGTGAGCAGCAGAGGAGGAGAGAACAACATGTACTCGGGGCACAGTTTCCTGGTCGGAGTCCAAAAGTCTGATGGTATGTACTTTTGGGACACTTCCTCTATCATGTCCCCCCGACCCATGTTCTCCACCCCTCGACCCAACCTGATCCCCCTCCCGTGACCTCATTCCACCCCCCAATGCCAAAGCGCAGCAACACTGATACGCCCGTCGACCTTGTTTGTCTGTCCTCCAGCAGACTGAGGCTCTTATTCACCGTCCTGCAGTGTTTCCTCACCAAGACTGGCCTCTTTCAGCTGCAGCTTCAAAGGCGTCTCTGTCTCATCGCGTCGACGACTCAAACCTTTTTTTTTTTTTTTTACCTGCCTGCAGGAATATCAGCTTCGGTCATGTGACGTGAACACATCTGCGCACAAGGGCCGATGCCAGCGAGAGTAAAGTCGGACCTCTGAACACATGCACAGTGTCTCTCACACACACACACACACACACACACGTAGATTTGTGTTCTGCATCTGTGATGACAGGTCCAGATAGATCTGAGTCTGTGGGGACTCAGCAGAAGTCAATTCGACGCTAACCTGGAAGTGGTAAAAGGAACCTCTGTTTAAAATAAATAAATAATGTTATTTCAGGGATTCAATATTCAGAGTTAGACCAGGGGGGTGGAACTAAGACTTTCTTTTATCGGCCGAGTTCCAGAAGACACCCTGGAGAGGTCTTTTCATCTTTGTGATTAAGAAATAGGTTCTGACAAACCTCTCTATAAAATATCTCAAATATTAACTTAAAAAAAGCCTCAAAATGTGTCTACTCCACTCATCAAAGGTGCAGTTTGAATGCGTAATTGTGCATACATAGCTGCAGGGATTGTAGCAGGAGAGACACCGGGCTGATTAATAATACTCGCTAGTTCAAGTTAGAACAAACATAGACAGTAAAAGCGTGTGCTCCATGTAACTGCTAACATGCTACTAAGTACACTTCTTAGTAAAGCGACTCCATCATGGAAAAGATGTAAGTATCTTCAACACAAGTCAGCTAATTGGGATTTGGGTCATCGCCATAGCAGCTGCCTCATCCACCGTATAAGAGGGAAGGCCTGCTCAGTGTATTCCTTGAATGTGCTCACACTCTATAGACTCTTATATTCGCTTAGATGAATAAAGTTTGACATTTTCAAAACCCACATTCAAATAGTTAACATGCGAGACTTTCAATGGACATGACTCATCGTGATCTCCAACAATTGGTACTACTTTGTATTGCTTTTATTTAATTTTTATTTCACGTATTTATCTATTTCACCTCACAGAAGCAGTGTGTGTCGCAGCAGACGAGCAACTAAAACTCATCATGTATTTTATGACAGCTAAGAGTCCTCTATCACCGGCTGCTCACTTCAACTCTCTCAGAATATAATGTGTGTCTGGAATGAACAATACCGCAGAAAAGATTAAATATCGAGCACCACACAGGAATAGAGAATGACGCAGGCACAGAAAAGAAAACACAGACGTAAACATAATTACAAAGAAATGTTTGAATTTCTTTCTTAATTAAAACTTTTTTAATTTGTAGAATTTAAAATTGGATATGGAGAAGTTTGCGTAATAGAAGACATATTTTAATATTTAATTTAAAAGGCTACTAATTCACAATCATACTTTCAAATATTGAAAAATATTATTTAAAAACATGTTAAATATTTTATTTTTTTTTATTTTTTTTATTTAATTAAATTTTAAATTTTAAAATTTTTTTAATGAAAAATTGCTGTATTTTCTGTGGCTATTGGAAAAAACAATTTCCTGAAGGAGACCTCCTGAGGGATCAATAAGTTTAATAAGTTTTACCTTACCTTACCTTACCTTAAATGCTTGGAAAGAAATTTCAATTGTACAATTCAAAACGTTTTCAAAACGTGAAATGAATTGAACCAGACAGTATCCTGAAGGGTCTGATACTTCCATAGGAACAAGAAACAGGATATAGTCAGCACAGAGAAAATAGCCGTGTTGCTATTAATATGACATGACATCACACTACGGTGTCCTGCAGGCTCCTATAATGTCTACTCAGGTAAACGCAGCGAATGTTTCGCAGCTACTTAAAGCCACGTATTTATTGCAGCTTCATATACAAGTCAACACGTGGACGAGGGAGTTTGAAATGAATACGGATCAATCAAAGCTTTTTCAAGTGTGACTTTTTCTCACCATGTCCAGCAGCTGCCCCCCCCCCCCTCCTATCATGTGATACACTGGCGGTGTCATTCGATGTTTTTTTTCCACTGGCCAGTGACGTCGAAGATCCAACAGACCAGCAAGAATTATTAATAGATAAGAGCGAGGGCTCTTGCAGCAGGAGGGGAAGACTGAGCATTATGGCTGACTTCACATTTATGAAACGTCTCTGGCTCACATCTGAGGAGCTTTCGTCACCATTTTGACAGCACTTTGTCAATAATACAAAACCTTTTAGCTACAATTTTTTATCAAAATATGATGCAACGTTTTCTGCCCTTTATTTTTTCTTTGGGAAACTGATATATTTGAAATTCATATATTTCTAATGATAAAAACATGTATTTTATTTTTCTTTGAAGCAGGATTTTCATATACGGGGGAAGTTTTAATCAAAATTAATTTGATTTTTTAGATTCTTGATGTCATTATTTTGTCTATGAATATAATTATTTCTGTTTTAATTCCACCTGTTGACTTGTTCTTTATAGAAACCCAGATGGATCCATGTTCTGATTCAAGTATCCATTAATTCAAGTGTCAATTATTGTCTGTAACTTCAGAGCAACAACGTACTTATGCAGTATTATCCGGCACAATTTCCAAGACTTGGATAAAAACAAAGCCTCAATTTTTCTTGTTCTTTTCCATCTTCATCAGGATCACATGTTTGGATCATGTTATGAAGCTTCATGATGCTTCATGAAGCAGTATTTTGAGTGTGGCGCTCTCAGATTAAAAAAAAAAAGATGTTAGGTTTCAATAGTTTCAAAACAAGGTTTAGATTGATTTTCGAGCAGAGAGCGCCATCTAGTGGACTCACAATAGGAACACTGCTTCATGAAGCTTCATCAACACATCACCAATGGCGTGATTAGAAGTGTTTTCTGAAGAAGAAGTGACAGTTTGTGAGGATCAACTGTCAATCTAGTGTTATATTCTCTCAAAATGATCAGTGCAGTAACATGAGTCTAACGTGTTATTCTCGGCGGTGACACAGAAACACAGCGTGTGAATAATAACGTCAATATGTGCTGATGCACGCTGAAGGTTCCTCTTAAGCACACAAGTGTATTCTTGTCGGTTCGGTCTGATGTTCACCTAAAACAACTTGACGCAAGTGTAACCATGACAGCAGGCGTCTCTCTGTTTGTCTCTCAGAATCAAAGGAAGCATCAACACATTTTGCTAATTTAAACTGGGAGCCGCTTGAAAGCGTCGTCTCGCTGAGAATAGGTTGATGGAAAATGATAAATATATCGTTTAATGTCGTTCTCCGGTTACCAAAACAGAGACACGTTTATTTCTATTCATATTCCTTGTTGGTGCTTTTTTAATTCAACCTGCTCGACATGATAAATGAGCCTGGTGTCGAAATAAACCTCCATAATCACCTGCTGTCCATTTTGTTTCACAGCAGAAATCCTCCTTAACTTTGTTTAGGGACCTGGATTGTTTGATTGATAAAACTTTATTCTTTCCACTTTGGAGAAAGTGAACTTTTCTAAGCACTTCACAAGAAAAATACTGTCATAGTAGGACAGTACATACACACACACACACACACACAAACAAAATATGTATATACTAAAGAAAAATTAAAAATATAAATTGAATAAATAAAAAAAACAAAAAAAAAACAAAATAAATAATAAATATATTTATAATACTATGAATAAAATAATTAGAATAATAAAAATAACAAAAATATCGTAAAATAAACATAACAATAAATATAATAAATGAAACACTAATTCGAAACTATGTATTTTAAAATAATGTATTTATTATTATTTTTTATTTTTTATTGTATTATCATATATATATATATATATATATATATATATATATATATATATATATAACAATTTTCCCATTTTTTTGATATTCTTTTATCATCATTACTCTTTTTTTTATGTATTTCATTATTGCTTAATAATGTGTATCTATATAAATATAAATAAATACATAAATGTTATTATTGAATATATATATATATATATTTATTATAATTGTAATGGCAGCCAAAACATTCCAGGAGAGCAAAATAATTATTTGGGAAAATGGTATTGACTCAGAACCTAATCATACGCTTGTTGTTTCAACACACACACACACACACACACACACACCCCCCCCCCCCACACACACACACACACACCAGCCTACACACGTCATCAAGCAAGAACACAATCGACCGTGCGAACCGCTCCTTCTTCACACCTGCTGTGTTTTATATTCGGGGAGTTTTCTCATCAGCTGTGGGGTGTCCTAGCTTAGCAGAGCAGGCGGAGAATAGCGCGTCTATTTGCACTCGCTCACGGAGACAGTCACATTTAAAAGGAGCATCTTCAGCTGCCGCAGCACAGACCCGGCCATGAAAAACAAGCTGAGAGGTCGACTGGCTGTCAGGAGTCCCGCGGCTGCTGACACATCCCTAACTTTCACCTGACATTACATCGACGATATGTACCCAGATATTTCTGGACATGGACAGAGCTATATGCGTGTGTGATGGCCTGGAGACAATCTCTGTCACAATCTGCAGAGCAATGGGGCTGTCTGGACCTCAGAGGCCAAACCAATGTGCCCTCCTTCCATTGTTCTGTTGGGTAGTACAGCGATGAAACATCACAGGAGGACAGAACAACAACTATTATTTGGATATTGTTTGATATTTGTTTGTAAACAGAGTGATAAGGTTATCTGTTGAAAGATTTTTTTTTAAACCTTTTGTTGTTTATTTGAAGAATTGATCAAGAAATTATTTAGATCATGATCATAAATGAGGTTTACAGTTTGATTATTTTATATAATGTATGCACATGTTTTTTGTAAATGAACAGATATATGGAAAAAAAAGATGTATAAAAAAGAGTAATATTATGGGTTTAAAAAACAATAAAAATAATATTATTAAAATAATAATAACATAATAATAATAATAATAATATTACAAACAACAACACCAATAATAATTAATAAAAAATAACGATAATCACCATAATCATAATCATAATCATAATATAATATAGTTATTTCAAATTCTTTATATTTTCAACCTTTGTATTTTCTGTGATTCAACCTTGAAAACACCATCAATAATAATAATATAATAATAATATTACAAACAACAACACCAATAATAATTAATAAAAAATAACGATAATCACCAGAATCATAATCATAATCATAATATAATATAGTTATTTCAAATTCTTTATATTTTCAACCTTTGTATTTTCTGTGATTCAACCTTAAAGACACCGTCAATAATAATAATATAATAATATTAACAATTGTAATAATAACAATAATAATTATTACCAAGTAGTAGTAGTATTAGTATTAGTAGTAGTATTTAATAATAATAATATGTATTAATAATAATAATATAATAATAGTATTAATAATAATAGTGTAATAGAGTTGTGGAATCGTGCAACGACTAAAGAATATTGTTTGAACTTGCAAGAAGTTCTACAAATTAATTTTTGGGAATAAATGCAGGAACCTGATGAAAGCTGACGAAGGAATGATGAAAGAGTGTGGATTTTTTAACGCTCTCTTCTTCATTTCTATGCACATGAAGTAACTTCTTCAGCAGACGACTGACTCCTGAAGCCAATCCAAGTGACATTCAAATAATCAAAGTGCAGGAATCTGTCATTGTGGAGTGAGCTGTGGAGGTTTCAGGGTTCTTGGACCAGGAACTCTCAGGACTTCCTCGGGGGGTATTCTCTCACTGGGATGGAAAGGTGTGGATGGAAACAGTGATCCTGACAACCTGAGCCAGAGAGCCCGGCTGACCTCCTCGTCTCCTGTTTCCCTGGTGAACACTGGAAACCGGCTGTCAGTCACTAGACTACACACACATGATCCATGCACAGGCTGATCTCAGTCATTCCACTCGACCTTTTGTCACATCCTCCGCCCTCCAACACAACAGATCAGCTTACTATTTTCATGTGATCTTCCCACACAAGGAAGATGAGGAGGAATGTCAATATCAGCTGTTGATCTGACAAATGACCTCAGATGTTTATTTTTCATGAAGCTTTTCTTTCACAGGTTGAGACAATTATTCCTTCTATTGTTAATAACTGTAACTTTGTAACTTTATTGCCATTTAAAAGCAACAGGATTTGTTGTTTTTTATTTACTTTTGATATTATATTCTGTTGGATCAAGGAACTACAGGCACAAGAGTTTCTGTTTCTTCACATATTTAGGAGCTGATTTTTATGAAAAAAGAAACACCTTTATAATTTTTTCGTACATACTTACGTACGAAACTAATTTATCAAAATCATTTATCATCATTATGGGAGTTGAAACGCAGTTTAACGGCGGAAAAATCATAATTTTGATGGGATTTTTTTGCTGTCAATCACAGTTATCACCCTTAGAGTGTTTTTGAGGGATTTTTGCTGAAGTATATCAGAGATTTAACTTTACTAAACTGAATGTATTTAACAGCACAGTCCAAGCTTTGTTGTACTTTGTCAATTATCAATTAAAAGTATTTATACATCTATACTTTTATTTAGTTTTTCATGAGAAATCCATTATTTAAAAAACACAAACGATGATCTAGAACTGTTGAGACAACAGCAAAGAATTGAAGATTTGTCATTTACAAGAGACGTGGAGTAGAACATGGGCCATTCAATTTCCTTGTTGTGAGGGTAAAAACAAAGAATGACCAAATAGCTTAAATATGATCAAAATATTAAAAAATAAAAATAAAAACATGAACAAAAAAACTTAAAATATGATCTAACGAAAATTAAAATCAAGTGCAATTACGACTATTATGGCTTGTTTTATTATGTTTTAAATACCCAACAGTTTAATATAGAATTTACTGGAATTATTGAGTGGCAAGAAATACACACATAGAGAGGGAGAAATAGATACATTTGTATTAAAATCAATAATCATATTTTAAGTTTGCTGTCAGTAAAGATTATAATTAGTTTTACTCTGACCTCAAGCATCTTATAAATACAGTTAGTGCTGAATGTGGACCACAATCTATATATATATATATATATACACATATATATATACAGTATATTATAGTATAATATTTATTATATATTTTTTACTAAATTATAGAGTTTTATTTTTTACTTTTCTAGTTAAATTCAACAACAATAAAAACAACTTTACCAAACATCAGAATGATTTGAAAGTGTTGCTGTATTTTTTTTTTTTTTACTTATATTTAGCGAAACCTTTCACTGTAGTTATTGCAGAATGCAATGCAAAATAATTCACATTTATTTTCAATAAAAGAGCAAATAAAAGTTTGTACAAAAGTAAAGTAAAGTTGACAATCACTTTTTTTTTACATTTAGATTCTTTAATGTATGTCCTTTTATTTATCTCAAATTAACCCTTAGATTAAGTAGTGCTAATTTTTTGGAAGGGAAATTTCTTTTTCTTCCTCATCATTTAATTATTAAAATTAATCTGTGAATCTATTCTAGATATTTCAAGGCTTTTGTTTAATATTATTAAAACCGATTGTTGAATAAGACTTGACGCCCGTCTTTTGACAACACACAGGCCTCAGGAATGGGATTCTTTCAATGGATCATCTGGTTCCACAAACCATTTAAAGATGTTTGGATTCGTGCTCGTCTGCTGTGTGTCGTGAACAAATCAGCGCCAACCATAGTCCAGCGGAGCTCAAAGCAATCAATGATATTTCAAAAGCGCAATTAATGGTGTCTTTCTAACCAGAAAATTATAAATGTAGCTCAATAATACTGAAAGAAAAATAAATATAAAATCACAATATGGGTTTTAACAAGCGACTGGTTCATATAAGAGTGAGGACAACAGTTGTTTAATTTTAATATAGAAAGATAATGAGATACCAGAGACTTTTGTCTTGTTGTTGTATAAACATTATGCAATTAATTACATGTTCAGGACATCATATTCAAGGGGTTTCTCAGTAATGGTGCACGAAGACAATCGTGTCTGAAGCAGACGCGAACACAGAACGAGTCTATTGTAGTGTGTTTTTATTACATAATTCACTTGAAGGACAAAAGAAGAAAAAAAAAACCTGGAACTGTGACAGAAGGGGAGGATCGCCCCTGTGGTATTTATAAAATAAAAAAATAGCCTCAGGCTCACGTGTGTAACAGCAGTATTTTTTTTTAAAACTCTGGTAAGTATTAATGTTCCAGATGCAGCTCAGGTCCTGTGGATGGTGTGTGAAGGCCAGCTCAGCACAAACATTCTTTCTGCTCGGAGGAGGAGAGGAGCTGATGGCTAACGAGTACGGGGTAATTGGTTCTGAACAATGGCCTGGAAGTGGGCTAACTGGAAGGTCAGAGGTCAGATACCAGTTACAGCGCTCCAGAGCATGATGAAAAGAAAAGTCTGGCTGTTTCTCTTCTTTGAAGGAGAAAAAACATAAATTCATCTTTTGGACCTTGTGGATGTTTTTTTTTTCCATGGCAACAAACCTGCAGTCCATCTGTGGCTTCTACCCCCCCCCCCCCCCCCCCTCCCAAAGCATCCCGTCTACAGATCTGTCACTTTAATCCTGGCCACGTAAAGTAAGCTCTAAATGCTCGAAAAAAAAATCTGACATCTGTAATCATTCTGTTTGTGTGTTATTCCATTGTGTACTTTTACCACCTGCTCAACTAACCTCATTCTTTGCCTCCTTCTGTCCTTCTTGTATCAGTCGCCCTCTTCTCTCAGGAATTTCTGAGATGGTCTGAACTTCAATGTGACAAATGAGTCTTAAATTGTTTTTTTAAATTCTTTAAATTCTTCAGTCTAATCGTTGAGCATACGTACTTTGAAGTCCAACCTTAGAAGAGAATTTAGCAACGCAGAAACAACTTGTTTTGCAGGACTCTGTCTAGCTGTGTTATTTTGTGTATTTAATATTGTTGAAAATTGGCATTTTTAAGTGACCTTGTTATGAGCAGCAATTATGTGTACAGAAAAGACGAGAAAGATTAGTCCTGGGGAGAATGCGGCCCTGGGGCCATATGTGGCCCTTCAACTGTATTTACGTGGCCCTTTAGAGTTCAGAGTAAAACTGATCATAAAAATAGAAATGTTTTTTTTTGGAACTTCATTTTTTTCAAAATTAATACTTTTGGTATTTGGTAGTTGTATTATTAGCAGTATTTTGGTATTGTCCATCAAAATAAGTCAAAAAGGGTTTGGAAAAAAAGTATTTTGAAATGAAGTATCTTTGCATTATATTTATGTTTTGTCTTTTTACAATTTATATTGTGATCAAATATACATAAGACGGAACAAAATACGTAAAATCACAACTTTAAAGTCATCGTAAAATGTATAACATCATGTGGCAGCTGAGTTAATTTAACTACAAAACAATTTAAGAAACGTACAAAAAGTACCTTTTGCATTTATTTATATTTGCTTGACAACCGTTACTTTATCTGTGAGAGTGTTGGTGGATTGTTATAGCAGGTTATAGACAACTCTGAACATGCAACGAGGGTCAAAATACAAAACAAAATACACAAAGGTCATAATGAATTTTAAAAGTTGACATGTATTTAAGATACAACATGGATCTCAAACATGTTTCCTTCTGTAAATAGAACATCGTTTCTCGGGGAATCACACTCGGAGGGTCCGCCTCTGCACACGCGTGACCTGCAGCTTCTGGGGGAGCAGCCCTCGGGGGGGAACCCGCTTGGCGAGTAAAGCACGGAAACCAATCATTCCCCGGTTTAGGGCTGGAGGTTCAATTAGATGAACCTCTGAGAAAAAAAAAGAGAGACTGAAATTCAATTATGTAAAGAACGAGTTACGGTTGGAGGATGGAAATAAACAAGCCGCTCTGATGTTTTATTCATCCCACATCCGAAAACACCTCCTTGCATTGAGTATTCAGCAGTGGGCAGATTCTGCGGCATCTGTCAAGCTTGTTTATCATTCAAATTAAACAGGGACTTGTTTTCAAATTAGCTAAAATGGATATGATTTAGTTTCTCTGACCAGAATCCTAATAACATTGTAACATGTAGCTTCCCATAAACATGGAAGCACTTTGGCGATATTGCCACGACCATCTCTCAAAGCAGGAGAAGATTGGATTCATGTTTATAAAAAGTGGCTTCAGTTATTTCAGCTGCTTCTCCACCACTTTATTTACCTCAACATCAAGACACACCAAAGATTTAAACTCATCCTCAATTCTGTTGTTAATCTGACAGTCGACGGTGGCGCTAAGAACACTGAGTCAATACTCCACACAATGACTCTGCTGAGAGAAGGGTAATGGAGCGAGCAGGTTCCATCAAACAGAACAGTTCATCACCTTGAACGATGGAGCCGCCTCGCATATACATGCCTACAGTATGTTACCATAAACCAGGAAGTAGTGTTTCATTCTCTCTCTGTTCACGCCCTGAGTTATGGTAAGAAAATAGTTACTTAACACCTCGGCTGATAAAGTAAAGCTTAGCACATGAAGACGAAACAATAATGGTGACAGATTTAGCTGAATTGACTTTTTTTCTACTTTATTCCACTTAAAAGAGCAATCAGGCTGCACGTACCTCAGCCAAGGAGTTATTTTTCACATGACTTTTAAAAAACACAACCAAATCATTTAAACAACTACCAAGAAGACTCACGGTAAATAGTCAAGTCAAGTCAAGGTTTAAATATAGAGCACGTTTGAAAACAACCAAGGTTAACCAAAGTGCTGTACACTGTGACGTCAAATACTAACACTAATAAACATCCTGAGGGATCAATAAAGTTTTACCTTACCTTACCTTAAGTCGAAAGCCTAAAAAACATTCAACATAAAAACATTTAAGAAGCGATGTAGGACATAGCAAAGCATAGGAAGCAGACACAAAACAAACAAGAAACAGGAGTCCAACTCAACACGTATTGAAAGCCATGGAATAAAAGTAGGTTTTTAAAGATTATTTAAAAAGCTCAATAGTACCAAGGCAGGGCTTTCCTGAGCCGAGCAGCTGCCACTGCAAAGGCTCTGTCCCCTTTAGTCTTCAGCTTAGTTTTGGGGACATCCAACTAGTTAAAGCAACATCTTTCCTTTAACTTTACCAAAGGTTTTACTAGAAACCAGCTACATGCTAATATTGGTTAGCTGGGTTTATTTAACCCTTGGAAATAGATCAGTGATTGTCAATAGAAACGTTTTGCTCTTTAATGAAGAAGCTTTTCGATTGTTTTGCTATTTAAATCTATAGCAGAAGCCGATAGAAGCCGTTTCTCTGCATATATATATGACTTCATCTTTATAAGAGACAATCTTGTCATTTTGGTAACTACCCAAAACTTGTGAGAGAATACAAGGAAATTTGACAGAACTTCACAAATAAATAATTGAGGAAACTGTACCAATCGAATAAATCAGGATCTGAAACAGAATCAGAATTTATTTTATTGCCTTTATCAGTGAAAGGTTCCACCAATTAGGAATTTGGTTGGGTATAATTTCTCCACATTAAACATGAAAAAATAAAAGCGTAAATCCGTCATTAGATCTCAAACCATCCTCTTCTCTATAGCTTTACCAATACATTATTACATTATTACAATAAAAGGCATCTCTGGTGAAGTTTCACCCTCACTGTAAAGGAATCTGGAACCTCAAAGTCCTACTGCCTCATCACTGCCTGTCAGACGCTTTTCCCAAGACCAAAAGTTTTATCTCAACCAGCTCATACATGGAGGAGAAAAAAAAAAAACTGACTGCTAGCATGGCTTGCATTATTCTTCGAATAATTGGCTGATCCCGCAACAGCGTCAGACCCTGTTAAACTAGTGGGTGAGAATTTAAGATTGTCTTCATTTGTCTAGCAGATGTCAGCAGTCGCACACAGAGCTGTTTTTTAGCTGACCCCCACGCCAGCAGAATGTCACCCTATTGATTTGCAGAGGCAGTAACTGCAGGCTATTAAAAAATCTCCAGAAAGGCCAGAATGTGGAATGAGAGGGGAGGAAGTAAGGATGATGAAAACACTCGATGTGCAACGTGATCTCGGAGTAGGACAGCGGAGATAAAGCAAACTGGGAGATTAAGAAAAGAGAAACTGGTATTTTGCAAAAGCCAACGTGCAGAGTCAGTTTTCCCTGCTCTGACTCCCTGATGTCTGTGGCACCTGCACAGGGTTCCCTTCTTTTTATTAACCTCTCCTCTCTGTTTTCCCTGCGCCGGCTGCCTCTGATCTACGTCCCTTCATCTATTGGTACTTTCTGTCTGCTCGACCGCTGCTGTCGGCTGAGCTGCTGCTTTCAACCCCGGGATGAAAGACTTGATCCGGTAATGAGATTCTTAAAGCAAAGATCCACACAGTCACACTGAGAGCTTTACGTTTCCACTGTGCTGCTTTGTTCGCCACTCCGCCGGCAGCCTTTGAAACTCTGCAGCCGCCAGATAAAGCTGAGCAAGAAGAAGTTATGCAATTTCAAAAGCCTCATCCCAATTTGTCGCGGCGGATGTCGCCGTCACCGAGACGGTCAGCGTCGGTTGTCGCCAAAGTAAACTGTGACGCAGCAGAAGATTAGACAAGTACAGGTGGTGCAGGAAACCGTGCTGCCATGACTTAACAAACATGGTGTCCCCTGTGTTTGACAACAATCCTTTTTTTGCATTGCAAATTAACTTTTTGTGAAGTGGCTCGGTCAGCATCTTGTTTTTAGTTAAGAAAGTTAGTTAATATCCATGAATCTTGTTTGGAAAACGACTATTTTGTTTCAGTATTTGAGTCATGTTACATATAACAGAAACTGCTTGTAAAACTTTTAAATTCTACATTTACAAAATGGCAAATCAATCAGTATTTGTTTTGTTTTTATTAAGATAATTCACAGAAAGACACAAAACACTCACAAACCCTTCACGCGCAAAGCTAAGACACATAAAAACGACAAAAAAAGTTATGACAGTGTTAGGAATTGATCGACATTGAGGTAAAAGCAGAGACTTTCAGGTCATTGTGGCTTCAATGTTTTAATAGTTAGGGTCAAAAAATGTTTCACTTCAAGGTGATTTTACAGGATATATAATGACAGAAGCATTTCTAGATGTTCCCCAGGATTTTCTAAAAAAAAACTGAAATTAAATATTTGATGACAGAAACATTTGAAAAGAAACGGGTGTGAGCATTAAGACACAAATACATCAGACAAGTAAAGACTTATATTGTGCATCAAATAACAAAACTAAAAGAACATAACTGTTGATATTTATCAACCCGTAATAAAACCTCAATACAACCATGACAGTTGGATGATTAAGTTGTTAGTGATACACAGTAAAGACGCTACAGTTTGCATCTTGCTTTTCCACTTATGGTGCGATGATAAGTCACCAATGGGGAAATAAAATGTGCTTCCTTTTTTGTCACATGATTTAGAGCAGGGGTCACCAACCATGGTCCCCAAAAGACTAGCCCACCATAGGCCAGTTTAAAATTATATTTTTAATTCTGTAGCAGTCTGCATAAAAGTGAGTCCATGATAGAGTAACAATTAATTTTTAAATAAATTAGCGCTTCCACTAATCACTATAGAAACTCTTTGTCATCTATTTTATTTTGTGTGTGTGTAGTAGTGACAGTAGACACAGGAATAAGTGTTTACTGTCTGTGTAGCATGTTAGCTTCTGCTACAAAAAAGCTTAAAATATAGACTTGTTTCATTACTGACCATTGAAATTCCTCTTGTCAAAGTCTCAAAACAAGAGGGACATTACAGACGAGTAGTATGGAGGTATATTTATGTGTTTAAGTGTGTCTTTTTGGAAGAAAATGGAGCCTAATTCAGAAAACATCTTTGCCTATAACTCCAAAAACAGACAGATTACTCTGAAAATAATCCTAAATCTTAGTTGACATGAGTAGAAAATTAGTTAAATCGGAATTTTGGGCAAAGTATCACCTTAATTAATGCTTACCAATGCTATATCATGTTGTCTTGTTTCTAATACAATGATCTCTGATTAAAAAATAAAAGGGACATACAATAAATGTTGTTTTTTAAAACAGAGTTGTTGAGTTTGTGCAGCATATAAGAATCCAGCCTGTTTCCATGCAACAATTTAATGAACCATAAGCAAAGTCACTATTTAAATAACTAAAATATAACTCTAGGTTTTCGTTAACAAGTTGCTGGCACGTGTAACCAGAACAAGTTTTAATAGGTTTCACCAAGAGCCAGTGAAGTTGAGTTTCAAAACTTGGAGCTGAGTTGATCCCACACAGCAGGCTGAGAACCTGTGAGAAGAAAATCATCTCAGCGCTGACCTGAGAGCCTCTCAGGAGGTAGCGGGAGCAAAACAAGTCGAAATCCGAACCTTTCCATCCGTGAGATTATATTTATACTATCCACATCCATATCAAACCCAGCAACCACTTTGGTGCTAATGCAGTAAATAAAAGGTGGACAGAGCTCCAGAGAGAAGGAGAGGTGGTAGTAAACAAGTGAACCATCAAAGAGCTGCACATCTGGCGTCAGCAAAGACTCTGGAAAGCCGGCAGGTGTTACAACACGTGCTGTCCAAATTCTTTTTTTGCAGCGTAACAAGGTGGAAGCAAGAAATGATTCAGGCTGACGAACAGTGAATCCGGCTTCATCACATACAGTCAGTGAGTTCTTTCTTTCATCGCCTCGGTGGAGAAACGATGTGTTTCGCTTGTGCTCATTAGCGCAGAAATCCGAGAGACATCGATACATCAGCTGTTGAAAAGAAAAGGTCCTTTGTGTGTGTGTTGAAGAAATAATCACAAGTTTATCTGTGGACTGAAGGAGTGAACAACACGTAGAGTTGTAGAATAGTGCTGTGCTTGTTATAATGGAATTTTAAACCATCTTTTAAAGCCCGATATGTAACATTTGATATGACTTGATATTGTACTGTGATGATGGGTTTCAAATTGAACCGTCAGTAGAACTCTCTGGCTGTTATTTGAGTAGTACTTCACTGCACAACGTAAATTACTCATTACCTTTATGATAATCTGATCTGTTTGTATTTGTTTATAATGCCTCAAGAAATGAGAGATGTATTTGAAGTTTACAGGATAGAAGAAAATGGGAAAATTACTTGTTTGTTAAAAAAAATGTACATCTGGATAATTAACAAAAAACTAAAATAGAAACAGAAACATTGTCCTTTTAAATAAATAAACTAAACTAAACATTGACACCACAATTACTATGTTTTAAAATGTGTTCTTTTGTATTTGCAAAGTTAACTATCAGGAGTCTCAAATATGACATTTGAGACCTTTGTTCATTCAAAACTATAAAGCATTCTTCACAAAATGACACTCAAAATGATTAGGAAGAATGGAAAATCAAAAACTGTCGTAGACTTTCAGCCTGTTCAAACCAACTCAGATTATTTAATTGGATGAGAATATGATTTAAAAATAAGAGCATTAAATAATATTGACAATAACTTCACAATGGTTCAAGAACTCTTTCTCTCCATCGTCTTTCCAGATCCGCAATACTATTTAATTTAAAGTATTTTTTATTAATTATTTATATGTAATTTTATGTTAATACATTTTGGTTTATTTTAATTAACCATATCTGTTTTTATTCAATTTATATTTCTTTTATTCTGCTATGCCACCACAGAGATTTTGGGCGTTGTGTTCACAAAACTGGCAATAAAAATGTCTGATTCTGATAAATTAGATCCATTAAAACATGGTCAGAAAAATGGTTAAGATTTTCAGTTTGCTTGTAAAAATTTCAACGAACTCAGCTGACCCAACCGTTCTGGATGGTTGTTTCAAGTAGAAAAACATGATTTATTTATATTTCTATATTCAGAATTTGGTAAACTTTGGACTGACATTTGACATCAGATATTAGATCTAAATGTTGTATCTACGAATTGTGATTAAATTAAAGTGCACATCACTGTGCTTGACAAACACAAGAGAATACAAATCAATAAAAAGAAAGATGTATAATATGGAAACATAAGGAAGTGCAACAAACTAATGTAAAAAGTAAGCCAGAAGGTATCAGTTCCTTAAAATAATGATTTTAGGAAGAGAAAATCAGTATTACCGTTAGCCACTGAAATCTAAAGAAGCAGTTGAAGCGATTGAGCAAATGTTTCTTCTCTCTTTGTCTATCCTTGAGCAAGGTTTTGGACACGTGGATTTAAAACCCCCATCGAGAGTACTTGTGCCTCAACAGGATTTATTAAACTTGCCAGGATCATTGAGGACGTGAGCTCAGTTAAATCCGACAAAAGTTCCAAAGATAAGTTTCCTTTGCCGTTCCACAGCACCATCAAACAGGTCAATAGTGCAAGAGAGAGGCTCTCAATGGCGGTTAAAAAAGTATCGACCCGCGAGCTATGATCCGAGGCTGATGTTACTTCTCTCGACAGATTTCCCAGCAGTGCTTCTTCTGGAGGACCCCTAACCGCTGCATAGATGTCAATCTTTCCATTCCACCTTGACCTTTCGCTGAATATTGTGTAGGACATCAGAATGGCATTTACTCTCTGGGCTGGTAAAATATTTATAGCTTCAGAAAGCACGGAGCTGGTTCTTCATAGCTGCTGAAGGGAATTCTGAGTGTGCAAGAGCTACTTTGATGTGAGGCATGAAAAAAAAAAAGTTTTCTTGTGCTTTTCAGCTTTGAAGTCCAAAAGCTTGCAGGTTCGCTTTTAAATAATAAACATGAAATTCCTCAAATATTGTGTGATAATAGGATGATGAGCATAAATGTCAGTGTTGCATCGTGGTTTAAGAAAACCAAGTGCTATGAAATGACCTGATCAAAGGTGTAAAATATTAATTTTATTAAGGATATTTATTTTGAATCTTAATGATACATGAACTCGATGTTGCTGTTTACCAATGAATGTTGGGTTTTTAACCAGCTTTGTGGCCACTGACCAGAAAACCAAAATAGTTTTAAGATTTGCAGGAACCCATTTGGATTAACCATCATATATATCTTTTGATTTAAATTGGGTTAGGGTTAGGGTTGGGGTTAGGGTTAGGGTTAGGGATAGAGTAAGGATTAGGGTTAGGGTTAGGGTTAGGGTTAGGGTTAGGGTTAGGGATAGGGATAGGGTTAGGGTTAGGGTTAGGGTTAGGGTTATGGTTGGGGTTGGGGTTAGGGTTAGAGTTAGGGTTAGGGTTAGGGATAGGGTTAGGGTTAGGGTTGGGGTTAGGGTTAGGGTTAGGGATAGAGTTAGGATTAGGGTTAGGGTTAGGGTTAGGGTTAGGGTTAGGGATAGGGATAGGGATAGGGATAGGGTTAGAGTAAGGGTAAGGTTTAGGGTTGGGGTTAGGGTTAGAGTTAGGGTTAGGGTTGGGGTTAGGGTTAGGGTTTATTTTTCTACCTACATTTTTTTCGATAGTTATATAGAAAGATGGAGAAAAGGGGATAGACACACACAAATATAATGTATATGGTAGATTGCAAAGTGCAAGCTAATTTGTTTTACTTTCGCTGGTCGTTATTAAGACTGGTATGTTTGTTTTTAGGTGAAACAGGGCTGATACAAATCCAATCAAAATACAATTAATTCTAATACATTTTAGGTAGGAAGTTGATGGTTGGTTCTGGTGATGACACTATCACACTTTGTCACCCTGGCCTAGATAGGCACTTTAGAAATAACCATTACTTACTTACTTACTATCAGAGGATGTTGACAAAAGCATTAGTAGCTAAACGAATAAATAACCCTTTTAAACTATTTCCAATTATTAACCAAATCATGTGAATCCTCGACTTCTTTGCTCATCTTAGTACCATGACAACAAGTTAGCACAGCGGCTAAAGCTAACCTTAGGGTTAGGGATAGAGTAAGGATTAGGGTTAGGGTTAGGGTTAGGGTTAGGGTTAGGGTTAGGGATAGGGATAGGGTTAGGGTTAGGGTTAGGGTTAGGGTTATGGTTGGGGTTGGGGTTAGGGTTAGAGTTAGGGTTAGGGTTAGGGATAGGGTTAGGGTTAGGGTTGGGGTTAGGGTTAGGGTTAGGGATAGAGTTAGGATTAGGGTTAGGGTTAGGGTTAGGGTTAGGGATAGGGATAGGGATAGGGATAGGGTTAGAGTAAGGGTAAGGTTTAGGGTTGGGGTTAGGGTTAGAGTTAGGGTTAGGGTTGGGGTTAGGGTTAGGGTTAGGGTTTATTTTTCTACCTACATTTTTTTCGATAGTTATATAGAAAGATGGAGAAAAGGGGATAGACACACACAAATATAATGTATATGGTAGATTGCAAAGTGCAAGCTAATTTGTTTTACTTTCGCTGGTCGTTATTAAGACTGGTATGTTTGTTTTTAGGTGAAACAGGGCTGATACAAATCCAATCAAAATACAATTAATTCTAATACATTTTAGGTAGGAAGTTGATGGTTGGTTCTGGTGATGACACTATCACACTTTGTCACCCTGGCCTAGATAGGCACTTTAGAAATAACCATTACTTACTTACTTACTATCAGAGGATGTTGACAAAAGCATTAGTAGCTAAACGAATAAGTAACCCTTTTAAACTATTTCCAATTATTAACCAAATCATGTGAATCCTCGACTTCTTTGCTCATCTTAGTACCATGACAACAAGTTAGCACAGCGGCTAAAGCTAACCTTTTAATCCTCTCTCTATGGGAATTTCTGGGTAAAAGACAATACTTTGTATTACATCGATATTGACTTACAACGAGGTTCATGGTTTTTGAGGAAAAAATACACAAGATAACCTAAACTAAAAGAGGCTTGATGTGGAAAAAATAAAGATATCTTCTGTCTTCTAGCTTTTAAAACAAATACATGTTAGATTAATCATACAGTGAAAAAAACAAAACAAAAAAATTATATTATAATAACACAATAATTATACAATAACTATACAACAATGATGAATAATAATACTAAACTATACTCTAAACTAACTAAACTCTTTTTTAATCTTTATCTTTACTTTTCTTGTTGACTAGAGTTTTATCTTATCGTATGTCAAGTTCCTAATTACATTTGTGTCGCCGAATTCAGAACAGTTTTGGAAAAAAAAAAAGGAAACTTGATAAATGGCATTGATTCTGCTGCCCGTGTTCAGTGGGTCCAATCCGTGAAAGAGCCTCTGAGCTCTTGACTGTGCAGATTGAGTTACACAGAATGTTCTGGTGTCCAGTGCTAATAATAGGATGTGGGCTGCCTTCAACTTACCTTGATGCTGCATTTAGAGCCAACAGTCTCCTGGCAGGACACACAGGAGAAATTCTGCATCAACTTAGATGGTTTAAAGGTCTGTTCCGCTTCATGTGGTATCTCTGGTTCTGTATCAATTATGGGCACAATCGCAGTTGTTGTCACGGGCTGAAGGTGTCCCGGTGTGTGTGTGTGTGTGTGTGAGGGGGAGCCTTATCTCTACAGTGCAGAGGTAAAAACACTTCCACGCAAACACATTAGAGAGCAGCCGGTGTTCTATTATTAGAGCAAAGCATCATGGTCAGAGAGCTCCATGGGACCACAGAGATGAAATTACATGGTGGGGGATCATCATACAAGAGAAGCTTCCTGGACCGTGGGGAGAGCGATGAGACCTGGATAAACAACCATGTTATAAAGTTCTGCTGCTGAGAATTCTTCCATTTTTTGTTGTGTTTGTTCAAGCACAGGCGGGAGCATGTTGCAGTATATATACCATTTCACTCGCTGAAATCTTGTCAAGGACGTGATCAAACTTCTGATGCACTGAAGAGCTTTCTTAAATCTAACCAGGTCATCTTCTCAAACCAGAGGGTTTTAGGTTTGAGTCCAGCATGGCTTCTTGCATAGTCCCTACATGTGTTTATGATGAACCCGTCCAGAACCACACCACTTTTCACCCTATGTAACTGGGACGACATTGTGGATCCACTTTAGGAAAGTAGCTGCAAAAAAAGAATCACAAAAACAACTTTCAAATTACATACAGTATAATGATAACTTCTTATCGTATTGAAGAAGCAGCTAATTTGGCCATTTTTACCATCTACATTTTTGATTGAAATTGCAGTTTTCTGCACGAGGAAAGATGTAATAGGATGTATATTAAAGGAGATAATAATAATAATTATCTTTCATAAAAGATACAAGTGGAATTATTTAAAAAATACTGTTGCTTTAAAACTTTTTTTTTTTTAAATAAGCATATTCTGCAGAAGCATTACTATAATACAGATATGAAATGTAACCAAACTCCAATTTGACCCTTATTCTCACTTTTTCCCAAACATTGTTGTTGTAAATTCAAGTTGTACTTATGATAAAATACCAACAGCTGTACTCGATGAAAATCGTTTAAATTATTTTTTCCATTTCCTGTAAAAAAAAAATTATCGATACTGCTTATTTTAAAGTTAAGAAATGTGCTAAATGCAACATGTTATTGTAACAAATGTACTTTTTACATTTAAAAAAAAGTTTTACGGCTAATTTGACATGATGTTGATTTTACACTTGGAATTTCATTATTAATTTAATCTTTTACCCTCAAAAATACAATTGTATGGCTAGAAAAAAACAACCAGTGTTTTTCCTTAAATTTAACATGACAAGTAGTTGATAAAATGGTAAAAATTTTCATTTTTACTATTTTCATTTTCACAGATCGTGTGTTTTCTATATTTGAGAATGTAACACTTAAAGGTATGTTGTGTTTGTTTATCTACAGTAATTCATTATGTTTACTACATGAAATATTTTAGATATTACTATATTTTACTATTCATTTCTACTAACTCTTCAGTGTGTTGTTGTTGTTTACAGTCAAAGCTCAGATCATCGACTCACAAACTAGATGTAAACAACATCGACTCTCAGCTCCATAAAAGAGAATATTTTTGTTCTTTCCCAGAAACCTCTTGGGCGTGGAGGAGACAAGAAACATAAAATGTATGTCCATCTTCTGGGTGATCTGCCCCTCCATCCATCCCTCTGTCATGGCGACGTGTTCAATCGTCGATAATAATGGGAAAGCATCTGCGGTATATTCTCCTCAGTTCCTCCACCTCGCTGCGTCAGCGAACCATTACTTTTATTACAAGGTGAAGGAATGGTGTTGTCATGGCTACATCCTCCTTCACGGCTCTGGCGTCACTCGGGCTCCTCCTCATGCCAGTGACATGGGAGCGCCTCCGCACGGCCCGCCCTCCAATCATCTGTCTGCGTTGGCTGTTACATCACAGCGGCCGCTGATGCGTGACAGGATTGTTCCACGCTGTATTTGTATACACGTCCTTGCTGCGAGTCAGCTGCGTGGGTGTGGGAGGCGAGGATTCTCCTCCAGTGACGCAGAAACCCTGCAAAGGTCTATTTATAAACCTGCTGAAGTGTGAAACACCCTTACAATGCTGCAACCTTCAGCGGTGACTCCGGCCGGACCCGTTAGGGGTTGTTGTTTTCTTCAGGGTCTCGAGGAAAACAAAACGGCGCCCCGCCTTAATGTTTTTGTTTTCGAATACTATTCCTAAGCTCTCACACTTTCAGTGGCAGAAACAGTGTCCTAGTAGCATGACCTGTTGAGAGGGGTTGGGGAGGTCAGTAGACGGTCTACTTCAGATAACATCTTTTTTAAAAGTCCATGCCCAGAGTGCTTCGATATATTTGAAAGTCAAGCGTAAGGGGGTCCCTTACCCTGTGATTTATGCCACTAGTTTTCTGGCTATAATATAGAATAGCTCTTAAAGGCTCGGATTACCCCAAATTCAAATTCCTCTTATTTTCTACTCCCCCCTCATGTCGAGTAATGGTTGGTCAGAGTAATCTGTCCCTTTTTAGAGGCAAAAAAATGACATTTTAATGTAGTGACTAAAGCTCAGTTGTCTTCGTCTTCAACTTCCTCCAAAAATACACTTAAAAACATCCAAATACCTCTGTGGTGCTCGTCTGTAATGTCCATCTTGTATTGAAGCCACGACACGAGGAATTGTTCTATATTTCAAGTTTGTTTGTAGAAGAAGCTGCTATCGTCCTAAACTATGCACATTTTCAATAAAGAAAGACTTTAGGCTGAGACTGGGATCTTCCACTACAAACAAACTTAAAATATAGACTTGTTTAATTTATTTTTACAACTATTTCCAATGTGGAGGCTTCAACACAAGATGGACGTTATAGACGAGCACCACGGAGGTATTTGGATGTTTTTAAGTGTCTTTTTAGACACAGATAAAGACGAAAAAACGAAAATAACTGAGCTCCAGTCACTGTATTTAAATCGATTTTCATTTTTGGCTTTAACTCCAATAACTCGATTACTCTGAAAATAATCCCAACCCTTATTCGCCATGAGGGTGAGTAGAAATTGTTGGTAATTTGACCTTTAGGGTAACAGGGCTGGACTGGTAGTCGGGCAAAAAAGATAAAGCTTGGGTTTGGGTTGTTGCTGTGTATAGAACAACTCCAGCAGTCCTTGAAAGTGACTCGGTCCTCAGTGACAGCAGCCTGGTCCACAGAAATAAAAAGGTGCTACTCAGTGGGCGTCCCTCAGGCAAAAAAAAGGGGTCCAGAAAAGTTCAGTTGATTATCAGCAGTACAAAGTATATTTTTGTTTATATAACATTAGTCTGAACCCCTGTTGGATTTCCTGCTAATGTGACGGAATCTCTGAGCTCAAGCTTTGGAAATGTTACAGCCATTCTGAACATTCCAAACTCAAGTATGAGCATCAGGTGCTAACTTGATACCCACATGTTCATCAAGACTCGTTCTTGATAAACCATGTAAGCTCTTGATGCCTATGAGTGAAGTCCACTCAACTATAATTCATGGGTAGAGTAAAGATTCAGACATACATTTTGTTGGATTAACTTAACCCAGATAAGTGTCAGTGATGCAGGGAGAATAATTTTATACAACAATTAAAGCTTGTACCAGCCTATTTACTCTCTCTCTCTTTATACACAACATTAATATATTACATCAAAATTAATTATAGGTTTCACAGCTTCAGGCCGTTGTCTCTGCTACAATTAATGCAATGTTCACCATTTATTCTGAATTTAGTTGGATAAGTGCCACTAAAGTGACTTCTTCTTTTACTTGATAAAATTCCCGCCAAGTCAAGATACTGTGACCCTGGATAGTTGGGACAACCTACAAAGCATGAGGAGAACATTAGAGTAAGATACATGTGGCATTATTAAAAAATAGTTTGGTTTTTATTATTTAATAATTTAAGTATTTATTCTAACCTTTTCCCAAACATTGTTGTTGTTGTTGTTGTTGTTGCACTGTGAAAAAAAACACCTCTACTGTTAAATTACGGTAAAATCAATTTTAATTTACAACAAAAATAATTTGTCAGGACTGTGTATTGTTTTCGCTTGTTTAAGTGCTTTGTGACCCTGGGCTGAGAAAGCAGCTTTACAAATAATAATATCTTGCTTGCTTATTTTAAGGTTAGGATATTGACTTGGTACTACATTTTACTGTAAAAATATTTTAATTTTTCATTGAAAATACAATGTTTTACCTGGAAGTTTTCATAACAAGTTGTTGATTATTATTCTTGAACTTTTAATATGAAAGTGCAGTACTAACTACCCAAAAATTAAGTTCATAATTCATGACTTCCTTTTTCATTCTGGTCCTAACGCGAAACAGTATATTTATTTAGTCCTACATGATCAGTATAGTCAGTATATATTGTCTGAACACCCACCAGCCGCCTCCTGAGGAGATGTTTTATGACAATGTCTATTATTATTTTCTTCCAAACACAATGTTCTAATGAGCAGTTTTGTATTAGCATCACAAGCGTATCCACCGACCACAACAAGGTGAGTCAACACCTCGCCCAAGGAGATTTGTTCATGTAATTAATTACGACAATGTTTTGTCTGTAACTAATGTTGGCGTCAAACGAAAATAAGTCCGTGGCTACGAGACTTTATATTCTGGGATCTTGCCCAGACATGTTGACCCTCCACCAGCAGGAGTCACTTCTGTTTTCCTCTTCTGACAGAGCAACTATAGAAACACAAGAATCTCTGACGTGATGCGTGTGGTATTTATGTGACTTTTCCAACATGTGACCACACAACACAGACTTAGTGTGAACCGAATCACAACATAGCAACAACACCGTGAGGGTGAATCTCACGTGTGTTACTTCATAAGTGCTTGTAAGCCTGAGTTGCGTAAAGTAGACTTTGGTTTATTGTCCCTTTCTGGAGAACACTGAGCTGAGCCAGAAGCCACAAGCTTTGTATTTGTATCCCCGTTCATGGCTTCTCTGTGTAATGAATTCAAGGTGACAGAAAGTAATCCACTGAACTGAGGTAGTCATTGTTGTGATCGGGTGAAAGGCTGATTAAACACTTGCAGTTGGAGTCCAAGGTGTTTAATCTTTAAGAATGTCGATAGGTTACCTTTAAGAGTTTGTCCAGGCATGTTCAGCCTGGTTACCTAGCAACCCAGTCGAAGATAAGCCGCTGATGAAATATACATGACTGAAGTATTGATGTAAAAGATAATTAAATGTAAACGGAGAAGTACAACAGTCACCATTGTACTCTGTCTTTCAGTATTTTCTACAGTTTTTAACGGAAAAAACTGAGGTTCTGATCAAACAATAAACCTGAGCCACAATGTATATGAAATATTAACATAATATATATATATATATACATATATATATATATATGTATATATATATATATATATATATAAAACATATTGATTCATTCAAGTAATTTAAGATTGTGTTTTAAGACCCTTTGAGATTCATTAATACTTTTACTCTTTTCTCAAATTTTGTTTTATTTATTTTTAGGGTATTTAGAGATTTAAAAAAACAAAACAACAATACATGTACTGTAGATAATACATCTATAAAGGTAAAGATAATACATATTGTTTGGGAAATGGTTGTGGAAGTAGGCATCAGATTATTGGGAAATATGTATGACCTGTAAATCTTGGTTATTGTTATACAGTATATTTTTAAATATTTATAGTGACTAAACATGAAAAATAACTTTTAAATATGTGCCAAGAGGTTTAGCAACATCAATATGTTTAAAAAGAAATTGGAATTTGTTTTACGAGTCAATGGACAAAGTGCTTACTTTGTGAAATGTTCTTACGTAGGTACACTCTTTGTAGTGTGTTATTCTACATTTTGTAAAGTAATTTTGAAAAATTGATAAATATGAAGAAAGACCTGTTCGTCTCGAACATAATGCCTCTGGAAATGAGGGAAACCTAAGGGACCCTAGAATCGACTATTGTTTACATGCCAATAAAAGCATGGGTTTAAATTGATAATAGACACACTATGCAGTTGCTTTTATTGGCAGCAGCAACACCAGTGTCATAATGTTTGGGTTTTTCTTTGGCCACGAGTCAGGTTGAATTGCGAAGAAGGGAGTTGGTCTTACAGAAACACACCTGGGATGTCATTCCTGACTGTCCCCTTTTGTTTGTTTCATTCAAGTCACATGACCAAGAAACCGGATCAGACTTCAGAAACCTGATACACGACTTATGCGTCATGGCGTTAATCCAGAAACCCGTCATATTTTTAGACATAAATGTAGGCTTTGAATCATCTTCAGGGAGCGTAGGCGTGACCAGTAGCTGACCCATGATCAGAAGTATCTACTTGTCAACTCTAATGGCAGGTTTAAATAGCTGGTTGCTAGTTAGATACCACAGTACGATGGCTTAATGACATCCTGGTTAATGGCAAGTTGGACATTTACTTTGAAAACTACTAAGTTTCACTAATTAACTTTTGTAGCTTATATACTTTTGGCCTTGTTCCACACCTAAAGTGTGTTAAATCAGCCACAAAATGACTCATTGGGTTCTTTAAATAGTTGCGCGCCTCAGGGCGTTATAGGGCAAGTTGGCAAACAGAACGATACATGTTTGATCTTGGGATTCCAACCGACAGCTTCAGGCAACAACTATCATTTACTGGCCATAGAGACATTCAAGGTCTTCTATACTAGGGGAATAAAGGTTGGTTTAATCTTTTCAGTGGAGTTGTGCGTCGCTCGGCTCCTCCCCGGAGTCATTAAACCTCTGTGGAAAGCCACAACACGTCCAGAGTTTACAGTACATGAGCTTCCATGACCTGCAGGTGAGTTGCCACACAGACGAGTGCGCACACAGGAGCAAAATCCCACCATGTGACCACTATTATCTGCTCTAGAAGCCGTTACCCAACCAGTCTGCTGCTGGTTTGCTATCGACCAGAGCGAGGAACAAAAAAGTCGGTCATCGACACACCATGTACAACTGCAGTTTATTTTATTAAAAAGAGCAGGGTGCAAATATGAAATTAAAAAAAATAAAGACAAGCATATCATTTTTAAGCATTTAATACAAACTTAACAATATAAACTATTTCAGTCCCTCTTGACATGTAAGACACTGACCCAAAATATTTTTGTTATACTTTATCAAGTATTGCACAATGTAGGTACAAAATTAATATTCATACGATTACATTTTGTCCGAAGTATAGCAAAATCTTAACAGAAAATACAATTCATCTCTCAGCAAAACAAGAAAATATTCCTACACTCAAGTTCCACCACTAAAGGAATATTCTGTACACAATCTTTAGAATATTATTTCTCTTTGAAAGATGAATTCTTCAACATTTTTCTTTTAAAAAAATAACAAAATGAGGAAAAGCTGCTGCAGCCATCACAGATCACTGGAGTAGTAAAAAGATAGAAATGCAACACCATGTCATTTAAACAATATATACTCTGATATATTACAAACTCTGTACTAAATTAAATTATACGATTAGAAAAGTAACCCCTCTTAGTAGTGCCAATTCATAAAAACCAGCCTCGTCTTACCGCCTGTAAAATACTGTAAGAGGCCAAAACTTGAAGATAATCGTCTTCACTTTTTTTGTCTTTTTTTTTCTTTTTGAGTATTTTATAACGTAGTAAAAAAATTGTGCTTGGTTGGCAAAAAGGAAAAAGAAAAACAATGATCGATGTTATTTTGACGTAACCGAGCTCGGACGTGTTTGTACAAAAAGCTTTCAGAAGAAAAAACGGCCAGAGCACCCTTGGGCACATGCGTTCAACTGACCAGACATCATGTGTGAAGATTCTTAGTCCTCCTCCAGCCAAAAGGTCCACGCCATGACCCTCTAACATCTGAGCTGTCTGACACCAGTCCAGTTATTTTACCGAGGATCTCTCCCATGTCGTCCGACGTGTGTGTGTGTGTGTGTGGGGTATGTTTTTCCATTCTCTTTGAGCCACCATCATTCATAAATAGCGTCTTCGCGGTGAGTTTAGTTCGCCATCACTGGCTGGAATTGCTGGTTTGAATACTGCATGTTGCTCAGACTGGAGTTCAGGCCATCCATGAGGGACTTGTCGTTGAGGCTTCCGTACGCCGCGAACACGTCGAAGACGTTGCTGTACGGCAGGGAGCTGAGTCCGAGGGAGTTCTCGGCGGGGAACGTCGTCGCCCCCGGGCTGGCCTGACCCTGCAGGCTCGGGAAAACAAACTCCTTGGCATTGGGGGATAGGGCGGACGCCTTCTGCTGCTGACCCAGGCCCAGCCCATACAGCGAGTGCATGGAGGTGGAGATGGCTTTCTGCTTCAGCAAGGTGTTGACATTCAGACCCAGGCTGTTGGTCGGGGAGGTGCGGGCGACCTTGCTGCTGCTGCTGCTGCCGCCGCCGCTGCTCGCGCCGTTAGCATTGTTGCTCCGGCCGTTGCTCTTCATCTTGGTTGAGCCGAACTTGGTGGCGGCGAAGGTGGCAGTGGTAAAAGTTAAAGGCTGGGCGGAGCGAGGCATGAAGGAGGGGCTGACGGCGGCCGACTGCCCGAACGGAGGGGACGGGGAACTGGACTCGGAGGAGGCCCCGACGGGATCGCTGATGGGCATGAAGACCTGGGCCTCCGGGTTAAAGCTGTTCTTGATCTCCTTGTCGAGATCGGATCCGTTCTCGTTGTTATCGTCCACGTATAGCACCTTGACCGCTCCCTTCTCCCCGATCTGATAGGAGACCTCGAAAGGGTCGATCCACACGCTGAGGTCCTGAGGGAGGTTATTCTTGACGTCTTCGATGTCAAGGCCGCTCTCTTTGGCCGCCTGCTCCACCACCAGATCCACCTTCTCCCCTACATGGATGCACCTGAACCCTGAACCTTTATATGGCTTGTCCGGATACCAGTGTCCCTCATACTTCTTCTTCAGCTGCCTCTCCAGCTCCTCTCCGAAGATGTTGACACGCCGCCGAGGGAGCTTGTTGTACAAATATGAAATAATAAAGTTGAGTGCTACTTGGATTTCAAGCTGCATAGCTGCTTCGGGGGCGTCGATTTGAGTGCGTCGAAAATCTCCACAGTGATAAAACTGATCAAGTGTATTCTTTCTGGTCGTGGGATTTGGATCCTAAAAAAAAAAAAAAGGGGGAAGAAAAAGGGGGAGGAGGAGAAATATTCATGGTTACCATATTTTCAGACACAGGAGGCTCTGCTGCTGCAGCTCAGCTAAACAAGATCAACAGATATAAATAAACGCTGGACTCGCTGTCAGCGGTGTGTGTGTGAGTGTGTGTTAGTGTGTGTGTGTTCTGGCGGGGGTGTGACAGATCACTGACCTCTGTTGTCAATGGCCACCAGGATTTATCATTTGCATGACCAGAGCGTTAAAGATTTGCATGTATCGAGAGAAAAAAAACCGACTATTACATAATCGCCTCTCGTCTCCCCTCCAGTAAAAAAAAAAAGAAGCCCTTCAACTGTCGCTAAAACACAGAAAAAAACACGGTGGATCTGAAAAAAAGTGTCGTTTAAAAGCTCAGCCATCGAAGCTAAAGTAGTTTAGCTTCGCTGTTAATATGTAGCTCGAGCAGCTGCTTATCAGTCCAGCGCTGATAAAGCGTCACAGATACGAACACACGATGACGACGCTATTTTCTAAAATAAAAAAAAATGTTTTCAAAACTACTCGACCCTTTTAACTAGATAAATACACGGATAATACAGTAGTATTTCGAGCTGATACTCAGCTGACATGAGCGGATACTTACATGGAAATCGACGACAGCTTTTCAGCAGCTGTCTCTCGTTTTTTTTTCTTGTTTGTTCCAGGCTGTTCTTTCCTTTTGTGTGTGCGTGCGTGCGCGTGTGCGTGTGTGTCGAGTATCCACCCAGTCCGTCCAGCTCGCTCGTGTCCTCCCAGCAGCACGGGAGACTTTACTACTCCGCTCGGTCCTCCAGCTCTAATTTTTATATGGATACTCCTCCGCCACGGACGACGAGGAGGTGGTGATGCGGCTCGCTAGGGGTCAACACCCAGTAACTCGCTCCGATTGGTCGAGGGGGAACCTGCGTCATCCACCGCGACGCTTCCTCGAGTGGTGATTGGCTGCGGGCTCGCTCAATCGATGGCAGATTTCTATTTACGGTAGTGGCTTTGCCTTTTCTTTTGGCTTGGACTATTTTGCTGGAATTGGCTTAGTCCTGGAAATGTCTCTTTGGTTCGAATAAAATGTGTGAACTTGGATATTCAAAAATAATCTTTTGATGAAGAACAACGTGTCTGTTTACTTGTCATACTATAATATATTAATTCCTCCCATCATGGCCACAAACAACTACAATATATTCCCTTGGAAAAAAGTAGTACACCTGAAGTTAATTTCTTAAAGTATATTAAAGTATAAGTATAGTTAGTACAATAAGGTATAGAAGTGTACTAAAAGTATACTAATTTGATACTTCTTCGGACTGAATTGGAACATTCTAAGTTATATACTTAAAAGTATACTCATCAATATTACACCAGTGTTCTGGGCATATCTCCAGTATATAGTTCAATTTAAAGAAGTATACCTAAAGTATATTAAAGGTCTCCGATCATAAATTTGGCCACCATATGTCACCTGTCGTAAATAAGTCATTTTTGTCATTAAAACCAACACATAGAGACACAGTCATGTTTGCAAATGTATTATAAGTACATTTAAATAAAAATGTCAAACCCTTATGAAAAGGGAATACGACTTGATCATTAGAAAAAGGCAGGTTCGAGCGTTTCTATTTTGTGTGTGTATGTCTTTAAGGTACATAAAGGTAATGCAAATGTGCTCAAATACTTTATTTACATAATTTGCTATAAACCTGAACTCCTGCACTACATGATCACAGACATGTATATAATGATGGTAATACCTCAAAGCAAATGTGTGTATATAACAATAGAACCAAAAGTGTGTTCCCACACATCACCCACTCCCATAATCCTTTGCACGGTTTACTTCTGGATCACCACAGTAATACACTTGCCTAATGATTAAAGTAGTAGTAGTAGTGTACTGTGCTTGTACATTCCATAAAGTATACTTGAATATAATTACCGGTATACTATTATAACATTTAGTATGTCAAAAAGTAAACTATGTCACTAGTAAATACTACTTAAATGTTAAATAAAAATATTAATTGTATCCTTGATTATACATATTTTTGCCAAAGGATGTGAAAAGTAAATTTCAAGTATACTACTTTGAATTAGGAGTATACTTATTTGATACTTCTTTTGACTAAAGTGTTTATCTATTCATTTGATGATGACCTATATTT
The DNA here is from genome assembly GCF_982586985.1 of Callionymus lyra. Classification (NCBI taxonomy): domain Eukaryota; kingdom Metazoa; phylum Chordata; class Actinopteri; order Syngnathiformes; family Callionymidae; genus Callionymus; species Callionymus lyra. Next base: position 18,590,958 of record NC_141823.1, read on the forward strand.
CATTAAAGTGCATGTTTTTCACTCCCTGTTCTCTCTGGTCGTTAACATTTCCACAAGGACACACCAGTCATAACTGGTGTTATTGTGCTTCACATTCTGACATTTGGATTTTCTGAAGCCTGCTGCATCAGTCTTGCTGACCACAGTGATGTGGCACACTTTTGATGATAGTAGACAAAGTAAAATGATGCCTGGTTAGCCTGTGTTTCCAACTCAGAAGTGAAGGATATTGTGTATTATGGATCATGTTTCACGACCGTGTTGGCTGCTAGTTAATACCGGCGAACAGGCCGTAAGGTTTCTCCTGTCAAGCCGGTTCTTACCTAACGTCGGCTCCTGCACTATGTTTGCACAATAAATATAATGCCACACACATTTACAGCTGGGAGAGAACTGTAGTGGGTCCAACATGGAAACTCATTCAATATTATCCATGTAAATCTGAAGGATGAGGATTTTTCTATAAGGCACAAAGTCATTTGCATCATTGGGTTTAAGCTTATTTTTTACAAAGTTATTTTTTCTTCACTGTTTGTGAATGATTGTTAATCATCTGCTGTTCTATCTTATCTATGCACATGTGATTCCGCAGTGGGTTTGTCGAGTCATCAAATTTAAAACAATAAAGAATTCCATCCCAATATAATAACAGAATGAGAGTAATGATGTGTAATAATTACTGCATTACATCGATCTCCAAGAATAGAACATGAGTCTTATGATATTAACGTTTGTAATATAAAGGCAGTCTCTCTTCCTTCATAAACAACTTGTTATGGACGGCCCTCAGGTGACAGCTTGAGAGCTGCAGGAAACTCCTCCTCCAGATTGTAGCTCCACATGGGTGAGAGATGAATCCCCACCATGATGGAGGATCGTATGTGACGAACGACCTGAACACAACATAAACAGTCCTCTGAGCGGCACAGAGTCTATCAGAAGCAGGTTTGATTTGTGGTGCATTATCAGTGTTTGAAATGACAGTGAAGAGTTACAGTGTAAGTGGAACACAAACAATCAAACGAGTGCTGGTGAAAATTCCAAACATTTCTGCTTTCTCTCCTACATTGTCTGTAGTAAGTGTTAGGTTTGGCTAGTGAGGTGGAATAATAGAACCACCCCGAGTTTCACAATGACTTGTTTGTTATTCACCACCACAGTATGGATGTTGTGCACAAGGAACATTTCCTGCTGTTGTTAAGAGCCGGCCTGGCTGAGACCCAGAGGACGGCACGGTACTAGGAAGTAAGATGAGCATGACTTATGCAAATATTAGGTGGAGACGTGCCTTTTAAAATTCTTTGTCTGCCCTATTTCTACCTCTGAGATAAAATAGCTGCTCACACGTATGAAGAGAACTTGCCTTGTTTCACCAGTTGACGTTACATGTTCAAACCACTTATATATTACCTTCATCTCTATAATAGAACATGCAGATAAACTGATCCAATTTAAAACCCCAACATGCTGCAAATAACCTGAATCCCTGGGATTCTCTATCCCCTCTGAAAGTGTTCAGATTAGGATTTTTGGAGACAATTTAACAAATCAAATGAAACAGAAGGCATGACGGATTTATCGTTTAAATAAATGATCTTTTGTGGTTTCTCCTGCTGAAGACAGAGGTCACGCTGAAGATAAAGGGAGATTAAAGATGTTTATTATGTAGCCATTAGTGGTGTTTCTTTTACCAGCACTAATCAGGATAACATCTGAATTTGAGCTAAAATCAAAGATTAACTGATTCAAGAGATAAAGAAAACTCACTAGCAAGTAAATGTCGGTTCCTGTGTATCCCTTTTTTCAATCTTATAAATCCTATTTCCTTCCATCCTAAAACAATTTCAATGAGTTCTGAAGATTTCATATTGTGATATCATGAATATGGGCTGGTACCTGTTTGCTTACTAGGATTGAAAATATTGTGGGTTTTTTTCTTTTCGTTTTGTTCCTTCTTGCTACCTTCTGGGGAATTCTCACTGGATTAACCTCGTTTTTCATTTGGCTCAGGTGGGATGGGGAGGAATTGAGTTTGGTGAAGGATCGAGAGGCAGAGTCTCAGAGAATCACATAATAAGTTTTACCTGGTTATTGGACCAGAGGCAAGAGACTGTATATTATTATGAACACCTTTATTCCAAAAGTATTGTCTTTTAAAATTGAATTTTTTCGACCAGACATTGTTGTGCGTGACATAAGGATTTTTGGATTCTTCATAATTAGGTCCTGGTTATCCCATAAAATGTGATTTATGTTGTGTATAAAACCAATACATTGATGTAAATTTGTAATGAATTGGATAAAATGTAACATATATTTTTTAACTATGTTGGGAAAACAAAGTAATGCTGAGATTTTGAGAGAATAAACAATCTGGCTAATGTTGTCCTACAGTATCTTGTTCTTGTTTTTTAAGAGTATAAGTACACATAATGAAGGACAAGCTCATTAATAAGACAACTGTCCATCATTAGTGCAGTAAGAACAGGATAAAATTATCAATCAAAGTGGAAACCAAGTGTCTTTCAATCCCAATTCAGCATTAAAAGACAAAATCATAATTTAATAAAATTGTATATAAATTATTTGAAGGACCTTTAAATTCGCCCTTTGAAATATTTTCTCTACTGAGATATAAATCACTCATATTATTTCCTGTTGTTATGTTACCCATGTGTCAATTACTTCACAAAAAGGTACATTTCACCCAGGAATGAATGCGGCTAGCATTGTAAGCTAGCTCAACTAGCAAGTATACCATTCCTTCGTAAGCTCTTAAAGGTACGTCAAACTTCTTACAAGAGCTTATCATATCAAATTGTATGGGACTCTCTGCTTGAGACCTTGGCTCCTGCAAGGATTTGAGTGATGTGATCTCCTGTCTGTGATGTGACTTAAACAAGACAACGGTCTTCGTAATAGTAGGATCATGTAAGTGTTGCATGTGGTATGTTTAACTGAAGGATAGTTATTTTGTTGGTGAAACACACTTCAAAACAGTACACATTACTGTAATGTAATTCCAAATTTTGCAACACTAAATAATAAATAATTATCTTTATGTGTCTACTTCATAATAAAAACCTGACTTTAGACAATAAGCAACGATTATGTTTAAACTCATAATGTGTTGTTACATAAACCAGAAAGTTTGTAAATGATCAATTGGTATCCAAGGTGTTCCTGCGGTGACAGTGACCTGAGATTGTCCTGCAGACTGTTAACAAACACAAAACTTTCTCTATCTGTTCCTTTTTTTAAACTCATTTTTTAAGATATTTTCCCACTCTTCTGTTTAGCCTCACTAACAGAACCGTGCACACTTCCGTACGTCACAATGAAATGCTTCCTGAAGTCGCTTACGGAATTCATTGTCCATTTAAAAAAGGCTTGTTTCCACACACCAGCAGAGTCGCTAACAAAGCAATGCTGCCTCCTTCCATGAGCCACATCTATTTCTCAAAGTCGCCTGCTTAAGTGCTGTGCTCAGAATGAAACAGCGCTCAGCTGCTTTCATGTTGGGCAGATTATGTGTGGCGTGCCGGGTGCTGTGTCACCAACCATCAAGACTAGAACAGAACACATTATGCTTGATATCGCCACCACGGTGCAGACAATGATAGTTTTTTTTTTTTTGAGGGGAATAAAACCCAGCACACACAGATTGAACTCAAGAAATTCAATTATACTTCCAAATGAACAGACGCTGCTTGTGGTCGCGATGGGTTTTGGAGTGAGAGGCTTCCATTGCTACGAGGATGTGTCACACTTCCATGAATACTGAATGAATGAGCTACAGTTGGCAGGCTGTGCTTGTCATTGTGATTTGTATTTTTATCACCCACCAGCGCGTCTTTACATCCTCCAGTTTGGACCGGAACTCGTTGAACTCTCAGCAACAGATTTTCTCTTTTATGAACCTGCTCAAATGATGATGTCACAGTGAACGTCGTTTTCAGCGTCGGTGGTTTAAAGCAACATTTCGTGGCTTCTGTCTGCATCTCATTATTCAGTCTTCAGGATAAAGCTAAGCTAGGACCAGGGGCTAAACCTTCTGTTTTTGGAGACCCTGGAAAGGTTGCCAATAAATTACAAAGACAGACAATCATTCACACTTACTTTTAAAATGTCACCGGGGTTTTGTGGTAAGAAAATGTCCACAGCAATGGGTCTGAAAACTACATTACAAAGAGACATTTTCTTTGACATTTCAGCTTCACTTTACATTCACCCAGCACTGCCAACCCCAAATATACACGACACACTCACACGCTTGATATTAAATTACATTTCTCTCTCCCTTCTAAGTTTCTTCTATTGATTGTAGTGTTGACATTGACATTTGTCTCTTTTCCTGATTAATATTTACATTTTTACAACAGCATTTTAAAAGGTCTTTCATGAATGGGCGGCTGACAAGATAAATTTAGGAGTTTCGTCATCCGTTAAAGCAGGTGTCGGAAATCCTATAGCACAACGGGCCAAAACATTTTGGCAGTCTTAGTGACGGGCCAAACAAAATGTATTTGTTTCTGCCATATTGTGCTGCTGTTCTTGGAGGTGTTTTGAAAATTGAATTGTGTCTGTTCCTTATTTTAAACACTGTGATATCAACAGGAACAAGACTCTACTTTGATTTGAACCATCTTATAAGACACCTAAGCGTTCACTTGGATAGGTCATGGTCTTGACAAATCCATGCAAAGTTCATCTTTCGTCACTGAAAGAACCGCTCAGACAGTCTCTCCTGAACTTCATCTTACACTCCAGCTTTCAGCAAAGCAGTGTCATGTTGTCATGGCAACAATTTTCGAACACATAACATCATGTTTCCTTTATGAGAGTTAGAATCAGGTGCTGTTTTCCTTCTGATCACGAGGTCTCAATAGGTTTACAGCTTCACATTCAAAGATGTCGAAGTCGTGAAAGGTCACTCGAACAGCGAGGGAAGTAATGAGCGAATGATTCGTAAAAAAAGCCACATTTCGTTTTTGGAGAGCAATCCGTGTGTATATCCTGCAGGAGAAGCAGCAGTTCTGGATGGCAACGCTGACGCAGGCTAATCACTGGAGAGAGTGGAGCCATATTTCGCTGATGGATGAGAACGATAGAATGAGAGAAATGTGATAGGATGGGAGGAAAAAAGAAGTTTCAGAACACAAGGAAAGGGCAGAAAAAAACTAAAGATTATGGAAGGTTATTGAAATGGATATGCAAAAAAAAAATGTTCAGACTCCCAAGTTAGTAACTCTACGTGGGTCCATGTCTGCTCATTATCACACTGTTGCTCAAAAATATCTATTTAGTCAGTTTGGTAGAAATGTTTTTGATCCAAAATTTTAGATCCTCTTTCTAGCCAACGGCTCATTAGGGGCTAGAAATACATGTTTGGAAGTTTATGTTTCTCTCAACAATTACACAAGGTGCGCGTGATGATAAGATATCATACCTTTGGAGTCACGCCCTGAGTTAGGTACAGTATGTGTTTCATGAACAGATTAAAATCTACTGACTCTGAAGAGGAGCTGTTTCACGCTGTCATATAAGGTCTCGTAAAGTAGCATAAAGGGCATAATTTTAGTTTAAAAAAACATTAATTACTATTATACGAGTTGTTGTAATTCTATGCAAAATAACTCATAATTGTAGAATAATTACATTAAGAAATGTACTGTGTAGATCAAGAAACCTTAGGAAGTATTAAATGTATGGTTTTGTTCCTATTAAATATCTATAAACTCATAAAAAAAGGCAATAGTTTCGAAGAAAGGCCATTTCTATGTGACGTCAAATAACTATGGGTTAGCTAAGTACTGGTTTGAAACGTCGTGATAATCCAGACTTTCCTTGAACTGCATTTCTAATCCAACTTTACTTTGTTTTCCCAACACAAAGGAGCACAGAGGTCCAACAATGCTTGGTTGTGAAATGCTCAGGCCTGGCCTCTGATCTGATTATTGCACCAAATGCTTCTGAAAACGTGTAGTACTTTCATAGTTATGGTAATGAGATTTGTACTGTGACTAGCTGAACTTTACGTTTTTATATTTATATTATATTATATTGCTTGCCTGAATCTACAAATACAGTTTTTCAAACATTTTAAACAATAATGTATTAATTAATTTCAAAGGTAAGGTTTGTATGTGAGTAGTCGTCTGTCTGTGTCTTGTAATTGCGCCGATAGCTGTCCAGGGTGTCCCTAACCTCTTGTTCTACGTCAAAGGCTGCAGCCACCTTTATTATGAAGAAAAATAAAAAAGTAGTGATGAAATGAGTGAAGAGGCTGTGTAGCGTGGGTGTAAAATATCACAGTTAGACATGTTTTCTCCGTCTGTGGTGCACAACTAGTCTCACTACAGTCCGTGCTGAAGGAATGCCATGAATGGTTGACCATTGATATTTAGGAAGTTGTGTCAGTACACACCGGGTAGCTATGGCAGCCAGAAAAAACACTGGTGCAGCGGGAGCTCGTAGGTTTGGTACTGGAGGGTGGAGGGTCTGAGCTGGGACGGTTCGGTGAAAGAATCTCACAGGCAAGTGACAAGTTATTTCATGTCAACGTGAAAACGCATTACTCACAAATTTGCCGCGATCAGAACCTGAGGTCAAGAAGTGAAGCTTCTTGTTTGCGCTCCTCTTAAAAATGTGTCGTCTCCGTGGTGGATGATGTCATGAGTGTTGGGACTTGAGTGATGTTATTCTCTGGGAACAAAGCAACAGTACAATCATTGATTGTTACCTAAACACTGAAGAGTCAGTAAATGTGTGTGTGAGTGTCTGGTGCTCTTGGCTTCTAAGTAGTTCTTTACCTGAGCTGGATTCACACCTGCATATGAAGTGGCCCCGGATGAGAATCAGCTCCTCTAAATCCAAGACCATGGTCCTCAGGATTAAAACGTTGCCCAGGTCGAAAGGTGGTCCAGATGGAAGAGTTCAAATATCTCGAGGTCTTGTTCACGAGTGAGGGAACAATCATGTTTCTGTCGTGGTGAAGAAATCGAATCATGTTATCATGTATGTTTCTGTGATACAATACAATATGTTTACAATAATTTAAGCTGTTTTATTGGTTGATTGTATGTTGTAAATTTATATAAAACACCTCCATATATTTCTAATTTAATTAATATTATTTCTTTATATCTCACAGTTTCCTTCTCTATATTGGAGTCAATAAAGTGTGTCTGTGAACAGAGCAGCTCTTCGCTGCGATACATTATTCAATAAAGTTAGTAGCTTCCAAACACGCACCATTTCTCTTCAGCCTAACGCGATGTTGTCTGTTTGCCTCTGAGACAGCTTTAATGGCCAGTCATATTTCTGACCACCTCCACAAGGAGCAGTTAGACTATCAGGTGGTCCAGCTTCTGACATATTGATGAGCCTTCTGTGTGTGTATGTGTGTGTGTGCATGTGTGTGTGTGTGTGTGTTTCCCTATAGTTCTTATCTGTAGCTCAGCAGGGCCATCTGTTCTGTCACTGTAAGGTCACTTGAGTCTTTCACAACGTTTCTAAAAGATCTTTCTGACCTAATGTTGCAGCAGTGATCATCTGCTGAAGGTACTGGACCAACAACCAGACGGGAGGAGTTCCTGTTGTTTTTCTGGCTGAAGTCAGAGTCCACCACAAGTCAACCAAACCACTACTAACTACTAACTAATGAGTTAAAGACACATGACACATATCAATGATCGAACGACATAAAGTAAAGATTCTTAAAACGTATAATATAAAATAGAAAACAAATCAAAAGGAACATAATAAAAAAAATACTTCTCTCCATTCACTTTATGTCTCCATAAACAATATTGTTTGATCAGCAAAAAATACTTTAATTACTGATAAAAAAAAGGATTACAGTTGATATTTGTTTGACATACAGTTTAAAATTTAATCGACGGCAGTTATCGATATAAAGACACCTTTTGTTGCTGCTTATTAGTGTATGTGCTGCAGGTCAAAAGCGCATTTCACGACTCATTCTACAAATCCCATGATGCACTGCATCAGAAAAACAAGCAAACATTATAGGACTAAAAAAAAAGTTATTATGCAGCTGATCTTTTACATTTTATATATTTTACTTTTTGTTGTTTTCTTTGATTTTATTAGAGAGAGCAAATAGGTATGACACAATTACAGAACAGGAAATATATTATTATCATATGACTAATATTGTATTTATTACTACTTTTACTGTGACATATTATCAGATTTCCTTCTGAAAGTGTTGAATGTTTCGACTTAAATTTGGTAGGTATTTTGCTGCCGTACTGAAGTGTATGTAATATTGTGAAATCGCTACAGGATGTTGTGGTTGGTGTAGCTAATATGACTAATAGGTCAAAGTTTAAATATAAATAAATCCATATACAAAGGGTGAAAGGCATCGTTGCAAGTCTCAGGTAGTTTATGTGCTTTCACCAAAATCTACATATGTAGTATTTCAAATGAAATAGTTTAAGAGACTTTTCTTTTAAAGCTAAATAGCTAGCTACACTAAAACCACTTCATGGTCGGTTGCGAGGACGAGGACACTGGAACTGGATGAACCAGCTATTATGGATCATTTGTGATGTTGAACCAAGAAACTAAAAAAGTCTTGGAAAAAACAATTTTCCAATCATGAACAATGGCAACAGTAATCGCACTGTTAAAACATGAGTGACAGCGTTAACACTCCGAAGTGTCTACACTCGTCACGGACGGCGCTCGGTCACATGTCTGGAGGCTAACTGGCTCTTCCAACGTGAAATTGCACCACATGTTTCATTAGCATTCACTCCAAACAGAGAGTGGGCTGTGACAGCACAGCTGATTTCTCTTTAAAATAAAAGCCTCGCAGCACGGCGTTCATCCTGCCAACATTCCATGTGAGCGTGTGCTTTGTGTGTCTGTGTGTAGCCAGATCCCAGTGCACGTGTGAGCTGGCCCACGTTATCAGCCGAGGGAGGGGGGTAAGAGTGCATGACAGGATATTGGTGAGCTGTCACTGTGTGCCGGAGTCATGTCAGGGGAAGAGAGAGTGACCTTATAGTCGACTCTTCTAAGCGGATAGATAGATAAACACACACAGGAGGGCCAGTAGAAGCATGTTATGCTAGATCATTCGGAGCGTTTGCCGTATTTATAACATATGATACGCAGCACAATCGTTCGTCTTCGCCGACCTTGAACACCCACCCACACACACACACACACAGACACACACACACTCGGTGGTTGTGTATTATTATGGGACTGCAGTGAAGGCTATTGGACTCCCTGGTTCTGTGTCTCAATAATGCATGATTAATTAGTGTGTTCCAAAATAGAGTGAAACTGAGTACATGCTGGAAACTTAAGAGGGCACACACACACACACACACACACACACACCTGCACATACACACACACACACACACACACAACACGAGAGATTTTTCCGTGTGATTAGACCTTAAAAAGAAGTCTTTATGTTATCAGCTCAACATCTTTATCTCTTGACATGTCGGTTGTTGTCATACACTAAACCGAGTCCTTTAAATCACCGTCACTGCTTGTTTGACCTTTGGGCTTATTTTAGGTACGGGTGTGTTTTGGCAAGAATATAACGATGCAATATATTGCGATACTGTCGGCACAGGGATGTATTTGTAGTATTATCCGAGTACCCTTTTGTTTTAAAGACCACATGACTCATGACAAAGTTGTAAATGGTTTAATCTGTTTTGAAACCAAAATATGTCCAAACATCAACTCAGAAAGCTGCCGCAGTCAACTGTATCCTCTCGTCCTCAGTCATCGCTAGGAACTCACCGAAGACATGATGTATGCTGCCATCTAGTGGCCAGTTTAATTGCAACACAAAAATGAACAAATGCTGTAAATATTAATTATACATTTTAAAAGTCAAATTATTTTATTTGATACACTCTTTTTTTAATTGAAAAACCATAAAAATAACAACGATCAAACTAAAAATGTAAAAGACAAACCTTTTGTTTTATCATCAACACATTCCTGTCGAATAATGATTATTGTGGAAAAAAGATATAGTTTTCTATCAATATTTTCCGTCACCCCTAGATTTAAGTGAACTCTTGCTTCTATACAAGCATCTGTAATACTGTAAAACAAAATTCAGATACATTGAACTTTGTCTGTAAAGTTTTTTGTGAAACGACAGTTCTGTCATTATTATCACCAACATCTTCTTCCAGTGTTCCTGCTTACTTTGTTGTTTCAAAAGACGAAAAAAAAACTCGAAAGGACGTCTGAGAGGATCTGTCAATGTTTGAAGTGCTTTTCATGGTCCCATCAAACCAAGGCAACCCAGACAGCACGATAGCATTCACAAACATGGTAGAACTGGAGCGTTGCCACGGTCAATAATCGACAATTATTAACTACAGCCTCCCACGCTTTCCCTCCCACAGACGGAAGAGTTGTGGGACATATATGCCCAGAGATGTAGACATAGGATTCGGTGTGTGAGTAGTATTTTAACACCAGTTTAGCCTTCAAGGTAAAATATTTCTTGCCACCTGTTCTGTTGGTCTGCTTGACAGATTATAACTCTCACACATTTGGCAGTGTCCATGGAAAGTGTATTTTTCCATGACTGGATGGAAATGTTAGAGTGACAGATGTTGAAAGATTGTTTATGACAATTCAAGTTTGGTCAATTTGTGGTGTGATTTAAAGTGGAAGGAGTCAGTGTAGTATTCTTAAGTAGGTAAACGTGTTCAGCAAATGGTTAACATGTAAAGTCAAGGTAGGGGAGCGATGGAAAAAAGACGGGTCTAGATTCTGTGACCAAAAATGTCTGTTCTATCGGGAAATAAAGAGAAAGTATCTGGAGATAAGTCAGTGACACAATGGTGGGGCCTAGCTTTTATGCTAACTAGTTCAACATGTAGTTACTGAGTTAATTAGAAAAATAAATGTCCTTAAAGGAGATTAAATAACACAGAGAACCACGTCGAGGCGTGAAATTTGGGTTTAGTTTTATATCCCCCATTAGGAAAACAAAGATAAGAATACTAAAGATTAGGTTTAACTTTTGTGGGAAGAGGACATTGATTCATTGTTGCTGACATTTCCATTTTGGAAATTTCTATCTGGTTTAAGAAAATAACTGACCCGTCTTTCCACCGGTTTCCACTGAAAACGCCACCAAAAACTTGAGTTATGATGAATTCAATACAGAACCACCTCCGCATGAATGACAAAGTTTACCAAAGCGTCACTAGAAATTGTCAGCCTGTATATTGCGCTTGTAAATTCCACACTTTGACCCCAACACACGTAACAGCCTTTATTCAACCGAATTCTGTTAGATCAATATTTACAGATGAAGGTTTTCACCATATTACGAAGGTTCACTTCACGTCACAGTGCATCAGAAATACTCGAAATACTGATATTTGCTTGGCCCCATATGTCAACCCTACGGCGGCTTCTTGTGGGCGCCAGTGACTGGAGCGAAAACCTGAAATTGATATCACACATGTCTGATCCTGTATTCATCTGCCAGCAGTGTGCTAATAATGAACACACAAACACCAGGCGGGACTGCGAATTAGATAACAGCTGTTGCTGACTGAGGAGATCTGCTTGCATAACCTTACCACTTTCTGCTGAGGAAGAGCCCTCCGGGGTCCGGCGACTTAAATGTGTCGTGTGTTCGGGACGCTCGCATTAACCGAGTCATTTCTCTGTTTGGGTTTTGCAGAGGAAGCTTTGTCCTACAGTTTGGAGTTCCGTGTTTGCCTCCGGGTTTGCGTGTCGGTAGAATCGGATCAAGGGCTGTGGTTCAAAGCTTCGACGTTGCGGCGTGTTAGAAAATGAAATGCAAAACATATTTTCCCAGGAGGTGGAGTGGATTTGAAATGAAGAAGGACTCCCTGTTTTACAAAGTTCCTTCAAAGGTTGAATACATTGTGTATGAACTTGTTTGTGTATCGAGTAGATCCTGTTCTTGGTCTTTTAAGATGATTTGGACATAGTCATAGAAGCAGCTGCAATCACGCCCACTATGTTTATACAACGAGTACCTTGGAGGTGGAGACTTCTGAGATAGATGACGCGCGGTAGCAAACTTGACCAATCACAGCAGAGTGTGTGTTTTTATGGTAAACAAGATTGAATCTCCAGAAAAATGTGTTTTCAGTGGGCGGGGCTTAAGATAATTTCTAATGTAAATATTTAATTTAAAATAGAGTTTTGTACAAACACAACATATACAACAGAGGTCCAAATGGCTTATATACGTATACAGGAATATTCCTGGTTTTAAAGGTTTACTTGACACTATCATATGAAAATTATATTCATTTAAACCTCAAAAAAAATCACGTTAATCCTCCCCTGGATTCCTCATTGAATGGCAGGAGCAGAGTTGAAGTATGATTATGTTAATATTTGTATCATTTTCTTTGAGTTATTTCCTTTGATCTATGTTCCTTATATTTGCACTTTGTCATCCCTTGCACTTTGTTCTTGTTCTTTATGATCCATATATTTATATACATGTATGTTTTATACATTCATATCTATCTATCTAATAAAAAGTCTGAGTAACTAGGCGTGGAAGTTTAAAAATCGATACACTTAAATGTAACAATGTTTTTCTTTTAACAAAACCAAATCTGCATTCAACAGCACTGGAACAATTATTTTATTACTTAATTAATTATTTTATTGATTTCTGTTTCTTTCAAAACATTTTTTCAAAGTTATGTTATGGTTAACGCTTCTTTAAATTGTACAAATGATTGAAAAATAATAATAATAATCGATGGCACTTGTTCATTTTTGTTTTTTGCAGTTAAACTTCCATCCGCTAGATGGCAGCAGTTATTATTTCCTCCGCAGCTAAAGAACTAATGAAATCCTGCGTGATCCCAGCGTTGACTGAGGACGAGAGGATACAGTCGACTCCAGCTTTTTAAAGCAGATATTTGAAAGCAGCTACGACTTTGTCAAGAATCATGTGGTCTTTACATTCTGCACAGTACTGCAAATATACACTACAAATATGTATTTGTTACCAAAGTATTGTAATATATCACAATATATTGTATCGATTTTGATAAGTATCGCCAGATTCTTGTCAATAAATGACTGCGTCATGAGTGACGGTGCATATTTTGTTTTTTTTTCCAAATTGTGAGGCGAGAAAAATATGTGTAATACCTGTTATATTCATGTTTTTTTACGCATCAACGTGTCTGAATGTAAACGTTGAAGCTAAACAGATAAAAACCATGAGATGGTGAAACATCTGTGGAATAGATGTGTTGCATGCATAACGGGGAGATTCGTGTGATATCAGACTCGTCGGCGGACATGTGAGTAAAGCCCACATCATCTGGATCCACCCTGACAGGAAGTGGATTAGAGGGCTAGACGCAGCGACAAGGACGTGCCCAGTTAGAATATCTTTAATCTGCACAGACCTAATGGAGATCATGGCTGCAGCCCGGAGTCACTCTGATACGTGGATCAGCCAGCTGTCACGGAGACGCCGACAAGAAAACTGTTTGTTTAGGATATTGAATCTGGCAGCAGAGTCTCCTCTTTGTATCCTCGTCCACCATCACCAGGAACATGTCATGTGTGCGAGAGCCGTCACAGTGTTCTGTGGAGAATCTTGGTTTTTTAGCCTCCATTTGCATTTGAAGAGTCGCTGTTTTCTCTCAGACTCACAAAGAACGCTGCGGGGCTGGCGCGGGTATAAATGAGGTCTCCAGACGCACAAGGACGGACAAGTTATGTATTTGAGCCAGCGGTACATTTATTTTAATATTAAAGGTCGTCAAACGTCTGAGGTGTTTTCACTCTCGTCTCAAAGTGCTAGAAAAATATACCTTCAGAAGAATCTAATGAGAGATTACATGGCAGTCAAATGAAATTCATTATTTTGTATTCACCTGGAGGAGGTGCAGTAAAAAGCAATGGGATAAAAGTAAATAAATATTGCAGCATTCTGCCGCAGCCACCCATGATCCTCCTCTCCTCCTCATCCAGCATCTCCACCATCTGCCTGCCGCCCACTCAACAGGTCTCTGAACAATAACAGAAGTCAACGTTCATATGGGAGACACCAGCCTCATTATCATGGCGGTGTATCGGTGGGAATGACGATACGTTTGTAGTATTGTCCGAGTACTTCGTTTTGATGCCAAAATATGTCCAAACATCGCCTTTAAAAGCTGCTGCGGTCGATCGTATCCTCTCGTCCTCAGTCGATCTCACAGGATTTCGTTCTTTCTCCAGCCTTGGAGGACGTAATGACTGCTGCAGTCTAGTGGCCGGAAGTTTAACTGCTACAAATAAATGAACAAATGCCGTGAATATTTGCATGTCAATTATTATTAATTTTTTGGAATTGTTTACAAATGTATTGGGTTGTTGAATTATTATTATTTTATAGACACTTTATTGAAATATAAATCATAAATAACTAAGATAAAATGAAATGAAATAAATTAAATTAAATTAAATTAAATTAAATTAAATTAAATTAAATAGTTCAGTGAAGTTGAGTATCAATACTGGGTGGGAAAGAAAATGCAAAAAGTGTTTAAATATCTATTGATTATTGAAGCCATTTTCAATATTTTTATACTTCTTCTACTCATTTAGAATTTTGATCTTTTTGACCATGTTTTTTGGGTAGTTGTTGACGAGCAAGGTGAGGTGGATTCTGGTGAGAGTGGGATTGAACCGGGAACCTTTTCTAAACGCTTCCACTGACAAACATATTTCTGATCTAATCTCTTGTGTATGTTTAATCTGTCCATCTTTCTACTGCGTCATAGTTACACGCATCCATTTTGAGGCCAGCAGAAAAACAGTAAAATATAACCATTGAAAATAAAGACCCCCGGGTTCCTGTCAGTCTAAGACCTCATTCCCTTTTATTTACGGCTGAAGGTCGTAGGATCCCAGACACCGACTGAGCTTGAAGGATTGACATCACTTACAAAAAATGGTCATGAAGTTTATCTGAATCAATGAAATGTTACAAGACAATCGTCATCCATCACGGTGAACCACTCGACCGTAACACATTTAGTATTGAGAAGTAAAAAGATTAATAAGAAAAGAGCCACTGGAATGAAGAATATCAAGGGAAAAATAGACTCAAGTCCACAATGTTACTGCTGAGTTTCTTACAAATCTCACAGTAGGATTCACACTCATGCTGCGACTCACCCAAGCTTCTCAGGAGGTTTGTATCATGTTCACACTATTCAGGCCTTGGCCCCTCGTGTGAGAGCACCCCGTGTGTGGTGGACCCAAAGATAAGATATTATTAGATAAGATTCTTCCATCATTGGATATATTTAGGCTGCACAGCAGCTCAAAAAACAATGATTAACCATTAAAAACAAATTATTATAAGACATACAGTAAACACATTTAAAATAATAACAAAAGATATATAAATAATGTAATAAATATAGTAATAAACAAAGATAATAAGCAAACTATAATGAATAACAATGGACAAGAATAATAACACAAAAAATAGTTATCAAAAGATATAATAACAAGAACATTTATAATTAATAATGAACCAAAATAATAAGAAAAATAAGAATACATGAAAAATAATAATAAACACTATTATAATGATAATGAAAAAAGAAAAGCATCACAATACCAAATAATATAAATGTATCACACAGTTAATTGATGTAAAAGTAAATACAAAATGCAGTCGACTTAAAGAAATCTAAAAAAACTAAACTCAAGAATTAATAAAAAAAATAACACAGGAAATGGGAGAAATGTGGTTTACGGTGGTGAGTTCAAGGTCATCATTGAAAGAAAAAGTTTGTATATACTAGTTTTAATGCACAATTCATTTGGAGTGACGGAGGTTGAAAGTAGTCTCAGGTTACTAACTAGTCGTAGAAGTCAAGAAGAGCTTATATTCCAATATAGAAAACTTATGTTTTATTAACTTTAATGTTGTTCTTCTTCCCTCGATGGCTTTTTCATTTGTACTTGTTTTTGTGTCGATAAATGCTCGTTTTTCTCCAGACTTCCACGATGCTGAGAGTGTGTTTTCCAGAGGTCAGTGTGTCCAAATCAAGTTAGAAAAGCTGTTGTCGGTGGTTTCATAAAGTCGACGCCTCCTTGTTGAACGTTGAATCAAGCGAAGCGTCGCACTCACCTCCAGGATCATCTCTCAGCTCACGCCCCCCCAACAGCCAACATGATGAATCTGCTGCTCCAGTGCATTTCCTGCAGGCATGTGAGCGAAACTGTCTCACCTCGCTCTGATTTAGAGCGACAGAGGAAGGAGTGCAGCAACAAGGTGAATCACAGATGTGACAGGATGTCGGGAGACGTCAGGGATGAGAGGACGGGACTCTGTGGCTCAGAGGACCAAAGGCCTGAACATAAGCGTGGGACGATGCTCGGCGTCCAGGGCGAGACGCTGAAGACAGTTTGTAACATGACGTGAATACGTTTGTGGCTGGAAAGGAAGTCAGCCCTAAAACTAGCATAGCTTTAACTACATATCCCATGATGCACTGCAGCAGTACAGATAGTACCCTTGTTGTTTTTTGATATATATTAATAGATTCAATATTTAAGATTCTTAATTGTTGTTACATAATAATATTATAACTCTAAAGATATATTTTAATATAACCCTTTAGCGTCTCAACATCATTCATTAAAAAATATCACAATAGTAGCACAAGATTTAAAAAAAGAATACATACATTCCTTTTAAATAATAAAATATTAAAATATAAAGGTAAAACACAGTAAATTATTAAAAGGAGAGGACATGTACAACATCTAATCATTAAACCAGAGTTAAAAGGCAACATCCCATAAAATCCTATCTATAAAAGTATTTTTTAAGGGATTTGAAAGTGATTAAGGTAAACAATAATGGAATCATGTTGAGACTCCGCTATGAATATAAAAAAACTGCACATAACAAGTAGAAAGGAAGTGTCAAAAGCAAGTACTGTTGAAATTATGTAAATGTTTATTTTTGTTCGTTTGGTTTTAGAGAGGGGGTGGATGTGAGCTCACAGAAGTGGATTCTAATGTATTTTAAAAAATATTAAAATATTAAAAATAATTTCAAGTGTTGAGGATCTTACACAGGGGTTTTCAGTAGTGATGAAGCTTCATGAAGTAGTGTCATGTTGTTTAGAGGTCAGTAGGTGGCGCCATCAGTTTAAAAATGATGTTTCATTAGAAACAGTTGTTCAAAACAAAGTAAATAGTGCAGAGACCGCCATCTAGTGGACTCTGAAAATAATGACGCTGCTTCATGAAGCTTCATCAGAGCATCACTAGTTTTCAGTATTTCTAGTAAACACAAATATTACTGATAAACTCCAACATGAACGAGAGAGCTAAAGTGTATTTGTTGAAGTGAGGTGAAGCAGTTGGAGTGTGTGGGTGTGTGTGTATCAGGTGGTGAGAGAGAACACAAGTTGCACGGTTCAAGCTCCCGACAGAAGTTGATCCACAGAGCAACTGCCAGCTCAGCAGTTGTGTGTCCTCAACAGTTGTGTGTTCGGCCAGACGAGCAGCAGCTGAAACACACACACAAAGGTTTTTCTGTCGACTGGTATATTCATCCGGTGTCTTGCTGCAGGTTTATAAAGATAGACAGTATTTTAATCTGGTGTTAAGATGGAAAACATGAGAAGTACGTTGGGTCTTATCTCAAAGTGGAGGAAAAAGCAGATGAAGATCCTGGTGGTTTATTATTATTTTGTATGTTTAATGTCGTCTTAGATTTCTGCATTAATCTGGTCATTGATCCAATTATCTCAATCTCAAAAAAAATAGATTTTCAATTACAATCATTTTGTCATTTATTTTATGAAGACAAGGTTTAATTAATCGGGACTGAAAACAATGTTTCAAATTGTAAAAAAGATCAACTAATGTCCCTCTGTCAGTTTATGTTCAGACCCAAAGCAAGAAAATACTATTTAAAAATGTAATATGATGTTTCACATATGTATAAATAAAACCATTATATTCCCATATGTTTGTTTAATTTGTTCTTTTACTAGTTATCTTTAAAATTAAAATAGCTTTTTCAAAATCCAACCTTTTTTTTATTTCCCTATAACCTATAATATAAGTATTTTCAGCAACACCTCATAATAAATCCAAATTTATCTCCATTTCCAAATCCTAAATAACAAGCCTTTTATTGATGGATATACAATGTTGTAAAATAGTTTGGACACATACTAATTCATAAACGCATGTTTTCATTTTTACAAATTGCTTTCTTTCAAATTTAGCCTCGAAAACTTTACTAATACATTTAATTTATTTTTTTTATTTTTTTTTGCAAGCCACTCAGACAATATGTGGAGAATAACAAATTAAATAAAAATCGTGATTGATCACATGCCGGTACCTTTTTTTTTAACCTACAATTGATTGATTGAGAACATTAGCGTAACTGTCCTTGTCACTCGACCATGTTCCTGTTTTATCCATTTTCCCGAGGTGACCCCAGAAATTCCTCCCCGTGCTGACGCAGTGTCTTTGAAAAAGATCACTCGAAGTGGGCCGTGGTTTTTTTTTTTTTTAGAGGTGCTCCCCTGACCTCTGACCCTGCCGCATGTCCACGCCACTGACCTCATGAATCTCACGACGGGAGGATACGAACCGGCGACAGGGTTCGACCTCGAGGAGGATCACGTGAGCCCGGGGTGTTGCCCGGTGACCCTGAAGATGCAACACGTCCACACCTGTCTGCAGGAAAACCCTGTTTGCACATTAAAGTCCACATTAGCAAATGAATGAGCATCAAAACCGGTCATTGAAAGTTGTTCTTCACAACATCCGTCACTCGCCCAGCAGCCTTCATGTGCTGCGGGGATGAAGCGCTGCAGACAACAAAGAGCTGCTCGTGCGGGAACGAGTGAAGGACGAGCTTTGATGAAAAGGTGTCACAGGTGTTTGTGCCGCACCGACAGCAGTTTGATGCGATTGTCAACAAGCGTTTTCCAGAAGTTGTGAGGACCGTCAGTAGAAGAAGCAACTCTGGTTCTGACAGGAACCACGATAAAGAATCGACACGACGTCACAGGAATATGATTTATTGGAACCGCTGAGCAATTGTTTCGAGGCTTGGAAGACAAATGGAAACGAAGATTCTGTTGTCATTAAAAAACATTAAACAGAGCTTTTTAGCTACAATATGAACATGAAAAGCACTCAGAGAGCGCAGATGTCCACCATATCCGAACATATCAAGTTTAAATGAGACAGCAGGGGGCGGTAGTGTTCCGACTGTTTCGTTGTACAAGATCCAGATGGTAACATCTCCAAAATAAAAACATCAGCTTCTCTGAAATCCTCATTCAAATACTTATTTAGCTGTTTCCCTAGAAACTGATAAAAGTGTTCAAATAGATGTTTTAAAGGATATTTTTGACATACAACCCAGCAGGACAAAGCTAGTAAATGTGCCCTGCAAGTCAAATAAAATGAATAAGAAAAAGTAGAAAATTTAATTAAACACAGAAGTCTAGACATGTCATAGTAAAAAAAAGAATGTTTGACCACAAAATAAATTAAAAATCTTCCTTTATATCTTACAGTTACTTCATTTTTGTCACTATCATGAATATTTTAATTGGTAGACAACTCTGTAACCCCAAGCAAGTGTATGATCCCTGCACTCTGTGTTGTAGTTTTAAGTGGTTATTTTATGAATCTTATTTTGTTGCAGCTGCAGTAGCAGACTTGCACTAGCCGGGATCAAGTTTATATGTATGGTTATATTTTTGCAGGAGTCATAATTAATAATTAAACCTAAAAAACAAATCATTTAGGTTATTAATGGGTGACAAAGCATTTAAATGTGGATGTATTTTTATTGATATATATTTATTTATTGTATAATTCATTTATACTGACAGGCTTTTAGCTTTTATTCTTTATTATTATTAATATAATTATTGTTTTCCAGGCCAGATATAGAAAATGGTTTCATTTCTTTAGTATATAAACGTCTTTTGTTAAATGTGGTTGTTTTTTTAATTTGATCTCAGAGCTAAAACTGTCAGACAGTATACAGTAAAATAGGAGATAAGTAAAAAGGTAATTACAGGGTTCTTTATCGTACAGTATTCTTAAAACAATGATGGTCCTCATGTAGTCTCGTGTATTTTTGTGGTTTGCAAAATGTGAGCATTTCTACCCTTGACGAGTCACTTGAGAGCCAAATGACAACATTGAATTAGATTTGCTCTTAAACTTGAGTATTTATAAAGGCTCAGGCTGGAACCAGTCC